>NC_090440.1:1055098331-1055708825 GCF_031143425.1 Pleurodeles waltl
TGGTCCGGGCTGGTCATCAAGATCCAGTGGGGCAGAGCTGCTGTCGTCACTGTGGGCATCTTCTGGGGGTGGAGTGGTGTTGTCTGGACCCTCTGGTGTGGTGATGTTCCTTCGGGTTCCTGCGGGGGTATAAGTACATGATTATTGCATTTGTGTGTTTCATGGTGTGCAATGGTTGGGTGTGCGTGAACCCCATTGCAGGCATTCCTGTGTGGGGGCTTGTGTGCTGATGGTTGGGGGGTGTTCTGGGTATGTGCAGTGAGCATGCTTTAGTGATGGGTGTCCATGCTTAGTTGTGTCATGCAGGGCTTGGGGTTGGGATTTGTAGTTGGTGTTATGAGTACATTAGTGAGGAGTTTGGGTGATAGGGGAGGGTGAGAGGGTGGGGGTGTGTGATAGCATGCAGGTAGGGTGGGGGATATGATAGTTAAGATTTGACTTACCAGTGTCTGTTCCTCCAATGAGTCCTCCGAGGCCCTCAGGATGCAAGATGGTCAAGACTTGCTCCTCCCATGTTGTTAGTTGAGGGTCCGCCGCCAGTCCGCTGTACCGCGATGTGGTGCCTGGATACCGTGGAACGCACCTTCCCCCGTAGGTCGTTCCACCTCTTCCTGATATCCTCCCTATTTCTTGGGTGCTGTCCCACTGTGTTCACCCTGTCTACTATTCTTTGCCATAGCTCCATCTTCCTGGCTATGGATGTGTGCTGTACCTGTGAGCCAAATAGCTGTGGCTCTACCCGTAGGATTTCCTCCACCATGACCCTGAGCTCCTCCTTGGAGAAGCTGGGGTGTCTTTGGCATGCCATGGGGTGGTGTGTGTGATGTTTGGGGTGGTGTATGTGGTGATGAGTGTGGTGAGTGTAGTGGTATGTGGTGTTTTGTGCTTGGATGTTGTGTGGGTGATGGTGTTGTGTGCCTCTGTGTGATGGGGTTGTCTATTCTGTGCTCTCTCTCTCGCCTTCTCTCAGAATATTTGGTTGTAGGGGTTTGTGGGTGATGTGGGTGTGTGTTTTATATTGGATTGCGTGTGTGGGAGTGGTGTGTGTATGTGTGTCAGGTGTGTGTATTTCGATTTGTCCAATGTGGCGGTGTATTGTAAATGTGTGTGTATTTTGAGCGCGGCGGTGTGTACCGCCAATGGAATACCGAGGATGAAAGACCGCTGCGTGGATTCGTGGGTCGTAATGCCATGGGCGTGTTTCTGTTGGCGTGGAGGTGGAGGATTTGTTTCCGCATGTTTATCGCTGACCTTTGGTGTGGCAGTATTGTGTGGGTGTCTGCATTTTGGCGTATTCCGTGATGTGTGTCATAATAGCTGTGCGGTCTACCGCCACCGCAGCGGTGTATTGGCGGTCTTCTGCACGGCGGTAAGCGCCTTATACCGCCAATGTTGTAATGACCCCCATAGTAACAGAAGGGAATGATTCCAAAGTAGAGAGGAAGAAACATAGAGAAATTTAAGAAGTGTCTGAAAAACTCAGTGACCAGGCTCACGCTCAACCCCCCACTGGACGCTCACATCACCCCACACCCCAACAAGCTCCACTGGCTCCCAGTCCACAAACAGAAATGCTTCAAAATCTACACACTCACATACAAAGTTGTACACAACATTGGTCACATGAACTTCAACAAGCGCATAAGCATACACAATCCTACCAGACATCTCTGCTCAGCCGGACTCACCAGTACACAACTTCTCATATACAGAACCAAATCTGGCAGCCGTACCTTCTACCTCACTGCTGAAGCCTTGAACAACCTATCCGTGCACATCAGAGCTGCCTAATCAGTTCTTGAATTCTGCAAGGAACTGAAGACCTCGTTCTTCACCTAGCCCAAGCCCCGGCTTAGACTACTCCTGTTTCAGCGCCAGAATACCTTCCCAAGTGAGCTGTGCACTTTACAAATACACATAACATACCACACCATAACATACCATACCATAACATACTACAACATAGCAGGAAGTGAGAGAAGGTGATTTGGAAATAGACCAGACTTTGAGACTGTAGAAGAACATGACAGGATATCATAGACAGAGATATAGTTAGGTGAATTAAGTGAAATGCTGTATTTAGCTTAATTTTGTATGTCATTTTTTTCCATTTTATCATATTAAACATGTCATCTGTCAAACTGTAAAACATGTCCTGACAGACTATGCCATAGTCTTAGACTAAGCTATGTCTAAACTCATACACTGCTTAGCAAAGCAAACCACAAGGGTGGACAGGTTTCAGTAAGAGTAATCTAAGCCCACATTTTGTACCAGTAGTCTGATCCATAAATTAATCCTAAGTGAAATTATTGTAGGTGGTGTGTATTACAAAACGGCAACTACAGTTAAAGAAAAAAAGAAAGGTAAGAGCCACAGTAAACAAGTAAAAATAATAAAATATCATTAGAAGAACAAATAAGCATCTGGGAAATTGTTTCAAGCAATCAGAATTTGCAGTCTAATTTAAACAAAATCCTGGGGCAATAAGAGTGGATCCTTACACAAAAACAAGGTTCCAGACAAGGTTTTTTAAAAGTGCCAACCCTGGCTATCAGACCAGTGGGAATAATTATCATGCCAACTTGCACCAATGGTGTTCACAAAGGTAGGAAAGTGTACGCGATGTCAGTGGTGCAAACTCTCCATGATGATTCAGAGACGTCCTGATGTGTAGACCACCAAGGCAGTTAGTAAATTCTAAGCTGTTGTTTTTGCCTCGCATTTCTGAAGTAGTCTTGATTTAACAAATTCTCTTCCAAACAGTTATTTAGGGGATTCACTAGACTGTGCAAGTCTCCACAGTTCACTGGAAGCAAACCCCTTCATTGGGATTCTGTATTCTGCACAGCAGTCTCATTGGGTTCTGGACCTTCACAAGTGCGTAACTTTTCTGGCATCTCTTCTCCTGAGGAAGGAAGCTCCTGTCCATAGCAGAGGTAGGCTTAAATGTCACTCTAAGGCCAATATTTATACTTTTTGATGCAGTTTTGCGTCAAAACGTATAGCGCTGGCTTGCGTCATTCCAGAGCGACTGTTGGGCGACAAATTTATGGAATCCCCCAAGCCGGAGTTCAGGTAGGGCTAGCATTGGAAAAAATTACATTAGCCGGGTGGGTATGGCAGTACGGGGGAAGGGGATTTTGCCATAAAAAATGCTGCTAGGCTGGTTAGAGGCAAAAAATGCTGTTAACCAGCCTAGCATCAATTCCTGAAGTAAAACCATATAAAAGACAGGAGTCATGCCCACCACCCCAATCGCCAGCACAGTGGACCAGTGTCCCCTGGGCATGGCCATTGCACCCAGTGCCATGTGGGAAGGGGCATTTCAGGGGTAAAAATACTTACCTATACTTACCCTACTTACCTGGAATAGGCTCCCCTATCCTCTGGTGTCCCTCTGGTGTGGGTGGGGGTGTTCCTGGTGCTTGGGGTGGGCACCTGTGGGCCCATTCCATGGTGTTTGACCACAGAAATTGGTCCACAGTTCCCCTAATGCCTGGTCTGACCCAGGCATTAAATAATGGCGCTAAGCAGGCTTAACGCCATTATTTAGACCCGCCTCCCACCAGTGCACCTTTTTTGCATGGTAAGATAAAAAAGGCGCTAGGGGCTTTAAGTCATTTTTTGGACGGGAACTTTGCATCTCATTGATGCAAGGTGATTTCATGCATCCAAAAAATGATGTTAACTCCAATATTTTTACGCTAGATGGGTCTAGCATTAAAATACAAATATGGAGTTAAGTTTGCACTGAATGTGGGTAAAATAAGCTACGCAAATAAAGATACCCCCAAGTGTGTTCTGTATACTGCATTGGAATACCATTTTGGATCCAGTCTGTGGAGTAGAAGTTCAAAGAGGGCATCCAGTTCCAGGCTGATTCCGAAGCCCTAGGCCCTGTTTGCGAGTTCTACAGTTCTGGCAGTGTATAAACTCCTCTCATGTAATTAGCGACACAATGCACTAACACCCCACCAGTACCATTCAGTTATGAGTGAAAGCCATTGGAATGGGGAATAATAGTGTGGGCACAGAATTATCGTGCAGTATCTAGCATGGTATTCCCTATTCTGAGGGGTTAAACACGCACTTTTACCATCTACTCTAAGCAGGTAGTAAGTGCTTGAGGTAGTTTATGTGTGCAGTGGAGGTTGAGGGAGGGAACTTGGAAGGTTCAGGGTGGAGGGGAATTGGAAGAATCATTTCATGCTCTCCCTTTGCCAGAATGAATAGTTGGACTGAGCCTGGTTCTGAGGCCAGGCTGCTTTTGCCACAGTAAATGCCAGCAAAGTGGGGGTGCGGGTGTGGCACAGCATAGGCAGAGGGAGCTCAGAGTGATAATGCGCAGTAATAGGTCAATGGCATAATGAAGGCACGCAGGAACCATAAAAACTGAAATGAAAGGATATGTAACAAAGGGGCCCAAATGTAATAATAAAAAAGTGCCAGGTCGGGAGGGGATATGAAGAATGAGATTAAGGCGAGTGAAGAAGAGTTGTGGTACCAGAAGAACAAAGAGTGGATTAAGAGAGAAGAACGACCACTACAAGACAGAAAAATTGAGAGAAAAGGAGGGGTAGAGGGAACAGTATGTAAATTCATATGGACGAAGATGTGTACATAGTGGTGACGCTAGTGCATCCGTAAAAAAAGAGAGAAGATATACAAAAAACGAAAGAATGGTGGAGCAGAGGTAATGAGAATATGAGTGAGAGCAATGACGCAGCCCAATGTGGAGGGGACAGAGAGAGGAGGCAAATGACACCTGTGAAAAAAACTAATGATGAGGGGTCATACAGTTAGAGTTCAGCAGGTATGATGAGTCCAGCATGTCTCATATAGAGACGAATAGGCTATAAGGTGAGACGGAAAAATTAAAGTTGTGAAAGGAAATTGAAAGGAAGAAGACATGAAAGGATAATGCCATCCATAGAACTGAGATGGAGGTCTCAGTGGTTGGGGCTGATTAGTGCCAATGAAACAGGCCAGGAAGAGAAACCTGGAAAGGCAGCTCTATGGCTGTGACATATGAACAGAAATATTTTAATTTCTTTTATTCCTAAATATCACATTGGTCGAGTGCGGCAACGTTACTTCTGCAAGGGGCACTACCAGTCAATTAATTGAAAAATGTAACGGACCTAATTAATTGTTGAAACAGTTTATGCCTTTTCCCAACCAAATTAATGTATGCTTCTCCAATGAGGGTAAATGACCGCTAGTTCTAAATGTGTAACTGCCTTTCAGTATATGATAAATAATAGGAAATAATTCTATGTTTATGCTGCAGAACAGAGTTTCCACATATGGGGAAGACAGCAAGAGAGATAGCTCAATACAGAGCAGAATACATTTATGGCGCCATATTAAGGGCAGTCTAGTAGCCCCTGATGTAAATGCAAAACCGGCACTTGTAATCGCATGAAATTCAATCTCTGTCTGTACTCTCATATGCCGCCAGCGGCTTCAATTTTTAAAAGCTTTAAAAATGGAAATGACATGCCCAATTCTGTATTTCAGAAGATTTACAGGCCCCTCGGAATTCAACCTTATCTGGCGGATTATTGTAGTATGTCCGCGGAGCAATCGTAGCCACCAGTCAAATTTTGAATGCAGCAGAAAGGGCTGTCTGTGGAAAATACAGCTCACTTACAACCTCGCAGTTACTGTGACCAGCCATGCTTATCTCAAGAGGCAGAACCAGAGGCCAGTGATGTCGGTGAACAGTGAGCAACGTGTTGTACTCATACAAAAGCAAACACTGCTCAATCTAACCTGTTTACACCAAAGGTAATTAACCCATTCCTTCTCTTGGTGATGATTGTTTCAATAATTTTTTCTCCTGTTTTCACAGGTAACCGATATTTAATGGATTGCCATCATCTTTTTACGTGACGCAATGTTATTAATTTAAATTTAAGAAACATTTCCGGGTTATCACCCTTGTGTTTGTTTTTATTCGTTCTTTACTTCTCAGCATCGCCAAAAAGGCTAAAAACTGGGGTACCAACAACTTAGGTTTTAATAGAATACTACTATAATAGCAGTATCTGCTAAACATGCACGAAGCCAGAGGCCCGTTCTATAAATGTTTGGCATATTTGTCATGCCTTTACGCAGCGCAATGCAGCAAGCCACATTGCTGCTCTGTGTGGAATGTAAGGGGCAGGAATGTGTCCTACATACCATTATACGGGGCATTTCTGTCCTTTGCTAGCATCAATGCAGGCACCCTTGCACCATGCACCATTGTGCGAGGGTGCCTGTGTTGTAAGCAGACAAAAAAACAATCCTGAGAGGCATTTTCCTTTTTCTATGAGTGGTGCAGAATGCAGATATTTCTCCTTGTACGCCTCACCTGGGGAGGCGTAGCATTTTGATGCATTCCCCTGTGCACTACTAATGGTAAACCTAGGGATGCACCAAAATACATGGGAGGATACATGGGAACACCCACGCTTCAGCCATGCAACACCTCCCTGGGGCAGAGTAATGCAAGGCAGGGATCTGCACTGCCTTGAGTTACTCCAGATGTATCAAGCCATGCAGAGTCATGCAAAGTGGTCTTGAGTGGCTTAATAAGTCTCACTTGGGTTTTGCATCTCCAATGCGCCGCCTTGCATGGCACAAGCACATTTTAAAATGTTGATAAATGTGCTCTATTAGCTTTTAATTTTATTCTATAATATGGTTCAGCATAAATCAAACTACAAATTTTGTAGATAGTAAATTCTAGAATAAACCCTTGTATCAAGGGTTGCTTGCGTGCCTTGTGTCAGTTCTATGCAATAGAAAATACAAATACTGTTACAAATGGCAGCAGTAATGGTGAAGATTAACTAAACAACGCACAATGGCAATGCCAAGATGTCTGGTTTATAAATGAAAGTGCATCTTCTGTCATTGATGGGTTTAGGCACTGATTAGGGCATTATTCATGCACTCTGTCTCACATACTTACACTCATGCATCCATTCATCTACCAGCAGTCTCCTTCTTGCAGTCACCAATCTATACAACCGCAGTCAAACACACACGCAAACTAAACAACATGCAAGATAAATTAGAACATTAAAATTAAAAAAATTAAAACATGCTGCACTCTAAACATGAATGACATATGCTTGCAATAATAAATAAAATGAAACATAGCAGTGGGTAACCAACGCCCAAATGTATTGTACATGGTATATCATTGTCTTACAGTTCCTGCCTGGTCAGCACATTTATAATCAATGGGTTGGCCATTCTGGAATGATAAAATGATGATGCACTAAAGACAATACCATTCCATGATAGTCGTCTTGTTTAGAACAAGTAGCCACACACAATTTGGAGAAATTCAGAGGAAATGAGTGACACGCATGCTGCCTGCTAACACAATTTAGATTGCTGTATTATACTTAATAAATGAAAATGAGAAGAGGAGAAAAAAGAGCTAAAAGGAGAAAATGGAAAACTAGCACTGAAGCACACTAACTTCTAGGTGGATATGTACCTGTGATCCGACAAATGCTATAACTCACAGGGCAAGAGAGCCAATGGCTAAAGTGCCCATTGCCCTAAGCTGTATGCTATCTTGTATTAAAACAGAGTGTAAATGACACTCATATAGGCCATTTGCATAAGTGGGCTGACCCATACCCCTTTATGTATGTTCATGTGTGTATTTATTTATGTCTGAATACACATGTCTTTTAATTGATGCATTTTCATTACCTAATCCTGGCAGAGAATTACCACTTGAAGTGGACATTCTGAAGTCTATGTTTTCTTATTGGTACTGCCAAGAAAGGCCTTGCAGTCCTGAGCAGAACATTTTTTTAAACAAGAACAGGCAGTGGGAAAAAACTCCTAAAGTGTAGGGGGTATTTGTTTTTCAATAACAAACTCAAACTTTGAGACTTTGTTCTTGAAAAACAATAAGGTTTGATGAAAAGACACATGGAAAATGACTGCTTCTCACAGTGCCTTCATCAGTGGGGGTTCCTCCTAAAGGGCTGCAGGAGCGTTGCCCCATCTGCTGCTAGAGCAGCGGGTAAACCCAGATTAATAAAATAGTAATTACCATTTTATTATATCTGTGTGCTGCTGGCCCACGCTGTTATACACGATTATGAGGCAGAGACGGGGCTGATTCCTCTGAACTGCAGGATGAGTGGTGCCGGTCAAAGTGAGCATGTTGGATTGCCCAGCTATCTTATGATGGCCTGCCCAACATGCACACTTCAGGCCCAGCAATCGCAGTGCTGTGAAACAGCCATGGGATTGCAGGCCCAGGTCCCAGTCTCAAAATGAGCACTGGTTTAACCTGTGTTTTTCTCATGCTGAAAAGAGCTTGAGGGCAGCTCCAGGACTGGTTGGATTTTCGTTGGCACTCGGCAGGAAGACAATCACCTTCCTTGCCTTTCCTGCTGGTCACTTCAGCCCGCATTTATACTTTTTGACGCTAAACTGCGCTAACGCAGTTTAGCGTCAAAAAGTTTAGCGCCGGCTAACGCCATTCTGAAGCACCATGCGGGCGCCGTATTTATTGAATGGCGTTAGCCGGCGCTAGCAGACCGGCGCTGCCTGGTGTGCGTGGAAAAAAACCACGTCCACCAGGCAGCGCCGGCGTTGGGGAAAATGGCGTTAGGGCGTCTTAAAATGGGGCAAGTCAGGTTGAGGCAAAAAAATCGCCTCCACCCGATTTGCGCCATTTTTAACGACGCCCAGACGCCATTTACATGACTCCTGTCTTAGTAAAGACAGGAGTCATGCCCCCTTGCCCAATGGCCATGCCCAGGGGACTTATGTCCCCTGGGCATGGTCATTGGGCATTGTGGCATGTAGGGGGGCACAAATCAGGCCCCCCTATGCCAAAAAATAAATAAAAATAATAATAATTATACTTACCTGAACTTACCTGAATGTCCCTGGGATGGGTCCCTCCATCCTTGGGTGTCCTCCTGGGGTGGGCAAGGGTGGCAGGGGGGGTCCCTGGGGGCATGGGAGGGCAGCTGTGGGCTCATTTTGAGCCCACAGGTCCCTTAACGCCTGCCCTGACCCAGGCGTTAAAAAGAGGCACAAATGCAGGGTTTTTTGCCCCGCCCACTCCCGGGCGTGATTTTTGCCCGGGAGTATAAATACGACGCATTTGCGTCGCAGTCATTTTTTTAGACGGGAACGCCTACCTTGCATCTCATTAACGCAAGGAAGGCGTTCACGCAAAAAAATGACGCTCATTCCTCATACTTTGGCGCTAGACGCGTCTAACGCCAAAGTATAAATATGGCGTTAGTTTTGCGCCGAATTTGCGTCGAAAAAAACGACGCAAATTCGGCGCAAACGGAGTATAAATATGCCCCTTCATGATCCCAGAAAAGGAGACACACTGGACGGAGGGGCAGCAGTATCTCTTTGGAGTTTTCATCATCATGCCACACCGCACCACTTTTTAATGTTACCAACCCTCCCCTGACCCTCACAGGAGCAGCTGTGATGGCAGAACAGACCAAATCGAATCAATCTCACAATAACCCCCGTAGACACCCTATGCTACACATTACATGAAGGCATCAGGGTTATTCAAACATAGACCAACTGTGTCATCTTTGTTCACCTGCGTAAGAATCACTGTAGCTTATTTTGTTGTTTTGTCAAAGAATAATCAATAAAAGGAGAAAGTTCCTTCGTTCTACATTTTGAAGGGCAGGTATGTGGTCATGGGCAAAGTTATGAGTGTAGAAGGGACAGCAGTGTAAAAGCTCACTGCACCCAAATTGCAATTGACATTTATATCCACTATTCCCAAGCACTGGGATGGGGTGAGGGGGGAATTTTCCTTCCTTGCATTAGCGTCTGTGACGCCCATGATAAGTCATTGGGTTGATAAATTATTATAGGCGGTGCAAGAATCTTTATGAAAAAACAATCCACACAATTATCTAGTGAAAGATTAAATTCTAACATATTACTCATTCAACAATATGACTATTTTGTATTTACTGGAATCCAGCATGAATTAAAAAAATAATTTATGCACCTGCAACCATCTATTGGGTTTGTGGATTTGTTAATGGTGAGTTGAATCACTTGCTATGGACTGTAGACAGGTCTACCTTTCTTTTTTTTGGTGAAATTGTTTTTATTGATATTTCATTACAATAAAATGAACATGCCTATTTACATAAGACTTCAGGTTTTACGCCTTGTTCTGTGCTTTCTCCCTGTCCCTCCCCACCCAAGGCAAGTTTAACAGATAGCAGAGATACACATTCTTAAGACACCGCTCTCGCCCTGCAAATGGTGAACATAGCCGTTAGCATCCGTTACATGAAACAAATAAAAAGCAAAACCTTACAACACAACAAGTTTCTCATTCCCTTTTATGCTTCTGAGGCAAATGAAAAGGCCACTGGATCGAGCGTCCCCTGACCCAGAGATACCATTTCTAGTCGCACTCATCCACCCCTTGCAATTGGTTCCTATACATGGAAAAGATGCAGCCCCGAAGATGTAGGTAACATGCTGCAAGAGGCACGCCTTGTAAGAGAAACCTGACCAGGGGGTCCCAGATAAAGTCAAAACCTCTGCGCGAGCCGTCCATTTTGTCAGCTAGATGCTCCATGGTGAGGCTCTGCCATAACCTCATGAGCCACAGAGCTATTGGAGGTGGGTCCACTTTCTTCCAGAAAGACGCTAAGGTTGCCTTCGCCACCCCTAACCCCAACCATAGAATGGAGCGATCTCCCTGCGATTGATGTTGCAGCTCCGGGGCGTGAAGGTCCAACAGGATGTGCTCTGGAGATGTCGGTACAGGGTAGCCCAATATCTCTTTTAAGTGGGAGAGTGTAGGAAGGTAGCCTATTTCTAGCCTTGTTACCCCCACTTTTGGCCTGTTTGTGAGTATATGTCAGGGTGTTTTTACTGTCTCACTGGGATCCTGCTAGCCAGGGCCCAGTGCTCATAGTGAAAACCCTATGTTGTCAGTGTGTATGATATGTGTCACTGGGATCCTGCTAGCCAGGACCCCAGTGCTCATAAGTTTGTGGCCTGTATGTGTTCCCTGTTTGGTGCCTAACTGTCTCACTGAGGCTCTGCTAACCAGAACCTCAGTGGTTATGCTCTCTCTGTACAAATTGTCACTAACAGGCTAGTGACCAATTTTACCAATTTACATTGGCATACTGGAACACCCTTATAATTCCCTAGTATATGGTACTGAGGTACCCAGGGTATTGGGGTTCCAGGATATCCCTATGGGCTGCAGCATTTCTTTTGCCACCCATAGGGAGCTCTGACAATTCTTACACAGGCCTGCCACTGCAGCCTGAGTGAAATAACGTCCATGTTATTTCACAGCCATTTTACACTGCACTTAAGTAACTTATAAGTCACCTATATGTCTAACCTTTACCTGGGAAAGGTTGGGTGCTAAGTTACTTAGTGTGTGGGCACCCTGGCACTAGCCAAGGTTCCCCCACATTGTTCAGGGCCAATTCCCCGGACTTTGTGAGTGCGGGGACACCATTACACACGTGCACTATACATAGGTCACTACCTATGTATAGCTTCACAATGGTAACTCCGAATATGGCCATGTAACATGTCTAAGATCATGGAATTGCCCCACCAATGCCATCCTAGTATTGGGGAGACAATCCCATGATTCCCCGGGTCTCTAGCACAGACCCGGGTACTGCCAAACTGCCTTTCCCGGGGTTTCACTGCAGCTGCTGCTGCCAACCCCTCAGACAGGTTTCTGCCCTCCTGGGGTCCAGCCAGGCTTGGCCCAGGAAGGCAGAACAAAGAACTTCCTCAGAGAGAGGGTGTAACACCCTCTCCCTTTGGAATAAGGTGTGAGGGATGGGGAGGAGTAGCCTCCCCCAGCCTCTGGAAATGCTTTGATGGGCACAGATGGTGCCCATCTCTGCATAAGCCAGTCTACACCGGTTCAAGGATCCCTCAGCCCTGCTCTGGCGCGAAACTGGACAAAGGAAAGGGGAGTGACCACTCCCCTGACCTGCACCTCCCCTGGGAGGTGCCCAGAGCTCCTCCAGTGTGCTCCAGACCTCTGCCATCTTGGAAACAGAGGTGCTGCTGGCACACTGTGCTGCTCTGAGTGGCCAGGGCCAGCAGGTGACGTCAGAGACTCCTTCTGATAGGCTCCTTCAGGTGTTGCTAGCCTATCCTCTCTCCTAGGTAGCCAAACCTCCTTTTCTGGCTATTTAGGGTCTCTGCTTTGGGGAATTCCTTAGATAACGAATGCAAGAGCTCATCAGAGTTCCTCTGCATCTCTCTCTTCACCTTCTGCCAAGGAATCGACTGCTGACCGCGCTGGAAGCCTGCAAAACTGCAACAAAGTAGCAAAGACGACTACTGCGACATTGTAACGCTGATCCTGCCCCCTTCTCGACTGTTTTCCTGGTGGTGCATGCTGTGGGGGTAGTCTGCCTCCTCTCTGCACTAGAAGCTCCGAAGAAATCTCCCGTGGGTCGACGGAATCTTCCCCCTGCAGCCGCAGGCACCAAAGAACTGCATCACCGGTCCTCTGGGTCTCCTCTCAGCATGACGAGCGAGGTCCCTTGAACTCAGCAACTCTGACCAAGTGACTCTTCAGTCCAAGTTTGGTGGAGGTAAGTCCTTGCCTCCCCACGCCAGACTGCATTGCTGGGAACCGCGTGTTTTGCAGCTACTCCGGCTCCTGTACACTCACCGAGGATTTCCTTCATGCACAGCCAAGCCTGGGTCCCCGGCACTCTAACCTGCATTGCACGACCTCCTGAGTTGTCCTCCGGCGGCGTGGGACTCTCTTGTGCAACTTCGGGTGAGCACTGATTCACTCCACTTAGTAGTACCTGTTCCGGCACTTCTGCAGGTGCTGCTTGCTTCTGAGTGGGCTCTTTGTCTTGCTGGACGCCCCCTCTGTCCCCTCACGTAATTGGTGACATCCTGGTCCCTCCTGGGCCACAGCAGCATCCAAAAACCCTAACCGCGACCCTTGCAGCTAGCAAGGCTTGTTTGTGGTCTTTCTGCGGGAAAACACTTCTGCACGACTCTTCACGACGTGGGACATCCATCCTCCAAAGGGGAAGTTTCTAGCCCTTGTCGTTTGTGCAGAATCCTCAGCTTCTACCATCCGGTGGCAGCTTCTTTGCATCCACAGCTGGCATTTCCTGGGCATCTGCCCACTCCCAACTTGATCGTGACTTTTGGACTTGGTCCCCTTGTTCCACAGGTACCCTCATCTGGAAATCCATCGTTGTTGCATTGCTGGTGTTGGTCTTTCCTGCAGAATTCCCCTATCACAACTTCTGTGCTCTTTGGGGAACTTAAGTGCACTTTGCACCCACTTTTCAGGGTCTTGGGGTGGGCTATTTTTCTAACCCTCACTGTTTTCTTACAGTCCCAGCGACCCTCTACGAGGTCACATAGGTTTGGGGTCCATTCGTGGTTTGCATTCCACTTCTAGAGTATATGGTTTGTGTTGCCCCTATCCCTATGTGCCCCCATTGCATTCTATTGTGACTATACCTTGTTTGCACTGTTTTCTATTGTTATTACTGCATATTTTGGTATTGTGTACATATATCTTGTGTATATTTGCTATCCTCATACTGAGGATACTCACTGAGATACTTTGGCATATTGTCATAAAAATAAAGTACCTTTATTTTTAGTATATCTGTGTATTGTGTTTTCATATGATATTGTGCATATGACACTAGTGGTACTGTAGGAGCTTCACTCGTCTCCTAGTTCAGCCTAAGCTGCTCTGCTAAGCTACCTTTTCTATCAGCCTAAGCTGCTAGACACCCCTCTAAACTAATAAGGGATACCTGGGCCTGGTGCAAGGTGTAAGTACCCCTTGGTACTCACTACAAGCCAGTCCAGCCTCCTACATTGGTTGTGCAGCGGTGGGATAAGTACTTTGCAACTACTTACCACTTTTGTCATTGTACTTTTCATAAGAGAAAAATATACAAAACAAGTTCAGTGTATGTACACCTAACCAAAAAGTTTTGCTTTTCTTCTCTCACTTCTTTTCTAAAGTGCTGAAAAGTACCTCTAAAACTTTCAAAAAGTTCTTAAAAAGTTTTAAAAGTTTTTTTCCTGTTCTTTAAAAAGTTCTAAAAACTTTTTCTTTCTTTTTCTATCCCTTAAACACTTTCTATAATGTCTGGCACAGGCCAAACTGTTGATCTGTCCAAGACTGCTTATGATCACCTTAGCTGGAAGGCAGCAAGGAGTCTCTGTGTAGAAAGAGGTTTAGGGGTAGGGAAGAATCCCTCTAGAGAACTATTAGTTAACATGCTAGTTGAACAAGACAAGACTTTTGTTGGCACTTTTGGTGAGAAATTAGCTGATGGTTCCCACTCTGATTCTGGGGCACCCCTAGCAAAATATTTGGGAGGGAATCTTTCCAACCTGCCCCTTAGCAGGCCACCTACCATAACTGGTACTGATGTGAATTCACATCACAGTAAGAGTGTTGCTTCACATCACAGTAATAGTGTTGTTTCTCATCACAGTAAAAGTGTCACTTCTGTAGGCCAGAATGTTAGTGTGCCATCTGTTAGGGCCAGGTCTCCTTCTGTTCATTCTCACCATTCCTCTGTTTCAAGACATGCCCTACCCACCCACCCTGATGACAGAGTGTTAGAAAGGGAGCTCAATAGATTGAGAGTGGAACAATCCAGGCTGAAGCTCAAGAAGCAACAGCTGGATTTAGATAGGCAGTCCTTGGAAATAGAAAGAGAAAGACAGAAATTGGGTTTAGAAACCCATGGTGGCAGCAGCAGTATTCCAAATAGTCATCCTGCAAAAGAGCATGATACTAGGAATCTGCACAAGATAGTTCCCCCTTACAAGGAGGACATTAACAAGTGGTTTGCTGCACTTGAGAGGGCCTGTGTTGTACAGGAAGTCCCTCAAAGGCAGTGGGCTGCTATCCTATGGCTATCTTTCAGTGGAAAGGGTAGGGATAGGCTCCTTACTGTAAAAGAAAGTGAGGCCAATAATTTTAAAGTTCTTAAGAATGCACTCCTAGATGGTTATGGCTTAACCACTGAACAGTACAGGATGAAGTTCAGAGAAACCAAAAAGGAGTCTTCACAAGACTGGGTAGACTTTGTTGACCATTCAGTGAAGGCCTTGGAGGGGTGGTTACATGGCAGTAAAGTTGCTGACTATGAAAGCCTGTATAACTTAATCCTAAGAGAGCATATTCTTAATAATTGTGTGTCTGATTTGTTACACCAGTACCTGGTAGACTCTGATCTGACCTCTCCCCAAGAATTGGGAAAGAAGGCAGACAAATGGGTCAGAACAAGAGTGAACAGAAAAGTTCATACAGGTGGTGACAAGGATGGCAAGAAGAAAGATGGTGAGAAATCTCAAGATAAGCATGGGGATAAGGGTAAAACCAAAGATCCTTCTCAAATCTTAAACACTCTTCAGGGGGTGGGGATAAAACAAATTCTTCCTCTTCTTCTCAACCCACACACATTAAAAAGCCTTGGTGCTTTGTGTGTAAAAACAGAGGACATAGGCCAGGGGATAAGTCCTGTCCAGGTAAACCCCCTGAGCCTACCACCACCAATACTTCAAGCTCTAGTGCCCCTAGCTGTAGTGGTACTAGTGGTGGGACTGCTGGCAACAGTCAAGCAAAGGGTGTAGTTGGGTTCACTTATGGGTCCATCATAGAAACTGGGGTAGTCAGTCCCAAGACAGTTTCTGTCACACCTAGTGGCATTGGCCTTGCCACACTGGCTGCTTGTCCCCTTACAATGGATAAGTACAGGCAGACAGTTTCAATAAATGGTGTTGAGGCCTTGGCCTACAGGGACACAGGTGCCAGTATCACTTTGGTGACTGAAAACCTAGTGGCTCCTGAACAACACATCATTGGACAACAGTATAAAATTATTGATGTCCATAACTCCACTAAGTGTCTTCCCTTAGCTATAATTCAGTTTAGTTGGGGTGGATTTACTGGCCCTAAGCAGGTGGTGGAATCACCTAGCTTAC
The DNA here is from genome assembly GCF_031143425.1 of Pleurodeles waltl. Classification (NCBI taxonomy): domain Eukaryota; kingdom Metazoa; phylum Chordata; class Amphibia; order Caudata; family Salamandridae; genus Pleurodeles; species Pleurodeles waltl. Next base: position 1,055,114,346 of record NC_090440.1, read on the forward strand.
CTGTAGACTGTCTCTTAGGTAATGACCTAGAGGCCTCAGGTTGGGCTGATGTAGAGTTTTATGCCCATGCAGCCATGCTGGGCATCCCAGAGGAATTGTTCCCTCTCATTTCCACTGAAATGAAAAAGCAAAGGAGAGAAGGCCTGAAAACTCAGGATCCCTCTCCAACAACAGGTAAAAAGGGTATCACAGTATCCCCTAACCACCCTGCCAATCTGGATATCATTCCTGTGGTGGGAGAAACCTCTCCTGGGGTGGCACCTGTTCCAAGGGAATCATCAGCTGGCAAAGCTGTACTCCCTGAGGTAGAAGTACCTCTCTGTGGGATAACTAACATTGGTGAGAAAAAGAGCACCATTTTGGTTAACATGGAGCATCCCTCCAACCCTCCCAGAGAAACTTTAGTGCAGATACCCTCCACTGCCTCACAACACTTAGAACAGCATCCCTGCCCTATTGTGAAGCTCATAGGACATCATCCCTGCCCTGCTCCAACTAAAGAGAAACAGCATCTCTGTTCTCTCTTCCAGCCATATGGACAAAGGTTTTGCCCAGCTATGGCTTTTCTGAGACAGCATCCCTGTCTGGCATTCTCATCACTACAAATAGGTTCAGCCGACAATTCCCACTGCTCTAAACTAAAACTTACTGATAGAAACTCTGAAAATATATCTTCACATTGTTGCTTAGCTAAAAAACTTCAAACAGGGTGGTTTACATCCCCACAGGGAAGTAACCATATAGTGGATGACAAAGGGAGTAACCAGTCTATTGCAGAGCTACTCTCTACTTATCACCACTTAGACAATAAAGTCTCAACTGGCCAAGGTTAGCCTTATTGTCCTTCGTTTGGGGGGGGGTTGTGTGAGAAAGTAGCCTCTTTCTAGCCTTATTACCCCCACTTTTGGCCTGTTTGTGAGTGAATGTCAGGGTGTTTTCACTGTCTCACTGGGATCCCGCTAGCCAGGGCCCAGTGCTCATAGTGAAAACCCTATGTTTTCAGTATGTTTGTTATGTGTCACTGGGACCCTGCTAGCCAGGACCCCAGTGCTCATAAGTTTGTGGCCTATATGTATGTGTTCCCTGTGTGATGCCTAACTGTCTCACTGAGGCTCTGCTAACCAGAACCTCAGTGGTTATGCTCTCTCTGTACAAATTGTCACTAACAGGCTAGTGACCAATTTTACCAATTTACATTGGCATACTGGAACACCCTTATAATTCCCTAGTATATGGTACTGAGGTACCCAGGGTATTGGGGTTCCAGGAGATCCCTATGGGCTGCAGCATTTCTTTTGCCACCCATAGGGAGCTCTGACAATTCTTACACAGGCCTGCCACTGCAGCCTGAGTGAAATAATGTCCATGTTATTTCACAGCCATTTTACACTGCACTTAAGTAACTTATAAGTCACCTATATGTCTAACCTTTACCTGGGAAAGGTTGGGTGCTAAGTTACTTAGTGTGTGGGCACCCTGGCACTAGCCAAGGTGCCCCCACATTGTTCAGGGCCAATTCCCCGGACTTTGTGAGTGCAGGGACACCATTACACGTGTGCACTATACATAGGTCACTACCTATGTATAGCTTCACCATGGTAACTCCGAATATGGCCATGTAACATGTCTAAGATCATGGAATTGCCCCACCAATGCCATCCTGGTATTGGGGAGACAATCCCATGATTCCCCGGGTCTCTAGCACAGACCCGGGTACTGCCAAACTGCCTTTCCCGGGGTTTCACTGCAGCTGCTGCTGCCAACCCCTAAGACAGGTTTCTGCCCTCCTGGGGTCCAGCCAGGCTTGGCCCAGGAAGGCAGAACAAAGGACTTCCTCAGAGAGAGGGTTTTACACCCTCTCCCTTTGGAATAAGGTGTCAGGGCTGGGGAGGAGTAGCCTCCCCCAGCCTCTGGAAATGCTTTGATGGGCACAGATGGTGCCCATCTCTGCATAAGCCAGTCTACACCGGTTCAGGGATCCCTCAGCCCTGCTCTGGCACGAAACTGGACAAAAGAAAGGGGAGTGACCACTCCCCTGACCTGCACCTCCCCTGGGAGGTGCCCAGAGCTCCTCCAGTGTGCTCCAGACCTCTGCCATCTTGGAAACAGAGGTGCTGCTGGCACACTGTGCTGCTCTGAGTGGCCAGGGCCAGCAGGTGACGTCAGAGACTCCTTCTGATAGGCTCCTTCAGATGTTGCTAGCCTATCCTCTCTCCTAGGTAGCTAAACCTCCTTTTCTGGCTATTTAGGGTCTCTGCTTTGGGGAATTCCTTAGATAACGAATGCAAGAGCTCATCAGAGTTCCTCTGCATCTCTCTCTTCACCGTCTGCCAAGGAATCGACTGCTGACCGTGCTGGAAGCCTGCAAAACTGCAACAAAGTAGCAAAGACAACTACTGCGACATTGTAACACTGATCCTGCCGCCTTCTCGACTGTTTTCCTGGTGGTGCATGCTGTGGGGGTAGTCTGCCTCCTCTCTGGACTAGAAGCTCAGAAGAAATCTCCCGTGGGTCGACGGAATCTTCCCCCTGCAACCGCAGGCACCAAAGAACTGCATCACCGGTCCTCTGGGTCTCCTCTCAGCATGACGAGCGAGGTCCCTTGAACTCAGCAACTCTGTCCAAGTGACTCCCACAGTCCAGTGACTCTTCAGTCCAAGTTTGGTGGAGGTAAGTCCTTGCCTCCCCACGCCAGACTGCATTGCTGGGAACCGCGTGTTTTGCAGCTACTCCGGCTCTTGTGCACTGACTGAGGATTTCCTTCGTGCACAGCCAAGCCCGGGTCCCCGGCACTCTAACCTGCATTGCACGACCTCCTGAGTTGTCCTCTGGCGGCGTGGGACTCTCTTGTGCAACTTCGGGTGAGCACTGATTCACTCCACTTTGTAGTGCCTGTTCTGGCACTTCTGCAGGTGCTGCTTGCTTCTGAGTGAGCTCTTTGTCTTGCTGGACGCCCCCTCTGTCCCCTCACGCAATTGGTGACATCCTGGTCCCTCCTGGGCCACAGCAGCATCCAAAAACCCCAACCGTGACCCTTGCAGCTAGCAAGGCTTGTTTGCGGTCTTTCTGCGGGAAAACACTTCTGCACAACTCTTCACGACGTGGGACATCCATCCGCCAAAGGGGAAGTTTCTAGCCCTTGTCGTTTGTGCAGAATCCTCAGCTTCTACCATCCGGTGGCAGCTTCTTTGCATCCACAGCTGGCATTTCCTGGGCATCTGCCCACTCCCGACTTGATCGTGACTTTTGGACTTGGTCCCCTTGTTCCACAGGTACCCTCGTCTGGAAATCCATCGTTGTTGCATTGATGGTGTTGGTCTTTCCTGCAGAATTCCCCTATCACGACTTCTGTGCTCTTTGGGGAACTTAGGTGCACTTTGCACCCACTTTTCAGGGACTTGGGGTGGGCTATTTTTCTAACCCTCACTGTTGTCTTACAGTCCCAGCGACCCTCTTCGAGGTCACATAGGTTTGGGGTCCATTCGTGGTTCGCATTCCACTTCTAGAGTATATGGTTTGTGTTGCCCCTATCCCTATGTGCCCCCATTGCATTCTACTGTGACTATACATTGTTTGCACTGTTTTCTATTGCTATTACTGCATATTTTGGTATTGTGTACATATATCTTGTGTATATTTGCTATCCTCATACTGAGGGTACTCACTGAGATACTTTGGCATATTGTCATAAAAATAAAGTACCTTTATTTTTAGTATATCTGTGTATTGTGTTTTCTTATGATATTGTGCATATGACACTAGTGGTACTGTAGGAGCTTCACTCGTCTCCTAGTTCAGCCTAAGCTGCTCTGCTAAGCTACCTTTTCTATCAGCCTAAGCTGCTAGACACCCCTCTACACTAATAAGGGATACCTGGGCCTGGTGCAAGGTGTAAGTACCCCTTGGTACTCACTACAAGCCAGTCCAGCCTCCTACACCAGGCTCCCATCCTCTAAGGACCCCTCCACCAGGCGTCCAGGGCTCACCTTCGTGCCCTCATTCGTTGAGCCTGGGCTCCACCGGGTCCCATCACCAGCGACTCTATCCTCTGCGTGGGCCTCTGTCGCCATAGGGGAGCCTGCCAGAACACCTCCGCAACTCCATCACTGGACGGTGGCCCCCAGCTTCATTCCAGCCGCTGCTCTGAGCATCGCTGGGCCCAAGCCACCCGGGCCTGGCTGCACCGCTTCTCCGCCACGCAGGCTCCCGTCCCTCCAGCGGAGCCCGCCGAAGCAACCGATCCACAATGGGGAGGCGGCTCCTCCCTTCTCTGAGTGATGCTGGCGGCCCCCTCTCACCGAAGGGGCCCACCCCCGGCGGTTCGTTCTCCTCCCCGGCAGTCACAGCAGCCTTACCGGGCCAGTGGTATCAAGGTGCTCCCCCTCGGCACTCTTTTAAACATGGTCTCGGGGGGGTTTCGACAGAGCCTCTGGAGCTCACATCCAATCGGCCATGTTGTTTGGCCCTGCCTCCCAGGTCTAACTTTCTTATCAGATGTTTATGACATATTGGAATTAGTGCTTGATCAAACCTGTGTGCACTCTACATGTCTGTTAGTGTTGGTTTCTAAATTATCTAGGTTTATTACTAGAAGATCAAAGGTGGTTTTCTTAGCTTTTGGTTGTATATAATTACTTGTTTCTAAAAACTAGAAAATGTGAGTGCACCAGGGGTTTATAAAAGGATAGCAAAAATGCTCACTTTGTCTCCCAATGAAAAAGGTATGTTGTCTCAGAATAACTAAATTACTCTATGCAGAAAGTCTACGCATGGCAGATCCCCAATAGATTGAGAGATTGGATCAACGATAGGAATGTCCTATTAACCTTCCAGGCACGGTTTAGAGTATGCACAAGTACCATTGATCAAGTGTTTAGATTAATCTGTTTCCTATGGAAGTACGTTGTTTTGCACAGCCTATAAAATAGTAAGAGGGAAATGGATTCGACTGCAATGCAAAATTCTTGGATTTAGGAAGCAGCTGGATGCTCTAAGAGTATTGAAGGGTGATACCACCTCGTCCATAGTCTTTGCAGTGAGCAAATACTTGTTATCAATAGGATTTGTAGGGTGGAGGGTTGGTCTAAAGTTGTAATGCCTGTGGATTGGGTTGTAAATACTGTTATATGAAAAGTACTGTATGCAACAAAGTATTTTATTCTTCTTCATTCAAATTTTATTCAGATTGTATTCATCCTATTTATTTGTATATGAATATTTGTAATAGTATGTTGCTTTTTATGTTTTTTTTAACCAAACTAAAGCTTGAATATGTAAAAATTGCTCTACATGAAGAGTTGTGACAGATGTTTAATAAATGATATCAAAGGCTATATATGTTAAGCTAATTTTAGGGTAATGTATATTTTCAACCCATGTAGCTTTGTATCTATGTTGCTAATTATCGTTAAGCTTCCACTCGCTGTCTCCGACTCTCTCTAGAGGTAGTGAATAGCTCAATACCTCACAAGAAAATACAAGAGAACAGGGGGAAGAGAGAGAGAAAACCCAGAAGTGCTTGCTGTTGTAGGGTAGTGATCGCACAAGTGGACTGAAAAGACAGTGGCTGGCGGTGTATGTGAGAAGGAGTGAGCTGAATATGTGCAATAAACATAGAAAGGTCACTAAGCAGTCATATTGTAAAGGTGTAGTTTTAAAGACGACCCCGTCCCACAAACCAGCAATCTTACACGAATCCTAGGCAAGTGGAGTAGTTGTGAATGCAGTCGTCAACCTGGATGCTGGTGATGCTCCCCAGGATGCCCATACATCATAGATCATAGTGTAACAGCATGTGGTCAAACCTAGGAGCAGCGGGAAAAGAAAACATAAGGGAGACAGGAAAGGACAAAAGCAACAAAAGTCAGGATGCCAAATCAGATGAATCAACTAATGAAGTGAAGAGGCAATGCAACCATAAGCGATTGCCAGGTAAATAGGCTCGGGAATTAAGCTGTTAAATAACCTTATGCCTGTATCGACCCAGAAGTGTATTGCAACATGAATGCCCCAACCCCATGACAGATAGCAATCATTTTACCTGATTTTCCAGTGACCTGTTCTCCCTACCTCAAGCCCCTACCCTGACAGAGTTTAGTAACCCTGAAATTGCCACGAAGCGCACGGTTCACAGACTCCAATCCTTTCTATCTCTGTCCTACTCAGAAACTCCTGGCAGTTATTCATTATTTACCCTCCTTTTCATCTTATGTCTATATGTCACTCATGCCTTTAGAGTCTAGTGTTTTGCACAGTTTATTGCAATATCAACTGTAAGAATGTTTGTTACAATTGAAATATTTCACCTTTAGTGCTATATCATTGAAATACTGGCCCTGTATATGTTTATCTTCAATCAAATTTAATATAGCAAACATCAAAACAGTATTTTCATCCCTCTGCTCCTATAAAAGAGGACACATGGAGGAACTTCTCATTTTCTATTTGAAGAATGGAGAAATTACTAGAACAACGTGCTTCTTTGTCCCATGGCAATGGCAATGCTAACTTTGTTGTAAAACCTTTGTCAAGATACTGCCTTTGCAGCATGCTTAGGTCACTGGAGATGGCAGCCAGTGATTTTCGTGTGGAGCAACGTTTACAATGACAAATAAGGGCAAATTTAAGAGGGCCTAGCGCCTCCTTGCGCCACATTAACATCATTTTTTTTACACTAATGTGGCCCAACGAGGCCAAAATCGCTGCGCCCAACTTACAAAGTGGTGCAATGCGTGCATCGTGCCACTTTGTAACCCTGTGTGCTACATTATGCCTGCAACAGGCATAATGTATGCAAAGTAGGCGTTACCCCATAATGGGGGGGGGGGGGCGAAAAAATGGCACAAAGAAATCTAAGAGATTTCTTTGCATCATTTCCTTCAGCACTTTTAACGCCTCCTCAGAGCAGGTGTTAAAAGGGGGCTCATCATTGTTTACCATGGGCTCCTATGTACTGTTCAGGTAGTGGTGGCGGTAGGGGTGGGGTGCTAGAAAAGTGGCGCTACATGTAATGTAGCACCACTTTTCATAAATCTGGCCCATAATTCCATTGAGTTCAACCTTAACGGCAAAGCCGGGGACCACAAAAAGATGTGACATATTCATCCTGGAGAGGTTTTCTGAAGCTGTAACATTGCCATATCGGGTCTATGAATGATGTGTTTGCTTCCTTATTAGCAAAGCAATGGTGTTTCCTACTTCTCTGGGTTCTCATAACCAATAAGGTTTATGGATTTAATAAGAAAATAAGTGAAGAATTTGAAGGATTAACTTAAAATATGATTCTTATTGAAAATTTTCTGAATGATGTAATAAGCGGAATACAGTGACTTCTGTTAATCAATATTAGTTATTCACAAGACAGCGTGTAAACCAGTCTGACTTGATCAAGCTTATGATAAGAATTAGTTCCTACGCAAGCATTCCTTCTCTCACCTAGTGTTTGTCTTGTGGTTCAGTGGCCTGTGGATCTTCTTCTTTGGTTTTGGTGTATCCTTTTGTGGTACAGATGGGGCTGAGGAAGCTGATGCATCAGTTACTGAAAGGTAATCATCATTGCTTTGATTACATTTCCCCATTCGAGAACGTCCATCTTTTCTTTCGAACATCACTGTCTCGATTCCTGGTGTTTGTGGATGTCAGGTGGTTCTGTGAGTCTCCAACACTTCAAAGGTCCCTAGGGAGGATCCTGAAGAGGAGCAGGGGTTGAGAGATTTGGGTTTCAGCTTGACCACTTCATGTCTGGGGGAGGTGGACTCACCTCATGCAGTAATACTGGAATGAGAAGGGCAGTGCTTAATTTGTAAATAAAAAGGCACCAGTGCCGATGCCCTCCTCTTAAACACTCGGCTGCTGCAATTAAGGGCCAGATGTAAAAAATGTTTTGCATGGCGCAAACTGCGAAATTCGCAGTTTGTGCCATGCAAAAACCGCATCGCGATGCACATTCCCATTTTGCGAGTCGGTACCGACTCGCAAAATGGGAATGCCACTCGCAAATAGGAAGGGGTGTTCCCTTCCTATTTGCGATCCGCACCGCACCGCGGTGCAAAATTGCTTTGTGACCGCAAACGCGGTCGCAAAGCAATTCGCAGTTAGCACCCATGTCAAGTGGGTGCTAACTCATTCGAAAAAGGGAACCCCTTCCCCTTTGTGAATGTCGCCATAAATATTTTTTCGGAGCAGGCAATGGTCCAATGGACCACTGCCTACTCTAAAAAAACGAAACCAAATGGTTTTATTTTATCTTTTGTATTGCAACTCGTTTTCCATTAAGGAAAACGGGCTGCAATACAAAAAAAAAAAAAAAAAAAACTGCTTTATTGAAAAAGCTGTCACAGACATGGTGGTCTACTGTCTCCAGCAGGCCACCATCCCTGTGAGTGCAGGGAATCGCAAGGGGGTCGCAAATTGCGACCCACATCATTAATATTAATGAGGTGGGTCTTTGCGACCCCCTTGGGATTAGCAGAAGGTGTCTGAAACACCATTCTGCATATGATTTTGCGACTCGGAAATTGCGAGTTGCACCGACTCGCAATTTCCGAGTCGCAAAATCTATTATTCCTACATCTGGCCCTAAATGAGTGAACACGGAATACTGAGGTGGCGTAATCCTGAAGCCATATCGGGCCTATTCAAGCCATATAAAGCCACTCCCTACCTCTTCAGCTCACTCTTGCAGTTTTCTACTTTCTCCCTTTGTGACGCTTTTTAGTTTTTTCCTTCATCCGTCTTTCCCAAACGTGTCTTTTGCTCGCAGCAAATGCTTGAGGCAGAAGAAAATCCCAGGTCCTCAAAAATAAGTGCTGGTGCTCAACACCGGAAACAACAAGCACAAATTAAGCACTAGAGAAGGGGTAATCAGAGTAACAAAGATTACATGTAAGTCATTGGTGCATTAGCATACAATGCTAAATCAAACCGTTAGTTACCGCTAACTACAAAATGGATCAATATATAGCAAAGTTTGAATGTGCAGTTTGTTTTCGCTAAGGGTTTGTTTTAAATTCTTCTGGTGCTTTTCTATTAAGTGCTCTGCCAGCAGAGAGGGTCCACATTTGGTACTCTATATTGTGCGCGGCGAAAAATGCCCTCATGCTAACTAGTGCAGGTGTATTTTGTGCACATCACTGTAAAAAAGTATTTTTCCCCAAAAGTGAAACCACCTAGAAATTCAATATATGTAGTATAAGTAAATTATTCATTATTTGCACTTTGAAGAGTGAATGTTTCCATAAATTGACCAAATACCAATAATTGAATTGCCGTGTGGATTCCTGGTAGGAGTAGAAAAGGTAAATTTAGTAGTAAACATACATTTAGGTATGAATTTAGCTTTGTGAATAGGCCCTATGACTTTTCTTAAGTTTCATTTGTGATAACGCGTCCCTTTATGTCAACTTTATACACATTAGGACTCGTTTTAGGCCGATGAATCTTTTGACCCAGTGGTGAGACACTGTAGAACGAGATAAGTGATCAATATGTCAATCAATATGTCAAGGATGTTATCAACATATATCACCACAATGTACTTTACTTTAGATAATGACATTTATTAAACTGGCGACGCAACCATGACCTTTCAGCCATGAATAACCACACCTTTATTGAAGTTTTGTGAATTTTATTCCCTATTGATTACAATCTAATAATAAAAGTATCAATCTGAAAACCAAGAAGCATAATGAGCAAAGTCATAACACAACAGCTATAATAAGACTTCAATAATGCAAGGATCACAAACATAAAGGCATCAACATAAGATTTGCATAGTTCAGAGTGCATAGAATATCATTTACGTCTCAGTTCAGCATAACGCAATGTCAGTCACGTCTATTTGCGTCAGTCAAAGTGATCACCTAACCTAACCACTAATTAGCATCAGCATGTTGGGCTTCATGCAAAATAATTTGAACACAAATTTGGAAAACATCTGACTAAGGTCTCTATTCAGAAATACAGCAGTTGGTACCTAGAAAGGAAAGCAAACAGACAAATTACAATAGCATTGTCATAATTACCCTCCTCGGATTAAGTCAGCATACAGGATCAGTCTTCGTCTTCAGGACATCAGTTAGATCGCCAACAGTTAATTTCATCTAATGGACAGGGGACACTTCCCTCATAAGGAGGAAAAGTGTAACGGGCTGTCTATGGATGAATATGGTTTTGTCTAAGTCTCAAATCACCAAACAGAGTGACAGAGTTTCTGGATGCAATCAATATCATTCCCTACCTAATTCCCGACCCTTCTGTGTCTTGAGTTTTTATCCCTTTTTCACAATACATTCCCAAAAAATTCTATTGGATAATCGCTATACCCCACTATCTTCAGCCTATCAAATTCTACATTAGGTAATCCAAATTGTCACCCCACGATAATTTATAACGTTTTGATTGGTCTTCATAATTGACGTCTCCGTAGGTGGCACATCCGGATTTACTTCATCCTTTGGCACATTCTTCAGGTCAAAAGTTCTCTTTTCCATAGCAAAACGTCCTTGAATGTTTCTATAATTGTTGCAAAACGTATAAAACTTATACTAAGGCAGCTAGCATGCGGATGGGAAAAGGCACAACTTGCAACATAAAACAAAGGAAAAGAACACATGCTGGGTCATGGCCTTTTACGAATCAGTACACTGAAAAACAGAAATATATGCTTTAATATGAGAGCTACACAGCTAAAACTTCAACTCACACTAACTTAAGGCCTATGTATTTTAATACAAATGCAATATTCGTAAGCGTTAATATATTCAATTAATTATAATGCAAGCAACTATTTCTTACAGTCGACATTAGTTTATTGTGCACAATGGTAACTTCACACTTATAATCATGTTAAGAATACATTTAAGCAAATAATACTTTACGATCGTTTTGTATGCAGCATTGTTAGGTATAAGCATTTTACATCTAATATGTCATATTTAAACTACGCTCTCTCATTTGTAAACTGAGCCACATGTTTTCATACAAAGTTAGACTTGTATGCTGAACTATGACATTTTAATGAAATTAACTTAGTTCGCATTGCAAGCATTGTGACCCCAGACACTTTTTGCGCCCATAAATACAGTAGAACTACCTGCCACTTTCTATGAATTATGCAGGGCTGGAATACAGTAAGGTCCGGCAGGGGCGTAGCTTCAGCGGAGGGGTTTGGGGCATTAGACCCCCTAATACATTTATTTTCCGGTTTGAGGTCTCTGTCAGATTTCACCACACGTTTACACACACGCAGAAAAAAACAAGCACACTCTCTCACTTTCTCTGTTTTGAAAGTCTTCAAAAATGTTGGTAAGTGTACAAAATACTGTTTTCCCTCACTTAGAACCCCTACTAAATCTGCATTCCTCTCCCTTTCCACTGCCCCTTAAATCCCTCTCATGCGTCCCGCCCTTTGCAATGTATTTTTACATTACATACCAGCGTAATTGTTGGGAAAATCTGACACTCACCCCCAATCTTACCTACCAAGCTACGCCCTTGAGGTCCGGAGGATACAGATTCAGATTAGAGGAAACATGAAGGTATACCTTGCAGGTTACATGCAGCTGTTTGGATGCGGGTGCTTAACTCATTGAGTTATATTACAAGATTTGTCTCTTGTTAACATAAAGGAAGATATATGCAACAAAAAACATTCATCTACTATGTTTTCTGACATAAACAACAAATCTGGGACCTACATTTTACATGGTTTCCTCAACTAGTGCATCAACCCTCTGTAATGTTTATGATCTGTCAAACCTTTGAGAAGAGAAAACACATATCTCTCTAGGAAACTAGAGTTAACTCACTAGTATTAAACCTTGTAACTTTCTGGCTAGACATAGATCTGTACAGCAGGTGCTTTAACTACAGTGTTTACAGCGACTGGGATCCTGCTGGTGCTCAGAACCCTCACGAAAAAAAGAATGAAAAAAGAGATCCCCTAGTAGGCTCTCCTTTTTAACCTCAACAGCCTGCCAGCATACAAATCTGGAGGGCATCAAAAACAGAAAAACAAAACTTAAATAGCAGTCTTGAAGGGGCCACCTGATTTACCTGAGGGAACGGTGAGGGAGAGGACGATTACCACTTTTAGGAGGAACAGAATCAGAATGAAGACTAGAATCACCAGTGAGAACAGGATTAGTAGACCAAGAGGGCAAGAAGAACCATGTGGATTGAGAGGACCAGGGCATTGGTGACCAGGGCCAAGAAGTCCAGAAGGAGCAAAATCCAGGAAGATTAAGAAAACCAGAACAACGAGGATGAGGAGCATGGGGCCAGAAGAACCAAGGTTAGGAGGATCAGGACACTGAAGACTAGGTGGAATGGGACCAGGCCATCCAGTACCAGGAGAAACAAGATCAGGTGAACTAGGACTAAGGGGACCGGGACCATGGGGACCAGCACCAAAAGAACCGCCTTTGAGAGGATTCATATCTAGAGAATGGGAATGAGCAAGATAAGCAGGAATAGAACCATACTTAGGAGGCATGTATATAGGATTAGATCTAGGAGGACCAACAATAGGCCAGGCCTTGGAGGAGCTCCATAACCAGGAAGATTAAGACCATGAAGACATGGTGGCTCAAGAGGACCAGGAGGATTAAAACTAAGAGGACCAGGAAAAAGAACGAAACAGGTGAGGGACACCAGAATAACCAGAGGTACATGAGCCAGAAGGGTCAGGAGGAGCAGGGAAACCAGCACAAGGTGCAGTCTATAGAGTTCTACTGAATTTAAGTCTCTATAGACCAGGACCAGTGGACCAGAACCTGCAGCACCTGCAGCAAGGCAAGGCTTGAGTGGCCAGTACAGAGAAAACACGGGGAAGTATTTAGTCAACCAGGGAGCAAGACCTGAACTAGGAGAAGGAGGCTCAAGAGGAGAGTCATGGCTAGGGCTATGGGGACCAGCATCAAAGGATCAGTAGGATCTAAAAGACCAGGCCCAGATACACGAGGATCAGGGCCGAGAGGAAGAAGAACAGGGCACAGTGGAGACCCTTGAACATAAGAAGGGTTAGGCGGAGCTGGAAGTAGAGGATTAGGATAGGACCAAGACCAGATGACAATCAGGTTCAAAAGTAGCACCATGACGATAGGAGGAGGACTAGGAGGGAGAAGTCTAAGAGGTGACTTATGATGTGTAGGAGAAGCAGAAGGACCAGGAGGAAGATGATTGAAAACCAAAACGAAAATGAGGAGGACTCATATATAGGGACAATGCTCTTGATTACAGAGGCCGCATTTTGGATAAACGATTGCTAGTTACTTTTTTAGGCCACAGACCGTTTAGCAATCCTTACCTTTTCCATTCCATTTAAAACCCTGCTTTGCACTCTCAGTTATCCTAAAATTCAGTCTGCTTGTGTCAATTAACTAATCTAGAATAGTTTCTTTCTATATTTTTCAATTTCTTTAGGTGCACAATTTGTCATAAATATTGCATCAACTAACAGTCATTGTCTCTGTTCCTCGTGATGTCGCCCCTCATGGCTCTGCCCGTATCACTCCCCCCTCTTTCTAATGCAGTCAATGTATGGGATTCCAGTCTAAGCTTTTTCCCTTCCCACCATTCGTAAGTAATTCTGCTTCATATTTGGAGTTTGTCTGTATTTGTCAGTCATTATTCATGTTGTCATCAATCGTTCTTGTTAATTATATTAATGCTGAGTTTGGCAACACTGGGGCTCTCTGTAGTGCTGCAAATCATAGTCACGTCCAGTATGGCAGATGTTAGAGCAGGTGTATTAGTAAAAAATATTAATGAATATTCATGTATTGTGAGTAATGGATTTTGCATAGAAAATGTAATAATGTTTAGAAAAATAATGCACTCATTTGAAAATGTGCCCACATGAGTGGCCGCCAATGTTCACAAAGTGTACTTATTAATGACTTATTAATATGAAATGTGGAGCTTATGATTGATTAATGTAGTAGTACATCATTTTAAGGGTTATGCATTATGTCTTAGCTTTATTAATTGTAGGCCTTAAGTTAGTGGAGGTATTTGCCTAGTTGCACGACCTCACGTCAAGCTGCATTTCTTAGGCTTTTAATAAAATGTTTGCTTAGAGAATTAAATTGTGATTTTCCACTGTGCTTTCTAATGTGCTCATATCTAAAGTCTTTCTCACGAGTACCGTTTGCTCGAAGATGCTGTTCCTGTTGAATATAATATTGTAAGTGTAATGTGTGTAAGACTGACTTTCTTAGGAGAAAACAATAGAGACACTGACTGGAGTATAAGCTGCAACAATATTGTTAACTGACCAGCCGGATGATGAGGACATTACAAGAGAAGCCAATCAGCGACATGTGAACAGTGAACTTGTAGAAACTGTAGATTTGAAGTTTTAGTTTTATTGGACAAAGTGTAAACATGCGATCCCTTGACCAATAGGGACTTGGGAAGTAGTTTTAGGAAATCTAACTTGGCTGGACTGCACTGAGTGAAGACAGCGCAATTGCCCATTTTCTTCCTTGCCAAAAGGCCATTGTTTTACTGAGCATCTAGAGACGTGCTTAACTTTATTGCTAAAAGACTTTGCATTTTCTGAACTTTGATGCTGAATCCTGATGCCTTGCTGACTGAACTGATGTCCTGATGACGAAGACTGTCACTGCTTGCTGATCCAATTGAGGAGAGGTATGCTATCACTGACGTCATTTGCTTGGTCTATTTGCTTTTTCTTTCTAGGTACCAAGCGCAATTGTTTTTGATAGAGCCAAAGTTAGATGTTTTTCCTAATTTGTGTTGACTAAATCGTTTTGCATGAAGCCCAACATGTTGATGCTAATCTGGTGTTAATTAGGATCATCACTAATAAAACTTCTGCTATATCTAGCAACAATCAATGTCTTTTCTTTGCTGAATCTAAATGTATGTGATATAATTTGCGCAATTGTTCTTGTTATTAATTTGCACTGGGTAACTTTAGAATGTGTAGTGGATCAGGCCTTGATTAGATTACGTTTCTTTAGATGTTTTGAACAGCCAATTTTGTTTCTATATGTTTATCACCTGATATTGAGATTATCTTACGTGACATTAGCATTGTTAATGTAGGGAAATAAATATTTTAACTTTTACTAAAAGGTGTGGTTATTCATGACTGAAAGGTCATGGTGTGTGATAATTACGGACTTCCATTGATTACTAATGCTATTGATTATCATTGATTATTAATGTTATTGATTGGTTATTGACAACTGATCTGCATGTACTGGAGATATGGTGGGAACATCTTTATTGCGAGTCAAAAGGTTCATCACCTATTCACGTCCACTTGTAAGTTTACTTATTAGGGTCTGACGCACCAACAGAGATGGTTTCAGAGATTGATGGTTTGTCTTCTTAAGAACCCATCATTGATGTCCGGTACAGGTTTGCCTCCTTAAGAGCCCATCGTAGAAACCCGGTTGTTGGAATTTGCCCTTTTACAGGGTCATCCCCAATCTTTTTGCCTCCTGCCTCCTATTTTTTTCTGACCAGTTGCTGATGGCTTTTGAACTCTGAGCACTTTACCACTGCTGACCAGTGCTAAAGTGCATATGCTCTCTGTGTAAATTGCATTGTTAATTGGTTGATCCATGATTGGCATATTTGATTTACTAGTAAGTCCCTAGAAAAGTGCACTAGAGGTGCTCAGGGCCTGTAAATGAAAGGCTACTAGTGGGCCTGCAGCACTGGTTGTGCCACCCACATAAGTAGCTCTGTAATCATGTCTCAGACCTGCCACTGCAGTTTCTGTGTACAGTTTGAACTGAAAGGCACCCCTAAAGTAGGCCCTAGGTAGCCCCAAAGGCAGGGTGCAGTGTATGGTTAAGGTAGGACATATAGTAATGTGTTTTATATGTCCTGACAGTGAAATATTGCTAAATTTGTTTTTCACTGATGCAAGGCCTGTCCCTCTCATAGATTAACATTGGGACTACCTTTACATATGATTAAAGTGTAGATTCCCTTTGGGAGCGGATAGACATGTTGAGTTTGGGTCTCTGAACTCACAATTTAAAAATACATATTATGGTAAAGTTGATTTAAAGATTGTGCGTTTGAAAATGCCACTTTTAGAAAGTGAGCATTTTCTTACTTCTACCATTTCTGTGACTCTGCATGTTTGTGGATTCCCTGTCTGGGTCAGTTTGACAGTTGGGCTGGCTGCAGCTCTCACTAGACAGTGACACAAAGGGAGCTAGGATGGAGTCTGCATTTCCTGATGAGCCATCTGTGCTAGGAGGGATGGGAGCAGTGGTCACTCACACCTGAAAGGGCTGTGCCTGCCCTCTCACAATGCAGTCTCCAACCCCCTGGTGAGTGTCTGGGGCCTGGCCTGGGCAAGGCAGGATTTCACAATCAAGAGAGACTTTGCTTTGAAGTAGGCCTACCTCAAAGGAGAAAATGGGTATAAGAAGGGCACCCAAAACCACAGACTTTAGAACACTTCTGGAAACCAAGAGGAACCTCTGCCTGGAGAAGAGCTGAAGAGCTGAGGAAGAAGATCTGCCCTGCCTGTAACTGTGCTTTGTGGAGCTATTCTGCAGTTGCTGCTTCTGCCAGAGTAAGAGGGCAAGGGCTGTACTTTGTGTGCCTTCCATCTTGTAAAGATCTCCAAGGGCTTGATTTAGAGCTTGCCTCCTGGTGTTTGAAGTCTCAGGGACATCAAAGACTTCTCTCTGCCAGCACCTGGAGTCTCTGGAGAGACTCCTACCATGCCGAGTGATGCCCATCCAGTTCCTGGGTCCCTGAATGAGAAGTTGGCAGCCAAGACAAAGAAATCCACGCACAGAATGCCGTGCGGGGAAAAGATCGACGCGACTGCGATCTGTGGCTGAAAAATCAATGCGCCACCGGCTTCGCACCTGAAAATCGATGCTCGCCTGCAACTCGACCAAAGAATCAATGTACAGAGCTGGAGAAATGATGCACAGCATTGCTGACGGAGGCTGGGAGATCGCAACCCGCGCTGCATGGTTTTTGGATCATCTAGTGGCTGGATTTCCGACGCACAGACAGCTGGGCATGTAAAAACAATGCAAGGCCTGCCCGGATCGAGAGTGCTGACCGGATCAATGCATTGCTCTCCTGCGGAGAGAAGAAACAACGTGCCCGACCTGATAAAAGGAGAAATGATGCAACGTCTCGCTCGTGAGTGAAATCGACACATTGCAAGCCCTTTTTGACACACACTCGCCAGTGCAGGTTATTTTTGACACACCCAAGGTACATTTTCACGCTAACAGTGTTAGTATGTGTTTAAAACTACATGAAGACTCTTTTTGCTTTCTAATTGATAACTTGACTTATGTATTGTGGATTTTTGTTGTTTTGGTCTTGTTTTGTTTAGATGCATATTCTCAATTTTTCTAAACCTGTATTGTGTAATTTTGTAGTATTTTCATTAAGTTACTGTGTGTGTTGGTACAAATACTTTACACCTAGCACTCTGAAGTTAATCCTACTGCTCGTGTTAAGCTACTAAGGAGGTAAGCAGGGGTTAGCTGAGGGTGATTCACATTTACCCTGACTAGAGTGAGGGTCCTTGCTTGAACCGGGGGGGTAACCTGACTGCCAACCAAAGACCCCATTTCTAACACTGGTACAGAGATAGCGAAAGCTTGATGGTTTGTCTCCTTCTGAGCCCATCATAGATGCCCAGAGAGAGGTAGCAGAACATTTGGTCTCAGAGATTCTAAACAAGAAAAAACAGGTGTTCCCAGAGATGGTAGGGATACATTTTACCTAAGTCCTGAATTGACTTTCCCAGAATCTTGGAACCCACCATTGGTTGTTTGAGGATGTTCTCAGCGTTCTAGTGACAGTGTGAATGAAGTAGGTTTTGTGCTTGCACAGCTTATGCAAATCGTAGGTGAATTGTGATGTTGTAAGGGTTTAAGGAGTTTGCGTACTCCAAATGAAGTAGTAGAGGGAGTGTGCCCAGTCTGCAGTTTGAGAGTAGGAAGTTGTTGAACTTCACATGTGTGTGACACTTTGTGCTCAAAAATTGTCCACATGGTTGTTGTTGTATGGACCCTGTGTGGTCTAAGACTCCAAAGTATATTGAAAAGTGTATGAGACACAATTGGGCGTGGTTGACAAGTCAGAGTGTGAGTCAAAGTGAGTGAAAGAAACATTTTGACTGAGATCTGACGATACCTATGTGCATCAGGACAGACCCACTGATCAGTTGAGAGTAAAATTTGCGGGTCAAATTTTGCTTGTGAGTCAGGGAAGCTGAGAAAAGAGGAATAGCTTCAAGAGCAGGAACCATCAGTGAAAAAACTGTAAAGTTTCTGAAGTGATTTTGTTACCTTTTCCAGTAGTAAACCAGCAAATGTGGCTTTGATTTTGGTTAGTGCTTACAATTTTTGCAATAGTTTCATGTGCATCTGAGTTTGGGAGGACAAGCCGCAAGATCTGGGAGCTAGTGGCTAGAGAGCAACAGCAACAGAAATTTGAGAGAAGAATGAGAAAGGCAGAGAAGACACTAGCGGAGGCTAGATGGAATCATGCTCAGAAATTTGGGAGAACCAAGACTTTACAGTAGATCAAGTTGTTTCCTGCGATCATGCAGGACAGTGAGAAAGAAGGAAGGAAAGCTACTAGAAAGACTAATAAGAGCCCTTCCGAGAGCAGAGAGGCTAGAAAGTCTTCAACAGTGAAGGAAGAATCAGATGATGATGAATTTATTTTACAGTTACTGAGAAATCGTCCACCACCATGTGCCCCACATGAGAGTGGTCCGAGTACAAGTGCTGATCCTTCAGCTCTGACACAGGTTAATGGGACAGCGAGTCCGGTGCAGGTTAATACTAGCCTGACACAGAGTCTGATGCAGAATAGTCACAATGAGCCTACTACTCCAGTAGTACAAAGTCAGGTGCTAATGCCAAATGTCCAGAGAATTTACCCTAATGTGCCCATTGTGAAAACTGCCACAAACTTAATAGTGCCTCAAGGACAGGTTTTCAAAAAACGGCCGACGTTGGTTCAGACAGAGCCGACTCTACTCTTACTGCCACAGGTGCAGCCACAGGTAATGCTAAGATTCATTTCAATAACAGGGGCACAGTCAGATGTGTCTGCACTGATGAATCAGAACATGGGAGTTACTCACCCACAGAACTTAAATGTCAGACCAAGTCCAGATTCTGTATCTGTACCTATTACTATAGGTCTGGCTGTACCATCATTTGTGCAAGAGAAACCCAGTGTAAGGGATCAGGGAGTCCTGAATCAGAATGCAAAGAGGGGAGAACTTAGGGCCAGATGTGGCAAAATGCTAATTTGCGACTTGCAAATTGCGAGTCCCTGCGACTCGCAATTTGCAACTCGCAAATTGGTATGCAGTACGGTGTCTCAGACACCGTCTGCGACTCGCTATGGGGTCACAATGACCCACCTCATTAATATTCATGAGGTGGGTCGCTAATTGCGGCCCCATAGCGAGTCTAGGCACTCGCAAACATGGAGGCCTGCTGTCGTCAGCAGACCTCCGTGTTCGTGACTGCTTTCAATAAAGCAGTTTCTTTTTTTTTTAAGTGTAGCCCATTTTCCTTAAAGGAAAACGAGCTGCACTTAAAAAAAAAAAACGAAACCTTTAGTTTCGTTTTTTTTTCAGGGCAGGTAGTGGTCCCTTGGACCACTACCTACCCTGAAAAAATATTTGTGGGTCCATTCACAAAGTGGAAGGGGTCCCATGGGGACCTCTTCCAATTTGCGAGTGGGTTACCATCCACTTGAACTGGATGGTAACTGCAACACCATTTGCGCCCGCATGTGCGGTCGCAAATGGTATTGCATACCACTCAGAATCGCAAATAGGAAGGGAACACCCCTTCCTATTTGCGATTCTGAAATGCATATCGCGAGTCGGTCCCGACTCGCAATATGCATTTCTGCATAGCAAAGAGGCATTTGCGCCTCGCAAACAGCGATTTTCGCCGTTTGCGACACGCAAATCCTTTGCTACATCTGGCCCTTAATGAGAACATTTGAGCAGTCTCTTCTTTGGGACAGACCTTTGATGGCTCAAGATCTTTGTTAGATCTTAGTCCATTTGGAGTTCCTCCGGATACTGTGATAGGATCGAACATTAGTCAGAGCCTTAAATATTTTACGCCGCAGACTCCAAATACAGTTGTGCAACAGGTACCACCTATCCAAGCCAGCAACATTTTGTTGCAGGGGTTGACACCCCAGCAACTGACTGAATGGTTAGACAAGCTGAATACCCCGCAGAGAGAGGAATACTTGAATTATGCTAGACTAAGCATGGAAGCGGGTGAGCTCATTGAGGGAGCTATGGGGGTGAACAGGTTAGAATCTTATACAGAAACAGAGTTGAGATATCTGTGCCAGAAGATTACGAGAGAAGTGAGAAATGTGCATCAGAAGCTAGCAGACCTGGCAGAGACGTCTGGCATAGAAATAGAGAAAATGAAGCATCTGAAAAGGAGTTACAGGTTCGACTTTGAGACTAAAGATTTTGAACACATGAGATCTGCTGGAATGAAGGCACACCTTAGGGAATCACTTCAAAGTGCCCAGACTTGAGGAGCCTTGGACAAGTGGGAAGGCAGATGGGTAAAGAAAATAAATAAAAGAAAAAGGGATTCTGTGGAGCTGACTGCTGATGTGCAGCAGGACAAGGATCCTGTGACAATTTTACCAATGAGAGAGATTTCGGGAGGGAATTTTGTTCATGTCCCTCGGAGCAGAAGTGACATTCAATTATTTACAAATGATTATCCAAAATTGAGAGAGAAGCCAGTCGAATGGTACCGCAGACAGACAGGTTTGTGAAACTTGCAAAGTGCCTGTGGGAGGACTTGAACACTTTAGTAGAGGTAGTGGTTCCAGCTGATCTGTGGATGGAGTGTGAAAGGAGTATAGCATGCCCAACAAAAGAACCAGAGAGAGATAAAATTACAGGCACGCCGTCTGCAGAGACAATGAAATATTACTATAAGGTGATTTAATTTTTTAAAACAAGAATTTCACTCAAGAACATTGATTGGCAGAGAATTGACAGAACAGCTCAGGAATCAAAGGAGTCGATACATGCATTTTATGAGAGATTTTTGCAGGCGTTCAAGCATTATAGTGGTACAGAGACAATTGAGCCGAAAGACATGATTCATTTTATGTTCAGATTTGTGGAAGGATTGAGACCTGACATTAGCCAGATGATTAAGAGTCATTTGATTTGCTGGCAAGCAAAACCGATTGAGGAGGTGTTGCAGTATGCAAGGTACTGTAGTGATGAGATTGAGTTGAAACAAAGAAAGCTGAGAAGGCGATGGTGATGCAGATTAAAGCTGCACAACAGGGATGCAGGGAAATTTCCCACAACAGCTACCACAGCAGCAGCAGGAAAATATGGTATTTCAAACCCAGATGAGGGGTAGAGGTCGCTGAGGTAATATGAATCGCGGTCCAGACATGGGAACTGTAGTAGTTCAGAATGATGTATAGAGAATGAATAAATTGTTACCTTGTCACTCTTGCAGGGAAATTGGACATTGGAAACTGGAGTGTCTGATGATGGTGCAGGAAGGTGTTGTTCAGCAAACTAATGACGTCAATTTGCCAAAACATGAGAGGACTGAGAATGAGAGGTCCTAATCCAAATTTTCAAAATAATGTGAATCAAATGCAAAATTTCCATACAGCAGGTGCAAATGCCACGTGTACAGATGACACAGTTGGACTGATGCAACAGCAGGTTCCCATGGTACCTAGACAGCAAATCCAAATACCTCAAGCCCCAATGGAATAGCAACAGGTGATGCTTCCCCAACAGATCGTAGGTCAGAGGCTTAACCAAAGTAATAACACAGTTCACCAATTCACGTTACACAGTGAGACTGGAATAAACGATAATTGGGTGAGTGAAGGTTCGAATGCTTGCAGCTTCCTTAGAAGTAGATCAGAAAGGTCCCTATGTGAAAGGATAAGTCATGGGTCATAGAGTTTCATTCTTGGTTGACACAGGAGCTACACGCTCTACAGTAAGAAGTGTAGAAGTTCCACCTTGCCCATTTCAGGGAAAACAGTCCAGATTGTAGGAGTAGCGAATCAGTATTTGACCAACCAAATTACAGATCTAGTGCAGGTTAAAATTGGTAACTTCAAGGTACTGCACAAATTTGTAGTCTGTGATTCAAGTTCAGTATCCCTACTGGGAAGAGACGTGCTGTGTAAAACCAGGTGCTCGATTAATTGTTCAAATGACAGAATCAAGATACAAATAGTGATGATGAAGATGACCCAGCTCTCGAGGCAGAGTGTGAAACTACAAATGAGGAATATCCGCTGATTGATTTTTTTCCCAGTATTCACAGTGAAGGAGCTTCATCCTGACTTTCAGGGAACGGTTAAGGGGAAAGTGTGGGAACTGACAGGGAAAGAGATAGGTTTGATAAAAGGAGTATGTAAAACTGATTGCAATTTTCCCCATATTCCCCAGTACCATATGCCACAAGATGTCCTTATGAAGGTCGCCCAAATAATTGCAAAATTTGTGGAGCATGGGGTTCTGAAGTAAGTGTTGAGCAGCCCATGTAATTCACGAATAACAGGTTTGAAAAAGCCCTGTGGGAAAGTTCGAATTGTCCAGGATTTGAGAAAAATAAAAGACATTGTGATCAAAATCAAATGTTGCCCTATGGTATTAAATCCAGCTATAATAATGTTTCAGATTTCATGTGATGCTGTGTGGTTCACTGTCATTGACTTGTCGCAAGCCTTCTTTTCTGTGCCTCTTCATGAGGACAGCCAGTTTCTCTTTTTGTTTCAAATGCTCTGACCAAGTTTACTCTTGGTGTCAAATTCCTCAAGGGTTTTCAGTCACCTTCCGTGTTCAATCAGATTTTGAAAAAGAATTTGGAGTCATTGGAATTGCCTTTCCAATCGACCTTGGTACAGAACATTGATGATTTGCTGATCGGATCCAAAACAATGACCGAGTGCAAGTATGACACGATTGCTTTGCTAAACCGTTTAGGAAAGAATGGTCATAGGTGTCTCCACTTAAATTGCAATACTGTCAGAAAGAAGTGAAATACTTGAGTCACCAGATTGAGAAGGGGTCGAGAAAGATATCCAGAGAAAGGGTCACAACCATATTGCAGATGAATCTCCTGACCACACAGAGAGATGTCAGGATGTTTCTATGGATGGTAGGTTACTGTCACCAATGGATTCCCAATTTTTCAGTCATTTCAAGACCATTGCAGAAGCTGACTCACAAGGAAGTCACTGATCCCATAGTGTTAGACCTAGCTGGAATGAAGGCATTCACTGAATTGAGAGAGAGATTGTGCAAAGCTCTGGCTTTGGGTATGTCTGACTACACAAAACCTTTCACATTGTTTTGTCACGAGCGTGATGCATGTTCTTTGTCTGTCTTGATGCAGGTCCATGGAGGTGTAAACTGCCCAGTAGCATATTTGTCAGCTACTTTGGACCAGTTGCAGGTTGTCTGTGTGCAGTTGCAGCTGTTGGACAGAGCCTTACACAGTATGCAGGTATTGTGATGGGACATCTCTTAACTATGATGGTCCCTCACTCCATTGAGATCCTACTTACAAAGATGAAAATCCAACACTAAACAGGTGCAAGGTTGACCAGATATGAGACGAATATCCTAGGGTCAGCAAATGTGTCATTGAAAAGATGTACAGTGCTGAACCCGGCAACCTTACTTCCAAATGAAAATGTTGAAATTGAGGAATTGGAAGACATTGAGCATGATTGTCTTGAAGCGACTGACTTGTGCATAAAACTAAGGCCTGACATTAGAGACATCCGATGCGAAGAAAATGACCAAATTATCTTTGTCGATGATTCTCGTCTAAGAGACAATACAGGGACACTGAAAGCAGGATATTCCGTGTCCAGAAAGCTTCTTGGCTTCAAGGAGTGTATTCTGCCCAAGTGGCAGAACTGGTAGCCTTTACTAGAGCGTGCCACGTTTCTGCCCAGCTAAAAGTTACCATCCATACGGATAGCCAGTATGGATTTGGAATAGTCCATGATTTTGCCCAGTTGTGGTCACAGAGAGGTTTAAGGACCTCTTCTCGTTCACCAGTGAGAAATGTTTAGTGGATTAAAGAACTGTTGCATGTTATCCAAATGCCTGAAAAGATTGCCGCGGTGAAATGCAGTGCACATCTAAAGTCACAAGACTTTGTGTCAAGGGGAAATGGATATGCGGATCAAATTTCAGGGCTTTGCGCATTGAACTGTATATCATTCAAAGATAAGTGGGAATTGTTACCGGAAGAAGATGAAACGTGTCCAAGTTTTGCATTGAAAGTAATTGATACGATGGAAGAATTGAAAATGTTGCAGAATAATGTTGACAGGGAGGAAAACCGTTCATTGAGCAAAATGAAATGTGTACAGAGACAAGATGAATTGTGGGTTTCAGAAGAGGGTCAATTGGTCTTGCCTAATAGTCTATTGTCTCAAATGGCTAGGTATTATAATGGTCAAGTACATGTTGGGAGGGATGCCATGATTTGTTTGTTCAAGCACGATTGGTTCAATTCAAAGTTTAGACAGGTTGCTGAAGCAGTTTGCCATTGTTGCATCATTTTCCAACAAATGAACGTGGGAAAATGGACAGTGGTTAATTTGAGCCACATTGGAATTGCAGGGGGTCCATTAAGCAGAATGCAGATAGATTTTATTGAGATGCCTGTGTGTGGAGGTTTGAGATATGTGTTGGTGATTGTGTGCATCTTTAGTCACTGGATTGAAGCATACCCTACACGAAGAAATGACAGTCTCACAGTAGCAAAACTAATAGGGAACTGATACCACATTTCAGGTTTCCAATCTCTCTAGAATCAGATATGGGAAGTCACTTCAACAATGAAGTAATTAAATTACTGTGTGTAGTATTGAACATTGAGCAGAAGTTGCATTGTAGTTACCGCCCTGAAGCATTGGGACTAGTGGAACAAATGAATGGTACCTTGAAGTCAAGAGTTGCAAAGATGTGTGCGTAGACGAATCTGAAATGGCCCGACGCACTGCCTTTAGTTCTGATGAAAATGAGAAACACACCCAACAGGAAGACACATTTGAGAGACAAACAGAGCAATTGCCAGACCCCGAGGGAGAAGGAGTTGAGGTGGATCAAAGTCACTGTGATCTGACTCCTCCTGAACCAGTTGCAGGTCCGTCAAGAGAAAACACCACAGAGCAAGGAGAAGTTACAAGTTCAACACTGAAAAGAACATTGACGAAAGGTCCACTGAAAGGAGATAAGTGGGTGGAGTGAAAGCAAGGAGAAAGGAGCAATTGTTGAGACAACAATCGAAGACGAAATAGGACAACAAGGAGACAAAATCTAAGTGAAGGAGAATTGAATGATGATCGAAGGTTGAAGAGAAAGAGAATAGCAAGTTGAAGATATTCAGGTTCTGCATGGTCATATGCTACTGCACGTGAAAGACAGAAATAATTTTTTGTTTTCATCAAGACATTCCAGGTCAATATTTTGGCACTTGAAGGAAGCTGATGAACTGAACTGTTGCACACAATCTGAGAAAATACAAGGTAAAAGAGACTGTTGAAAGTTACCGGAAAAGACTTTGATAGCCTGATTTGACTTTGAAACCTGATTTTGACCAGCTGCTGAAAGAAGAATTTTGCTTTGTTTTTTATTTCTGCTGCATTTTTCAAAATTTCTCTTCTGCTTTCTGATTCTTTACAGATCATGAGTAACATTAGCCACAGGGTAGGAAAAATAAGTGCTGTAAATACATGAGTATTGGTTTGGCAATTGTATATGTGATATTGTTTGCGATATTGATGGTGGGCATGACTGTTCTTGATAAGAGCAAAGTCAACCATACTTCAGCTTTCGAGACAACTACTGCATTAACAGGAATAGAGAAGTTTAGATTAGACGGGAAGTATTTGCATGTAGGTAGTAGTGCACAAGGGGAACTTTCTTTTAATGTCTTCTATAGCTTACTGAGTGAGTATGTTGAGACGATGGATGCAAAGAATTGTTATGTGTGCACACAGATTCCTTCATCAGTCAAAGAAGGAGTTACTTATTATAGTTTGCCTCTTATTTATGGAATAAGTTGTAGTCTGTTACTAACAAGATTCTATACCAAAGAATACATACAGTATTTCTACTCCAATTATGATGTTGTGTTTTCGTTTGTCCCTATAATTAGGTATTTGAGTAGAGTAGCTAAGGATAATGGCATAGTATTAGTTAGAGGTTTCTTTGAACCTACTCTAACATTTGACACAGCTTATGCACACCTCAACAATTTGACATGCCTGTTTACACCTTTAGAAAAGAGCATCTTAGATCAGGCCGATGACAGGAGAAAGGCTTAGAAATAGAAATTAGAAAAAGGCTTAGACAAAAGGACCTACAAGAATGAGTATGCTCACAATACAATAAAGACACAGGGGAAATTAGCTTTAGATGCACAACACGTAGGGAAGCTTTGTATATATAGGCCTAAATCACGCACTGACACTTTATTTGTGGGAACGAGTGGATGTAGACATGTGTTTTTGTTTCAGAGTAAATGGACATTTACGTTGAATGGACAGGAACTAGCGACTCCTGGCATATATTACATCTGTGGTCCTCGTGCTTATTACCGCCTTCCAAGAGGATGGTATGGGACATGTTATTTGGGGATAGTTTTCCCAAAGATTTTCCAAATGGATGACTTGAAGAAGTTTCCGAAAGTGACTGAATTACATTATATTAGACAAAGGGGAGAGTCTCCTTCTGTTATTGCAGGAGATATATTTGGAGCACTAATTCATTCAGTGGGAGTTGTTCTGACTTCAACAAAGATTCAAAAGTTGCCGACTATTGTGGATAACATGGTGCCAAATTTTTCAGGAGCCATACTCCTGATAGATACTGAATTAGCTGCTGACAGAGCTATGACTCATCAAATTCGCCTTGCTTTAGACATTCTTTTAGCGAAGGATGGCAGAGTTTAGAAAATGCTTAATTCTAGGCACTACTGTTCGTTCATTCCTGATAATAGTAAATTAATTAGAAGCTTACTTACGAATCTGACTAATGAAAGTGCTGATTTGAAAGAATTGGAAGAACCAGGTGTTTTGGAGAAAGTTGGTAAAGGTTTTTCTTCAGTGGGAAATTGGCTCAGCAACATTGGGAAAGGAATTTTGTTGAAAATAATGCAGGGAATATTAATTATTGTGGCTTGCCTAATTGGAATATGGGGAATATGTAAATTGTGTAAAAGGATTAAATTTAAAAAGGTAAAGAATAATCAGAGGAGGGAAGAAAAGAAAAGGGAAAAATTGTTTAGGGAAAATTCAAGGAGAGGGAACAAAGATTTGAAGGGGTTGAAATGACAGAATTTTAGTTGATGCAAAATTTGAGAGTGAAAGTTTTGTGTGATGACACATTTGTTCATCAGAGGAGGGATCGTTAGAGGAGGTGTTTTAATAAAAAATATTAATAAATATGCATGTATTCTGAGTAATGGATTTCCTCAGAAAATGTAATAACTTGGAGAAAAATAATGCATGCATTTGAAAATGTGTCCACATTTATTAATGGCTTATTAATATGAAATATGGAGCTTTTGTTTGATTAATGTAGTAGTACATAATATTAAGGGTTCTGCATTTTGTCTTAGCTTTATTAATTGTAGGTCTTAACTTAGTGGAGGTCTTGGCCTAGTTGCACGACCTCACATCAAGCTGCATTTCTTAGGCATTTAATAAAATGTTTGCTTAGAGAATTAAATTGTGATTTTCCACTGTGCTGTCTAATGTGCTCGTAGCTAAAGTCTTTCTCATGAGAACCCTTTACTAGAAGATGATATTCTTGTTGAATGTAACATTGTAAGTGTAATGTGTGTAAGGATGACTTTCTCAGGAGAAAACAATTGAGACACTGACTGGAGTATAAGCTGCAACAATATTGTTACATGAGGAGTCGGATGATGAAGTCATTACAAGAGAAGCTAAACAGCGACATGTGAACCTTGAACTAGTAGAAACTGTAGATTTGAAGTATTAGTTTTATTGGACAAAGTATAAACATTCAAGCCCTTGACCAATAGGGACTTGGGAAATAGTTTTAGGAAATCTAACTAAGCCGGACTGAACCGCGTGAAGACAGCGCATTTTCCCATTTCTTTCTTGCCAAAAGGCCATTATTTTACTGAACATCTAGAGACGTGCTTAACTTTAATGCTAAAAGACTTTGGGGCATATTTATACTCTGTATGCGCCGGATTTGTGTCATTTTCTTGACGCAAATCCGGCGCAAACTTAACTCCATATCAATATTTTGGCACTAGTTATGTCTACTCCAAAATATTGGAGTTCACGTCATTTTTTGTCTGCGGGAAACTACCTTACGTCAATGAGATGCAAGGTAGGCGTTCCCAGGCAAAAAATGACTCCAAGGGCAGGCGTTAGGGGACCTGTGGGCCTTTTTCCATGGTCAGAGACCATGGAAACAGCACACATGTGCCCTTCCCTGCCCCCAGGGACACCTCCACCCACCTGCACCCACACTTGGAGGACACCTAAGGATGGGGGGACCCATCCCAGGTGAGTCCAGGTAAGTATTTTTTATTTTTTTCAAAGTGTAATGGGGGGCCTAACTTGGGCCCCCCTACATGGCACTGTGCTCAATGGCCATGCCCAGGGGACATAAGTCCCCTGGGCAAGGCCATTGGGCTGGGGGCATGACTGCTATCTTGAGACAAGAGTCATGTCCATGGGGTTCTAATGTCAGAAAATGACAGTAGCCTGGGCAGAGGCATTTTTTTTGCCTCTACCCATACTAGCATCATCCACTGATGCTAAACCCCCTGTTCCCCCTACTCATCCAGCACCCGGCTAGAGTCCTTTTCTATGGCGCTAACCGGGCCTTACCGTCGGCCAGCATCATACCATAAATATGATGCCCGGCTGGCATCTTTGTATGTCGCTAGCTGGTGGTAAACTTTTTGATGCTGAACTGCGTCAGCGCACTTCAGCGTCAAAAATTATAAATATGGGCCTTTGTGTTATCTGAACTTTGATGCAGAATCCTGATCCTTTGCTGACTGAACTGATGTCCTGATGACAATGACTGTTACCGCTTGCTGATCTACTTGAGGAGAGGTATACTATCACTGAAGTTGTTTGCTATGTCTATTTGCTTTTTCTTTCTAGGTACCAACCACGCTTTTTTATGATAGAGCCATAGTTAGATGTTTTTCCAACTTTGCGTTGACTAAATAGTTTTGCATGAATCCCAACATGCTGATGCTAATCTGGTGTTAGTTAGGATCCTCACTAATAAAATTCTGCTATACGGAGTAACAATCGATGTCTTTTCTTTGCTGAATCTAAATGTATGAGATAGTGTTTGCGCAATTTTTTCTTGTTATTAATTTGCACTATAACTTTAGACTGTGTAATGGCTCAACCCTTGATTAGATTACGTTTCCTTAGACATTTTGGACAGCCAGAGTTGTTTTTGTATGTTTATCATTGGATTTTGAAACGATCTTATATGACATTAGCATTGTTAATATAGGGAAATACATATTTTAACTTTTACTAAAAGGTGTGGTTATTCATGACTGAAAGGTCATGGTGTGTGATAATTAATAACACCTATTGATTACTAATGCTATTGATTATCATTAATGGTATTGATTGGTTATTGACTATTGATCTGTATGTTCTGAAGATATGGTGGGAACATCTTAATTGAGAGTCAAAAGGTTCCTCAACCTATTCGTGTCCCCTTGTGAGTTTACTTATTAAGCTCTGATGCACCAGCAGAGATTAAAGAATAAATGATCAAGAAACCAACCAGCACCAAAGTAGACACAGCACCTAATACATGTGAACATACTTTAGGCATTGATCCACTGCAGAGTGACATTCAAGGACACGTAAACACAGATTAGTAAAATAAGGGACAGTCTATGCTAATAGATGTAATCTGGGAATATGACCCCAAACCTTTGCCTCCATACATTACCAGATGATAGAAGGACACAGACATAAAATGCACAAAAGATTTGTAAATAGTATTACTGTTCCTGCTACCAAAATGGTTATTGCTATAATACAAAAACATACTTATATGTGGCTGGTAATGTGTCCAATGCTTTGTAGCATGACCGGATGATTTGTGAACTCCCAATGCCTTCCTTTATACCTTACTAGTTTCTTGGTGATTTTATATTTTGGGGAATTTGCCCTGGACAATACACATTACTAAGAACCTGTAAACACAAGCCAGGTGTGCCTTATGACAGCGTATGACTGAAGACATTTACATAGTTCACTTTGAGAACTATTAAAAACCCAATACATTTTGGAGCAGAGTTTAAAAGGAATCTTGGGGTAGGTCTAGCAGGTGAATTTGGATACGGTGGGTTGGGATAAAGTCCTTTGGTTGGTGGCAATGATAAAATGAAGCTGTAGGCTTTGGGTTCTTTCATGTATCGCAGGAGAGAGGATAGTGGAAACTGATTTAGAGGCTAGGAGCATAGATAGAGATGACTTGTTTTATTGTTCATTTCTTCTAGGTTTCCTGCCCTAAAGCCGTGCATGGTTGAGCTGCACAATTTGCTTTGTGGATATGGATCTCATTCCAAGGGTAGTGTTTTTTGTTGTTGTTGTATTAATAGCTTTACAGATGAGACAAGGCCTCATGCAATGCAAGGTGAGCTAATGTCGGTTGTCTTAGAGTGATGGTGATCAGGCAAGTAACTGCAATCAAGGGTGTTGCCAGGTTTGTATCTTGGAAGCTGTGGGCAGGGAAAAGACTCTGTTATTGAGGGAAAAGGGAAGGGCCCGGGCACTCACTCAGAAAGTGCATTGGTAAATGTATTTCCAGGCCCAAACCTTAATTTGTAATGCATCTAAGTCACCCCTAAGGTAGGCCATAGACAGTCTCAATGGCAGGGTGTAGTGTATTTAAGAATTTGGACATGCACATTTTAGCTTTACATGTCCAGGTAGTGAAAAACTCTTAAATGTGTTTTTCACTACTGTAAGACCTATCTCTCCCATGGGTTAACATTTGGATTGGCTTTTTACATTTTATGAGTGTAATTTCCAATTGAGATAGATATTTCAAGTTTGGTGTCTTTGGACTCACAATTTAAAATCACAATTTATGGTAAAGGATGATTTTAAGTTGCAAGTCTGAAAATGCCAATTTTAGAAAGTTGGCATTTTCTTACTTTACCCATTCTGTGCCTCTGCCTGTCTCTGAACACACATCTGGGTGGGTGACAGCTGGGCTGTGTGCATTCCTTCTAGACAGCCACCACAAATGGAGCTTAGGTGTGCCTGATGTGCTATCCACATCTTGATGACCAATTAACATCTTGGTGGGCCATCCTGATCAGGATGGAGGGAGAACC
Source organism: Pleurodeles waltl (assembly GCF_031143425.1). NCBI lineage: Eukaryota > Metazoa > Chordata > Amphibia > Caudata > Salamandridae > Pleurodeles > Pleurodeles waltl. The sequence goes on from NC_090440.1 coordinate 1,055,145,773, forward strand.
TGACTCTTGCACCTCCTTTTTGCCCTGGTCACCCTCAAACCTTTTGGACGGAGGACAGATACTGGTAGTTACTGACTCTGTCTGTGCCCTGGGTACTGCTAAACAGTCCCAGGGCCAAAGCTTTGTACAATGGATTATGCAAGTTAGACTAATTATAATTGGATGTATCAACCTACCTACAAGCCCCTAGTATATGGTAGGGCATGTAGGTTTAGGGACCCCAGCATAGGTAGTGCACTCATGGGTGCACTGCTGTGGTGCCCAGTGTCACTTTAAAGGTAGACCTGCCTTGCTGGCTGCTTTTAAATTAAAGTTAACCCCAATTTGACTTTGGGAATAAAAGTAATTCCAAAGTCCTAAACTATCTTATTTTTAAATATAAGTCACCCCGAAGGTGTGCCCCAGGTGCCCGCAGGGTTGGGTGCAGTGTAACTATAAGCAGGGACTTTGTAAAAGATGTTTTATAAACCATGGTGAGGGAAAAATAGCTAAATATGTTTTCCCCATTATAGTGAATGGGCTCCGTAAGCTAACATAGAGAGACTTTATCTTAAAATAATAATGTCTTATGTTCCAAAGGAAGGAGCTAAATCTGGCATGTTTAGTATCAAATTAAAAGTTATAATAAATCCAACAACTTGCCACTGTTGAATTTAATATAACTTGTACCCAGATAGAGTTTTAGAACTCTTCCTAAAAGTTACCAACTTCAGCCCTGTAGTGCCCTTCTCTGATTGGTCAGCCTCTGGCTGCCTGAGCCAGGCTGTCTTGATGAGGTGTGAAGTGCCCTGGGCTGACACAAGGAAGTATCTCATTGGAGGAGAGCTGCCTCACCATATGGTGTAACTGGATGGGGGAGAGCAGCCAAACTGGTGTTCAAAGGAGGGAAGGGCATTTGGGGCAGCAACTGTACCTCTCCCTTTCCCTGCAAAACTATACAGCCAGGTGCTCCCCTGATTAGATTAAGAGAGGGCTGGAAAGGGATGTGCCAAGGGAAACCTAGCCCCACCAGTGGGTGGGCTCAGCCAGACCTAACTTCTGAGATTGAATGATTGCCATCTTGGATTTTTGGAGAATGTTGCTCCTTGGGATTGATTTTTGCTGCACCCCACCTCTGATCCCTACAGGAACATGATAAGAAGAAGGGCTGCCTGTGGACACTGCACTCAGAAGGACTGCACCAGCTGCACACTTGGGCTTCACCACAAAAAGGACTTTCCCTGTCTTCTACTGCTTCAAAATGGTACTCCTTGTATGCTACAGGTAGGAAATAGCTGACCAGAGTCTCCTGAATCAAGCCCTGAAGAAACTGACCAGCTGGCCACTGGTCGTGTCTGGATTTGAGCCAGGTACATTCTGAGAGTTGGAGTCCTAACCCTCAAGGAGCACCTCAGAGCTTCTGGAACCTTGGGGTGAGTTGTGGGTTTCTAAAGAACATTGGCAGAACTTCTGGAAGAAGATATGGAAGTTTGGAGAAGTTTGGAGCAACTTTGAAGAACAAAGCTCCATAAGTGAACCGACCCAAAGTCATGTGTCACGCCGGCTCACGTCGCAACAGAGCCTGAGTTGCAGGTTCACCCCGCTAAAAAGCAACAGAGCCCCAGACTTTCAGTACTTCATCGGGGACTCGTGGAAATGCAATTCGATGACGTCAACTCAAAATCAGCTTGCTGTTGAGGGTCGTCAGACATCGGAGAAAAAAAGCTCCCAAAAAGTTTCTAAGTTTAAATGTAAAAAGTAGACCGAGGCTTCCTGCGCAGTGGATCTGACAAGGGCTCCAGGAGGTAGGCTTCAATTTCAACTTAGTCTCGGATTTCTGTCACAAAAAATCGTCTATGTCTGAACGTACAATCCTTGACCGAGGCCTTCTGCAACGTGCAACACGTACCCAAAGAGGGTTCCCGGGAGGTCAGCTTCAACAGGTGACTATGGGGGTCATTACAACCCTGGCAGACGGTGTTAAAGCAGCGGAAATAACGCAAACAGGCCGGCGGACCAAAAAAGGGAATTATGAACCTGGCGGAAACCGCCAACAAAGACAGCCACTTTAACACTTCGCCCGCCACGGCGGTACAGACAAGCATCGCGGCGGTCACCGCCAACAGACAGGCGGAAGACAATGTACCACCCACAGTATTACAACCCGCCAATCCGCCACCTTTTCCGGGGCGGATTCACCGTGGATAAAAACACGGCGGAAACAGCTTTTGCTATGGGAAAACGCTCACCTGAACATATCCCACGAGGAACGAGGAATCCATGGATCCGGAACTCCAAATACTCCCTGCCCTTATGTTTCTGCTCCTCTACAACCAACAGCTACGTAGGCGGCGCAGACAACGGTGAGTACTGCACCTACGACATGGGGGAGGGGGGAGGCAAAAGTTAGGGGGACATCCACCAAACACCCCCACCCTCGCATATTACAACATACACACCAATGCATTCACAAAAAATCACAGTAACAACCCACAATCCCCCCGGAAGAATGAAAAGACAATGCGGAATTCGGTCAGACATTATAATGTGCCAATATACATGTCATACAAAAATATACAGATATATATGTGGAAATCAGTCATAATTATATATACAATACAAGAAGTAGTGCAGATATGTACACAACAATGTCCGTGCACCAACAGTCCAAAAATGCATGGGCGAGGCCCACTAACGATACCTGACCACAATCGGAGAGAATACTGCCGGGGCATCAGATTGAAATACTACAGGCACCTCAGGGGGAAGGGAAGGGGGAGCACCTCAGCCGGATGACTGCAAAGCCAGATCCACGACGGGGCTCCATGCCCATTTATGCCATCCTGGGGAGTGCAAAGCCACAGTCTCTCAAGTCTATACATTGGGTGGTTTGCCCACTGTGCCATCCTGGGGAGTGGAAAGCCACAGTCTCTCTAGTCTATACAGTGGGTGGTTTGCCCACTGTTCAATCCTGGCGAGTGCAAAGCCACAGTCTCTCAAGTTGATGCAGGTCTCTACTGGTACTGGGGGGTCTGGTGCCCAGACTGGATGAGTCTCCCCATGAAAGGTCGTGTCCTGTCACTGTCCCAGCTGCACATGGGATAAGGATGCCTGATGTGGCGGTCCTTTCATTCCTACCCGGTGCATTGCCCTGTTCAGCGGTGCTTTGCCATGGCGGTCTTTGCCCTGTTCAGCGGTGCTTTGACATGGCGGTTCAGGACTGTTCAGCGGTGCTTTGCCATGGCGGTCTATGCCCTGTTCAGCGGTGCTTTGCCATGGCGATCTTTGCCCTGTTCAGCGATGCTTTGACATGGCGGTTCAGGACTGTTCAGCGGTGCTTTGACATGACATTGGTTTGTGGCATGACGTTTTATCATTGCCCAGCGGGACTGTGGCAGCCGGGGCCCTCCAGGGCACTGACTCCGGCGGTGGCGGTGGTCTCATGACAAGTGACGATACTTGGGCCCTTCTGGGCTGTGACTCTGGCGGTGGTCTCTGGACCAGTGACGATACTTGGGCCCTCCTGGGCTGTGACTCTGGCGGTGGTCTCCTGACCAGTGACGATACTCGGGCCCTCCTGGGCTGTGACTCTGGCGATGGTCTCTGGACCAGTGATGATACTTAGGCCCTCCTGGGCTGTGACTCTGGCGGTGGTCTCCTGACCAGTGACGATACTTGGGCCCTCTTGGGCTGTGACTCCGGCGGTGGTCTCTGGACCAGTGACAATACTTGGGCCCTCCTGGGCTATGACTCAGGCGGTGGTCTCTGGACCAGTAACGACAGTGCTGGCGGTTGTGTCTGGACCGCCGGAAATGATGGCGCACTTCTCCGCCGTGACACTCACAACAGGCTGGGGAGACTTCCTCTGGCCCTTCCCCACCTTTGGTGAGTCACAGCTGACTCTCCAATCCCCTTGGAACCCATGTCAGTTGTTTTCCCACCAGGAGTCTTAACACGGCCCCGTCGTCCACTCTCCAATTTTAGAGCCTTTACAGGGGGTGGGCTGCCAGTGCCTTGGCTCCGGGTCCTACTGCCTGCCCTGGTGGCCGGTGCACTCCAAAAACCTTGAACAGGCACCACTGGTATTGGAGGCTTTTTGGCTGAGGCGCTACGACGGGACTGATGAATTGGAGGGGTGGGGTGGGGGCAAAAAAGTCAACTTTACAGAGGGACAGTTTCTGACAAACACTAACAAACACTGGGATGGGTAGCTGGAGGGGGTCTGGGAGTGGAGGAAGAGGAGGTGGTTGTTGGAGGTGTCACTTTAGGTGTTTTGGGTGCAGGTGCAGGTACTGGAGGTACTGGAGGCTGTCGTGAGGTGGATGGATGTTGGGTGAGTGATTGCCGGCGTTTGTGTACTTTGGGAGGGGGCGTCACAGACACACTGGGAGAGGACACAGGGGACGTGTAAATGGCAGTGGAGGTGGTGAGTGCAGGTGAGCGGCTTGTGGTGCTGGGTGTCCTGATGCGATTCATGGTGCCTGTAGATGTGGTGCATGCAGGTGTGTGTGTGTAGACGAGACTGGGAAGGAGGAGAGGGACACAGTGGAGGCAGTGGATGTTGTTGTGTCTGTATATGGCTGAGGCTTGCGTGACTGCCTGTGGTGTGTGTGGTGCCTATGTTTGCTTGAGCTACTTGGGTGTGTTGACTTGTGTGCATGCTGGTCTGTAGGTGTGCTTGGGTTGGGATGGGGTTCAGGAGATTGGGTCTGGGTGCAGGAAGTTGGAGGGGGGAGGCTAGACACAGGGACAATGGCTGCCATCAGTGCTGAGGCCAAAGATTGCAGGGTTCGCTGAAGGACAGCCTGACCAGAATGAATGCCCTCCAGGAATGCATTACCGTGTTGCAACTCTCGTTCTACACCCTGGATGGCATTCACAATGGTAGACTGCCCAACAGTGAGTGACCTGAGGAGGTCAATGGCCTCCTCACTGAGGGCAGCAGGGGTGACTGGGGCAGGGCCTGAGGTGCCTGGGGTGAAGGTGATGCCCACCCTCCTGGGTGAGCAGGCACGGGGCGAACGCTGAGGGGCTGCTGGGAGGGCAGTGCTGGTAGGGGAGGTGTCGGCTGTACCTGTAGAATTGGGGGGCACAGATGGTGCCGCCACCACAAGATAGCTCCCATCGGTGGACGAGGCTGTGTCGCTGGTTGGTGATCCGGTGGCCAACGTGAAGCTCCCCTCGCCCTCCGTCCAACTGGTGCATTCAGAGTCCGTGGTGTGGCCCTCCATGGCCATGTGGGATGCAGCTACCTCGTGCTCCAGTGCCACTGTACCTCCGCCTGTTGATGCTGATGTACAAAAGGACAGGGAGAGCAGAAAAAGGGGGGGAGACAGAAGAAAGAGGGTTTTAGTGCATGGCATACCGCTACCGTTGGCGGACAAAACAAACGCAGCTGGCCCCTGCATTACGCCGTGCTGCTGCCCTCTGCACATGCAATTTCTGGGATATGGCCTATATGGCAGTGGTGGACATCTGCGCACATGGATGCCACAGGGGCAACTATACCTCGACTTGCCACTCTGCTGAGGTGGGGTAGAGTGCCACATGGCCTACATTACGGAGGGGCCTTGCCTACCTAACTCACCCTGGCCTAGGGACACCCACAGCCCACCTCCCCCACCCAGACACCTCCACTGCACGCAAAGTCCGCAGAATGAGGTTGTACTCACCCCCTTGTGTCTGCTGTGATGCCCTCAAGCACCCATCCAACTCCGGGAAGGCCACCTCCAGGATCCGGAACATCAGGGGGGTCATGGTGCGACGGGCACCCCTCCCACGTTGGGAGGCCATCGCCAGCTGAGCCTCCGCCGTCTTCTTGCTGCATTGGCGAATGTCCTCCCATCTCTTCCGGCAGTGGGTGCCCCGTCTCTGGTGGGCCCCCAGGGTCCGGACCTCCTTGGCGATGGCACGCCAAATGTCCCTCTTCTGGTGGGCGCTGACCTACTTGACATGCACAAGGAAAGAGGAACAGTCATTACCAAATGCACCGTCGTTGTGAGTGGCCCCCTCCCTATTCTGGCCATGTGGCCCATTCATTCCCATGCATTAATGTTCTATGAACTCTGCCCCCTTCCCTCTTCCACTCAGCCCTCTCCACCCAGGCCTAGCCCATTCAACGTGCTCACTGTGTACTAACCTGTTGGTCTGGAGGACCGTAGAGTAGCGTGTACTGGGGGAGGACCCCGTCTACCAGTTTCTCCAACTCCTGTGCATTGAAGGCAGGCGCCCTTTCCCCAGACGCAGCAGCCATCGTCGCATCCAGACCGAGGTTACAGCAGCACTTGCAGTGTAGGTCCTCTCCTGTCGAAGGTCAGGTATCTAGTGATTGAAGAGATAGAAAATGGCGGTGACATCCGCGGCGGTGACGTCCGTGGCGGTGCGCATCATCACCGCCGGCGCACCTGTTCATTGGCTCCTGGGACCCATAGGGTCCAATGTTAACCAATGCAGCATTGCGCTGCGGTCTACGACCGCCTACCGCGACGGTGTGCAGCGCCAGCGCACTTACCCCACAATCCCATTGTCCCATTTTAGAGGTCAGGCAGCCGCCATTTCAGGGGCCCACATGGCTTCATTTCCTACTGCGTCACACATAGCTAGGCCTACACTCAACACACATACAGGAAGGGTTTTGTGAGTGGTGTAGTCTTGTGTGTGACTGTGGGTATATACCTGGAGGAATAATGACTGGTCCTTCGTAGGCACCTTCTGCTGGGACATATGAGAAGATGGCGGAATCCTCCGGTGTACCGACCGCTGGTGGACCTGCTAACAATGGAAGAGCGACATGTCATCGTAACCCACCGGTTTGACCGTACCACAATCCAGGAACTATGTACCCAGTTGGAGCCAGACTTGATGTCACCAATCCGCCATCCGACTGGAATCCCCCCTGACATGCAGGTGCTGTCAGTGCTCCATTTCCTTGCAAGTGGGTCTTTTCAGACAACAGTGGCCATGGCATCAGGGATGTCCCAGCCTATGTTTTCCAACGTTTTGTCCAGAGTGTTGTCTGCCCTGCTGAAACACGTAAGGAGATACATCATTTTCCCTCAGGTTGAGGATTTGCCTACAGTGAAAGGTGACTTCTATGCCCTTTGACATATCCCCAACGTCATAGGTGCCATTGATGGGACCCATGTAGCTCTGGTCCCCCCCACAGGAGTGAACAGGTGTACAGGAACAGGAAGAGTTATCATTCGATGAATGTCCAGATGGTCTGTTTGGCAGACCAGTACATCTTGCAGGTAAATGCTATGTTCCCTGGCTCAGTGCATGACGCCTACATCCTGCGAAATAGCAGCATCCCTTATATGATGGGTCAACTCCAGAGGCACTGTGTATGGCTATTGGGGTCTCTGGTTACCCCAACCTGTCCTGGCTATTGACCCCAGTGAGGAATCCCAGGACCAGGGCAGAGGAACGCTACAATGAGGCCCATGGGCGGACTAGGAGGGTGATCGAACGCACCTTCGGCCTCCTGAAGGCCAGGTTCAGGTGCCTGCATATGACAGGTGGATCCCTATTCTACTCACCGAAGAAGGTGTGCGACATCATCATCGCCTGCTCCATAATTTGGCTTTGCGACGCCAGGTGCCTTTTCTGCAGGAGGATGATCCCAATGACGGTGTTGTAGCAGCTGTGGAGCCTGTGGACAGTGATGAGGATGAAGCTGATGAAGAAGACAACGACAACAGGGAGTCAGTCATACAACAATATTTCCAGTGAGACACAGGTGAGAACATTTTCATTTTTAGCATTACATTAACTTTCACACGTCTACCTCTATCCTGTTTTTCGATTTAAATCACTATTTGGTAACTGAGTTGCACCCTCCCATTAAGGTTTCACAGGTGCGGTTACCTACGTGTCAACTGCTTGCATCCTTCAAGGGCTTGTGATGTGTGACATAGGTATGTTAGCTTTACAATGGTACACCCATTATGACACTGTCATTGATAATACATTTTTACTAAATCACAGACTGACTCCTGATTGTTTTGTGTTTCAAGGGTGTTTATTGAAGTGCTCAGAAATGGGAGGGGGTTGTAAAATGAGGATGGGTGATGGTGGAGGAATGTCCATGGCAGAGTCCAGTCTATTAGTCTCACAGGTGCACTCCCCATCTGGGCCTAGGAAGTGGAGCTGGGGCAGTTTAAGTATGGACAGGGTAACAAAGTGGTACAGTGGGGTGACAATCAGGGTGGTCTCATTTCCTGGCGGGGGTCTTGGCATCTTGCTCTGTCCTGTTCCTGGATCTCAGGGACCGCTTGCGTGGTGGTTGTCCGTCTGTAGGGGGTGGGGTGCTGGTGTGTTGGTCCTGTGGCGGGGCGTCCTGTCCACTAGCGCCGGCGGAGGTGGTGGGCAGTTCATCGTCCTGGCTAGTGTCAGGGGCCCCTTGGAGTGCCACGGTGTCCCTCAAGGTCTGCTGTATGTCCTTCATCACCCCTACGATGGTGCCCAGGGCAGAGCTGATGGTCCTGAGCTCCTCCCTGAACCCCAAATACAGTTTTTCCTGCAGGCGCAGGGTTTCCTGCAACTTGTCCAGGACCGTGGCCATTGTCTCCTGGGAGTGGTGGTATGCTCCCATGATGGAGGAGAGGGCCTCGTGGAGAGTGAGTTCCCTTGGCCTGTCCGCCCCCTGTCGCACAGCAGCCCTCCCAGTTCCCCTGTGTTCCTGTGCCTCCGTCCCCTGGACCGTGTGCCCACTACCACTGCCCCCAGGTCCCTGTTGTTGTTGGGGTGGTGGGTTACCCTGGGTGCCCTGTAGTGGTGGACACACCGCTGATTGACCTGTCCTGGGTAGGGAGGTTTGGGCCCGCTGGGTGGGTGCTGTGCTGGTGTTCCCAGAGGGTGGAAGGTCGGTGTTGGGCTGTGCCTGTGCAAGGGGAACCGACTGTCCCGAGGCCCACGATGGTCCGGGCTGGTCATCAGGATCCAGTAGGGCAGAGCTGCTCTCGTCACTGTGGGCCTCTTCTGGGGGTGGAGTGGTGTTGTCTGGACCCTCTGGTGTGGTGACGGTCCTTCGGGTTCCTGCAGGGGCATAAGAGCATGATTATTGCATGTGTGTGTGTAATGGTGTGCAATGGGTGGGTGTTTGTGTACCCCAGTGCAAGCATTCCTGTGTGTGGGTTTGTGTGGTGATGGTTGGGGGGATGTCATGGGTATGTGCAGTGGGCATGCTTTGGTGCTGGGTGTCCATGCTTAGTTGTGTCATGCAGGGCTTGGTGTTGGGATGGGTGGTTGGTGTCATGGGTACATTAGTGAGGAGTTGTAGTGATAGGGGAGGGGGTGAGGGAGGGGGTGTGTGATAGCATGCAAATAGGGTGAGGGGTATGATAGTTAAGATTTGACTTACCAGTGTCCCATCCTCCACCGACTCCTGCGAGGCCCTCAGGATGCAAGATGGTCAAGACTTGCTCCTCCCATGTTGTTAGTTGTGGGGGAGGAGGTGGGGGTCCGCCGCCAGTCCGCTGTACAGAGATGTTGTGCCTGGAGACCGTTGAACGCACCTTCCCCCGTAGGTCGTTCCACCCCTTCCTGATGTCCTCCCTATTTCTTGGGTGCTGTCCCACGGCGTTCACCCTGTCCACTATTATGCGCCATAACTCCATCTTCCTGGCTATTGATGTGTGCTGTACCTGTGAGCCAAATAGCTGTGGCTCTACCCGGACGATTTCCTCCACCATGACCCTGAGCTCCTCCTCGGAGAAGCGGGGGTGTCTTTGGCGTGACATGGGGTGGTGTGGGTGATGTGTGGGGTGGTGTATGTGGTGATGGTTGTGGTGAGTGTAGTGGTGTGTGGTGTTTTGTGCGTGGATGTTGTGTGGGTGATGGTGTTGTGTGCCTCTGTGTAGTGGGGTTGTCTATTCTGTGCTCTCTCTCTGTCGCCTTCGTCTCTAATTTTTGGTAGTAGGAGTTTGTGGGTGATGTGGGTGTGTGTTTTATATTGTATTGGGTGTGTGGGAGTGGTGTTTGTATGTGTCCCAGGTGTGTGTATTTGGAAATGTCCAATGTGACGGTGTTTTGGAGATGTGTGTGTATTTTGAGCGCGGCGGTGTGTACCGCCAATGGAATACCGCGGTTGAAAGACCCCCGCTTGGATTCGTGGGTCGTAATAGCATGGGCGTGTTTCTGTTGGTGTGGAGGTGGAGGATTTGTTTCCGCCACTTTATCACTGACCTTTGGTGTGGCGGTGTTGTGTGGGTGTCTGAATTTCGGCAGATTCCAAGATGTGTGTCATAATAGCTGTGGCGGAATTCCGCGGCCGCGGCGGTGTATTGGCGGTCTTCTGCACGGCGGTAAGCGCCTTTTACCACCAATGTTGTAATGACCCCCTATGTCTCGGTCCAGAAAATCTTCAAGAAAAATACTAAGTCCGAAGGTAAAACTTTGACCGAGGCCTCCCGCTCACTGTACCTGAGCGGGGCACCATTGAGATCGGCCTCACATTTTGAGTTTGCCCCGGTCAAGTGCGACCAGATGTCTAGATTGCCACTTTTGATTTCAATATGCTAGAAAATATCTAGGCCCTCATTACAACCTTGGCGGTAAATGCCGCTTATCGCCATGCTGACGGCGGCCAACATACCTTGACCTCGGCGGTATACCGCTACAGGTATTATGCCCCACACAGAGAAATCCGCCACTATACAGATACCCACACAAGTCCGCCAGACCAAAGGTCAGGGATAAACTGGCGGTACCAAAACCCACACAGTTACGCCAACAGGAGTACGCCCACAGTATCAGGACCCACTAATCACTGCAGCCATCTTTCAACTGCGGTAAACCATTGGCAGTACACACCGCTGCGCTCAAAATACACACACACTTACAAAACTACACCACATTGGACAATTCAAACTACACACACCCGACACACATACACCCATCACACCCACACACTCAGACCACTATAAAACACCCACCCACATTACCCACAACCCTTTCAATGAAAAAAAAGATTGCGAACACAGAGAGAGACAAGCCAGGAGCACTCACTCAATCTGAGCCACACAACACCATCACCCCTACACCATCCACGGGCCTCACAACACACACCACAACCTGGCATGGGGAAGAAGCCACAACCACCCAGCAAGGCCACCTCAAAGACTCCAGCTGCCAGACCCAAGGTGACACCACCATCTGTCAAGGGCAGGAAGGGGCACAAAACACCAGCCAAGGCACTTCATTGGTCCAAACCTGTAGGTGAAGGCCTGGTGGCTACCAGCACAACCACCAGCATGGGCACCTGCACCGTGGCCAGCACAGCCACCTGCACTGCCGCAAGCACTGCTGCAAGCCCCGCCACCTGCACCTCCGCAAGCACCACTGCTGTCAGCAGCAGCAGCCCCAGTAGGCAGCCATCCGAGGCTGCAGGAGAAGGGCTGGAGCCTCCCCCCACCACTGGCAGCACTTACACTTGCACTGTGGCCAGCACCGCCCCCTGCATCGCCGGAAGCACCACCACAAGCACCGTCACAAGCCCCGCCACCTGCACCCCTGACAGTAGCACCACTGACAGCAGGAGCAGCCCCAGTGGGCAGCCGTCTGAGGCTGCAGGAGAAGGGCTGGAGCCTCCCCCAACCACTGGCAGCACCCCCACCACCACCTGCACTACCACGACTGTGCAGCCGTGTAGGAAGGTAGCCTCTTTCTAGCCTTGTTACTCCCACTTTTGGCCTGTTTGTGAGTATATGTCAGGGTGTTTTTACTGCCTCACTGGGATACTGCTAGCCAGGGCCCAGTGCTCATAGTGAGAAACCTATGTTGTCAGTGTGTTTGATATGTAGCACTGGGATCCTGCTAGCCAGGACCCCAGTGCTCATACGTTTGTGGCCTATATGTGTTCCCTGTGTGGTGCCTAACTGTATCACTGAGGCTCTGCTAACCAGAACCTCAGTGTTTATGCTCTCTCTGCTTTTAAAATTGTCACTGCAGGCTAGTGACTAATTTTACCAATTCTTATTGGCACACTGGAACACCCTTATAATTCCCTAATATATGGTACCTAGGTACCCAGGGTATTGGGGTTCCAGGAGATCCCTATGGGCTGCAGCATTTCTTTTGCCACCCATAGGGAGCTCAGACAATTCTTACACAGGATTGCCACTGCAGCCTGAGTGAAATAACGTCCATGTTATTTCACAGCCATTTTACACTGCACTTAAGTAACTTATAGGTCACCTATATGTCTAACTCTCACCTAGTGAAGGTTAGGTGCAAAGTTATTTAGTTTGTGGGCACCCTGGCACTAGCCAAAGTGCCCCCACATTGTTCAGGGCAAATTCCCCGGACTTCGTGAGTGCGGGGACACCATTACACACGCGCACTACATATAGGTCAATACCTATACGTGTTGTCACAATGGTAATACTGAACATGGCCATGTAACATGTCTAGAATCATGGAATTGTCACCCCAATACCATTCTGGTATTGGGGGGACAATTCCATGCATCCCCGGGTCTCCAGCATAGAGCCCGGGTACTGCCAAACTAACTTTCCGGGGTCTCCACTGCAGCTACCGCTGCTGCCAACCCCTCAGACAGGTTTCTGCCCCCCTGGGGCCTGGGCAGCCTGGTCCCAGGAAGGCAGAACAAAGGATTTCCTCTGAGAGAGGGTGTTACACCCTCTCCCTTTGGAAATAGGTGTGAAGGACTTGGGAGGAGTAGCCTCTCCTGGCCTCTGGAAATGCTTTGAAGGGCACAGATGGTGCCCTCCTTGCATAAGCCAGGCTAATCCGGTTCAGGGATCCCCCCAGCCCTGCTCTGGCGCAAAACCGGACAAAGGAAAGGGGAGTGACCCCTCCACTGACCAGCACCTCCCAGGGGAGGTGTCCAGAGCTCCTCCAGTGTGTCACAGACCTCTGCCATCTTGGATGCGTAGGTGTGAGGGCACAATGGACAGCTCTGAGTGGCCAGTGCCAGCAGGTGACGTCAGAGACCCCTCCTGATAGTTGCTTACCTTTCTCTGTAGCCAATCCTCCTCTGTGGGCTATTTAGGGTCTCTCCTGTGGGTATCTCACCAGATAATGAATGCAAGAGCTCACCAGAGTTCCTCTGCACTTCCCTCTTCGACTTCTGCCAAGGATCGACCGCTGACTGCTCCAGGATGCCTGCATAACCGCAACAAAGTAGCAAGAAGACTACCAGCAACATTGTAGCGCCTCATCCTGCCGGCTTTCTCAACTGTTTCCTGGTGGTGCATGCTATGAGGGCTGTCTGCCTTCACCCTGCACTGGAAGCCAAGAAGAAATCTCCTGTGGGTCAACGGAATCTTCCCCCTGCCAACGCAGGCACCAAACTTCTGCATCACTGGTCCTCTGGGTCCCCTCTCATCCTGACGAGCTTGGTCCCTGGAACACAGGAGCTGGGTCCAAGTATCGTCGACAGTCCAGTGGCCCTTCTGTCCAAATTTGGTGGAGGTAAGTCCTTGCCTCCCCACGCCAGACAGTAATCCTGTATACTGCATAAACTGCAGCTGCTCAGGCTTCTGTGCACTTTTTCAAAACTTCCTTCATGCACAGCTTAGCCGAGGTCCCCAGCACTCCGTCCTGCATTGCCCAACTCGCTAAGTTGGACTCTGACGCCGTGGGACCCTCTTTTGTGACTCTGAGTCGACCGCTGTCCTCAGATCTTCTAAGTGCCTGTTCAGGCACTTCTGCGGGTGCTGCCTGCTTCTGCATGGTCTCTCTGTATTGCTAAGTGCCCCCTCTATCTCCTCCTCCAAGGGGCGTCCTCCTGGTCCTTCCTGGGTCCAGGCAGCACCCAAAAACCTCAACTGCAACTCTTGCAGCTAGCAAGGCTTGTTTACAGTATGTCTGCGTGGAAATAACTCTGCATCCTCCAGCACACCGTGGGACATCTTCTGACCAAAGGAGAAGTTCCTGGCACCTTCTGGTGTTGCAGAATCTGCAGCTTCTTCCACCCAGAGGCAGCCCTTTTGCACCTTCATCCGGGGTTTAGTGGGCTCCTGCCCCCCTGGACAATTGCGTGACTCTTGGAGTTGGTCCCCTTCCTTTACAGGTCCTCAGGTCCAGGAATCCATCTTCAGTGTTTTGTAGTCAGCTGTTGTCCTTACAGAATCCCCTATTTCGACTTTACTGTCTTTCTGGGGTAGTAGGGTAACTTTACTCCTATTTTTAAGGGTCTTGGGGTGGGGTATCTTGGACACCTTTAGTGTTTACTTACACTCCCAGCGACCCTCTACACACTACACTAGGCCTGGGGTACACTCGTGGTTTGCATTCCACTTTTAGAGTATATGGTTTGTGTTGCCCCTAGGCCTATCTCTCCCTATTGCATTCTATTGTGATTGTACATTGTTTGCACTACTTTTCTAACTGTTACTTACCTGATTTTGGTTTGTGTGCATATATTTTGTGTATATTACTTACCTCCTAAGGGAGTATATCTTCTGAGATACTTTTGGCATATTGTCACTAAAATAAAGTACCTTTATTTTTAGTAACCCTGAGTATTGTGTTTTCTTATGCTATAGTGCTATATGATATAAGTGGTATAGTAGGAGCTTTGCATGTCTCCTAGTCAGCCAAAGCTTCTCTGCTATAACTACCTCTATCAGCCTAAGCTGCTAGAACACCTCTAATCTACTAATAAGGGATAACTGGACCTGGCACAAGGTGTAAGTACCACAAGGTACCAACTATAAGCCAGGCCAGCCTCCTACAAGCCGTAGCCGCCAGCAGATGGACTGTAGCCCTGCCTCCATGGACTATTATGCATCTCGACCACTGCAAATCTGTGGCTCTGACACCCAGGTGAGGGACTGTGACCTGGCACACCCCAAGTGCTGCATCACTGGGCACAAAGGCCCCTCCAGAACTAGTGGAGAAAGGCATCCTCTCACCCTATCCTTGGCAGGATGAAGCACACAGGACACCAAGCCCCCTCCAGAACCAGTGGAGAGAGGCATCCATCCACCAAATCCTTGGAAGGATGAAGCACACTGGGCACCAAACCCCCTCCAGAACCAGTGGAGAAAGGCATCCACTCACCCTATCCTTGGTAGGATGAAGCACACTGGGCACAAAGCCCCCTCCACAACCAGTGGAGAAGCCACCCACTTGAGAGACTGTGGCCTTGCACTCCCCAGGACCAAGCAGACGGCAAATCACTGTGGCTTTGCACTCCCCAGGACCAAGCAGTGGGTAAGCCACCCACTTGAGAGACTGTGGCTTTGCACTCCCCACGAACAAGAAGTGGGCAGACCACCCACTTTAGAGACTGTGGCCTTGCACTCCCCAGAACATCGCTGTGGGCATGTAGCCCCCTCCAGGAGCAGTGGCGTTGTACCATCTTCCGGCTGAGGTGCCCTCCCTTTCCCGTCCCCCTGAGGTGCCTGTGTGTTTTCGACCTGATGCCCCTGCAGTGTCCTCTCCGTTTTGAGGCAGGAGTCAAGTGTAGGCTTGGCCTATGTGTTTTGGCCCAGTGGGCAACGGACATTTTGGGTGGACATTGTCCCGCCTTTTGTACATATTGTATATTTTGTAAAACTGTTTTTGAGATATTAACGTATTTCTGAGTCTTTCCAATATAACACTGATTTGACTCAATTACTTTTGTCCTTGTGTTATTCCAGAGGGCACGGGGTATATATGTAATGTTGTTGCATGTGTTTGTATGGTGTTGGGGGTAAGGTTAGGGGTGGGGATGTTGCGTGTTGAGTGTGTGTGTCACTCTCTTTTTCCTCCCCCCTCTCCCCTGTCTACAAGGTGCTGTACTCACAGTGGTCGTCATCGCCACCCTTGGTACTTCTGATATATGAGAAGATACACCAGCATGGGGAGGACGTGCAGCTCAGGCTCCATGGCATCCTGGTTCTTCCTTGAGTGACGAGAGGTGAGTGGTTTCCCTTTCAAGAACTGTTTCTGCTGTGCTTTTGATGCTGTTGGTACTGCCCCAGAAAAGCTGGCGGATGGACGTGTTGTAATGCGGTGGGCGGTACATTGTCTTCCACCTGGCTGTTGGCGGTTACCGCTGTGGTGTTTATTGCTACCGTCGTGGCGGTCAGTGTGTTAAAGTGGCTGTCTGTGCTGGCGGTTTCTGCCGTGGTCATGATTCCATTTTCTTTTACCACCGGCCTGTTGGCAGTATTACCTCCGCTTTAACACCGACCGCCAGGTTTGTAATGAAGGCCTTATTCTTTAAAAATACATATATCTCGAGTTCCCTTTATTAGATTTTTGTTGTTTTAGCATCATTTTAAAGAAAAAATGTAATATACTTTTATAATTTTATGTTATATTTTTTTATTGTGTTTTACTTATTTGCTGTTTTGTGATTTTAAAATGTTTTACACACCTATCTCCTAAATTAAGCCTAGCTGCTCATTGCCAAGCTAACAAGGGTTGAGCTGGGATTAAATTATTGAGATCCTGACTGGACGTAGTGGGGGTATGTGGCCTCTTGCTAGGTGTAGGTACTTACCTACCCTTACCAATAATCCACTTTCCAACATATTTGGTGCGCAGTGGTGGAATCCAGAATGTGTGTTCAATATCACATTACTGTTTTAAGTGAAATAAATTAAAAATCCTCTAAATTGTCCTAGTAAAAAAAAATGTTTTTACATTTTAATTTGGACTCTTTTTATTTATTTATTTCCTAAATTTCTGAATTCAATTTATGCAAAACATTTTTTGTTTGACACAAAACTTAAGAACTACCATGGTGCTTGATCTGGCTAACCTACCCACATCCGTAGTAGTCCATTTTACGGGGTTGCATGACAAGAGGGGGTGCCTGCAATCACTAATATCAGGAAGAATGTGCTGAGTAAACTCCTGACAGGCTGGGCTGAGGCCCAAGAGGTAGGCACAGATGACGCTCTAGTGGGAGATGATGAGGAGGATGCTAGGTTCAACCTCTCAGAGGAGGGAGAACATACACACCTCAATGGTGAGGAGGAAGAAAGGTCACCACTCCACACAGTTACCAGGGCCATGCCCAAAGCTAGTTGGGGAAGGGTGGGTCCCTTTAGAAGGAGAGAGCCTGTCCCTCTGGGAGAGAGAGCTGGAAGCCCAGCTGGCCTATATAGCTTTAGAAGTAGAGAAGTTGGCCCTTGAAAAGAAAAAGTGTGCAAGAGCAGAACAATGAGATGGTGGCAGCGAAGAAGAAGTTGAGCTGTTCAGGGGTGGTGGGTTTTGTCCCAGTTTACCCAAGGGGCTGGTTCCTGTATACCAATAGGGGGATGATATAGACAAATGGCTAGCAACCTTTGAAAGGGCTCTCAGAAGGAGAGGACTTATGCCTCAGTATTGGGGTTCACTCCTATGGGAGTTGATTTCAGTATCTGGGAGGGATAGGCTCCTGACCCTAGGTGAAGAGGAGACAGACTCTTATTCCAATATGAAAAAGTCTCTCATCCAGAAGTGTGGTCTGACCCCAGAGCAATACAGAATGAAGTTGAGGGACACCCAGAAGGTTACTATCCACTCCTGGGTTGACTTTGTGGACATCTCACAGAAAGCACTAAAGGGCTGGATACAGGGTAGCAAGGTAAATATCTATGAGGGGCTGAACAATTTGATTATGAAGGCACACCTTCTGACTAATTGTGTGCAAGAGAGATTATACCAGTATCTAGTTGACTCTAATTTGACCCACTCCAGGGACCTGGGGGAGCATCAGATGAGTGGTTTAGAACCAGAGTGGCAAGAAACCCCTGGGTGTGATCAGAAAAAGGGAGGATAGGACTCTGCCCAGGGGAAATCCCAGGGAAAGGAAGATACAAAGTCCAATGAGTCCTCACAAGAGTCTCCAAAACCTGCACATGGAGAGGGAGCCCTGAGCCATGGCACTTCTAAGGGGAAGGGATATCAGCGGAAGCATTTTGATCCTGTCAAGGCAGGAACATTCCAAGAACTTGCCAAGGCAGGTAAGTGTTCTGAGTGTCACCAACCTGGACACAAAAGAGGGGATGCTGTCTGCTCAAATAAGCCCCCCACTGGTGGGCAGTGCCATGGGATTAGTATTATAGGTATGGGTGTAGATGGAAGTTGTCCCAGGGATTGGGTCAGGGTACACAGAGGTCACCTTGGTGTCCATGGGTGTGTTCGATATTGCAGCCACGGCGACCTTACCTCCCAGCACAGAGAGGTACAGGCAGAGGCCTAAAGTCAATGGTACTGAGGTGGAAGCTCTGAGAGATACAGGAGCCAATGTGACTATTGTCACAGAAATATTGTTTTTTCCAGGGCCGACCTTACCTGGTGTATTCCACCAGGTGACTTATGCAGACAGCAGAACCAAGCTCCATCCCATGGCAATGATGAGCTTGGAATAGGGAGGTGTTACTGGCCCTAAAAAGGTAGTTGTAGCTCCTGCCCTCCCAGTGGAGTGTCTACTGGGAAATGATCTGGAAGCATCTGAATGGTCAGTGATGGAAAGAAGGGTCAATTTGCAGAGGCTAGACCTCCCTGAATGGGTGTGTGATGTGATCAGGTCACAGGCAGCACAACAGGGAGATGCTGGATACTTGGACCCTGGAACAATGGGCCAAGCCTCCAAGAACAAGAGAGAAGACACAGGATCTGGCCTGCCAGCCCCACAAAGTACAGAGGTGCAGGACAAATCCAATCCTGAGGGGGAGGATCTGCTCTCTGAGGGAGGGACCTCCCTCCTGCAAGTCCTGTCTGGCTTGGCAGAATTGCAAGGGGCAGGTGGACGAACCAGAGAAGAGTTGTGCCAGGGGCAGAGAGAGTGTCCTTCTCTTGAGGGCCTGAGGCACACTGCCTCCAGGCAAGAACAGGTGGATGTCAGTGGGTCCCACAAGGTTTATTGGGATGATGGAGTTCTCTATACTGAGGCACGGGACCCCAAACCGGAGGCAACCAGGAGAGTGGTGGTCCCCCAGAAATACAGGGAATTCTTCATCAGCTTAACCCAAGCAGGACATTTGGAGCAGACCAAGTCCTGGAACTGCCTGGCCAACCATTAATATTGGCCCCATATGTAAGAGAAAGTGAATGAGTTTTGTGGCTTCTGTGTCACCTTTCAGGCCAGTGGCAAGACATGGGCCAAGCCAAAGGCTCCCTTAATACCACTACTAGTGGTTGGGACTCCCTTTGAGAGTGTGAGCATTGACATTGTAGGTCCCCTAGACCCACCAACTGCTTTAGGTAACAGATACATTTTGGTGGTAGTGGACCATGCCACCAGGGATCTAGAGGCAACATCTCTCAGAATGGTCACTAGTCCCACAGCAGCTAGGGCCCTATTCGGTATATTCACCAGAGTGGGCTTTCCCAAAGAGGTAGTCTCAGACAGGGCCACAAACATTATGTCTGCCTACCTAAAAGCAATGTGGGATCAATGTGGTGTTACTTACAAGTTCATCACCCCAAGCTCAGGAGGAGATACTTTGTTCTCCTCCCATGCCTGCTGTTTCTTACAGGGAGGTACCCCAGAAGGGGGTAGGCTTCAGCCCCTTTGAGTTACTGTTTGGGCACCCTGCAAGAGGCCCATTGTGTTTGGTGAGGGAGTCTTTGGAGAAACTTCTCAAAACGTCCAAACAGAATGTGCTTGATTATGTGCTAGGCCTGAGGTCACGTATGGCAGAGTACATGAAAAAGGCAAGCAGCAACCTGGAGGCCAGCCAAGAGCTCATGAAGCTCTGGTATGACCAGAAAGCTACCATGCCTGAGTATAGCCCAGGTCAATTAGTGTTGGTTTTGAAGCCCCTGTCTCCTAGGGCCCTCCAAGCCAAGTGGACTGGGCCCTACCCCATTCTGGAGAAAAAGGGTGAGATCACCTACCTGGTGGACCTTGGTACCCCCATGAATCCCTATAGGATCCTGCATATAGATGGACTAAACCCCACCAAGACAGGGCAGACATGACCATGCTTATGGTCACAGATGAGTGAAAGGAGGAAGAGAGTGAACCTCTGCCAGACCTCCTCTCCACCAATGCACAAGATGGGTCAGTGGAGCGAGTAGTACTCCCCCAAACTGACAGCCCATCAGCAAAGAGACTGCAGACAAGTGTTCGAGCAATTTGCTGGGCTGTTCTCCCTGACTCCTGGACTCACCAAGTGGTGTGTCCATGACATTGACACTGGTGACAGCTAACCTGTCAAAAATAAGCTGTACAAGCCATCAGACCAGGTCAGAGCCAACATCAATGTTAAGGTAGCTAAGATATTGGAGTTGAAGGTAACTGAGCCCTCTTGGGCAAGTCCAGTGGTGCTGGTATCCATAACTAATCCCCAAGGTGGGAAGAAAGAGCTAAGATTCTGTTTAGACACTCACCCCATACCTAGAGCTGATGAGCTCATTGATAGGTTGGGGGCTGCCAAGTTCCTGAGCACATTTGATTTGACTTCAGGATACTGGCAGATTGCTTCAAGGTTAGGAGCCAAGGAGAGGACAGCATATTCCACCCCAGAGTGCCATTTTCAATTCAAGGTAATGCCCTTTCGTTTGAAAAATGCCCCTGCCACCTTACAAAGGTTGGTGAACAGAGTCTTACCTGGGTAGTAATCTTTCAGTGCAGCTTATCTGCATGATATAGCTGTATTCAGTTCCACCTGGGAGGATCACCAGGTCCACCTGAAGAAAGTGCTTCAGGCACCGCTTCAGGCAGGCCTGACTATCAAGGCAAGCAAATGCCAGTTAGGGCAGAGTTCAGAGGTATACCTGGGCCACCTTGTAAGTGGAGGCCATATACAACCTCTCCAGCCCAAAATCTGGACCATCCTGGATTGGGAGGCTCCTAAAACCCAGACTCAGGTCAGGGCCTTTCCTGGCCTGATTAGTTGCTACAGGAGGTTTGTTCAGAAATATGGGACCATTGTGGCCCCCCTGAGAGAACTCACTTCAAAGAAGTAGCCCAAAAAGTCATTTGGACCCCAGAGTGTCAGAAAGCTTTTGACACTCTGAAGGAGGCTATGTGTTCAGCACCAGTGCTGCTGGTCCCTGACTACAATAAGGAATTTAGGGGCATATTTAAGTAGCTTTTCTTGCTCCCTTTACTGCCTCCCTACCGTCACCATGTGTGTGCCCTGTCTAAAATAGGGTGCACCATGGCACAGGGTAGGGAGCAATAGCGTCATTTTTCATGAGACTATTGATGTACTCTGCAGAAGTAGTGTCAAAATGTAAAAGGCATAAAATAGCTGACCAGAGACCCCTGCATCAAGACCTGAAGAAACTGACCAGCTGACCCGTGACCTGTGGACATTTTTGGATTTGAGCCAGGTGCATTCTGAGAGTTGGAGTCCAACCCTCCAGGAGCAACTCAGAGCTTCTGGAACCTTAGGGTGAGTTGTGGATTCCTAAAGAACCTTAGAGTAACTTCTGGAAGAAGATCCAGAAATATGGAGAAGTTTGGAGCAACTTTGAAAAAAAAGCTCCATGATTGGACCAACCTGACATCGTGAGTCAAGCCGACTTACGTCGACCGCAACCAGGCCTAACTTGCAGGTTTATTCCGCTGAAAAGCTCCTGAACCCCAGACTTCCAGGATTTCACTGGGGCTCGTGGAAAGGCAATCCAAAGTAATTGACTCGAAATTGGCGTGCTGTGGAAGGTCGCCCGACGTCAGAGAGAAAAAGCTCCAAAATGTGTCTAATTCCGTACGCAAAAAAGTTGACCAAGGCTTCTCGTGCAGTGGATCCGAGAAGTTCTCCAGGGAGGTCAGCTTCAATTTCAACTTGGTCCTGGATGAAAATTTCCATCATGAAAAACTGTCCAAGTCTGAACGTAGGATCCTTGAGTGAGACCTTCTGCAATGCGAACCCAAAGAAGGCTCCAGTGAGGTGCGCTTCAACAGGTGACTTCATTCCAGTCCAGAAAACTTTCAACAAAAAGACTAGGGGGCATATTTAAGAGCCCCTAGCACCATTGTAACGCCACATTAGCGTAATTTTTTTACACTAATGTGGCATTAGAAGGCCACTTACGCTGCATCATATGTACAAAGTGGTGCAATGCATGCTTTGCGCCACTTTGTAACCCTTTGTGCCACATTATGCCCGAGCCAGGCATAATGTATGCAATGGGGGTGTTCCCCTGTTAAGGGGGCTGTAAAAATCTAACAGATTTCCTTGTGCCATCATGTTTTTCAGCACTTTTAATAGCTGCTCAGAGCAGGTGTTAAAAGGGAGCATGCCATTGTATACAATGGGCCCTTATGTACTCTGCAGGGTTAGCACCAAAATTGCCCCCTACCCTGCGCCATGGTGGTGGTATGGGGGCCTTAAAGGGCACCAAAAAATCAGCGCTGCTCTCTGTGCAGCTCCACTTTTCCTAAATGTGCCTCAAAGTCCGAAGGTAAAACTTTAACTGAGGCCTCCCGCTCACTGTAGCCGAGCTGGGCTCCATCACGGTCGGCCTCAAATTTTGACTTTGCCCCAGTCGAGTGCGACCAGGTGTCCAGATTGGCGCTTTTGATTTCTATACGCTAGAAAATATTTATTCTTTGAAAATTCATATCACAGGTTCCCTTTATTGAATTTTTGTTGTGTTATTGTTATTTTAAAGATAAAAATATAATTTAATTTTTATAATTTGGTGTTGAATTTTTATTGTGTTTTGTGTTTTACTTATTTACTGTTTTGTGATTTTTAATGCTTTACGCACCTGTCTCCTAAGTTAAGCCTAACTGCTCATTGCCAAGCTATCAAGGGTTGAGCTGGATTCACTTAATGTGACCTGACTGGACCTAGTCGGGGTATGTGGCTATTGCTAAGTGTAGGTCCTTATCCTCCCTTACCATTAATCCACTGTCCAACAGTCTGAAGCCAGGGCAGAAAGGGTAGGGACTTTGTGCACTTGAAAGGGCTGTCTTTGAAGTCTCCCCCTCTTCAAAGTCACACCTGGGTATTAGTACTGGATCTCTGACACCACCAAATCAGTACACACCTTAGGACATTCTGCCAGGAAGATGCAATGCTTAGTTGCTGAAGGGACTATCACTCTGTTGGACTGTGCTGGGACTTTCTGGAATCCTGCTTGGCTGTTCTCACCCTGCTGCCTCCAGTCCTCCTCACCTGGGAGTGAGAAGGACTGGACCTGCATCTCTACACCCCCAGAACCAAAGTGACTGCAAGGACTCTCTGATTTGACTCCTGTTCTGAAGTCTCATGGACATCAAGGAAGTCACTTCATCCTGCAACAGCACCTTGACTTTCCTTGCTCAAATCCTGCCCTGCCAAGTGGTGCCAACCCAGTCCTGGGCCCTTGTAAGTGGGTATAAAGTGTTGTAACTGTAAAATCCATGCATTACCATTGATGCTCTGGTTGTAACTGACACATCTCTCCTCAATGCCTGTGCATCACCGCTGCCGCCAAGGACAAAGACATCATATCATCAGCTGCACAGCTCAATGTAGATGCATCACCCTTATCGCAAAGGGCATTGCTGAGGTAACTTTTTCAGGAACGTTTTATCGACTCCTGCATGGCTCGATGACAATGCATCTCTGACTGCACAGATTGGAACTTACACATCGCCTGCACCCAAAAGGATCAACGCCGACCCATTGCCTCCTCTGCTCCTTGCATCAGGTTTTAAATGTGGGCTCATCCCTCCATGAGTGGGACAAGGTTGGTCCCCGTATACGAACTGTGCACCATCACGGTCGGCCTGAATTTTCAGATTTCACCCGGTCTAACGTGACTGGTAGTCCTGGTTGGTGCTTTAGACTTTTAAGCACTATGGGCCATATTTATACTTTTTGACGCACAACTGCGCCAACACAGTTGTGCGTCAAAAATGTTAACGCCGGCTAACGCCATTCCAAAGCGCCATGCGGGCGCCTTATTTATGGAATGACGTTAGCCGGCGGAGCTGACTGGTGTGCGTCAAAAAAAATGACCCACACCAGGCAGCGCCGGCGTAGGGGAAAATGGAGCTTGGGCATCAAAAAATGGGGCAAGTCGGTCTGAGGCAAAAAATCTGCCTCAACCCGATTAGCGCCATTTTTTTTGACTCCCACCCTCCATTGACATGACTCCTGTCTTAGCAAAGACAGGAGTCATGCCCCCTTGCCCAATGGCCATGCCCAGGGGACACCTGTCCCCTGGGCATGGTCATTGGGCATAGTGGCATGTAAGGGGGCACAAATCAGGCCCCCCTATGCCACAATAAAATTAAAAAAACAATTCTTACCTGAACTTACCTTAAATTCCCTGGGATGGGTCCCTCCGTCCTTGGGCGTCCTCCTGGGGTGGGCAAGGGTGGCAGGGGGTGTCCCTGGGGGCATGGGAGGGCACCTCTGGGCTCCTTCCGAGCCCACAGGTCCCTTAACGCCTGCCCTGACCAGGCGTTAAGAAATGACGCAAAAGCGGCTGGACGTCATTTTTTTTGACCCGCCCACTCCCGTGCGCCATTTTTGCACGGGAGTTTAAATAAGGCGCACATGCCTTGGAGTCATTTTTTAGACGGGAACGCCTACCTTGCATATCATTAACGCAAGGTAGGTGTCCACGCTAAAAAATGACGCAAACTCCAAGATCTTTGGCGCTAGACAGGTCTAACGCCAAAGTATAAATATGGAGTTAGCTTTGCGTCGGATTTGCGTAAAAGAAAACGACGCAATTCCGGCGCAAACAGAGTATAAATATGCCCCTATATATCTTGACTCCTACATATTGAGTTTTTGTTGTTTTGTTTTTGTTTTGTTTGATAAATTAAGCTCTAACAAGTGTGGTATCCTTTTGTGTGGTGTTTTCACTTTTATATATGTTTTAAGTGTTACAGAAATACTTTACACATTGCCTCCTAAGATAAGCCTGCCTGCTCTGTGACAAGCTACCAGAGGGCGGGCACAAATTAAATTATGGTGTGTATCTGACTTACTCTGACTAGGATTGTGGTTTCAGCTTGGGCAGGGTGCATAAGTCTGCCAACAAGAAACCCAATTTTTAACATCTACCAAAGGTGATAATACTCAATTCTTAATGCACTGATAGCCATAGTATTGAAATATGGGCTCAGATCCACTAAAATAGGGAATTACATAGCCCTGGTTGAGCTGTTTGATCATGCTCTTGATTTAGTTATGTCTAACTCCTGGTTTGCCAAGAGTTTACACACACTTCACAGCAGGTAAAATGTGAGTGAGAATATAATTATTCATGTTATTTTCCAGAACTGTTGTTTTTTTTCAGTACACCTCCCATTGAACGTAATAGATCCAGGTATATCCAGGGTTCAATTGTGCTACAGAGTTATGTACTTTTATGCTTTAAGTTCTTTAGCAATTGATTTAGCCTGAGATCAACAATACAATAAGAAATCACAGTCAAAATGAACATAAAAAAAATCTCCATAACGTGTATTTACAGTTAACAAATTTTCAGAAAAAGTTAAATAACCTCTAGCACAATTGATTATTTAAAGATGTCATTATACAATTAATAAACTAATTTCAAACGTCTGTACTGTACTTTAAAAAATAAGTTGAAATACTGTCTCTGTCCTACAGCTAATCATGGACAGATGTGTAGTACAGTTATATAATACTGGATGCAGGTTTTGCTTCTTCCTTGACAAAGGTGGCAAATATATGAATTACAAACTTATTCTGTCCATTTGCAAGTTAATGTTGTATAAGGCAGATTACCTAGTCTTAGTATAAGTATCATTCTTCTAATACTATTTGAAAAAATGAGAGATATAACTGAGCCTGGTTACACAATATTTTATCAGGAGATATACATACATTTTTTAGATTAAACCAGTGCTCACTATCAAGTGAATGGCTTTATAGGGCAATAGATTTTTAAACAAATTATTGTAACTTTTTTGGAGTCCAGGCTTAAAGTAATTAAATTGTGTAACCAAAATTATCCAGTGCATAATGAAAATTGGATGAAAGGGGCCTTTGTTTATATAGTATCAATAAGCAATTATTAATTTGATTATTCTCTCAAGGTTCCCTTTGTGGCCTGAACTACAAAATAGCCTTATTAGAATCATTTTCGTATTCCTGGACATAAGTACCGGAAAGACCAATTTCTAAACTCAAGGCCTGGATAGGAATGGCAGTAACTAATATAAAAAACAACTCTCAATAGATAGTTATAATGCCTCTTCCAAAGACTTATAGATGTTGATAACAAAACCCAAACTTGGGGTGTCTTTACCATCTTGAGTTTTTCATGATCTAGAACCCAGGTAAAGGTTTTTACATTGCTTCCTGTCCCTAGAGGCTATTATCTTTGTTTTAGACACATTGGCCCTCATTACAACCCTGGCGGTCGGCGGAGAAGCGGCGGTCTTACCGCCAACAGGCTGGCGGTAAAAAATGTGGAATTATGACCATGGCGGTTACCGCCATGGTCATACGCCACTTCTCCGATCCGACTGCCGGGCTGGAGACCTGGGCGCCGGCGGTATCATGACCCGGCTGACCGCCATGGATTTCATGGGGTTTGAAACCGCCATGAAATCCATGGCGGTAAGCACTATTAGCGCCAGGGAATTCCTTCCCTGGCACTGATAGGGGTCTCCCCCACCCCACACTGTCAACAGAACACCGCCACGCCGAATCACAGAACGTGATTCGGTGGGCAGCGTTCTGTTGACGTGGCGGTGGAGGTGGAGCAACCTCCACTTCCCCGCTGCCCGCCAGTATGGCTGCTGGTGGCTCTCTGTCCGAAAAAGGATGGAGGGCTGCCAGCAGTCATAATACGCCGAGCGGAAAACCGCCACCACTGGCGGTCTTCAGCACGGCGGTTCCTCTGCGGTCTTGTCAAAAGACCACCGAGGTCGAAATGACCCCCATTGATATTTAATAAATGCTTTACAGCATAATTATTTAGGCCCTCATTATGACTTTGGCGGTCTACAATGACCGTCGAAGTCCCGCCAGCCACAAGACCACCAGTGATGCCATATTATGACTGCTGGCGGCTCTCTGCCATAAATTGGGTGGTTGGCGGTACAGTGGAGGTTGCTGCGCTGCCACTGCCATGTCAACACAACACCGCCACGCCTATTACAACCTAGTAATAGGTGTGGCGGTGTTGTGTTAGCGGGGTGCTGGCCGCAGAGCAAGCCCCATGGATCCCATTCCCTCCCGGATGACCACTGTGACCACCAGGTAAGATGATCGACCAATGGGGGGGTGGTGTTGAGTGTTGTTTGCGTGAATGGGGGTGTATGTTTATGTGAATGGAGGGGGTGAGGGGTGTCGTGTGTGTTTGTGTGCGTGTGAATGCAAGTGTATGTGTGCCTGTGTGAATGCGTGTATGCAGGAGGTGGGGGGTGTCGTGGCCGTGTGTGCATGTGTGTGTGAAAGACTTGCATGAATGTGTGCATGTATTTATGTATGTGTGATGTGTGCCTGCGTGGATGTACAGGGGTGGGGGGGTATGGAATGGGGATCAGGGGGAGAGGGGGTTTGGAATGGAGATCGTGGGGAGGGGGTGCCACTGCTTGGGGGTTGGGGGCTTCTGATGGGGTGGGAGATGGGGGAGGGTCCTACATGGGGGAGTTGGGGAGTCCTGTAGCGGAAACAGGAATGAGCATTCCTGTCGCCGCTATCGTTATCGCCAGGGATTCCGTGGTGGTAAGGATGCTCAAAATACCGCAGGCGGTGTTAGGTGGACCGCTGGGTCGAAGGTGGGCAACCTTCAGCCAGGCAGTCCTACTCCCCTGGCGGTATAGGTGGTGAACTGGCATACATTGTCATAATTTGGTGGTCCTGCACCACTACGCTGTCGGAGGTCTGGCCGCCACCGCCGGTGTGGCGGAGCAGGACCGCCAGGGTCATAATGACCCCCATAATGTTCCAAGTGTGAGTTTCAGGCCAATCGGATTAGATTTGTAAAAAACTTTTATCTACATGTATCAATAAATGCAACAAGTGAACATCTAATTTTGGAGGACAGTTCATGGCAAATCTGTAAATACCAGGAAAATAATTAGCAAATCTGTTTTAAGCCACTTTCCATTTTTAGGGTCGAGCCTACGTTGCATGCGCTTGCGCATGCGTATCGCTAGCAAGACTCTTTAGGAATTAGAAAAGGGCTCGGAGCCCCGTCCACGTCACGTCAGTGTCTTTCATTGGTTCGTGGGCTTGCCTGTTAGAATCTGCTTGCTTTCATTAGTGGAAGGCAGGCATACGTCATGCCTTTTCCGGTGGTTAGCCCTCCTCGAGAGCAGCAACCAAGTACAGAAAACATGCAAGGCTTGCTGTTTCCTGTCAGGTTTGTGGACAACTTTTTCTCTATTTTCGTAGCGCGATCTCCTTTGGCAAAAGTCGAGCGCTTTGCATAATATCGACCCTGTTGCACAGTTAATTGCACTTTTGCTGGTTACATACATAATTGCACTTTTGCCGATGGGTTTAATTATTTTAATGTCTTTTTAGGCCCACTTGAGCGTACAAATGTCAGGGAATAATAAATCTTGTTTAAAATTATTCAACGTTCATCAAAAAACATTGGCCACCCTTTTGAAACTATTTGTTTAAAAATCTTTTTTGCTATTTACATTAAGCAACTTGCATTGCTTGCTCCAGGCCCGGTGGAACTTTTCTCAAACGTTTAAATTATCTTTTCATTTCCTTCACAAGACATAATTTGAGTGACTTGTGTACGGCCCACACTTAGGGGAAAGTGACTACTTAGTTTTGAGGTCGCCGTCAAACTGCGTACATTTTCAAAAGGTAGCAATGGAAATGCACATTCCTCACACCCGCCCTGCCTTCTTAGAGCAGATACAGGCAGTCCTGTTTTTAGATATCACTCATCAAATGCTAAAATAAAGAATAGGACGCGCATTGGTGGAGCCGGGGGCGGCGTCACTTCCACAGGGCAGGAGCCATTTAAAACTTCATTGCGCTCCCACTGTCGTAGGACGTGCATTGGTGGAGCCGGGGGCGGCGTCACTTCCACAGGGCAGGAGCCCTTTAAAACTTCGTTGCGCTCGCCGCCGTCGGGGGATGCGCATTGGTGGAGCCGGGGGCGGCGTCACTTCCACAGGACAGGAGCCCTTTAAAACTTTGTTATGCTCCCGCCGTCGAGGGACGCACATTGGTGGAGTCGGGGGCAGCGTCACTTCCACAGGGCAGGAGCCCTTTAAAACTTTGTTGCGCTCCCGCCGTCGCGGAACGCGCATTGGTGGAGCCGGGGGCAGCGTCACTTCCACAGGGCAGGAGCCCTTTAAAACTTCGTTGCGCTCCCGCTGTCGCGGGACGCGCGCGGGTGGCACCCGGGCGAAGCCCAGGCCAAGGGCGGGCCCGTCCTTCGCCCGTCAGTGCCCGGAAGAGGCTGTACTGGGCCATATCCCTTAATCTTTCGTTTTTTGTGCTGCGTCGACCAGTGGTGACCTGTGGTGCTGAGTAAGTTTCCTTCTTTTTTTCTCTTCCCTATTCTCTATTTACCATGGGAAAGCGCAAGGTTCGTTCTAGTCCTGACCCGGCTATAGCCAAACCCAAAAGCTCTGAATCCAACAGAGCAACGCAATTCCACTCCAACTGCGTTTCAAGAGAAATTGATAACTTAATTGAGGAAGTGGAATCCATCCTCAAGGAAAAAGAGGGCAATGCCTGTAAGAACCTGAAATCAGGATCTTTACTTCCATTTCTAACGACTGGCTCCACTAAACCTACTGACATTCAGCCTCAGAAAACTTTAGCCCAGGTTGCTGTCCCTCCCAGCTCGACTGGTCTGGCTAATTCCTCGCTTTCGCCTGGCACTAGTTCTAATTTGGACGTAATCCGTTCTGTTTCCATTATCAATGGGATTCCATGTACAAATCGGTTTTCTGTTTTGGACCAACCAGAATTAGCAAGTGCCATACAGCCTTCACTCCCTGTGCCTGTGCCTTTTAAACCCATTTTTGATCCTCCTAGTGATGATGTCTTAGCTCTGGTATCTAGTCTAAAGCGTGAAGTCGGGGAATTGAAGAGTCTTTTATTTGAGGTCCTCAAACTACTCAAAAAATCTGACCCAACTCCTCAGTTTATCCCAAACTCAGTCATTGCACAAGCTTCTCAGCCATTGATTCCCGTTGCTCTGCCAGTAGATTCCCCACTGCCACGGGAAACGGTCAAGGATCCTAGTTATAGTCATCATCATGGAAATCACTCGACGTCTGCTCAAGCGACTTCGTCACTCTTTTCTTTTAATTCGGGCCAATCTGTGGCCCATTCTACTCACGTGCCCAACAGAAATTGCATCGACATGTGCAACTTCCCCAGACTTCCATCTCATACGAGGGAAGACACTTCCTCACACATTAACAAGGTGTCGTATTAGATTCGCCAATCTAGGGGTTGTGGCTCTATCATCCACGCGGATATTGCTTTTGCTTCTCGTGTGCGAGCCCCGGGCGGGCGGGACACTATCAAACTTCATCTTGCCAGCCCCGCTTTAGTTAAAGGGATCTTGCAGATGGAAGCTCTTAATTTATCAAGACCTGACTCTGACATTTTTTTTAGAGAAAGTTTGCCTGCTATGGATCACAAGATTATGTCCTTGCGTCCACCCAGAGCCAACCCAATTCCTCGAAATGCCTCTGTTTCAACTGTCTCCCCTGGCTCGTTGCCTTTTCCAGGCGACGGGGCTGCTTTGGTTTGCAACAATAAAGGTACCTTCACATAATATCCCGTCACCTCAGGGGATACATCTGATGTGGATTGACTATGTCATTTTAATTCTTGCAAAAATAATGTTCCACATGTCTGGGCAACGACACTTACAAGATCTTCATTCAGTTTGGGTGACAATACTACAAGGGCTTTACCTTGCACCACTAATGGGACTTCCAATTCTGCTCCCGATGCCGACTCTTGTACGTCAGCTTGTAGCATTACAAAAAAGAAAATATTGTCTTGGAATGTGGCTGGCATCAAGAGTAAATTGTCTGATCCGGACTGGGGGGCTTATGTTGAATCTTTTTCCATACGTATGTTTCAGGAAACTTGGGCTATGGATTGTGTGTATAGGCAAGGCTATTGTTGTTTCACTAAAAAGGCGATTCCGTCCACTAGGGGAAGGGCGATTGGGGGTCTATGCACTTGGGTCAAGCTGACAGAAGTGGGCAGGGTAAAGGAAATTACTGTTGACTCTTGCGATATTCTTGCAATAGCAATATGGCCTATTACAGGCACTCCGGTGTTATGTATTAATATTTATAACCACCAGTCTGGTACTATTCATCTGTTGCACAAATTTTTATCCGATCTTTATTCTTAATATTGTCTTATTATTGCAGGTGATCTCAATGGCCAAATTGAATTTGATTCAGCTTTTGTCGAGTCTATCCAGGCCGAAGATGAAGTATGGAATCTTCCCCCGCTTTCAATCCAACCAGTGCCATGTACTCCTCCCCTTAGGGTCATGCAGATAATAGACCTTGTAGTAACTTATGGCCTGCGTTTTGGAAATGGCCATTTTTTTAAATGACAACTCTAGACCCACCTTCTACAGAGGCCACTATAGCAGCACTCTGGATTACATTATTTTCGATCTGCGAGTCTGGCATTTTATAATCAATGTTGATGTTGGTTCTCGGCACACTAGCGACCATGCCCCTTTACAAATTGAATATAATGCAACTCTCTTTTCAGGGCTCACTCCACCCTATGTTTTGGATGCTCCCAATGATTGGCTGGAATTATCCAGCAATAGGTGCGTGGTGAGATGGTCTTCGTTTTTGAAATCCAATCTGCTTAATGATAAGCTTCACAACCTAGTCTCTTGCCACCAGCTTTTTGATGACTCTATTGTTTTATCTCCCTCAGAAGTTATGTCCTTTTTATGGATCTTAAGGAGCTCTTTACTAAACCCCCCTCAACCCAAAACAATTCCTCCTTGCCCAATTGTAAGTGGTTCGATAAGGAGTGTCGGGAGGCCAAGAGCCTTTTGTCCAAAGCTCTAAAGCTAAAGAGCCGGGATGCTATCACACATGCAAGAAGGAACTATGCTTCTACTTGTAAGTCATCTAAACTTAAATACGAAGAAAAATTGTGGGAGCATCTACTGGAGGCAGCTAGTGCCTGTGACCTTAAACTTTTTTGGACCCTGGTCTCACGCAGAGACCCTGCCCTTTCATCTACTCCTGAATGTCACATTGATGCAGAATCCTGGCTCTCCCACTTTCGGTAACTCTATGGGTCTGGCTCCAATTCGAACAACTCTCCTATTGATTCTTCATTGTGCTTTTCCACTGTGTCACCCTTAACCCTAAAGGAAACTGAGTTGGCAATCCGTGCTCGAAGAACAGGGAAGGCTCCTGGCTTAGACAGTGTCCCATCGGACCTGTATAAATCAGATTTAACTGTTTGGACCCGGTATATTAATAGGCTATCGAATATTGTTCTGACAACTCGTTCTTACCCAGATACGTGGAAGGTGGCTATTATTGTCCCCATACATAAAAAAGGAGATAAGAGCTCCCCTGGGAACTATAGACCGATTAGTCCATTAGATAACCTGCAAAAAATATTCTCCTTCCAGTTGTTATCCAGATTAAAACACTGGATAACAAAAAATCAGGTTTTAAGCCATCGCCAGGCTGGTTTCTGGGACAAGGTTAGTACCATCGATCAGGTCTTCTGATTTACTACCATCAAGTGGAAGACCGTAGACGCAGACAACGGCCATTTATTTGTGGCCTTTGTCGATTTGAAACCTGCGTTTGACCTTGTCCCGCGTGCTAAGCTCTGGGAGGTCCTGAGCAATATTGGAGTTCCGGGTTCCTTGATTAATATTATCCAAGATCTTTAATCTGATAATTATGCCAGGGTGCGCTGGGGTTCGGCTGGTGACCTGACCCCAGCTTTTTCTACAACGCGAGGTGTGAGGCAGGGGTGCGTCCTTGCGCCCACCCTATTCCTATTGTTTATTAACGCTTGCATCCCATACCTCTTAGACTGTTATGGTGATGCCCCGAATTTGGGCGGCCAGAAGTTCCCCTGTCTTCTGTTCGCAGATGACACCTTGTTACTCTCGGGAACTGCCATGGGCCTTTCCAGATTGCTATCACGATTTTTGGAGTTTTGCAAAGACCATGGGTTGGAAATCAACTCAGCAAAAACAAAGTACATGGTCTTTGGGGACAATAGGTGCAAAATGAAGAGACCAGTATACTTAGATTGTGCTCCCTTGGAAAGAGTGGGCACTTTCGACTACTTAGGTATTAAACTGGAAGATTCACACCTTTGGCATGCACACCGCCAGAAATCCTTATTATGCCTGAAGCAAAGGATGGGTGGCATTGTAAGATTTGCTTCTAGATCTCCCAAATTTGCAATGTCTCCCGCCCTTGAAATATATAAATCTCAAGCTCAGGGGGGGGCCTTAAATGGGGCTGAACTTGGGGGCCATTGTAACCTGGTGAATTTGGTAAGGGCGGAAAATCAATTTTTGAAATCATTGTTAAAAGTTCCTTCTAGCACTCCATCTCTGCCCATCCGTATGGATTTAAATCTTTTTTCTATTTCGCAGATTGCTGCTCTAAGGCCCATGCTATATTGGATCCGGCTCTGGAAAACAGATACCCTTTCTCCATTTCGTTGTGGGCTTCTCAAATTGGTGGGCAGCAACATTATTAGTAAAACGAAATGGTGTATCTATGTCAAAAAATCCTTAATCCATCTAGGTTTAGGGTCCTATTGGTTGGACCCCCTTTCCATTCCTAAAAATGCTGTCCAGCTATTGAAGGATGCTTTTTGGCACAACGCTCAGACTGTGCAATTTACTAAGATTGTTCCGCTGTCAATGTCTGATAATTATTTATCAATCAAATGCCACTATGAATTTGAGCCTTATATGGATATAGCATTATCTCCATTTGAGCGAGCTCTTTTTGATAGATTTAGAATAGGGTCCCTCCCTCTGTGTTCTCTAACGTATAATTGGCATTGTTCCACTAATAGATCCAAGCTCTGCCCGATGGGCTGCCAACGTGAAGAGTCTATTTCACATGTTCTCTTTTACTGTCATGCATATCACAAACAAAGTGCTTGTTGGATTATCCCGCTCTGCAAATCTATAGGCGCCAGGTCTCATTTGTATGCTGAGAGAATCTTAAAATCTGATCCATCTGCCGAGGTAGTTTTACCAGTGGCAAAATTCCTCTAATCGATCTGGCGCCTTAGATTAGCAATTTTAAAGAATAAGACTGGGTAGCTAATTTTTAGATCTATGTATGCACTTTAATTGACTTTTTGATGTCTGATTTTAGTATTTAACTTTTAATATTATGACACCGTTTTATTGTTTTATTGATCACCAATGGGCATAGGGAATAGGGTCCTTGTTGTGTGGTACATTCTAAATTTAGGAGACATATTGTGATAATTTATTTCGAATTTTAACTCTTTATTATCTCTTTTACATTATTATTGTGCTCATTTTTTTTTTTTTTAGTGTTCTACCAATTTTCTAAATTATCAATTTATGATGTTTGTATTGTACTTTTATGGTATGTTTTTACTTACCGAAATAAAGTTAAATGATGATGATGATGAAAGAATAGAATTGTGTCAGCTGTCTGGCGTCACTGGTTTAGCAACTTTCTAACTAAATTGGTAATCTGATTGTTTGAAGCCTGTTGATCGTTTTTTCAGCAGCCTCTGTTTTGGATCTGCGCATATGTCTGTGCCTAGTGGGGATTGTATACTGATGCAATGCACACAGCCCAAATGGGCCATGATTGCATCATACACAAACCCCATAGATGGCTCATTGATTGTTCATCACGAGAAAGGTCACACAATTACCCAAGTACGCTTTTATAAGGAGAAGTTATGGTTTACTACGTAGGTTACATATCACCTATAGTATTTGAAAAGGTGAACACTTGCCGAAAAGACTTCAGTTGAAGGGCTGTTGTGTTTATAATCTGAAATATTATCAGGACTCCATAGATAGTTTCACAGACCAAACTCTAACCACAGCAGTGGGGAGATGGCATACGTAGGTTCTGCAGAGGCTGATGGTGGTACATAATAGGATGGTATGTAAGGCTGCAGAGCACAGTTTGACCATACACTCTGGTACTATGCACAGAGCACAGCCTGCATGTATTGCAAATGGGGCAGCGTTCTGTCTTACCTGTATACACTAACCTCCCTGATTGTGTGAGTGGTGATGTCTCAGATGTTGTGTGAGGTCAGAGGTGGAACGAGTGAAGGTGTAGGTGCTCTGGTGACCATACCCGCAGAATTTCAGCAGTCTTGAATTGCAAACATAACTTCCCCTGCACTGAAGTTTGTCAGGTAATATACATCCAACTATGGCTATAGAAAAGACTTCTCCAATAAATAGCTAGTTAGCTACTGGTAGCTCTCAACCTACCCGTAGTAGTTCTCCTGTGTGTAGTCCAGTATACTAAATTAGAATTTTTTCACTTTACTGAATTAATATATGCATAATAAAATTGGGTGTGTGTTCAAGGCTAAAATGTGTGTATTTTCATCTCATAAACTGATATTTGGAGAAAAATGACACTTTCCAAAATATACTTAAATCAGATGTAATTGGGCTAATAATAACAATAATAATTACACCGTAATTTTGGTGCCAAGGACACTGTTTAACGTATTACCCATGTAGAGGGATTTGAAATTGACAAAACCATTTTTAGGTCGAGCATCGCAGCGCACAAGCACAAGCGCTGCTTTTCTGACCTGTTGGTATGCTTCTGGGCTTTTAACAACGCCCACATCACGCCCATCACTACCACTCGTTCGTGGGCTTGCCCTTCAGAAATCCTTTGAAGACATGGGTAAATGGCTTACATTTGTGCCTCCTTGGGGAGGCTTTGTTACCGCCTTCACCATTGCCCCTGTTATGCACTTTTGCCGATAAGTTTGACTGTGGGCGAACTTCTTTTTCCTTTTGTGTCTCTCTTCACGCTGATGCTTATGGCGGCCATGGCCCTGTGAATCGGCTTGCTTGTGTGAAACTGTTTCACTTTTAGTTTTCAATTTATGTGGCAAGAAAAGTCTGATTAGGAGTTTACATCGTCAATAGCTCTAACTCGAGCAAATGAGAGACCCATTGCATTGCAAATGCTTGTTCTAATTGGAGTAAAACCTGTGTAACTACCCAAGAGTACCTTATGCCAGGGTGATGTGTACAATTAAAATTATTAGGCTCAATGAATTAGATGGGATGGCTAAGGTGGACAGTTTTCTCCATAAGTTTGGTCTATCAATGTGGTAAAATGCTATGGAGAAATCTAGAAAAGCAGCATTAACAATCTGGCTTCTGGTGACTACATATTTATCAATAATAGTTTGTATCACAGTGATATTAACAGTTACTGAGCAACTGGGTCTAAAACCTGATGGTACACAAGGAATTATTTCATTTTAGAAGGCCCAGGCTGGCAGATGTTCGATACTAGTCACTGCAAAGATCTTCCCAAATGCATTAAGAAGAGCAATTTGCCTATAAGTACTGGTTTTTGTGTGATGGTGTTATAATGAACCCCGTTCATGAACTGTGAATGGTACATGTTTTATAACAGTAAGAGTACAAGGAAGCTGAAAATTTGTCCCAACACACTGATTTATTTTTAGTCCTATTATTGGGCTCTGAATTGGGCCCATGGCTTCAGAGTTTCATGATCCGTTTATGTAATTAACCATGTGATGACATGATGGGGGGAGATTTTCTCAGAATACTGGCTTTGGGGCCAAAAGAATACAGATTTTTCAGATATTTTTATTACATTTACCGAATAGACCTAGGAGACATAATCTATCTGTGCCTCTGGTGGGTGGAAATTATTTAGGTACTAGACTTTCTCCCACAATTTAGCGAACCAATTCACCAGAAGCAACCTGTATCTTTTTCTAGAACACCTCAGTGAAGATCCTGCATTCTGCAGCATGCATAGAAAGAGCACAATGCCAGACATGATTGTTTATGTGCTGGAAGGTGTCCCTTCCTGTACATAAAGAGTCACAAATGGCGATTTGGCACTTCTGTTTGTGCTGCAGAATGCAGCATACACAGAACTGCCAAAGCGTCATTTTCAAATGATTGTTTATGTGTTTTTTTTATGTGTTTATTGTTTATGTGCACATAAACAATCATGTCTGGTATTTTGCTCTTTCTATGCTCTGGTGGTGCTAGGGGCTCATAAATATGCCCCTAGATTCTAATAGATCGATTGAGCCAAAGTTCAAGAAAAAAAGAGGAAGAAAAATAATGGCTTCCCTACTTTCTGCAAGATCCACCACCTGCTCACAGAGCCGTGTAGTCAATAGTCAATAAAACATATTCCAAAGTAAATGTATCTTCTTTACATGAGGTTCAAAACAATCTCTTTAAATTTAAGCCCCAGAAAAATAATGGTGGCTAACAGACACCTCCAGCTGCCCCAACATCTGATCGGATCCCCACAAAAATAATGGTGTCCTACAGCCCCCTCCGAGTGCCCCAACATCCTATTGCATGGATATCCACCCTGACTCTGCATTGTGGGCTGGCATAGTTGCATCAAGGTCTTTTGGAGCATGCACTAACTTGGAGTTAAAGTCATTTTTTGCCTGTGGAAAATTACCTTGTGTAAATGAGATGCAAGGTAGGCGATCCTGGGCAAAAAATTACTCTAAGGCCCTTGCGCCTTATTCATCCTCCCGTGCAAAAATTGCGCACGGGAGGGAGGCGGGACTAAATAATGGCGCTAAACATGCTTAGCGCCATTATATAACGTCTGGTTCAGGGCAGGCGTTAGGGGACCTGTGGGCTCATTTCCATGGTGGAACACCATGGAATGAGTCCACAGGTACCTTCCCCAGGCCCCAGGGACACCCCTACCCACACCAGAGGGATAGCGGAGGATGGGGGACCCATTCCCAGGTAAGTACAGGTAAGTAAAGGTAATTATTTACCTTTTTTTAAAATTCTATAAGGTCCCAGATATAGGCCCCCATACATGGCACACAGTGCAATGGCCATGCCCAGGGGACCCTTGTCCCCTGTGCTGGCCATTGGAAGGTGGGCATGACTCTTGCCTTTACTAAGGCAGGAGTCATGTGGCATGGTGGGTTTAGTGCATAAAATGACGCTAACCTGGTTAGAGTCATTTTTTTTACTCTAACCAGCCTAGCGTAATTTTTTGGTGCTAAACACCCATCTCCCATACCACCACCCCTACCAGGCTAACGTCAATTTTTTTTACGCTAGCCCACTCTTTGCGCCGGATTGTGCCATTACATTAATATGTCGCCCAGCTAGTGTCCCGGAATGGCGCAAACCGTCGCTTATACTTTTTGATGCAAACCTGCGTTAGCGCAGGTTTGCGTCAAAAAGTATAAATCAGGGCCACAGTGTGGTAAATGATCTAGTGTTGTCTCTGGGGTTTACAGACACAGATAAAATGATACAAAGTATGGGGTAAAGCACTCTGCAAACGTCTCAGCTCCTCTGCAGGGAAACAAAACAACTGACAAAAACCCAAGTGCAGCAGACACTTAGATGACATGTACACTACTAGTGCCAATAGTGTACAGTCCAGACTCCCTCAGAAGAAGCCGGCCAGCTTGGCTGCTGTCTCATATCTCCAAAAACAAGCATTTGCAATGCAATAGGTCTTGCATTAGCGAGAGGTAGAGCTGTTGGCATTGTAAATGATATTGACAGCCTCAAATTTGGGACCTTATAAATATTTAGTCATGCAGCACATTAAGGCCCAGATTTAAGAAGGCTCAGTGCCATCCTAATGACACATAAGCGTCATTTGTGTAATGCTAATGTGGCGTTAGGTGGCCCAAAACACTGGACCATATTTACAAAGTGGCGCAATGCTTGCATTGTGCCACTATGTAACCCCTTGTGCCACATTATGCCTGCTCGAAGCATAATGTATGCAAGGTGGAGTTCCAGCGCTAGGGGGGCCATAAAAGTGAGGCAAAGGAATCTATGAGATTTCTTTGCACCATTTTTATCTGCATTTTTAATGCCTGCTAAGCACAGACATTAAAAACAGGCTCCCATTGTGTTCATTGTGTTCAATGGGCCTCTCTGTGCTTTGCAGGATTAGCGTAATTCTGCAAAGCGCCAGACTAGCGTAAAAAATTATGACGTTAGTCCCTCTGACTAATGCCGTGCTACACCGTATTTTAAATATGGCGCACAAATGGTGGCATTAGGGGAGCACTAAGGGGCGCAAGAAAAGTGGCGCTGCACTGGGTGCAGCGCCACTTTTCATAAATCTGGCCTAAATCTTTATCAGACATAAACTGTGATTGTGCATTCCTTCATACACTTGGCATTAGACTGTAAGGGTCTGAACAGCCCCTTCAGAGCACCACAGTAAATGTAGCATTTGAAAGAAACATGGTCATGTAAACATATATTCAGGCCCTAAAGGGCATAATCACATAAAAAGAATGAATGAAAAGAACATTGAAGTGTAACCATATAATCAGCCCCTTGAGGGCGTAAGAGCATATTTAAAGAAAAGAGTGCTGCACATAGTGCAGTGCTACTTTTCTTGCACCCCTTAGCACCTCCTAATGCCACCATGTGTGGGCCATATTTATAATACGGCACACTATGGCAGTAGTTAGGGGACTAATGTCCAGCGCTTACCAGGATTAGTGTCCACAGTTCGGATGCTAATCCTGCATAGCACCCAGAGGCCCACTACAAGCAAGCCTCTGAGCAGGCGTTAATAGTGCCAAAAATATGGCACAAGGAAATCTTCTAAATTTCAAATGTGCATTAAATGGTGGAAGTGGTTATGATTTTTGGGCCCGCTCTATTCTAGTGTGACCCACAAGATGGTATGGACAGAAAGAGCACATTGTTCTGAATGTTTTGGTGGTGGTCCGATTGCCCTGGTCCCACCACAGTCTGGGTTATGGGCAAAAATGTGTTAAGAAAGGAATACCTGCAAAGCATTATGGGGTGAGTTAACATGCAGAGATTAAACCTTTATCAGAAATAAACTGCGTTTGTGCATTAGCAGAAGGTGCAATGCCACTGGTCACAGTTAGATGTCTCTGTAGAACCTACTGAGTTAGTAGTGCTCTAGAGCAATTATTATCCTTCCGCCCTTAGAAAACATAATACAAATTACATTTATAAACCAAGCACAACTATCAGAATATTATCACAAACAAAGCCATTATACCAAAAACTCTGCTCAGCTTTTAAAACCAAAGTCCTAGCTCTAAAAGTGTATAAATACACATTGAATGGTGGTAGAGGTTATGATTTTGGGGCCCCCTCTAACCTAGTGTGACCCACAAGATGGCCCAGACAGAAAGAGCACATCGTTTTGAATGCTCTGCTGGTGGTTGCATTGCCCTAGGACCACCACAGGCTGAGTTATGAGCAAAGATGTGTTGTAAAAGGAGTCCTGCAAAGCATTATGGGGTGAGTTTCCACTAGGGCACTGAATATTGTAGTGTGGGGAGAGCCGCTGTTGATTAATTCCTGGGTCGATTTCATGCTATAAAAAGCCACACATTTTTTTTATAAAACACATGCATGACACAACTACTTGTAATTACTGAATATGTAAAGTAAGGACCAAGTGAAGGGCAAACGCAGAAAATTAACTGCATGTGTGAACATGAGTACTTATTAACAAACATGAGAGGCAGAAAACAAAAATAGTCTGTCCAAACAACAGAAAAACATTACAGGCGTACCTAAACTGTACTTGGCCGGTAGCAACTTTCTCTTTACGCATAAAAGGGAAAATACAATAGGTTTTTGATGTTATATGCGTTTTTATGATTGACTAATATTTTCTTAACCGCAAAACATTTGTTTGGAAGTAACTAAACACAGGCATTATATGCACAGCTTGTAATGCCATAGAAAAAGTATTTCATTGCAATTGTGTAACATCGCATAATAGTAGTAATCTGTATAAAACCTTCTGTATTGATAACCTTGAGTATCTGATATTATCTACTTCAATCGATAACTACTGTAGTCTTAGTATAAACTGTGTTGCTGCATTTGTGTTCTTCAGTATTTTAATAAGCCAAGAATACATTATTTCATACGATGAGTAAAAAATAAAA
The DNA here is from genome assembly GCF_031143425.1 of Pleurodeles waltl. Taxonomy (NCBI): domain Eukaryota; kingdom Metazoa; phylum Chordata; class Amphibia; order Caudata; family Salamandridae; genus Pleurodeles; species Pleurodeles waltl. The sequence continues at coordinate 1,055,186,743 of NC_090440.1, forward strand.
CAATATTTTCTTTTCAGGAAAATGTATCTATTTCTTCTCATTTGTGTATCAGGGGAAAACTGTTTTAAATAATAAGTGAGCAGAGAATTTCTTGCTAAATGTTTTATTTTATTGCGGAAAAAGTTGATAGAACAGAACCACTCAGCTCGACTCCCTTTGGAATTTCTGTGCAGTACAGCAATCTTCAAGTTGTTCGAGAAGATTATGAATGAAGAAGTAAGAGCCGGATTCCTGTAGAAAATAAACCATGCAGGCAAAGACTGGAGCAACATCTGCAGGCCCACAATCCTCTGCAATATCTGCATACCGTGAATGCTCAGCCACTAGTGTTATATTGTCACTGGGGACAGTGTTTCCTTAATAGAACTAAGTACGACGAAAGGTTTGCATTTGCTGTCTTATTGTTTGTGATGAACAGCATTGTGCATCAATAGTCTGCTAAAAATGAAGATGTTTTAATTTTCCTCGTTAGTAGTACTGTATGTAACTCATGAAATAAAAGACTGTTCACATTACTTGCTGCTTACTTCTGGATTAAAGGGGCTTAAACATAAAAGAAGGTTTTCTTTAAGGTAGTTTTAATCAAGAGCGTGTTTTGAGAACATGTTTTGTTTAGTTTTTCACACAACAATTGCTCAGCGTGAAATCCAGCTGTAACTCAGTGCTTTTATACAGGAGCAGCTGTTTATGAAGATAATGAAGGTAGGAGGCACAGCCAAGCACAGAATGGAGGGATAGAGTGCATTTAGAGGACTGGTACAACATGCTCACACACGATCTTCAATACAATATCTGCGTACCCAGAATCCTTTGCAAAATCGCACGCACTTCTTTTTCTTTCTTTTGGAAAACTACATTACTGAACCCCTTATCTGCTGAGGCTTTTCTACCTTTTATGCTGAGCAGATTTTTTATTTGTAGTACCTTACGCTTCATAACGTTTTGTCTACAGGAGGTAGCCACACCAAATCTAAGTCCTTTGTTTCAACGTCCCTTTGATTCTAAAGGTACCGAGAGTTTATACATTCTTTTGGAGGGCATTGAGAAAGTAGTCCAAATATAGCTGAATTGAAAATTATAAAAAGTGCAGAAAGCATATGTATTTATTTCTAAAAGTCACATCTGTGCTAGGCTCACAGTCTTCCAACCTATCAGAAACAAGCAGAGTTTGTGGTGGAACAGGTGTGAAACCCATTTGTTATCAGAAAGGTATTTATTTCTGGAAAGTAGGCAAAATTCTGAATTCAACAAGGCTTGATTTGTGTAGATCCCTGAATGTTTTGTTTTCCTATACTGTAGAAACTAATCTTTGAAAATAAAAACATAATCAAGATAAGTGGAAAAAGTAGTATTTGGTGACAAACTTTGCATCTATAACTTTTTCAATATTGTTCCATTTACAAAAGCATTATAAATTTTGTCTGGCAGACTCTTCTGGTCAGAAGGACATTCAGTGTTTGCAGGTTTTCCAAAAACATATGATAACCAGATTCGACAACTGAGCTATAGCTCATAATGATTTTTCATTGTGTACCAATAATAGATCAATGGTAAAAAGTACTAATTGAAAAATGGGTTTGCAGGAAACCTATGCATTTCTGAAATCTGCCCAAGACACTGACCTTAGGAATAGTGGATATTTGTACACTGCTGAGTTTGGAGTTACCAATACTATCATGTGACTCACAGGACATTTTTGAAAATATGTGTTCTTTATTGCACACTGGATTAGATTTGGAAGCCACAAATGCAGAGAAAACTAAACTGTAATAAGAAATGGTCTACTATTCTGTATCCTCACATTTCCTAATGAAACCTGTCCCACATTGGTGTGGCTGGTCCTAGCTCAAGCAACACAAAGCACCCCAAAATACAACCAAGACAAATGACATTTCACCCAGTATAAGCAATATTTTTTTAACAATGTGTGTAACCGTGGAATTAGGGCCCTAGCTCAGCCACCACTCAGAGAGACCTGTCAAACCTAGAGTTCAGGTTGGTTTGTGAGATGTTTTCTCATCAATAAGGCCTTGAAAACCTCAAAATTGTCTAAAGAAACCTCACGTTCCTGTGAGAGAAAGTCCCAGAAGCTGTGGCGAGCCATAACATTACTACCATAAAAATGATCCTCCTTTGTAAGGCTGGGCCTAACTCACATGACACAAAACTCTACAAAACATGATGTGAAGATATAAACAAGTCTGAGGAATATGACCCGATTTGGTGATGTGAGTAGCTGCGGATTTTGGGTTTGGCTCTATCTCCACCCAAGGAAACCACCAAACCCAAACATTTCTGAAAACTAGAAACTGAGCGGGGTGCAGAATGGTGTGACTTGTGTGGATCTCATAAAGTTTTCTTACCTGTAAGGTGATGTAAACTTCAAACTTTGGTGTAAAAAGTGCATTTTTCTCATATTTCTTTGGGAGAATGTTCAAGAAGCTAGAGGATTCAGAAAACATTTCCACACTAGTCATTGTAGGAGGCTGGCCTGGCTTGTAGTGGGTACCAGAGGTACTTACACCTTGTGCCAGGTCCAGTTATCCCTTATTAGTGTAGAAGAGGTGTTTCTAGCAGCTAAGGCTGATAGAAGGTAGCTATGGCAGAGCAGCTTAGGCTGAACTAGGAGACATGTAAAGCTCCTACTATACCACTGGTGTCATATGCACAATATCATAAGAAAACACAATACACAGAAGTACTAAAAATAAAGGTACTTTATTTTTATGACAATATGCCAAAAGTATCTCAGTGAGTACCCTCAGTATGAGGATAAGATATATACACAAGATATATGTACACAAACCAAAATTATGCAGGTGATAGCAAGAAAAGTAATGCAAGCAGTGTAAAGTTACAATAGATTGCAATAGGAGCACATAGGTATAGGGGCAACACAAACCATATACTCCAAAAGTGGAATGCGAACCACAAATGGACCCCAAATCTATGTGAGCTTGTAGAGGGTCGCTGGGACTGTAAGAAAACAGTGAGGGTTAGAAAAATAGCCCACCCCAGGACCCTGAAAGGTAGGTGTAAAGTGCACCTACTACCCACAGAGAGTACAGAAGTCGTGATAGGGGGATTCTGCAGGAAGAACAAACACCAGCAATGCAACAACAGTGGATTTCTGGACCTGAGTACCTGTAAGACAAGGGAACCAAGTCCAATAGTCGCAACAGTGTCGAGAGTGGGCAGGAGTCCAGGAAATGCCAGCTGAGGGTGCAAGGAAGCTGCCACCTGTTGGAAGAAGCTTGGAGTTCTGCAAGAAAGAAGAGAGCTAGGAACTTCTCCTTTGGAGGATGGATGTGCCACGTTGCAATGGAGCTTGCAAAGGTGTTCCCACGCAGAAAGACTGCAAACAAGCCTTGCTAGCTGCAAGGGTCACGTTAGGGGTTTTTGGGTGCTGCTGTGGCCCAAGACGGATCAGGATGTCGCCACTTGGAGGAGAAGACAGAGGGGGCACCCAGCAAGTCAGGGAGCCCTCACAGAAGCAGGCAGCACCCACAAAAGTACCTAAACAGGCACTTGGAAGAAGAGTGAACCGGAGTCCATGCGAAGTCACAAAAGGGAGTCCCGCGACGCCGGAGGACAACTCAGAAGGTTGTGCACTACAGGTTAGAGTGTCAGGGACCCAGGCTTGGCTGTGCATGAAGGAAATCCTGGAAGAGTGCAAAGGAGCCGGAGCAGCTGCAAATCACTTGGTATCCAGCAATGCAGTCTAGCGTGGGGAGGCAAGGACTTACCTCCACCAAACTTGGACTGAAGAGTCACTGGACTGTGGGAGTCAGTTGGACAGAGTTGCTGAGTTCCAGGGACCATGCTCGTTGTGCTGAGAGGGGACCCAGAGGACCAGTGATGCAGTCTTTTGGTGCCTGCGGTTGCAGGGGGAAGATTCCGTTGACCCACAGGAGATTTCTTCAGAGCTCCTGGTTCCGGACAGGAGGCAGGCTACCCCCAGAGCATGCACCACCTGGAAACAGTCGAGAAAGCCGGCAGGATGAAGCGAAACAAGGTTGCTAGTAGTTGTCTTGCTACTTTGTTGCGGTTTTGCAGGCGTCCTGAGCAGACAGCGGTCGATCCTTTGGTAGAAGGTGAAGAGGGAGATGCAGAGGAACTCTGATGAGCTCTTGCATTCGTTATCTGAAGAATTCTCCAAAGCAGAGACCCTACATAGCCAGAAAAGGAGGTTTGGCTACCAAGGAAGGAGGCTTGGCTACCAAGAGAGGTAAGAGCCTATCAGAAGGAGCCTCTGACATCACCTGCTGGCACTGGCCACTCAGAGCAGTCCAGTGTGCCACAGACACCTCTGTTTCCAAGATGGCAGAGGTCTGGGACACACTGGAGGAGCTCTGGGCACCTCCCCTGGGAGGTGCAGGTCAGGGGAGTGGTCACTCCCCTTTCCTTTGTCCAGTTTTGCACCAGAGCAGGGCTGGGGGATCCCTAAACCGGTGTAGACTGGCTTATGCAGAGATGGGCACCATCTGTGCCCATCAAAGCATTTCCAGAGGCTGGGGGAGGCTACTCCTCCCCAGCATTCACACCTATTTCCAAAGGGAGAGGGTGTTACACCCTCTCTCAGAGGAAATCCTTTGTTCTGCCTTCCTGGGCCAGGCCTGCCTGGACCCAAGGAGGGCAGAAACCTGTCTGAGGGGTTGGCAGCAGCAGCAGCTGCAGTGGAGACCCCGAAAAGGCAGTTTGGCAGTACCCAGGTTCTGTGCTAGAGACCCGGGGGATCATGGAATTGTCACCCCAATGCCAGAATGGCATTGGGGTGACAATTCCATGATCTTAGATATGTTACATGGCCATGTTCGGAGTTACCATTGTGACACTGTACATAGGTAGTGACCTATGTACCGTGCACGCGTGTAATGGTGTCCCCGCACTCACAAAGTCCGGGGAATTTGCCCTGAATGATGTGGTGGCACCTTGGCTAGTGCCAGGGTGCCCAAACACTAAGTAACTTTGCACCCAACTTTCACCAGGTGAAGGTTAGACATATAGGTGACTTATAAGTTACTTAAGTGCAGTGGTAAATGGCTGTGAAATAATGTGGACGTTATTTCACTCAGGCTGCACTGGCAGGCCTGTGTAAGAATTGTCAGAGCTCCCTGTGGGTGGCAAAAGAAATGCTGCAGCCCATAGGGATCTCCTGGGACCCCAACACCCTGGGTACCTCAGTACCATATACTAGGGAATTATATGGGTGTACCAGTATGCCAATGTGAATTGGTAAATTTAGTCACTAGCCCGTTAGTGACCAATTTGGAAAGCAGAGAGAGCATAACACTGAGCTTCTGGTTAGCAGAGCCTCAGTGAGACAGTTAGGCATCACACAGGGAACACATACAGGGAACATACTTATGAGCACTGGGGCCCTGCCTGGCAGGGTCCCAGTGACACATAGACTAAAACAACATATATACAGTGAAATATGGGGGTAACATGCCAGGCAAGATGGTACTTTCCTACAGTCATGATAAAGAAGGTATGACATTTGTGTGGGTGGCCCAGCGCTCGTAACAGGAAATGTCGTGAAATGCAAGATAGACATTTCAAATGTTTCAACTCAAAACCTACCTTTTTTCTATTTTGGGTAGCTGTGGATTTTTTTACTGGGCTGGCCGCCACTCAGTAAAACCTACCAAACCCAGATATTTCTGACAACCACTCACCCGGACAGTTTAGGGTGGTGTGGCTTGCATGATTTGCATGATCCTAACAACTATATAAAAGTTTTCTGGGTGGGCCTATCACCCAGACACAACAGACCCCAAAATGCACTGTGGAAGCACAATATTTCCTATCAAAACTGACTTAATGTTTCGGCTTGAGCTTGGCCATCACTCAAAAAAGCTTAAAAAACACAGATATTTTTAAACTCGATGCCTGGGGGAGTCTAGAGTGGTGTGGCTTGCATGGATCCCACAAAACTTTCCTACCTACAATGCCTTGCAAACCTCAACCTTTACCTAAAATCATATGTTACTCATATGTTTGAGGGGGAACTCTCTGGAATCTGCAGGAAGCCACAAACTTTCTACCACCTCAAGTTACCACATTTGTGTCAATACAAATGCTACCCCACATGTGTGGCTAGGCATAGTGCCCACTGGAACAGATCATAACCACTCCCATTATCCCTGGTTTGATCCATTTCTGTTGTGGGACAGAACGTCTGTCTTACTCAGGGGGTGGTAAAGAAAGAGCCGTAGCTAGGAGTGTTTGTTTTAGGGGACATGGCCCCAGCAATACTAAAATGAAGGGACATTTTGATACGTAGTTGAGGGGCTATTGTCTTAAAAATGCAGACAAATTTTGCAGTATGGATTAATTTTTTAAAGCACACAATGCATATTCTTTAGTATTTTTGAGTATGGCATTGCTCTCTTCCTCTCCAGCCCACATGTATTTTTGTGGAATATATTTGAAAAACAGCGAAAGTTAAAGCACATGAAGCCAAAAATGAACATATTTTCAGACAGGTTTAGTGAGAGAGACCCCACAGAAATTATTAGGAAAATATATGTCAATAACGTCTTTCAAAATTGGATAACAATTAAAGGTCACCTTAAAGACCACACATTTTGTGGCAAATGGTGCATCACAAATATATTGCATCAGTAATATTAGTTAACACTGGTGAGAAGTAAAATACCTCTGTACAGAGTTGTTAGGTTGCCTAACAAAATACTCCTGCCCTTAAAAGGAGTAAATCTCTAACTGAGTTCAGCAAGGGAAGCTCCCTGCAAAAGGACTGTAATACCCACAAATGTGTGCCTTTGTGGATCTTCACCATGTTTTGCAGATGTCATTCTGGAACACCATCACAATGCCCCTCAGAGATGTGTTCCTCCTTGGGAATAAGCCATGCTGGTGTTTTGTTATATTGTGGCAATTCCATCTACCTCTGAAATGAATGTTTTGTGAATCACAAATAAGACGTTGGTATTTGCTTGTCTAAGTGTCATTAAAATGTACACACAGCTTTATGAAGTTAGACCTTAAGTGATCAGTGATGCAGTAAGTATATCACATTTCCCAAAGGTAAAAACCATTTATTTTCAATAGAACAGGGGCAAAATCTACAGCATACAAAATAATGACTGTCAGTGGAGATCTATTGTCAGTTGCTTTCGTCTCTGTGAATACATCTGATAGCTGGGCGACACACTGATATATTTAATCTGCTTTTCATGCATCAATTGTGGCACAGTACAATCCATCAGTTGTTAGTGTTAGTTTGTTGTCAATTTCATTTGGGTGAAATGCCATCCTGCATTATGAACTGTTATCAACTACATACCATAAACTGAAGTGTATGTAATATGTAAAATAAGATTCTTATAATATAGTACCAGATTATCAATGTTTAAATATTGTATTATAAAAATAGTGTAGCTAGAATATCAATTACATTTTTGAAGCACGATTTTTATTGAGGAAACTAAGAAGAAAACAAACGTGATACAGAAAGTATTCATTACCCAAACTGATCAGTTTGAAGCCTACTGCCTCAGAGGTACATTGTTCATGAAATAATTTGACTTCTCACTTTTTATAGTGCTCTAGCCTATCAAGATGACTCGATGCTGTTAACAGTTTTCTGGGTAGGGTAAAAGGTTTGACATTAAATTTGGCTTTGGTAGGTGTGCCATTCAGGATTAAGTTTATAAGAGCAAGTGAAGTTATTACCATACACCGTGCGCTGTGGGAGTAATTCTTTAAAAATAATCTAGGACAATATTATTCTAAACAGTTTAGACCAATAGTTCTTAACCTCTCGACTTATGGGAATTCCCACTGAATCATTACTGTAATACAGGCTCCCTCACTGAATTATTATTGGAGTACGGTAACCCAATGGGGTCATTACTGGAAGCCAGGGACCCCAGCCGAAGCAATTATATGAACTGCAAAACAGTACACAAAAATACAGAAACAAACATTCATCCTACAAATACATAAAGAATGGAACAATGTACTTAATTAAAAACCAAATATAAAAAAATCTACATTTTATTTTAATGAGAAGGTTGCCATGTTCCTTAAATTTGAATGAGGCCACACACTTCCTTTGCATTTAAAGAACGTCTTAAAATTTTCAGTTTTACATTTTGCTTCTTAATTTAAATGCACTGTATTAATCTGTGATTATTATTTAATTTTCTAAGCACTTTCGGAAACCCTGATTAGGGGGTCCCAGACAACAGGTTGAAAACCTCTGCTTTAGATGAATTACATAAAAAGAAATGCTGCCGTGGGATGCAGCCTGCGCCATTGCCAATGGCTGAGATTAATTTAAGAACGCTATCCACCACCTTGCTGTTTGTGCATTTCCCGCCATTAGTACGCCGAGTCCTGGGCCCACTATGCCACTGGATTCAAGCTACTCTGGCTGATGAGGAGTGATATACCAAAACTGGTCCCAGGATGCTTGTTACCAGTCCAGGGAGGACCTGGCCTGGCAGTTCGGGCTGGACTATTCCTGTGGGGAGCCGGGTCAAGACTGATTTGCATATGGCTGGATCCAAACTGGGATGACATGGTGGGCAAAAAAATGATGGTGTGGGATATGGCCCCCAGTGATTGCCGGTGTGTTGGACCTAGTCTTTTTTGCAGGGTCATGCCCAAACCTTTTGCCTCCTTCCTCCTATTTTTTCTGACCTCTTGTTGTTGGCTCGAGGACTCTAAGCGCTTTATCACTTCTGATCAGTGCTAGAGTGCAGGTGCTCTCCCTACTAAAGTTGGTATGATTGGCTTACACCTAATTGACACATTTATTTTACCTGTAAGTCCCTTGTACAGTGGTATCTCTATACCCATGGCCTGTAAATTAAATGCTACTCGTGGACGTGCATCGCTGCTTGGGCCACCCACAGAAGTAACCTTTTAAACTTGTCTCAGGTCTGGTAGGCTACTATGTATGTAGAAGGCACGACATGTGCCTCATTGTGCGACCTGTCCTGGTAGTGACAAACATCCTATTTGGTTTCTCACTGCTGCGAGTGCTGCCTTTTCATAGAATTGCATTGGAAATGCCCTGCCTTATTTCTAAGGGGTATTGTCTGATTTATGAGGGGTAGCGGAGGCATGTTTAGTATGGTTGTAATGGTAGTGAGAAATGCTGCTTACTGGTGTAGTTGGATTTTTATTATCATTATAGAAATATAGAAATGCACTTCTAGAAGGTGAGCGTTTCTCTGTGTGTATGACTCTGGTGTTTTGCAGCTTGACTCCAATCAACGTCTGGGCAGGGTAACTGCTGGGCTTTGTGCATACTTTTCAGACAGCTTGTACGCAGGGAGGGTGGAGGTGTAACAGAGGTGCATCTGCATTTTGAATGGTCTTCCTGGCCTAAGAGAAGGGGTGGTGGGGCACACCTTCATTTGTAAAGGCTGTGCCTTGACCTGACACAAAGGGCTCATTTACCCCCAACAGATGGCTGGAGCCGGTGCTGGAGGAAAGAGGGGACACTCCTAGAACCAGTTGTAACTGGTTGGAACGTCATCTCCCCTCTTTGTTAACACTGTGCAAAACTGAGTATAAGTACAGGGGAGTTTTCCCCATGAAAGAGACACACAAGAAACATACTTGGAACTGGACACAGAATGCTGCTGGAGGGACTCACCAGGAACCACCTTGGACCGCTGCTGCTGTGCTAACCTGTGACCTGTGGGTCACTAGGAGGAACTGCAACTGACTGCATCCCCTTTGTGCTGGCCTGTTGGTGGGCCCAGCTGGCTATTTGTTCCATTTGTATTCCAAGGTGCTGTGTCCCCTGCCCCCTGAAACAGCTTGCTTTTAGCACGTGATGAGCGCTGTTCTTGATTTCTTCATAGCACTTTGAGAAGCACTTTCTTTTTATGAACATAGTACCTTGAGAAGCGATTTTCTTTTTATAAACATCGTGCCTTGCAAAGCATGTTCCTATGTTGCCACAAGAGAAAAATCACTGCCGTGACCCGGGCACTCAAGGATCATTGAGCGTTTTGAAAGCGTGCTGTGCTACGTGCCACCAGGCACCACAAAGTGCTGCATGGAGCGCACATGCTCCTAACAGTGTCCCTGGGGTGAACCGTACTGCAAGGAGCGCCCCCGGGGCACCAGCCGGCCCCAACTCTGGTCCAGTTCACCGCAACAGCCCGAGTCTGGAGGAAGCGTGTCTCTCCCTGTGTGGGAGACCAGCTGTCGTGACTGCAACATGCCCTGGAGGAGGGCTCGACCCGCCACCAATGCCGCTTGTTGCTGAGAGGAGACCATCACCGGTGGCTGGGAAGGTGAGTTAGTCTCCCAGCCCAGAGCAGTTTTGAGGGCCAGACCGCTACATCAAGCAGGAGGTGCATGGCCTCCCTGGATGTGGGGGGTTGTGCAAGCCTCCCCCAGCCTCGCCAGGAGGCTTCTGTTGTTCCAGGTGACCCCGGTGTGAGGAGCAAGGTTGCCTCCAATCGCTGTGCGGGCTTGCTTAGTGGCGGTTTCTCCTCAGGCATATTTTGAAGGACCGCAGGTGGCCCTGAATGTGGGGGGAATTACATAGTGGGACAGACAGAGGCCTTATCGGAGGCCCCGTCCCACTGAGGGTAATTTTCTTTTTGGGTCCCACAGCAATTAGAGATTAGGAGCTCCAGGACCGGGACAGGAACGACTCCGGTTTTCCAATAGGAAAGTTGGATGTCCTAGGTATCTACAAAGGTGCAGCCATGATGCTATCCCTTCTATAGGCCTGGTAACATATGTTTACCAGGGCATGTGCATACTTAGTGGCATGTTTACTATGACCCATGCATTTATGCTGATATATTTGCATGACTTGCCATGTGTTTTCTAATGTTCCTTTTATGGGCATTCATGCTGTGCTTATAACAAGTGCATTTCTTTAGCAATATTTTCCTTTACTACTGCTTGTGTTCCAGAATAATAAGTAACCTGTGTTTTACAGAGTAACAGTACTGTGTAATGTTCTGACAACTTCTTCGGTAGCAGGGTATTACTGACGTGCTTGGCCTAATGATGTTGTGTGCAATACACTTTATTTTTATTTAACATGGTGTTGTGTTTCCTTTGTGGTGGGGATAGTGTGTCAAGTGTGTTGTGTGTGTTGTGAAAACGCTTTACACATTGCCTCTGGGATAGGCCTGATTGCTCGTGCCAAGCTACCAAAGGGATGAGCAGGGGTTATCTTGGGTGTGTAACTCCCTCACCCTGACTAGAGTGGGTGGATTCTACCTGGCTTAGGTGCCTACCCTAGCCAACCAGAAACCCTTTCTAACACAGTGACTTAGATTAATTCAAGTATTCCATCCATCACCTTGTTGTTTTTGCATGTGCTGCCCTAAATGCGCCAGGTATGCCCAGACGTGGATCCCAGGTGACTGTGCCACTGGAATCAAGCTAGCCTGGCTGAAGAGAAGTGATATCCCGAAACCGCTCCAAGGATGTTTGTTTCTGATCCAGGGTCAAAACTGATTGGCATATAGCTGTGTCCAAACTGGGGTGGCATATTTGGAAAAAAAGATTTAGTGGGATTCATCCCAGAGCAATTGCCATTGGTTGAGATTAATTTGAGCATTCTATCCATCACCTTGTTGTTTTTAGATGATTTAGGAGCATGCGAGCAATGAGTAGGTGGGGCACGTATAGGCTACTGGGAAAGAATGTGTGATGGGGTATTGGGGCAGGTCATATGTGTACTTTTTTCATGTTCAGGGTAGAGACGCCCAGATTACATAGGTATAGTGCGGTATGACCACCCTTCTGGTTTCACCAGGTGGCCAGATTAAAGGTATTAGGATTACCGTACAGGCCCATCTAGCTTCGAAGGTTGTAAAGTACCTTTCTCTATCCTTGTGTATTGGACAGTTTGGGATTGTGTATCCATGATTATCATCTTCTATATGATTTTATGCAGGTAAGTAATTATTGTATATATATATATTTTTTTTTTCAAACATTTTTATTTGTTCAATTTTAGCAGGTTCATGGAGAGGAAATAATACCAAAATTCCCCAAAAAATTAATCGATAAATTACAAAATCATTCATTATCCATAGAACACAAGGATAGCACATTCTTACAGAGAAGATAGTTCATATAACATATGTGGAATCGTGGATGAGGAAATAGTACCCCAATATTAATTGATTACATTTCAAAATCATTTATTGATCACAGAAGACAAGGATAGCACATTCTTGTGGAAAAGGTAGTTCATATAACATATGTGGAATCATTAAATGGAATTAAATTCCAAGTTCCAAGTTGAAGCATGCTAGAGCCTTTTATTCTGAGGGTGAATCTCTACTTATCTCCCAAAAACCCTTAGACGTGCGTATTGCACCACTACGTTGTGCATATAGTTGCTCCTTGGAATGCGCAAGTTTAATTTTAGCCTCCCAAGGCCTGAAGAATAAATGATTTGGCAATCAGAGAAGCAATAAACAGAATTTGCTTTGCATGGACTGATTACCTGGGATGGCTAGAGATGCCCAAACTGTGCTCCAGCAGGAACTGGGATGAGAGTAACCCATACTTCAGAGTTAATCCACTGGAATATTTTTTGCCAGTAATCTGCAAACTTAGGACATGCATAACATAAGTGCAGCCAGTCCCCCTGGTTGCCACTACAGTGCGGAGAAACACCTGATGCGGCTGAAAGCGCTTCCCTTATTCGAGCTGGAGTGTAATAGAGCATCCGTTTTGAGTAGAATGCAATTTTATTAAGTTAGCACCTCTTATTGCCTTGTGAGATAGAATATTATTGTTCATCCATAAATGTGGATCTGTCTTACATCCTGTTGTACTTTCGATCTCTGTCAAAAAGTGGGAGATAATTCTGGATGAACCCTGGAAGCTCAGGATCCGATACCAATTACCTATTCCCCACTGATTCCCATAAAACGCCTGGAAAATTATGGGAATAGATGGGTTGATTATTTTGTCAACTGCTTGAAGAAAATGTTGAATTTGAAGATGAGAAAATCTGAGAGCATCTGGAATATGTACTCCGTCCACTTGACATTGAGCCCATGTCTTAATTTGGTTGCCTAATAAAAAGTCGGAAAACCTAACAAAGCCCAACTGTTCCCACTTTCTGAGGTGAGCCAAGTTCAGCATTCCTGAATCACGAAGCAGGACAGCCGGGTGAAAGCTGGGAACTTGATGTTTCTCATGAAATTGCAGGATCCTGGCGCGGATTGTTACTGGGACTTTGTACCTCGTACGTTTGGGCAATCATGGTATCTTAAGAAAAAGGGAAGGTGTAAGCTACTTTTCGCTAGCAGACATTTAAGGTAATATTTGAGGTAGGGCGATAAAGCTGCTCTTATAGCCCAGTCCATGAAAGCAGCCTCGTAGTACTTCCACAAATGAGCCCACCATCCTCGACCGCTAAGGATAATGTTTTGAGCTGTATACAAGGTTTTTTATTTGCCCATATATTTGATAATTACATCACAAAAAATGAACAAGAAAAGAGGAAGAATCATCTTTTTGACTAGTGCCCCCCACCCAATGATTGTCAATGAACAAGCTTGCCATTTCTGCAACAAGCCTTGAGATTTCTTAAAGGTAGATACATAATTAAGCTGGAAAAGATCAGAACGCTTTGAGATACATATATGCCCAAATACCTAATAGGGAGAGAAAGATAAAACTGGGCCCGCATTCTGTAAGGAAGAATAGCATCAGTAGCATTAAATAAGAGAGCTTTGGACTTGTTATCATTAATCCTATAGCCACCAAGATCTGAAAAAAACTTTTTTTTTGCATAGGCCCTGCGATGTTCGAGGGCTCAGCTAGGGGATATAGAATCATGTTGTCGGCAAAAAGTTTCAATTTGGGTGCTTGGGGAAGAGGAGGATATATAGAGCTATCTTGATGAAGAGCAACTGCTAGGGGCTCAATAAAAAGTGCAAACAGCACTGGAGAACGAGGACAACCTTGACGCGTACCGCAACGGACTTGCAGAGTCCCTTCTGTGCGTGCATTGACTAAGATCTTGGCTTGAGCCTTAGAATAAAAATTCCGCAGTACCTGAATAAACTGCCTGGGAGACTTAAACCCGTCTAGGATCTAACACAGAACCACCCATTGAACTAAATCAAATGCTTTATCCACATCAAGCATTATAATAGCGACTGGGATGTTGTTTTGAGAAAAATTATTAATGGCCTGCACTGAGAAGTTAGTATTGGTCAATAAAAGCCTGCCTGGAAGAAATCCACACTGATTCTTATGAATTATCCCTTGCACCAGAGAGGCGGTTCTACCTGCCAGAATCTTTGTCAGAAGTTCATAGTCATATTTTAAGAGTCCGGTTTCTCATAAGACTTACCCTTTTTTTTTCAAACTAACTATAATAGCCCTTGTGAAGGAGGTTGATGTGCCTGCCCCAATGAGTATATCATTAAAAAGACTGAACAGAAACCCCGCTATTTGGCCTAGCAGAGCTTTATACACTTCGGCTGGAAGGCCATCTTCACCACAAGCTTTCCCACTGGGTGAGGCAAGAACCACCTCTTTCACTTCTGAAAGTGTGATGGGCGCTAGTAATACTGTCTGTGATTCCTCACCTAAAACTGATAACTTAAGTGTGCTTAAGTGTTGATTTATCAGCCCCACATTAGTTGGAAGTGTGGAAGCATATAGTTTTGAATTATGGGATAGAAAAACCTCTTCTACATCTTTGGAGTGATTAAGAATATCCCCTATTTCTCATCAAATATAGACTTGACAATATTATTACTGGACTTTTTTTACGGACCAAGCCAAAAGTTTGCCCAGTGTTTGTTCTCTTCATACCTTTGCTGAAAGCTTGTGAGCTGATTAGTTATTTTGCGGGATATATAATAATCCCTCAGTTTACCCTGGGCCTTTTTTAGTCTGAGAGCGCCCTCTAGATCATGGATTGTCTGATGGATCCTTAGTGCTTGTCCAAGGTCCTGTTTACGCTCTGAGGCTTTCTCCTTAGCTAGTTTTGTCAAGTGGAATTTATAGGATATCGTTTCTCCCCTTATGTGAGCTTTAGACTTTCCCAAATGTTAAATAGGGAGGCTGACCCTTTCTTGATGTTTAAAAATTTGGTGACCGATATTTTGAGAATCGCAATCTACCCCGAATTTGCCAGAAGGGACTTGTCAACCCTCCATCGCGGGCGGTCTGCCCTCTCCCCAGGCATGGGGAGATGAGTGATCAGAAAGGGATTAGTGAGAATAGTCGAACCAAGCTTCACCCATAAAAAAGAAACTAGTATAAAGTCAATCCTAGAGGCTGTGTTGTACTTTCTAGAGAAGCAGGTAAATTAGATTCTCTGTGGGTAGTCTTCTCTCCACGCATCTATAAGCGCCAGATCAGAAATGAATTTGCCCAGCCAGGGAGATGCTGTAGGTTTATCCTGTAATTTATTCTTGCGTGAGGTATCCAACTGAGTGTCGGGTATCGGGTATGATATTGAAATTCCCTCCTATGATGAAAAGGCCAGAAAGTGCAATCCGTACATTATATAAACCCTGTAAGGAACTTGCTTCATTCTCAATAGGGCGGTAAAAGCTCACAAAGTGTATGCGTTGGTCCGAAATTAGTGTACTAATTATTAGCCATCTTGCTTGTGGGTTTTTATCAACCTGATATACCACTCTGGGAATTTCACGCGTCACTAGGATGGCCCACCCCCTGAACAGCGGCATTAGCAGATGCAAAAAAAGACTGAGCAATGAATTTGGGGAGCTTAGGCATTTTTACCTGAAGTTTTAAATGAGTCTCCTGCAAAAGGAATATCTGAGATTGAGATGACCTTAACCAAATAAGTATAGCATGAAACTTTACCTGGTTATTGACCCCATTTACATTACATACAACAACCTTTAAGCTACTTCCTGCCATTTCCTAGCATGAAAAAAAGAGTAAAAAAGGCTTGTAACCTTGCAATGCTGACCTCTTCATCCTGGATCAACCTTTACCTTGCCATATCATCTTTCCTCGGCATGTCTGCTCTAGACCGAGCACTTCCTCCATCCTTGCATTTATCGCCTGCTATTTTCACCCACCCTAGTGCATTGGTCCCCGCACGAAAAGGAAATAACATCCCCCTCCTACCCAAGGAGGCTCAACCCGTCATGGCCTTGCCACCCGGTGATACCCAACCCTCTCCTGTGTCCCTCCCTCCAAACCTGAAACTAGAGTGCACTGACATGGCACTCCTGGAGCCTACATCATGAAGAACCAGCCAGCAGATGCAAGGCCGAACATTCCTAACATGGAAAAAAATAAAAAACACATTGATGCTAAATCTGAGACTGTGGACAAATAACATAATTTCCTCACAGAATACTACTTTTTCAGTGACCCCAAAAAGTCCTTTGCCTGCTGCACACATTGAAAAATATGAATCTGCCCCCTATGAAGCACCTTAAGTTTAGCATGATGAACAATACCGGCTGGAGACCCTAGTTTCTCAAAGTCATTGATTAGATCAACAAATTCACTACGACATCGTGCAGCTATAATAGACATATCAGAAAAAACATGAAAGCTGAAATTATTGCCGGTATTGAAAGTTTTAGTTTTTATAGCCAATAACAGAATCTATTCCTTGATCCTGAAATTTTCAAAGTTAATGAGTTTAGTGTGTGGATATTCTGAGCTCACAGCGCGCATTGTGGGAACGCTATGTACCTGCATAATGGAAAGATCAGCATTGGTTTCATCTTTATCAGGAAGAACACACTTATAGATGAGATATGAGATCTCTTTGGTTACTGTAACTGTTGCCTCTACCTGTTCGAGGATCCCAGTAAACCTCAGATTCGAACATCGAGATCTATTTTTGACTTTGTTGAGTTTGAATTGAAGCTCCTTGAGCTCCGTCTGGATCTGAGTTGTGGCTGTCTAGTGTCAATTTTTTACGTCTTCCAGATTGGAGACCTCTGCTCTGCTTGAGAGACCCGTGTGGAAAGATGGATTAAGTTGGTGTTTAGCTGACCCAGCTGTTCATTGGTTTTTCTGTGAGCCTCCTCCTGCAAGACTTTCATTGCTCGTGGCTCCCTAAGTATCTGGCTAAGCATGCTCTCAACAGATGGCAGATCGGGTATATTCCCTGAAGATTTTGCAGAGTCTGCAATAGGTGAAAGAGTAGTCAGGGGCCGTATGTGATCGATTTCACTATTAGGTGCCAGGTCTAGGGCAGGACAGCGCAAACCTATTGCAGCTGGATCGGATTTTGCTAGAGTCAAGATAGGTTGGTTATTTGAAATCTCATTAAACATTACCATGTTCTCTTTCTCAGCCCCCTTAACATTGCTTAATGAAAACAGGGGATATGAGGGCTTCTTTTTGAGATGATCCACAGCGGCAGGCAGAGCAAAAGGTGGAGCGGTATCCATACTTGCAACAGAAAGTCTTGCCTGCTTGTTAGGGGTAGAGTTGCTCAGCTTCCAAATTGAAGATTGCGATAGAGATTCTGGGATCTGAAGTGTCTGTAATTCTGCTGATTCCTGCCGTGTAGATGAGCGGGAGCTGGAAAAGACAGATACCGGTTCCGCTACAACTCCAGTTCCTCAATCCACCTTAGGCAGCTTCGAGAGGCTGCTTCAACTCCTGTGTGGCCCTAGGCCCAGTTCGAGGGAGTATCATTGATGGAAGCCGAACAGGTTGCTTAGAATGCTGATGAACACTGTTTGAACAGATACTGTCAGCTAGATACTGCTTAATGTTGACGCATGAGATGGAATGCTTGCACTGCACAATGAGGGGTGCGCCTGGAAGCCCGGAAGAGTGCACATTATGCAGCTATAGTTTAATTCCCTTAAAATGCAGCTTTTGCAGGCTATCTTTCTTCTCTAGAGAGAGGATCCCCTCGAATATATTTAGGAGATAAATGGGGGAAATTTGATAGGCCGGTAAATGTACCTTGAGATGGACGTAGTATTTGGAGTGTACTTCTTAATTGTTAATGGGCTTGAATGAGGCAGAGCAAAAATATAGGTGATAGCGTAGTAGGCATCCTACGACAGAGAGCATCTCTGCCTCTAGCTGGCTCTTCTGCTGCATCCATTTTACATACTAGATTTGTGCCTAAAAAATGATGGCTGCACTGTGCAATTACATCCTTATATTCTGCAATTCTAACACATACCACGGTAGCACAGTTCTTAAACTCTAAAGTTCCATACTAATTTGGAACATCTAATCCCCACAATCTACCATTGAACTAACTGGCTTTTTTTCCTTTTTTTTCTTTCCTATCCTCCCCTTTATATGATCTCTTCTTGCCTCTTTAACAGGCCGTGTAGCGCCTTGCAGGATAACTTAATTGCAGTTTTCTGCCCCATCACTGGGATTTCTTTTATTCATGGAGAAAAAAAAAACGGTTGTGCTGTTTCAGTGGCAGATTATTTTTACTGTTGTAACTGTTTAACTTGTATGAGGGATAGGCAGAATAAAGTGCTTGGAAATAGTCTGCTTATTGTAGCGCGCAGCTCCTCACAGAATCAGGCAGGACCAACGCAACAGTCACTTATCTCTTGGCCGGCAGGAATCTCTTCATCCCCCGCCGACACGATAAAACGTAGCAGGCAGTACTCCTGGATTCCTTCACCCTCATGCGGAAATGAAACAACCCGGCCACGCTCACTTTCCTTATGAGCCGGGATCAGTAGCTTTCATGAAGCGATCTCGGACACGCACAGCCCGCCCATCTTGCTGCACTCTCGGGAAGGCTCAGCCACAGAGCATGACGGGAGCGCCATGTGACTTTTAATTATTGTATAATTGTTAACATAATAATGTGCATGTTGAGTTAGGAACAGGCTGGAGGGTGGGGAGAGTCAGAAAAATGGTAGACCGGCTGGAGAGTCAATGAAATGAAGGGTATTGTGAATGAACAGTCAGAGAAATGGAGGAATATTATGAGAGAATTCAGTGAAATGCAGGAGTACTATGAAGGAAGAGTTAGTAAAATGCATGAGTAAAAATGTGAGAATAAGACTGATTTGAAGGAGAGTTAAAGAAAAGTTAAATTGAAACCAGTTGAGAGTGAGTCACAAAAATGCTGGCAAATTGGGATACCTTTGTGGAAAATAAATATTATCCTGTACTGTCAGACTAAGACTGCATCACAATTGATCAGTGGTCTCATCTGGAACTTTGTATCGTACATCATATAATGATAAGCTGGTTTGTGACAATTTGTGTACCATTTATACAAGGATTGACTGTGACAAAACTGGTTTACACACTATTCAAGTGCACAAAAATTGGTACAAAACCTGTCTATGCGTTATTACTCACTTTTTAGCACACATGAAATAAAAGCATACGAAAACAATACCCAATACCTGGCACAACTGTTAATTGTTCTGCAGGGGTCTGCATGCACTAACTCATGTTTTGCATTTTCACATAGCAGTGTAAAAATACCAGTTTCTCAGTTTCTATTAGACAACTTGGTGGTATCCTTCCTATGAATTTCAGAAGGTTGGATGCTTGGGGTAGTCATTTTTGGTTTCAGAAATGTGGACTGCCACTTACACAAAGAGTCCATCAGCAGGACAACCAACCAACTGATCTACTCTACTGGCTTACCAATAAATGTGAAACGTTAATTATTATCATTAAACCCTAAAGTAGAAGCTATGCTGGATGTTCTGTAATTTGTCCAAATGTTATATACATTGTGTCCTAAATAAAATTTACAAAAGTATTGTACTACGGTGTGCAGATGTTCTATTTTTTCCAATGCAGCAATATTTTTGCAGAAGATATTTAGGATTCAGTATTTATGCCAAACATCATTCTGGCAAAGATGTTCTGGTATTAAATCATATCCTGAGTATTTCTACAAACTACCTGCTCTTCCACTAAAAGTATGTCAGAAATTCCCATCCCAGATAAGGTATAGAATAAAAGGTCTGCTAATTGACCACTTGTTAGGAGAGGTCCTTCAGCCCAGATTACCATGGAAGATACTGCCCAAAGATCTTGAGACTGCAGTGAGACTAACTACAGTGTTTTGCTGTAACCAAGTATGCAGTTCATGTTCCTCCCTAAGAATGTCTAGATGCAAGTTATGCTACCCCATGCCCTCCTGGTATAGTGCATAGAAGTAGGTTTTAGGATGTTTGGTGCCAGATGAAATTTTAACTATGGTAGAAATGTTCATTTTATTCTTGATGTTCACAAGATGCATTTGTATTTTAATTATATCCTGTCTGGTTATTTTAGATGTGCCAATCAACAGGATATGCCTGTTGAAATAAATACTTTTTAGTTCAACTACTGCCTTTTTCCTAATGCAGTTCTTGTGTGTGATACGGTAAAGAAGACAATTGGGCTTCTAAACTACCACTGTGTCCCTGGAACCTAGTTTACGGACTGTTAAGAACCGAAAATCACTGAGAGTGCTTCAACTATGTATTGAATGGCTTGGCGTGGGGCTACAAAACCCTGATTGTTGCATTCAGTAGCTGGTACGTTGAACTAAGTTCTCTTGTGACACCTTTAGGAGTGAAAGTAAACCTTGTAGAGGTAAGCCAAAGTAGTGGTTTAGGCAACCATAGAGTTATTGTCTCTCTTTATCCATCACAGGCCTAAGTGACCCAAGAGCTGCAATCTAGTGGACTATTCTGCCCTTGTTTGCAATGTGCATGGAGTTGGCATCACTAGTGATGCAGCAGTTGTCAAGGTGGAGGTGCCAGGTATTAACAGGAGAGATCTGAGGATGAACCGGCCCATAACACACATTTATTCACCTGCAGCACAGTGAGAGAGGGATATGCTGCAGAGGAGCACGACAAGTCAAGCTGTAGTAGGCTATTCCAACACCTGGATCCCACAAGAGGGAAGAGGGCCCACAGCCATTCCTGGTGCCGCTCATCTCTCAAGCTGCTTGGAAATTCCTGAAACAGACAGAGACAGGGGAACATTGTCTCTTTTATTATCAAGGGTCACCTACTACTCCTTTCCATATAAAGGCAGGTGTTTAGTAGGGTACAAAGAGAGTATTGCAACAGTGTTATGTGCACTGGAGCAAAGTCGCTGGGCCTGTCCGAGAAAGTAGCACGAGTCAATAGGTTGTACAGAAAGGAAAGACTTAAAGAGCTTGCCTTCTTTGAATAGGAGTAAATATATAGTGCTCCTTATGGAAAGAAAAGGAAACAAATATTAGGTGTATGGCAGAGAACCTGTTGCAAGTGTACTCCATGATAAAAATGCTGAATAGTCTGAGGTGAGAAGCTGTGTATCTGTTTTATGATCTAAAGACTGTAGTGGATACTGTCTTCTGGATATTGTGTTGAGAACACTGTGCAGAATGCCTAATAAAGGGGATTCCCTGACCAGGAGAGATTATAGGATTTGCCAGAAAAGAGATGTGAATTGTGAGGTTACTAGAGATAGGGTAATGGTGATATTGTGGAGTGAGAACATATTTTGGAATCATTAAAGTAGTGGTGCACCAAATAGAATGAGCACCACATTCTTTTATTTCTTAATTTGAACACAGAGACCCTCGGGTGGAAGACAGCCCGACTGGCATGAAGAAGCAACTCAAGACCTTATTGTGCACACCTCATTGAGGTTAGGCTGAAAAACAGAAGTCAGTGGACTCTGCTATGACAGTCCTCGAGAGGGACGAATATTTTCAGATTTTGTGCTACTTATGTCACCTCTCTGGTGGAGTGAGCAGGAATGGGGAAGATTTTGGAGTGACTGAGAGTTTACCTTGAAACTGTTTTCTTGCTGCTGTCATTTGTCTGAGTTCTCCTCCTTCCCTTCTTTCAGGCACAGCCCATCCTCCTAAATGCTGCATTGTGAGAGTATTGCACAGAGTGATGTGATTCTAACACTTAGCTCAGTTGGTTAGTGTGAATGGTGCTGGGACATATGTATGAAGTGCGGGTCATTGGTTGAAATTCTAGCTCTCAGCTTTAAAATAGCCAAGGGAGACTGGAAGGGCTTTATAAGGAATCGGTGCAATTTTTTTTTTTTTGTGGTTGGAGATTCCTGCACCACCTTAATAGGGTTGCTAAAATTAGAAAATGCACCCAGCATCACTGCTTAGAAGACTCAGATCAAAAGTCAAGATGGACAAACAAATGCAGTCAAAAATGGATATTAACATAACTTTATACCCAGGTGCACCTATAAGCAGGTGCACACAGGCAAAAACAGCTGCCAGGTACCTATCCGCTGTCTGTGTTCCCACAACTCCCCTTCACCTTTGGTAGTGCAGTGCAGACTCAGGTATGGGAAGTGAACAAGCAAAAGGAGAGTTCCTTCAGGGCAGCGAGGGGCTTGCGTGGTACGCCTTCTCCTCAAGTGACAGGAGTATACGCTAGCTAGAAAGATCACCTTCCATGGCTACATACAGGAAAATATGTTTATATCACAGGTACCGTATACTGAAAAGCATGCATGAGCTTTATTATATATAATCCGGTTTATACATCTTGCAAATACATCTTCACCATGCTGGTAACTCATCTCAGAAATCACGCAAGAAAACTAGTTTGCATCAAAGGAGACTCATTGTGTACCACCTGAATTAAATACTTTTGCAGCCCAGCTAACATCTCCAGTGGCATACATGAAGCACCTATCCATTATTTTAACCCATTCCAGGGTGCGCATGTATGTTTACGTTCGCTGTTACTTATGACAGTGCTCATTTCAATACATATACAATGAATAATCTTCATGTGAATGAATGAATGAATGAATGAATGGAAATGCATATATGTTACGGGTTGCTCATACAGACAGTGCATGTTGATATTTACTTCCATTGCAGAAAACTCATCTTGGCTACATCGACAAAAATGTCATTATATTCAAGGGAACATTCAGATGCAATGTGCACCCCCATAGGGATTCTAGAGGTACCCAGAGTTTGTGGGTTTCCAAGGAGGAGACCAAGAAATTAGCCAAAATACAGCTAAAATTTAGTTTAAAAAAAAAAAATGGGAAAAAAGGGCTGCAGAAGAAAGCATGTGTTTTTTTTCCCTGAAAAATGGCATCAACAAATGGTTTGCAGTGCTAAAATCACCATCTGCCCAGCTTTCAGGAAGAGGCAGACTTGAATCAGAAAACCACATTTTTCAACACAATTTTGGCATTTTTCTGGGACGTACCCCATTTTTACTATTTTTTGTCATTTCAGCCTCCTCCCAGTTAGTGACGGAAATGGGTATGAAACAAATGCTGGATCCCAGACAGCTAAACATTTCTAAAAAGTAGACACAATTCTGAATTCAGAAAGGGCTCATTTGTGCAGATCCTTCAAGGTTTTTCTACAGAAAGTAACAGCTAAAATAAAAAAGTATTGAACTTGAGGTAAAAAAGAGTAATTTCTGTCCACGTTTTCTTCTATAACTTTTTCCAGCTATGGCAGATTTTTTAAAGCAATATACCATTACATCTACTGGCCTCTTCTGGTTGTGGGGATAAATAGGGCTTGTAGGTTCATCAAGAACCCTAGGTACCCAAAGCCAATAAATGAGCTGCACCTTGTAATGGGTTTTCATTGTATAACGGGTATACAGCAATTCATTTGGTGAAATAAAAAATAAGAATCAAGGAAACCTTTGTATTTCCAAAATGGGCACACGATAAAGTGTTGAAAAGCAGTGGTTATTCGCACATCTCTGAATTCCGTGGTCCGCATACTAGCATGTGAATTTCAGGGCATTTTGCAAATAGATGTCTTTTTTACACACTGTCTTTCTTTTGGAAGGAAAAAATGCAGAGAAAGACAAGGGGCAATAACACTTGTTCTTCTATTCTGTATTTCCCCAAGTCTCCAGATAAAAATGGTACGTCACTTGTGTGTGTAGGCCAAGTGCCTGCACCAGGAAGCGCAACATGGACACATCACATTTTCCCAAAGAAAACTGACCTGTTTTTTTGCAAAGTGCCAGCTGTGGATTTTGGCCTCTAGCTCTTCTGGCACCTAGGAAAACCAAGCAAACATTTCTTAAACCTAATCACTTAGGGGAACCAAGAATGGGGTAACCTGTGGTGCTCTCACCAGGTTCTGTAATCCTTAGCAAACCTCAACATTTGGCAAAAAAACACTTTTTACTCACATTTCGGTGCTGCAAAGTTCTGGAATCTGAGGGGCGCCACAAACTTCCTTCTACAAAGCACTTCCCCACATCTCCCAATAAATATGGTACCTCACTTATGTGGCTAGGCCTAGTGTCCACGACAGTAAATGCCCCAAAACACTACGTGGACATATCAAAATGATCAATTGCAAAGCTACCTGTTTTTGTGGGGGCATCTGCGTTTTAGGTCCTGGACTCCGCAGATATCTAGGGAAACCAACCAAACCCTGACATTTCTGAAAACTAGACACCGAGGAGTCCTCGGAGGTGTGACTTGCGGGGATCCTCCAGTGTTTTCTTACCCGGAATCTTCAGCAAACCTCAAATTTAGCTAAAAACAATCATATTCTTCCCACATTTCTGTGTGGGATCACCGCACAGGCACAAATTTCCTACCACCCAACGTGCCCCTCAGTCTCTCAATAAAAATGATACCTCACTTGTGTAGGTGGGCCAAGTGCCTTTGACAGGGAAGAGCCAAAAACATGTTGAAATTGAGGGGGAACGAAAGAGGGTCCAAAAGGGCAGTTTGGAAAAAAAACATTTTTAGGCTAACAAATGGGGAAGAATTTTTAATGGTATAGATGCGACAATGCTGGGTGGGAGGAATTTTGTGGATTCCTGCAGATTCCGGAAAGTTCCATCTCAAACATGTGGGGAAAATGTGTGATTTCAGGCAAAGTAGGAGGTCTGCAGGGCATAGTGGGTAAGAAAATGGTGCGGGGTGCATGTGAAGCACACCACCCTTGACTCACCCAGATGTTTGGTTTTCAGATGTATCTAGGTCTCTTAGATTTTTCTACATGACAGCGTCCCAAAGTCTAAAAAGGGCAGCCTTCACCTTTCCATGTGGGACCATTTTAAGAGTTAGCCAAACTCTCATGGCCCAAATGTTAAATCAAAACCCAAAATTATCAACTGTTCTCTTGCTTGTTGTTGGAATAAGATCTTTTAGTGTGTGGGGGGAGAGCTGAAAGACTGTTACCCCCTTCAGTAGGGGGGTAACCATGCCCATATTGGTTGGTAGCCACCACCCGACTATTTTTTATATATTTTTTAATTCCCTGGCATCTAGGAGGCTTTCTGCCCCCCCAGGGAGTGGATCGGGGGTAATTGCCCCCTCTGTCCACCGGTGGGCAGAACCACTTTGTCCCCATTTATTTGGGGTGGGGGTATGGTCATACCCCCACCCTCTTTTAAAAAAAAAATATTCCCTGGTGTTTAGTGGGCTTTCTGCCCCCCTTGGGGCAGATGAGCCTTACAAAAATATGCCAATCTGCCCCAGAGGGGGGGGCAAAAATGGTCAACACAGCACTCAATAACAACAGTATGAAGCAAAAAATGTCAAGCTCTGTAATACATAATTGTTGTTGAATAGAAGAGAATAGGCACGTCGGTTGTTCACATCTTTTCACGAAAGATAGTCTCTTTATTGATGGACGAAATATATCCAGTGGGAAAGAACATCAATCCAGATAAGTCCCAGAGCTCTCTCTGGCCGGACTAAAGCCCAACAAGCGACACAGCACTTGGCCGTTTGCAAATACTCATTTTGGGACTTATCAGGGTCCTATACACGGATTACTTTGTTGTCGTGGTCTTTTCTACATTAAGGTGTATTATTTTACACCTGAACTACAGTCTCTGAGACGATGAGTTACCCTACTTGGTGTTCTATGCACTAAACTGATTACCTCACTTCATCCATTAGCCTTGAAAAAGTCACCAGTGTGATGAAACACGTGTTGGCTGTTTCTGGATTGATGTTCTTTCCCACTGGATATATTTCGTCCATCAATAAAGAGACTATCTTTCATGAAAAGATGTGAACAACCGACGTGCCTATTCTCTTCTATTCAACAACAACAATTATGTATTACAGAGCTTGACATTTTTTGCTTCATACTGTTGTTATTGAGTGCTGTGGTTTATCTTATGTATTATACTTCTTTGGATGTGTTGGTTAAGAGTTATAAATCAGAGCTCATTACATCTTGCTCACCTACACTTTTGTCAGGGTGGAGGGGGGCTTAGCGTTAGCCCCTCCTCTGTAACTCCTTTTTATTTCAATGCAATTCAACATTTGTACTGACACACCAATGAGAACTCAAATGTGTCCATCCCATTACAATGGGAAATCCATTGTTGTGGCAGATTTTTAGCTTTTGTGAATTTCAGCTAGAATACGCTTAATTCTTGACCTTTCAAAAAAGTAGTTTGTGCTCTTATACATTGCATATAGGTAAGCAGGACCATTCAATACTTTTTGATTAGGACTCTTACATGATTACTCCCCATTCTGTGAGGCACAAAATTCTGTTTGAGTGTTTGCGGGCAAAAAAACCATCTACTAAATTGGTGCTATGGTGGTTGAAGTGGACAATTGGTAATTTGTGCTCTTATACATTGCATATATGTAAGCAGGACAGAAGAGGACAATTGGTAATTTAATTTTAATTGGTCTAGAAACCAACCATTACATGAGAAAAAGGGTGGAACATTTACTGGAATATACTAAACTTAGACGTGATGTTCATACTAAGTGGCTAGTTCTGGAAGTAGTGCAATACGTATGTGTAAGGAAACCAAGATTTGTTAAAAAACGGGCAGCAAGTTGATCTGAACCTTTGAAAGTAATCAAGAATCAGGGCAGTGATGTGAAACTGGAAGCTAGGAAGGCGTGGAACTTATTTCAAACGAGTTTGTGCTGGACAAAGGAAAATGGTTCCAAGACTAGTGGATGTGAACAACAGTGACAAGAGTGTCCGTAGGGGTCATATGTTGGGAAATTATGTTGATCCGGAAGGGAATGTGTCACGAAGTGGAAGTGGTGAGGAAAGCAGAGGCAATGGTGTGATTGAAATGGTTAATGATTGTGGAATGAAGGAGTATGTGCAGTGGGGTGCTAGAGTGCAGAGACCCCCTTCATACTTTGATGAGTATTAATTAGGATAATTAGTTGGATATCATTCTGACATTTTGTGTTGTTTTATATATATATATATATATATATATATATATATATATATATATATATATATATATATCAAAAATGAAGTTGTCCTCATGTGAAAGCGCACTCCCAACAGGTTAATATAAACGGGAAGAAAAAGCAAAGCCAGCAACTCACAGTGAATTATTTAAGCAGTTTCATTATTCCAGGCCTTAAGTTATAAAATCATCTCTGGACACGTGTTTCAAGGTCAATCCTTTCTTCAGCAGAGAAAAATATAAAAGTGTTTCACCCTCGTAGGTGCAGCCAGTGCTGGAGGTGTTCCAGGCATCTCTTTTTTACTGAAAAGACCGGCATGGCTTCAGCTTGTCTAATTACAGGCACCTGATTAGTCTCTTTAAATACTAGTCCGCCCCAGTGGGCCTCTTAAGTGAGCAGTGCATGCTGGTTGTGGTGGTCCTGCAATTTTTTCATTTTGCCCCAAGTGGGTTGCTGGAGCCAAACGAAATAATGACCCAAAGTGCAAAACCTTTGTAGGCGAATTCAAAGTAAAATTGTCAGATTTGCTGTGAATAACCCAACCTGATTGCTCTTATGTGACAATCCATTTTTAGTCACACAGACCTGCTTCGATGTGCAGTGGTGCTGCCTTCCCGGCTGGACAGGCCGGTTAATTATCAAAAACGAAGTTGTCCTCATGTGAAAGCGCACTCCCAACAGGTTAATATAAACGGGAAGAAAAAGCAAAGCCAGCAACTCACAGTGAATTCTTTAAGCAGTTTCATTATTCCAGGCCTTAAGTTATAAAATCATCTCTGGACACGTGTTTCAAGGTCAATCCTTTCTTCAGCAGAGAAAAATATAAAAGTGTTTCACCCTTGTAGGTACAGCCAGTGCTGGAGGTGTTCCAGGCATCTCTTTTTTACTGAAAAGACCGGCATGGCTTCAGCCTGTCTAATTACAGGCACCTGATTAGTCTCTTTAAATACTAGTCCGCCCCAGTGGGCCTCTCAAGTGAGCAGTGCATGCTGGTTGTGGTGGTCCTGCAATTTTTTCATTTTGCCCCAAGTGGGTTGCTGGAGCCAAACGAAATAATGACCCAAAGTGCAAAACCTTTGTAGGCGAATTCAAAGTAAAATTGTCAGATTTGCTGTGAATAACCCAGCCTGATTGCTCTTATGTGACAATCCATTTTTAGTCACACAGACCTACTTCGATGTGCAGTGGTGCTGCCTTCCCGGCTGGACAGGCCGGTTAATTATCAAAAACTAAGTTGTCCTCATGTGAAAGCGCACTCCCAACAGGTTAATATAAACGGGAAGAAAAAGCAAAGCCAGCAACTCACAGTGAATTCTTTAAGCAGTTTCATTATTCCAGGCCTTAAGTTATAAAATCATCTCTGGACACGTGTTTCAAGGTCAATCCTTTCTTCAGCAGAGAAAAATATAAAAGTGTTTCACCCTCGTAGGTGCAGCCAGTGCTGGAGGTGTTCCAGGCATCTCTTTTTTACTGAAAAGACCGGCATGGCTTCAGCTTGTCTAATTACAGGCACCTGATTAGTCTCTTTAAATACTAGTCCGCCCCAGTGGGCCTCTCAAGTGAGCAGTGCATGCTGGTTGTGGTGGTCCTGCAATTTTTTCATTTTGCCCCAAGTGGGTTGCTGGAGCCAAACGAAATAATGACCCAAAGTGCAAAACCTTTGTAGGCGAATTCAAAGTAAAATTGTCAGATTTGCTGTGAATAACCCAACCTGATTGCTCTTATGTGACAATCCATTTTTAGTCACACAGACCTGCTTCGATGTGCAGTGGTGCTGCCTTCCCGGCTGGACAGGCCGGTTAATTATCAAAAACTAAGTTGTCCTCATGTGAAAGCGCACTCCCAACAGGTTAATATAAACGGGAAGAAAAAGCAAAGCCAGCAACTCACAGTGAATTCTTTAAGCAGTTTCATTATTGCAGGCCTTAAGTTATAAAATCATCTCTGGACACGTGTTTCAAGGTCAATCCTTTCTTCAGCAGAGAAAAATATAAAAGTGTTTCACCCTCGTAGGTGCAGCCAGTGCTGGAGGTGTTCCAGGCATCTCTTTTTTACTGAAAAGACCGGCATGGCTTCAGCTTGTCTAATTACAGGCACCTGATTAGTCTCTTTAAATACTAGTCCGCCCCAGTGGGCCTCTCAAGTGAGCAGTGCATGCTGGTTGTGGTGGTCCTGCAATTTTTTCATTTTGCCCCAAGTGGGTTGCTGGAGCCAAACGAAATAATGACCCAAAGTGCAAAACCTTTGTAGGCGAATTCAAAGTAAAATTGTCAGATTTGCTGTGAATAACCCAACCTGATTGCTCTTATGTGACAATCCATTTTTAGTCACACAGACCTGCTTCGATGTGCACTGGTGCTGCCTTCCCGGCTGGACAGGCCGGTTAATTATCAAAAACTAAGTTGTCCTCATGTGAAAGCGCACTCCCAACAGGTTAATATAAACGGTAAGAAAAAGCAAAGCCAGCAACTTACAGTGAATTCTTTAAGCAGTTTCATTATTCCAGGCTGTAGGAAGTTGGCTCTGTATGTGCTATTTCAAAGTAAGGAATAGCATGCACAGAGTCCAAGGGTTCCCCTTAGAGGTAAGATAGTGGCAAAAAGAGATAATACTAATGCTCTATTTTGTGGTAGTGTGGTCGAGCAGTAGGCTTATCCAAGGAGTAGTGTTAAGCATTTGTTGTACATACACATAGACAATAAATGAGGTACACACACTCAGAGACAAATCCAGCCAATAGGTTTTTATATAGAAAAATATCTTTTCTTAGTTTATTTTAAGAACCACAGGTTCAAATTCTACATGTAATATCTCATTCGAAAGGTATTGCAGGTAAGTACTTTAGGAACTTCAAATCATAAAAATTGCATGTATACTTTACAAGTTATTGACAAATAGCTGTTTTAAAAGTGGACACAGTGCAATTTTCACAGTTCCTGGGGGAGGTAAGTTTTTGTTAGTTTTACCAGGTAAGTAAGACACTTACAGGGTTCAGTTCTTGGTCCAAGGTAGCCCACCGTTGGGGGCAACCCCAAAGTCACCACACCAGCAGCTCAGGGCCGGTCAGGTGCAGAGTTCAAAGTGGTGCCCAAAACACATAGGCTAGAATGGAGAGAAGGGGGTGCCCCGGTTCCGGTCTGCTTGCAGGTAAGTACCCGCGTCTTCGGAGGGCAGACCAGGGGGGTTTTGTAGGGCACCGGGGGGGACACAAGCCCACACAGAAATTTCACCCTCAGCAGCGCGGGGGCGGCCGGGTGCAGTGTAGAAACAAGCGTCGGGTTTTCAATGTTAGTCTATGAGAGATCTCGGGATCTCTTCAGCGCTGCAGGCAGGCAAGGGGGGGGTTCCTCGGGGAAACCTCCACTTGGGCAAGGGAGAGGGACTCCTGGGGGTCACTTCTCCAGTGAAAGTCCGGTCCTTCAGGTCCTGGGGGCTGCGGGTGCAGGGTCTCTCCCAGGTGTCGGGATTTTGGATTCAAAGAGTCGCGGTCAGGGGAAGCCTCGGGATTCCCTCTGCAGGCGGCGCTGTGGGGGCTCAGGGGGGACAGGTTTTGGTACTCACAGTCGTAGAGTAGTCCGGGGGTCCTCCCTGAGGTGTTGGTTCTCCACCAGCCGAGTCGGGGTCGCCGGGTGCAGTGTTGCAAGTCTCACGCTTCTTGCGGGGAGCTTGCAGGGTTCTTTAAAGCTGCTGGAAACAAAGTTGCAGCTTTTCTTGGAGCAGGTCCGCTGTCCTCTGGAGTTTCTTGTCTTTTCGAAGCAGGGGCAGTCCTCAGAGGATGTCGAGGTCGCTGGTCCCTTTGGAAGGCGTCGCTGGAGCAGGATCTTTGGAAGGCAGGAGACAGGCCGGTGAGTTTCTGGAGCCAAGGCAGTTGTCGTCTTCTGGTCTTCCGCTGCAGGGGTTTTCAGCTGGGCAGTCCTTCTTCTTGTAGTTGCAGGAATCTAATTTTCTAGGGTTCAGGGTAGCCCTTAAATACTAAATTTAAGGGCGTGTTTAGGTCTGGGGGGTTAGTAGCCAATGGCTACTAGCCCTGAGGGTGGGTACACCCTCTTGGTGCCTCCTCCCAAGGGGAGGGGGTCACAATCCTAACCCTATTGGGGGAATCCTCCATCTGCAAGATGGAGGATTTCTAAAAGTCAGAGTCACCTCAGCTCAGGACACCTTAGGGGCTGTCCTGACTGGCCAGTGACTCCTCCTTGATTTTCTCATTATCTTCTCCGGCCTTGCCGCCAAAAGTGGGGCCTGGCCGGAGGGGGCGGGCAACTCCACTAGCTGGAGTGTCCTGCTGGGTTGGCACAAAGGAGGTGAGCCTTTGAGGCTCACCGCCAGGTGTGACAATTCCTGCCTGGGGGAGGTGTTAGCATCTCCACCCAGTGCAGGCTTTGTTACTGGCCTCAGAGTGACAAAGGCACTCTCCCCATGGGGCCAGCAACATGTCTCGGTTTGTGGCAGGCTGCTAAAACTAGTCAGCCTACACAGATAGTCGGTTAAGTTTCAGGGGGCACCTCTAAGGTGCCCTCTGGGGTGTATTTTACAATAAAATGTACACTGGCATCAGTGTGCATTTATTGTGCTGAGAAGTTTGATACCAAACTTCCCAGTTTTCAGTGTAGCCATTATGGTGCTGTGGAGTTCGTGTTTGACAAACTCCCAGACCATATACTCTTATGGCTACCCTGCACTTACAATGTCTAAGGTTTTGTTTAGACACTGTAGGGGTACCATGCTCATGCACTGGTACCCTCACCTATGGTATAGTGCACCCTGCCTTAGGGCTGTAAGGCCTGCTAGAGGGGTGTCTTACCTATACTGCATAGGCAGTGAGAGGCTGGCATGGCACCCTGAGGGGAGTGCCATGTCGACTTACTCGTTTTGTCCTCACTCGCACACACAAGCTGGCAAGCAGTGTGTCTGTGCTGAGTGAGAGGTCTCCAGGGTGGCATAAGACATGCTGCAGCCCTTAGAGACCTTCCTTG
Organism: Pleurodeles waltl; assembly: GCF_031143425.1. Lineage (NCBI taxonomy): Eukaryota > Metazoa > Chordata > Amphibia > Caudata > Salamandridae > Pleurodeles > Pleurodeles waltl. The sequence goes on from NC_090440.1 coordinate 1,055,218,809, forward strand.
GCATCAGGGCCCTTGGTACTAGAAGCACCAGTTACAAGGGACTTATCTGGATGCCAGGGTCTGCCAATTGTGGATACAAAAGTACAGGTTAGGGAAAGAACACTGGTGCTGGGGCCTGGTTAGCAGGCCTCAGCACACTTTCAATTGTAAACATAGCATCAGCAAAGGCAAAAAGTCAGGGGGCAACCATGCCAAGGAGGCATTTCCTTACACAACCCCCCCCCAAACGAAAGAGGATGAGACTAACCTTTCCCAAGAGAGTCTTCATTTTCTAAGTGGAAGAACCTGGAAAGGCCATCTGCATTGGCATGGGCAGTCCCAGGTCTGTGTTCCACTATAAAGTCCATTCCCTGTAGGGAGATGGACCACCTCAACAGTTTAGGATTTTCACCTTTCATTTGCATCAGCCATTTGAGAGGTCTGTGGTCAGTTTGAACTAGGAAGTGAGTCCCAAAGAGGTATGGTCTCAGCTTCTTCAGGGACCAAACCACAGCAAAGGCCTCCCTCTCAATGGCACTCCAACGCTGCTCCCTGGGGAGTAACCTCCTGCTAATGAAAGCAACAGGTTGGTCAAGGCCATCATCATTTGTTTGGGACAAAACTGCCCCTATCCCATGTTCAGAGGCATCAGTCTGCACAATGAACTGCTTAGAATAATCTGGAGCTTTTAGAACTGGTGCTGAGCACCTTGCCTGTTTCAGGGTGTCAAAGGCCTGTTGGCATTCCACAGTCCAGTTCACTTTCTTGGGCATTTTCTTGGAGGTGAGTTCAGTGAGGGCTGTCACAATGGATCCATATCCCTTCACAAACCTCCTGTAATACCCAGTCAAGCCAAGGAATGCCCTGACTTGAGTCTGGGTTTTTGGAGCTACCCAGTCCAGAATAGTCTGGATCTTGGGTTGGAGTGGCTGAACTTGGCCTCCACCTACAAGGTGGCCCAAGTAAACCACAGTTCCCTGCCCTATCTGGCATTTGGATGCCTTGATAGAGAGGCCTGCAGATTGCAGAGCCTTCAAAACCTTCTTCAGGTGGACCAGGTGATCCTGCCAGGTGGAGCTAAAGACAGCAATATCATCAAGATAAGCTGTGCTAAAGGACTCCAGGCCAGCAAGGACTTGATTCACCAACCTTTGGAAGGTGGCAGGGGCATTCTTTAAACCAAAGGGCATAACAGTAAACTGATAATGCCCATCAGGTGTGGAGAATGCTGTTTTCTCTTTTGCTCCAGGTGCCATTTTTATTTGCCAGTACCCTGCTGTCAAGTCAAAGGTACTTAAGAATTTGGCAGCACCTAATTTGTCTATGAGCTCATCAGCTCTTGGAATTGGATGAGCATCTGTCTTGGTGACAGAATTGAGCCCTCTGTAGTCCACACAAAACCTCATCTCTTTCTTTCCATCTTTGGTGTGAGGTTTGGGGACTAAGACCACTGGGCTAGCCCAGGGGCTGTCAGAGCGCTCAATTACTCCCAATTCCAGCATCTTGTGGACTTCCACCTTGATGCTTTCCTTAACATGGTCAGATTGTCTAAAGATTTTGTTCTTGACAGGCATGCTGTCTCCTGTGTCCACATCATGGGTACACAGGTGTGTCTGACCAGGGGTTAAGGAGAAGAGTTCAGGAAACTGTTGTAGGACTCTCCTACAATCAGCTTGCTGTTGGCCAGAGAGGGTGTCTGAGTAGATCACTCCATCTACTGTGCCATCTTTTGGGTCTGATGACAGAAGATCAGGGAGAGGTTCACTCTCTGCCTCCTGATCCTCATCTGTTACCATCAACAGATTCACATCAGCCCTGTCATGGAAGAGCTTAAGGCGGTTCACATGGATCACCCTCTTGGGGCTCCTGCTTGTGCCCAGGTCCACCAGGTAGGTGACCTGACTCTTCCTTTCTAGCACTGGGTAAGGGCCACTCCATTTGTCCTGGAGTGCCCTGGGAGCCACAGGCTCCAGAACCCAGACTTTCTGCCCTGGTTGGAACTCAACCAGTGCAGCCTTTTGGTCATACCAAAACTTCTGGAGCTGTTGGCTGGCCTCAAGGTTTTTGGTTGCCTTTTCCATGTACTCTGCCATTCTAGAGCGAAGGCCAAGTACATAGTCCACTATGTCCTGTTTAGGCTCATGGAGAGGTCTCTCCCAGCCTTCTTTAACAAGGGCAAGTGGTCCCCTTACAGGATGACCAAACAGAAGTTCAAAGGGTGAGAATCCTACTCCCTTCTGTGGCACCTCTCTGTAAGCGAAAAGCAGACATGGCAAGAGGACATCCCATCTCCTTTTGAGCTTTTCTGGGAGCCCCATGATCATGCCTTTTAATGTCTTGTTGAATCTCTCAACCAAGCCATTAGTTTGTGGATGGTATGGTGTAGTGAATTTATAAGTCACTCCACACTCATTCCACATGTGCTTTAGGTATGCTGACATGAAGTTGGTACCTCTGTCAGACACCACCTCCTTAGGGAAACCCACTCTGGTAAAGATACCAATGAGGGCCTTGGCTACTGCAGGGGCAGTAGTCGACCTAAGGGGAATAGCTTCAGGATACCTGGTAGCATGATCCACTACTACCAGGATATACATATTTCCTGAGGCTGTGGGAGGTTCCAGTGGACCAACTATGTCCACACCCACTCTTTCAAAGGGGACCCCCACCACTGGAAGTGGAATGAGGGGGGCCTTTGGATGTCCACCTGTCTTACCACTGGCTTGACAGGTGGGGCAGGAGAGGCAAAACTCCTTAACCATGTTGGACATATTGGGCCAGTAGAAGTGGTTGACTAACCTCTCCCACGTCTTGGTTTGTCCCAAATGTCCAGCAAGGGGAATGTCATGGGCCAATGTTAGGATGAACTTCCTGAACAGCTGAGGCACTACCACTCTCCTAGTGGCACCAGGTTTGGGGTCTCTGGCCTCAGTGTACAGGAGTCCATCTTCCCAATAGACCCTATGCGTTCCATTTTTCTTGCCTTTGGACTCTTCAGCAGCTTGCTGCCTAAGGCCTTCAAGAGAGGGACAGGTTTCTTGTCCCTTACACAGCTCCTCCCTTGAGGGTCCCCCTGGGCCTAAGAGCTCAACCTGATAAGGTTCAAGCTCCAAAGGCTCAGTTCCCTCAGAGGGCAGAACTTCTTCCTGAGAAGAGAGGTTCCCTTTCTTTTGCTGTGTTGTAGTTGGTTTCCCAACTGACTTTCCTGTTCTCTTGGTAGGCTGGGCCATTCTTCCAGACTCCAGCTCTACTTGTTCACCCTGTGCCTTGCACTGTGCTCTTGTTTTCACACACACCAGTTCAGGGATACCCAGCATTGCTGCATGGGTTTTTAGTTCTACCTCAGCCCATGCTGAGGACTCCAGGTCATTTCCAAGCAGACAGTCCACTGGGATATTTGAGGAGACCACCACCTGTTTCAGGCCATTGACCCCTCCCCATTCTAAAGTAACCATTGCCATGGGATGTACTTTTCTCTGATTGTCAGCGTTGGTGACTGTGTAAGTTTTTCCAGTCAGGTATTGGCCAGGGGAAACCAGTTTCTCTGTCACCATGGTGACTCTGGCACCTGTATCCCTCAGGCCCTCTATTCTAGTCCCATTAATTAAGAGTTGCTGTCTGTATTTTTGCATGTTAGGCGGCCAGACAGCTAGTGTGGCTAAATCCACCCCACCCTCAGAAACTAGAATAGCTTCAGTGTGGACCCTGATTTGCTCTGGGCACACTGTTGATCCCACTTGGAGACTAGCCATACCAGTGTTACCTGGATGGGAGTTTGGAGTGGAACCTTTCTTGGGACAGGCCTTGTCTCCAGTTTGGTGTCCATGCTGTTTACAGCTATGACACCAGGCCTTTTTGGGATCAAAGTTTTTACCCTTGTACCCATTGTTTTGTGAAGAGGCTCTGGGCCCACCCTCCTGTGCAGGTTTTTGGGGGTCTGTAGAAGACTCTTTACTATTTTTAGTTTTGGTTGTCTCATCACCCTTCCCCTGGGGAGTCTTTGTGACCCCTTTCTTTTGGTCACCCCCTGTTGAAGTCTTGGACACCCTTGTCTTGACCCAATGGTCCGCCTTCTTTCCCAATTCTTGGGGAGAAATTGGTCCTAGGTCTACCAGATGCTGATGCAGTTTATCATTGAAACAATTACTTAACAGGTGTTCTTTCACAAATAAATTGTACAGCCCATCATAATTACTTACACCACTGCCTTGAATCCAACCATCTAGTGTTTTCACTGAGTAGTCAACAAAGTCAACCCAGGTCTGGCTCGAGGATTTTTGAGCCCCCCTGAACCTAATCCTGTACTCCTCAGTGGAGAATCCAAAGCCCTCAATCAGGGTACCCTTCATGAGGTCATAAGATTCTGCATCTTTTCCAGAGAGTGTGAGGAGTCTATCCCTACACTTTCCAGTGAACATTTCCCAAAGGAGAGCACCCCAGTGAGATCTGTTCACTTTTCTGGTTACACAAGCCCTCTCAAAAGCTGTGAACCACTTGGTGATGTCATCACCATCTTCAAATTTTGTCACAATCCCTTTGGGGATTTTTAACATGTCAGGAGAATCTCTGACCCTATTTATATTGCTGCCACCATTGATGGGTCCTAGGCCCATCTCTTGTCTTTCCCTTTCTATGGCTAGGAGCTGTCTCTCTAAAGCCAATCTTTTGGCCATCCTGGCTAACAGGAGGTCATCTTCACTGAGAGCATCCTCAGTGATTTCAGAAATGTGGGACCCTCCTGTGAGGGACTCACTATTTCTGACTAACACAGTTGGAGACAGGACTTGAGGGGTCCTGTTCTCCCTATTTAGGACTGGAGGAGGGACATTGGCCTCCAAGTCACTAATTTCTTCCTCTGTGATGTCATCATCAGAGGGGTTGGCTTTTTCAAACTCTGCCAACAGCTCCTGGAGCTGAATTTTGGTAGGTCTGGAGCCAATGGTTATTTTCTTTATATTACAGAGAGACCTTAGCTCCCTCATCTTAAGATGGAGGTAAGGTGTGGTGTCGAGTTCCACCACCTGCATCTCTGTATCAGACATTATTCTGCTAAGAGTTGGAATACTTTTTAAAGAATCTAAAACTGTTTCTAGAATCTAATTTCAAACTTTTAACAAACTTTTAAACTCTAAAAGACAATGCTAAACAGGGACTTAACACACAAGGCCCTAGCAGGACTTTTAAGAATTTAGAAAAATTTCAAATTGCAAAAATGAATTTCTAATGACAATTTTGGAATTTGTCGTGTGATCAGGTATTGGCTGAGTAGTCCAGCAAATGCAAAGTCTTGTACCCCACCGCTGATCCACCAATGTAGGAAGTTGGCTCTGTATGTGCTATTTCAAAGTAAGGAATAGCATGCACAGAGTCCAAGGGTTCCCCTTAGAGGTAAGATAGTGGCAAAAAGAGATAATACTAATGCTCTATTTTGTGGTAGTGTGGTCGAGCAGTAGGCTTATCCAAGGAGTAGTGTTAAGCATTTGTTGTACATACACATAGACAATAAATGAGGTACACACACTCAGAGACAAATCCAGCCAATAGGTTTTTATATAGAAAAATATCTTTTCTTAGTTTATTTTAAGAACCACAGGTTCAAATTCTACATGTAATATCTCATTCGAAAGGTATTGCAGGTAAGTACTTTAGGAACTTCAAATCATAAAAATTGCATGTATACTTTACAAGTTATTGACAAATAGCTGTTTTAAAAGTGGACACAGTGCAATTTTCACAGTTCCTGGGGGAGGTAAGTTTTTGTTAGTTTTACCAGGTAAGTAAGACACTTACAGGGTTCAGTTCTTGGTCCAAGGTAGCCCACCGTTGGGGGTTCAGAGCAACCCCAAAGTCACCACACCAGCAGCTCAGGGCCGGTCAGGTGCAGAGTTCAAAGTGGTGCCCAAAACACATAGGCTAGAATGGAGAGAAGGGGGTGCCCCGGTTCCGGTCTGCTTGCAGGTAAGTACCCGCGTCTTCGGAGGGCAGACCAGGGGGGTTTTGTAGGGCACCGGGGGGGACACAAGCCCACACAGAAATTTCACCCTCAGCAGCGCGGGGGCGGCCGGGTGCAGTGTAGAAACAAGCGTCGGGTTTTCAATGTTAGTCTATGAGAGATCTCGGGATCTCTTCAGCGCTGCAGGCAGGCAAGGGGGGGGTTCCTCGGGGAAACCTCCACTTGGGCAAGGGAGAGGGACTCCTGGGGGTCACTTCTCCAGTGAAAGTCCGGTCCTTCAGGTCCTGGGGGCTGCGGGTGCAGGGTCTCTCCCAGGTGTCGGGATTTTGGATTCAAAGAGTCGCGGTCAGGGGAAGCCTTGGGATTCCCTCTGCAGGCGGCGCTGTGGGGGCTCAGGGGGGACAGGTTTTGGTACTCACAGTCGTAGAGTAGTCCGGGGGTCCTCCCTGAGGTGTTGGTTCTCCACCAGCCGAGTCGGGGTCGCCGGGTGCAGTGTTGCAAGTCTCACGCTTCTTGCGGGGAGCTTGCAGGGTTCTTTAAAGCTGCTGGAAACAAAGTTGCAGCTTTTCTTGGAGCAGGTCCGCTGTCCTCGGGAGTTTCTTGTCTTTTCGAAGCAGGGGCAGTCCTCAGAGGATGTCGAGGTCGCTGGTCCCTTTGGAAGGCGTCGCTGGAGCAGGATCTTTGGAAGGCAGGAGACAGGCCGGTGAGTTTCTGGAGCCAAGGCAGTTGTCGTCTTCTGGTCTTCCGCTGCAGGGGTTTTCAGCTGGGCAGTCCTTCTTCTTGTAGTTGCAGGAATCTAATTTTCTAGGGTTCAGGGTAGCCCTTAAATACTAAATTTAAGGGCGTGTTTAGGTCTGGGGGGTTAGTAGCCAATGGCTACTAGCCCTGAGGGTGGGTACACCCTCTTGGTGCCTCCTCCCAAGGGGAGGGGGTCACAATCCTAACCCTATTGGGGGAATCCTCCATCTGCAAGATGGAGGATTTCTAAAAGTCAGAGTCACCTCAGCTCAGGACACCTTAGGGGCTGTCCTGACTGGCCAGTGACTCCTCCTTGTTTTTCTCATTATCTTCTCCGGCCTTGCCGCCAAAAGTGGGGCCTGGCCGGAGGGGGCGGGCAACTCCACTAGCTGGAGTGTCCTGCTGGGTTGGCACAAAGGAGGTGAGCCTTTGAGGCTCACCGCCAGGTGTGACAATTCCTGCCTGGGGGAGGTGTTAGCATCTCCACCCAGTGCAGGCTTTGTTACTGGCCTCAGAGTGACAAAGGCACTCTCCCCATGGGGCCAGCAACATGTCTCGGTTTGTGGCAGGCTGCTAAAACTAGTCAGCCTACACAGATAGTCGGTTAAGTTTCAGGGGGCACCTCTAAGGTGCCCTCTGGGGTGTATTTTACAATAAAATGTACACTGGCATCAGTGTGCATTTATTGTGCTGAGAAGTTTGATACCAAACTTCCCAGTTTTCAGTGTAGCCATTATGGTGCTGTGGAGTTCGTGTTTGACAAACTCCCAGACCATATACTCTTATGGCTACCCTGCACTTACAATGTCTAAGGTTTTGTTTAGACACTGTAGGGGTACCATGCTCATGCACTGGTACCCTCACCTATGGTATAGTGCACCCTGCCTTAGGGCTGTAAGGCCTGCTAGAGGGGTGTCTTACCTATACTGCATAGGCAGTGAGAGGCTGGCATGGCACCCTGAGGGGAGTGCCATGTCGACTTACTCGTTTTGTCCTCACTCGCACACACAAGCTGGCAAGCAGTGTGTCTGTGCTGAGTGAGAGGTCTCCAGGGTGGCATAAGACATGCTGCAGCCCTTAGAGACCTTCCTTGGCATCAGGGCCCTTGGTACTAGAAGCACCAGTTACAAGGGACTTATCTGGATGCCAGGGTCTGCCAATTGTGGATACAAAAGTACAGGTTAGGGAAAGAACACTGGTGCTGGGGCCTGGTTAGCAGGCCTCAGCACACTTTCAATTGTAAACATAGCATCAGCAAAGGCAAAAAGTCAGGGGGCAACCATGCCAAGGAGGCATTTCCTTACACAGGCCTTAAGTTATAAAATCATCTCTGGACACGTGTTTCAAGGTCAATCCTTTCTTCAGCAGAGAAAAATATAAAAGTGTTTCACCCTCGTAGGTACAGCCAGTGCTGGAGGTGTTCCAGGCATCTCTTTTTTACTGAAAAGACCGGCATGGCTTCAGCCTGTCTAATTACAGGCACCTGATTAGTCTCTTTAAATACTAGTCCGCCCCAGTGGGCCTCTCAAGTGAGCAGTGCATGCTGGTTGTGGTGGTCCTGCAATTTTTTCATTTTGCCCCAAGTGGGTTGCTGGAGCCAAACGAAATAATGACCCAAAGTGCAAAACCTTTGTAGGCGAATTCAAAGTAAAATTGTCAGATTTGCTGTGAATAACCCAACCTGATTGCTCTTATGTGACAATCCATTTTTAGTCACACAGACCTGCTTCGATGTGCAGTGGTGCTGCCTTCCCGGCTGGACAGGCCGGTTAATTATCAAAAACTAAGTTGTCCTCATGTGAAAGCGCACTCCCAACAGGTTAATATAAACAGGAAGAAAAAGCAAAGCCAGCAACTCACAGTGAATTCTTTAAGCAGTTTCATTATTCCAGGCCTTAAGTTATAAAATCATCTCTGGACACGTGTTTCAAGGTCAATCCTTTCTTCAGCAGAGAAAAAAAAATATATATATATATATAATAGCAAAAAAACATCCACAAAAACCGCACGCTCAGGAAATCAAGAGCAAAAGGAATTTATTCCATACATAACGCGTTTCGGCTGACAAACAGCCTTGGTCACATGTATAACTTTACCAATACACACAGCTTTAAATACCCAGTGAGCATGGTCACAGAAACAGGACTGAGTTGTTTTCTTTTTTCATACATATCAATATAAATATAAGTATAAATATAAATATAAATATACACAGAGGGATTTGGGGACTGATTAAATAGAAAGTGCAAAATAAATATACATATATATGATCATGTATAAATATCCATCTCATTGCTAATAAATTAGTCAGCTGTATTGAAAAGGGGAGACATTCATATTACAATAAATAGTAAAAATCTAAATATATATCAGTATGAATATAAATATAAATATAAATATAGAGACAACTCATATATACATACAGTACAAAGATGTTACTAGAAGCTGATTTTTCTTCAAAGTTGTAGAAGCCAATATCAAAGTTTCTAAATATCATTCCCTTATTTTCCATGAGACAGTAAAATTCACATATCACATAAATATACAATCTTAAAATTTCTTCTTCAAAACAGGATCCCTCGATTGCTAAATAATGCCAATATTATACTATTAATAAAATGTATTTTCTTCATATTGAATCATTACGCAATTATAAAAGAAAAACTCATTACTATCTCTATATAACCAGTACCCATCACCACGTGAAAGAGCAAACAGTAAACAATTCAGGAATCAGGAATCCATCCGGACCCCCCATTCTGAAAAGACATAATCAAAATAACTAAATTAAAATAGGAGATAATTAGAGAGCCACTACTCATCACAATAAAATACTATATAAAATATAATGCAGTATCAAAACAAGTTCATCTTACTAGTCATCAAATAAATGGGTATTAAGCTCTTCCCCAATATTCAAACCCCTCGGTGTCTTAGTTTCCAAGTCAACAATATATCGGGATTCTTTTTTGTGTAGAGTTAACTCTCTGTTGCCACCTCTATGGTGTGATGGCACATGTTCTATACCAAAGTAAGACAACAAGGTGATATCAGAATTGTGATTGTCTTGAAAATGTCTAGCTACAGGATAGTGGGGATCCTTTGTTGTAATGGCACACATATGTTCAAGAATACGTTTTTTCACTGCATGTTTGGTACTACCAACATACCAAAGATGACATGGACATTCCAATACATAAATAGTAAATGGAGTACTGCACGTTAGAAACTGTTTGATTTGTATATTCATTCCTGGCTTACTTATAGGATATTCCTTCCTAACCACGCTATTACGACATGCTTTAAAATGACCACATGGAAAGAATCCCTGTAAATTATGTTCTTTTAGTTGAGCAGTAGAAGTGACATCGTTCGATCTCAACCTATCATGAAAATTACGACCTCTTCTATAAGTAATCGAAGGCCACTTCTGAATCTCTTTACCAATAATAGGATCACACTTCAAAATACTCCAATGTTTGGAGATAATCTTTTTGATTTCTGTAATATCCTCTTTACAGGTTAAGATCAGTCTGATGTCCTCATTCTTCTCATTTTGCACCTTCACTGTATTATCAAAAAGAGTATGGATTCTTTCTACTTTCTGGATTTTTTCTGTGGCCTTTTTAATTACCCAATCCGGGTAACCCCTTTGTTTGAACCTCATAATCATGTCTTCCTGTTCACATTCAAAAGCCTCATCAGTATTACTGATTCTTTTAGCCCTTAATAGTTCACCATAAGGGATACTCCATTTAAGTTTGTCGGGATGACCGCTAGTAGCATGCAATAAACTATTTCCTGCAGTAATTTTTTGAAAAAGTTCAGTATGGATCATCTTATCTTTGATCTTAATTTTAGTGTCCAAAAATTCAATCGATGAACGACTGATGTTATATGTCAGCCTGATATTACAATCATTCTCATTGAGTTACTCAATAAACCGTGTAGCCTCATTCTCAGATCCTTTCCAAATTATGAAAAGGTCATCAATATACCTGAGCCATAATGTAGCCTGATTGATTTCTGGGTATTTTTCTTCATCTTTAAAAATCTCTTCTTCCCATAAACCTAGAAACAAACAGGTGAAACTGGGAGCGAAGCAAGTTCCCATAGCAGTCCCAAGGACTTGTTTATACAGCTTGCCATTGAATAAAAAGATATTGTTAGTCAGGCAATATCTTATCATCTCAATGATCATATCAGTATGTGCCAGGTATCTTAAAGACCTTGTATGCAAAAAATGTTTACATGCTTGTATGCCTTTCTCCTGATCAATGATGGTGTACAGAGAATTGACATCTAATGAAATAAGCAAAAAGTCATCTTCCCAACTGATACCTTCTAATTTACCTAAGAAGTCTTTAGTATCACGAACATATGAGGGTAAACTCATAACGAATTATCTCAGAAAAAATTCCACATATTTCGACACATTTTCCAATACATTCCCACATGAGGAAACAATAGGTCTCCCCGGGGTATTGTCTCTATCTTTGTGAATTTTCGGGAGAATATATAGTATGGGTAACTTGGGAAAATCCTTTTTTAGGAAACAATATTCTTCCCACAAAAGCAGTCCCTTGTCCTTCCATTCTGATAAGCGATGCCAGATTCCCGTAATACTATTCGTATATACATCTTTAGTTACTATTCTATAGAATTGCGTATTACTCAGCTGTCGCATAACTTCATCAATATATTTTTGTCTCTTCCAAAGTACTATATTCCCTCCTTTATCAGCAGGGCAGATAATAGTATCATGATCCTCCGCTAATGATCTAATAGTTTCGCTTTGTCTATATGTCATATTGTTATTGTCTCTATACTTGAACCATGTTCGATGTCGAAAATGTGTCAAACTTTGGACTGCCATATCATAAAAAGTATCTATGTTATCGTGATTCATGTTCGGAAAAAATGTTGACTTAGGCTTAAAACCAGACGGGCTGCAAGATCATATACAATGCCCAAATCATCTAAAGTCTGGTATAAATCTTTCCCATCAATCTCTACCCGTGGGTCTTGTTCTAATTCATGAAGGGTTACCAAAGTGTCAACATCGCCAATAGATAAAACATGTTCATCACTGTCATAAGTCATAGGAGATTCTAAGTAATTACCGATATTTCCTTTCAATTTAAACCACTTTTTTAGTTTCAATTTCCTTATAAATTTAAACAGATCAATACGAGTATCAGCATAATTAAATTGTACAGTAGGACAGAAAGAAAGACCTAGACATAATGTTCTTTTATCTTCTTCTGTTAACTGATGATCTGATAAATTAATAATAGTTTTATTCACCGTTTCGTTATCCATTATACTGGAGCATTGGAGCCTCTTGTTGTTTTTCCCACTTGCTCCAAGTTTGGATCTTTTCTTATTAAGGTTTCTAGATCTTTCTCTCCTCTTTTTACTCCGGCTCGTCTTCCTCTTCGGCCCATTGATCTGCCTCTGTAACTCTGTCCCTCTCCTTTTTGTTTGTACATCACTTGCCTGCCATGACGCAGCAGGCGATATTCGTCTAAAAAAGTAGCCGGCTTATTGGAAATTTCAACATTGGAAATCTCACTATCAGTTGAACTTAGAGAATCCGTCTCTCTGGTACTTTCCAGCTCACTTTCAGAAGTTGAGGGCTGGCCCGCAGTTATAGAGTAATTTGATCCTGGTTTGTAAAGGTGATCATATTTTCTACTAAATGTTAAGATCCTTCCGCTTTCATAATCACCTATGTCTCTATGAAGTTTTTGTTGTTTTTTCAATCTTTATTTCATCTTCATATTTTTTTAACTTTATCTTCATTGTTTCAAGGAAACTGGAGATGTTTTCTTTCTCAGGTCTAGAAGCAAGCTCCTCTTTTATTTTCTTAATATCCACTAATAGAACCTCCCTATCCCGCCATGCGTATTTTACCAAGATTTCAAGCATATGTTTAGAGCTGGTTGCTGAATTCGCTGCCCATTCTTTCAGCATCTCAGGATTGGGTGACTCATGCCGGTGTAATAAAAATTCTCAATCCTCTCGGGACCATATCTTGATCAATATAATTCTGTAAAGAAGTAGCTTCCCACCATTTCGATATTTCTTGCCTACACATTTTTTCTAATTTATATAGTAATGTATTTAAATTATTGTTGCAACCTGCATCATTTCCAAGCAATTTACCTCTTATAGCAGTCTCCGCAAACAGTGCCTGAGCAGCCATTTTTCTCTGATTATCAACATCTTCATCCATAGTGACTAACCTATTACCAAATATTACTGTGCAAAGAAAAAATTATACAAATAGTAATAGAAAAATATAAATTAAGCAACAAATGTTACTCAGTCCATGAAATGAGATCCCCTGGGTCGAATACCCAGTTCCCCAAGCCTTTACCACGTCAGACCACAGTAAATATTGTGTGCCTTCTTAATGATCTTATCATATTCATTAGATTTTGTAAGGAAAGTTCGTGTTACGAAATTCAGAATATATGCAGACTGTGAATACCAGGAATTGTCCAATCGAAGAAAATTCCAGTAAATCAGTATATATGAACTAGTTGTGATGTTCTAATTATTATCGCGTAGTCAGTAACTCTTCATAGTTCGCCACTTGTGAATACCTTCCAAGACCGGGTAATTTACAGCTTCAAAATTGTAGCAGGAATATGAAGGTTATTTAAACCGAAGAGTTCTCCCCATTATTCAATTAGTGCTCTTGTATTGTTAAAGCAACGCAATAAAATTTCAAACCGTTGGTTACTGAGACGCGCGTAACTTACAGCGTAGCCATTAGCGTCCCAATTATGGTTTAAAACAACAAAGCCGTATACTCTCACCGTGTACCGGGAACTGGAACTGCGATCATATCTCCTGCACTCGATCGCAGCAGCTCCACAGAGTCCAGGTTGCGCTGAGTCAACAGCTTTGAACAGCCTGAATATAACGGGTAATTTCTTAATAGTAACACACATACAAGTCTTTCCATCCAAATCGTCTGATCATTCACCGGGTAGCCGGCCGGCCAGTAGGAGCCCTCAGGAATTTATTCTTCAAATGCAACGTGCTCAAAAAAGGGGCTCCAAACGCCATTAAGGGGTGGTGCAGTAACAACCGGCAGAGCGCTCCGGTTAAACTTCAATAATAGCAAAAGAACATCCACAAAAACCGCACGCTCAGGAAATCAAGAGCAAAAGGAATTTATTCCATACATAACGCGTTTCGCCTGACAAACAGCCTTGGTCACATGTATAACTTAACCAATACACACAGCTTTAAATACCCAGTGAGCATGGTCACAGAAACAGGACTGAGTTGTTTTCTTTTTATATACATATCAATATAAATATAAGTATAAATATAAATATAAATATACACAGAGGGATTCGGGGACTGATTAAATAGAAAGTGCAAAATAAATATACATATATATGATCATGTATAAATATCCATCTCATTGCTAATAAATTAGTCAGCTGTATTGAAAAGGGGAGACATTCATATTACAATAAATAGTAAACATCTAAATATATATCAGTATGAATATGAATATAAATATAAATATAAATATAGAGACAACTCATATATACATACAGTACAAAGATGTTACTAGAAGCTGATTTTTCTTCAAAGTTGTAGAAGCCAATGTCAAAGTTTCTAAATATCATTCCCTTATTTTCCATGAGACAGTAAAATTCACATATCACATAAATATACAATCTTAAAATTTCTTCTTCAAAACAGGATCCCTCGATTGCTAAATAATGCCAATATTATACTATTAATAAAATGTATTTTCTTCATATTGAATCATTACGCAATTATAAAAGAAAAACTCATCACTATCTCTATATAACCAGTACCCATCACCACGTGAAAGAGCAAACAGTAAACAATTCAGGAATCAGGAATCCATCCAGACCCCCCATTCTGAAAAGACATAATCAAAATAACTAAATTAAAATAGGAGATAATTAGAGAGCCACTACTCATCACAATAAAATACTATATAAAATATAATGCAGTATCAAAACAAGTTTATCTTACTAGTCATCAAATAAATGGGTATTAAGCTCTTCCCCAATATTCAAACCCCTCGGTGTCTATATATATATATATGCAAAAAACAAAGGAGAACTCTGGGAAGTTCCCAATTTTAGGTGGAGAGCTGCTCTAGTAAGGAGCACCCTGCAACACCAGCGACACTCTAAATTTGCTCACCTCAAATGTCTGCTTATCTAGCAAAGTTTTTAAGCATAGGATTAGCAGAGTGCTATCCTCGCCGAGCTAGACATTGACAAAGTCTTTTGCCATTTGTACAGCAAAATCTTTAAGCATAGGATTGACATAGTGTCATCCTCACCGAGCTGTAAAATGACAAAAGCCATTTACCACTCCAGGCGCAGTATTACAGCTTTGGACTGGTCAAATACCATCCAAGCCAACCTGGAATGAGTAAAGCAACCCCTGACACGTGTTTCGCTCTCATTAGAGCTCTTCAGAGGGGTATAGCTTTGTCCAGACACAAGGGAGCACCCAGTATAAGTCAAACCACAGCCCTTTCAGGGTTAGAGTGATGCATAAATTATGCAAAAAACAAAGGAGAACTCTGGGAAGTTCCCAATTTTAGGTGGAGAGCTGCTCTAGTAAGGAGCACCCTGCAACACCAGTGACACTCTAAATTTGCTCACCTCAAATGTCTGCTTATCTAGCAAAGTTTTTCAGCATAGGATTAGCACAGTGCTATCCTTGCCGAGCTAGACAGTGACAAAATCTTTTGCCATTTGTACAGCTAAATCTTTAAGCATAGGATTGACATAGTGTCATCCTCACCGAGCTGTAGAATGACAAAAGCCATTTACCACTCCAGGCACAGTATTACAGCTTTGGACTGGTCAAATACCGTCCAAGGCAACCTGGAATGAGTAAAGCAACCCCTGACACGTGTTTCGCTCTCATTAGAGCTCTTCAGAGAAGTATAGCTTTGTCCAGACACAAGGAAGCACTCAGTGTAAGTCAAACCACGGCCCTTTCAGGGTTAGAGTGATGCATAAATTATGCAAAAAACAAAGGAGGACTCTGGGAAGTTCCCAATTTTAGGTGGAGAGCTGCTCTAGTAAGGAGCACCCTGCAACACCAGTGACACTCTAAATTTGCTCACCTCAAATGTCTGCTTATCTAGCAAAGTTTTGAAGCATAGGATCATCACAGTGCTATCCTTGCCGAGCTAGACACTGACAAAGTCTTTTGCCATTTGTACAGCAAAATCTTTAAGCATAGGATTGACATAGTGTCATCATCGCCGAGCTGTAAAATGACAAAAGCCATAAATATATATATGTATTATTGTTATATATTTAAGATTGTATTTTGTATTTATTGCATTTATAATCTAATGTGTTTGGATTCTATCTGTTATCTTATTTTTTATTGTATATTAATTGATGCTATTGTTTATTTGTTTAAAGGGGGAAAATGTGTGGAGTATACATGGGTAGGTAGAATGTTGAGTGTGGGTTGGAATCTGTTAACCCTGTAGGATAACAATCTCTCCTGGATAGTTTTTCTCCAGGGTAATCCTTTACTCCAGGGTAATCCCAATTTAAGAGCTAACTATATAGCATCCTTTACCATTCTATTAAACCGTTCAATCTGGCCATTTCCTTCAGGGAGTTATAGTGATGCAACCTCCAAGGCTCCAGAAATGGCCATGATGTGCAATGTCACTACACAGGTGATAAGAAGGCCATTAATGTGCTATTGGCTTGACAATATGGCTGGCACTCCTGTTACAAGACTAGACCGGTAACCCTTAATGTCTCCTCTGGTCCGATCAGTGCTGCTCTTTGGGATCACCACACCGACTGGCCCCATCCACCAACAACCATTCTCTTGGCTGACTCCGGAACACCACATCGACAGGTCCTGGTACCCACAACAGTGTGTCTGGCTGCCAACTGTGAACAGGGTTCTGTGTGACAACTGCACCCCTCACAAGATGCCTCAGAGATCCAAAGCAAAGATGTCATTAAGGACTGGTCTATACCAACAGCCAGCACCTCTCCATCCCATCTTCGTCGCCATTGTTAAGAAGAGGGACTTCAAGCAGGTAAGTTTGTAGGACTGATTTCTTAAAAGGAAAATCCTAACACAGAGCAGTTCCCATGTGTGACATTACAAAGCTCAATTCACTCCAAACGTCTCCACCAACTCACCAACTGTCACCTAGAACACTAATCAAACCATTCTAAGTACCACATTTCAACCCACTTTCAGCATTCTACCTAACCATCTCTATTCCACAGACTCCTTATGATAAGCCTTCACACAGCTGTTTTTTGTATCACCCCTTCTATTTTAGGTTCACGGTTTTTATGTCTCCATAGAAATCAAGCTCACAAGAGAGAGAAGTTTCTTCACATTTTGTTCTATACTATCCAGATTTCATTTTGGTCACTCGCATAACTCTTGTGCTGCCACACAAGGCACTTATACTGCCGAAATGAGAATCTAGGTGGTTTACCTGTCCCAGTTTGTTTTCTTGAATGCGGCTATGAGGTTGCTCAGTTTGCGTCATGTTACTTGAAGAATCATTTATTATCAGCTCCTGCCTAAGCCCAGAAGTGGCTGTTGTCACGGCCTAGTATCTTGGTCCCTGGAGTGATGGTCTATTTTAAATTCCATCTTGCCTGTGTGCCTACACTCTGTATTAGACACTGACCAAAGAATTCTGTTTTGCAATGAGGCCTGTCCCTGATGCTAAGGTGTTTACTGTTCCTTTGCTAAACCAGCCCAATACATTACAATTCTAAAGTTCTCATGACCACTCATGTACGAGCTTCATTATCTTCCTGCAAGCTCCAGTCCTGCAAGTCCCTGAATGGCAAATCCAAGTGCTGATGTTCTAATTCTGAAAGCTCTTGTTATGCTCCCGTATGTGCAGTAACTCCTATTCAACGTCTCCAGATGATTCCATTCAACAATACAAGATGCCTAGAATTAAGGAATGGGGCTACTTGGGATGGAGATACTGATTTCGGTGTCCAACTCCGCTCCATGTTTCAAAGGTGCTGGAATCTGGAGTAACTGTGTGGGACCTGGTCAGAATCTAGACACTTTAACTCTCACTTGTACCACCTCCTTTGGGCAGGTAATTATGATCTGGGGCCTTACAGCGGGTTGCTGGGCAGAGCCACAGAATGAAATGGGTGTTGGGGGCATCAACCACTACTGAGTTGCTGGGGTGCATTTCCTGCCTCCCATATACTGTTTGAGGAATCTTGAGGATGCAGAGCTGCACCTGTGCCTTCTCCCTGCCCCACATCCCAGGTGGTTTTACCATATGTATTTCCACACTATTAAAACCAGGTCCAAAATCCCGACATCCTATTATTTATGATTTGTGTCTATGTGACCACTCAGCTGTGGGCCTATGTTTATTGGTCCTTCAAGTATTAATTAGCATCTATAATGTTTTTTTCCTGTGGGCCTTTTTCTTCTGTAGTCATAAGGTATTATGTTCAGGAAACTGAAATATTGCAGTATTCCCTAAACAAAGTGCATAATGGTATTGTTTCCAATACTACAGAGAAAGTTATAAGGTACTCTCACAAATAATACGTTTAGACGTTTCAAGTTTTTATTTATTATGATATGGAACTCCACAGGAGGCCCACATAAAACGATACATATTTATGTAGAACCATTAGAAAAAAGTAAAAGGATTAAACTTTCCTAGACGGTTAACTAAATTAATACAATGATAAAATACACTTAAAATAGTAAAAAAAAAAAAATCGGCGTAATAAAGAATGCAAATAATAACGTTTTCATTAAGATATGTACAGAACATCCTCTTCTCATGTTCACTATTGCAGTGAGCTTCTCACTAAAGTGTAAATTTGCGGGGTTCTAAACTTAACGAGGTCAGTATCTGTAGCCTTCCAGATTTTGATGACATCCGTTGTTTGACACAGTAAATTAGCTTCTAGTGTGGTGGAACCACTTGGGATATGATGGTTCACGGAATGGTAATTTATTTAAAACATAGGTAAATTAATAGATGCATTGGCAACCTAAAGATTATCAACACAAACAAATACCTTCTGAAGATGGTCCCAACCATATGGCTTTAACTGTGTAAGAGGCAGTAGGTAAAATCTGCTTCTGGAGTTCTGTCATACTCTGTACTATTACTACGTTAGTGTGCGTGGCTCTCACTGACATCACAAGTGTGAATGCCAGATTCTAAATATGGCAATTCACTGCTATGATGTAGCAACAACAGTTATTAAAAGCTGTTTATCCCTGCTTTATGAGTTAGCTGTTGTTAAGTCATAATGGAATTCTAGGCTGCTCTGGCGAGGCTCTCATAGAGGGGATGGTAGAGGAGGGTGAAGGCACAGAAGGGTGAGTAGCAACAGGAAGGAGAAGCAATGCTAACTATGGCTCCTCAATTACTCCTCTGTCCCTGCATAGTACATGAAAGCAGGGGCAGAAAGCTTGGGTGGGACATACACATCATAAAATTATAGATAGGTAAACAGCTTAATTTGAGCCGGCGTTTACGGTGGGCCTCACCAGAACTCATTTTTGGGTACCAACACTTATTTTGCTTCAAAAGACTTTGACCCACACTTTGAAACACAAAAGGGGAAAGAAATAGGAAAAGACACTGGAATCAGTGACAAGGGGGGAAAGCAGGGATGGCAAAGAACATGCAACAGTAAGATAAAGCGGTAGAGAGTATCCAGTGATGGATGAAAGGGGCATGAGGTGGAATCAAGACTATGCAGCCTTGGGAACTGCAACTTGTTATTTTACAAATTAAGCCCTGGTAACAATGAATAAGACTCTGAGTGACATCATGGAGAACTCGACCTTCGCTCTTGTCTACTTGATATAACTCATAACACCTCGATGAAAAACATCCTCATTATTCATTATTATTGATTAGTAATGGCATATATATAAGGAGATTAGGCAAGATGGTGAATGGAAATTTGTGCAAAGTTCTTTCTGCCCTGCCGTGGCAACTCAAGGCAGTGGATACCGGGCACATGGGCCAGTTACAGTAGTATGCCACATAGGAAGAGTTGATGAACTAGGATGCCGAGTACTCGTGCGTTGTTTTCCCTCCCGTGGGCCATAGGAGAGCAGGCCACTGGTAGGGAGGGGACAGCAGAGTCCGGGGCACCAAAGTCAGAGTGCAGTCTGTTCCACTGCAGCAAAATCTAGTAAAACGCCCTATAAAGCCCTTCTGTCTGTCTGCTTTCCTGGAAATGAATAGTTTGTCTGCAATTGGAAGACTTTATTTTCCTTCTTAACAGACAGGTTAAAAGTAACTGTAATACGTGGATACGAGGAACAACAGCAATTACTTCATGCATTCGACTGAAATACCATTCTCTATTTAGTGGCAAAACAATAGGCTGTGTACCCTCTTTACTTGTATAAATGACATAAAGGCCACTAGCGGTTAGTTAGAGAAGCAAATGCTGACTTCACTGATACATTTTTAGGCCTTTACTTTCCTGAAAATGAGGAGTGAATTGGATGAGCTGCTGATGTTGCTTGTGACTAGGGCAGCTGCAATTACTTAGAGTTTTTTCTAGGTGTGCCTAAGAAACATATTGTTTCCCTCGGATAGAAGGATTAAAGTAATTGATGTGAGGTGTTAAGCTATTGATCACTACCGTGTTCTAGCCATGCAACTTGCTCCCTCTTTGCCATGGCACATGTTCCCTGCTGTGCAAACAAGCCTCGGAACAAAAGTTTTTTTTAAATCTTCCTAGGAATTCGGCGGATGAGATTTTACCTTGTCCCAACCCTTACATGCATTTTTAAAACTGTATTTAAAGAATACGTAAGGGAATTACAATAAATGGGACAGTGTTGAATAGTGGTTGCCTTTGCCCTATCATGAAGTGCAGTGTCAAATTATGGGCCGATATGGTGCCCTATTGTCATTAGTGATTTGTTTGTGATGTATTGTTTAATGTAAATGTTAGGCCTGTCAGCCCTTGTCCTGGTTTCCCCTATCTTTTGGCTTTTGACCTCCGGTCTTTGATCCCGTGCTGAATTTCATTTTTGCTGGCTTTGACCACTGCTGACCAGTGCTAAAGTGCAAGGGCTTCCTGTCTAAATTGTAGTGGTGATTGGTTCATTCATGATTGGCATATCTGATTTACTGATTTACTAGTAAATCTTCTATTAATGCACACTATAGGGCAGACTTTTGGAAAATTAACGGAGTTCGTTGTTTGAGGAAACTACATTTATCATGATGCAATGGGGCTGATCATTTGCTGGGATGTTAGGCAGGTGTGCTCCTAACTGTTTGTGACTTTAAAAAGGCTCCCTTGAGCCACTGGGCTGACGAGCTCTGGAGCAGGCACCGGCATGCCAGTGAAGAGGTATTGAAACCGGATGATTAATGGCAGCATTTCCAGCACCCCGCAAATGTGCTTTATTTGTTCTCTGCTGAAGAAGGGATTAACCCAGAAACACATATATGTGTCCAGAGATGCACAGCAAAGGCTGCACCTATTTAGAGGTGAAATATTTAAAATTAACAGAGTTCGTTTTTTGAGGAAACTACATTTATCATGATGCAATGGGGCTGATCATTTGCTGGGATGTTAGGCAGGTGCGCTCCTAACTGTATGTGACATTATCTTAGTTGTGTGACTCCCTCACCATTACTAGAGTGAGGGTCCCTAATTGGACAGGGTGTAAACCACTGCCAACTAGAGACCCCGTTTCTAACAGTAAAGAAAAGTTAATGTGAATGTGGTTGACATAAGGATTCAGATTAGTTTTCCGGTCATCATTTTTGATAACCTTCAAATAGAATGCAGGTCATGTGCTCACTCTCTCAGTAAACATGCATTGCTAGAAGAGTACTGGAGGCCCACTGGTGGGAGAGACCTTCACTGCCAAAGTCAGTGTTAAGAAGAGGTCCATGCAGTAAAGCAGTGTGTTTGCCCTTGAAATCCATGTGCCCCATATGTGGTGAAGTGCCCAGCGGATCTCTCAGGCAGGTGCAGGAAATTTGGCGCTGTTCAAAAACATGCATAGCACACATTAGTAAATTCACTGTCTATGGCGCAAAATGCGGTACCTCTAAAACACACTGGGTTTTAAGAAGAAGAAAATGCCATCAGCTTACCTTTTAAGCTGCTTTTATTTCATTAATAGTATTTGTTTAAAAAATGTTTATTCACCTTCAATTATTTAACTTCATTTTTTCTCAAGCAGAATGACACCCTGTATTTAGTTATTTTGATAATACCATTAATTTACCCTGCTTATATTTGGTTGTTTGCAAGACTTCATTAAAGTGAAAAATAATACTGTGTTTTATTGAACTCATGGCCTGAAAAGAAAACATTTGAGGTTCCATAGATCAGAGCCAGCCAGGCCTCCCTCGTGATTAAACCAGCTGCATCACTCCAGCGCTCGTCAATGAACCGCGCAGTCTTCATGTGGCACATAATTTGCTTGGCACCGTGAAGAAGCAGAGATGCCCAGACTTCGTTAGAGAGAATGGATTCACTTGGAAAAAAATCACCCACTCCGAACCTGGGCTACAAACAGTCTCATTCCACACAACAAACCAAAAACATACTCTTACTAAGACAGAAATCTGTCTCATGTTCATTTCACTCAAACCTTTTTGCAGCAAAACCGCTGAATAAATAAATACGCTGGTCTTTTAGACAAATGTTTTCTGCTGTCTGAACGGGTCTATTTTTCGAACATTACATAAACACAAACGCACAGTACATAAAAACAAACGAGAGTGATGTCTTCCTCTGTGAAATCCCTCACTGACTTGGTATTGGACTCATTTCAAAGCTTCGGGGCTGGCATATAAAATAATTTATGATGAGGGTAATCTTATTGAAGCCTAATGGATGAAGCCAACAATATCTGGCTCATCATAGAGCAGTATTTGACCACAGCCAGCTCTTAGAAAATATTTTTCCCCTTTGTAAATGAGTTACCACCAGTTTTAAACTTGTGGTAAATTATTGCTGTTTTGCGACTGGAATTCTGATGCAAAATAGTAATACATATCGGGCCATATGTATCATGCATTTTTGTGGGCATTTTGGCACGTATGAATTCCAATTTCCAATTCAGTAACATGTTACTGAATCACAATTTGGAATTGTGCATACATACAATTCGGTATTAGGAAGGGGCATGTCAAAGGCGCCCCTTCCTAATACTGAATCGTAGCGGTATGTAGGAATGTTTTGTGACCAAAAAGTGGTCGCAAAACATTTGCATTTTACCACCTACTTCAAGTAGATGGTAACCCACTTGCAAATGGAAAGGAGTCCCCAAAGGATCCTCACTCCCTTTATAATAGTAGCAAAAATGTTTTGTAGGAGCACTGACCACTGCCTACTCTTAAAAAATGAAAAGAAAACTTTTTATTTTTATTTTTTACGCACATTCTGTTTAAAAAAAAAAAGGTCTGTATTTAAAAAAAAAAAGCTTCATTTAAAAACAATCATAGACATGGCGGTCTGCTGAGTCAGCAGCCCTCCATTCCTGTGCATTTCCTCATTGGTCGCATATCGGGACCTTCCTCATTCATATTCATTTGGTAGGTCAACTTGCGACCAATTAGGAAATGCTAAATGAAACTCATGGAGTTTCAGATAATCAAATAGTGATTATCTAACTGTGATTCACAGAGAATTGCAATTAAGTAATCACAATTTGCACGCTGTTAGAATGGGGTCTCAAGCTGGCAGAGGGATACACCCTTGTCCAAGTAGGGACCACAATCCTAGTCAGGGTAAGTCACAACACAATCCAAATTATCCTGTGCCCACCCTCTGGTAGCTTGGCACTGAGAAGTCAGGCTTAGCTTAGAAGGCAATGTGTAAAGTACTTGTGCAATAAATCATACTGTAACACAGTGAAAACACAACAAAAGTACACCACACAGGTTTAGAAAAATGTATATTTTTCTGAAAAAAAATAAGGTAAAAATGACAAAAGATTCAATAAGCACAAGTTGAAATATCACTTTTAAACGGTTTTAAAGAGTCTTAATTCTTAGAAATAAACAGTTGTCTCTTTGTTACACACAGTACCTGTTAACCACAGAGGAGGAGATGCGTGGAAACATAGGGTGTTGCGTTGGATTTTCAGATGCGGCGCAGACAATGTGTTCTTTCTTTCCACGCTGCAAGGGGCTTGCATTGTTTTTCGGCTCGCAGTCTTGGTTCCTCACTGCAGTGCGGGGATATTTTCACACCCAGGGATGATGTGGGGAAAATCCTTGATGCGCTGGAAGAAGGCATGGATGCTGCATCGATCTGGTAGGCAATGCATCAAATTTTCAGTCGCAAGGCAGGTGCTGCATCAAATTTCCAGTCGGGAAGTCGGTGCTGCGTTGTTCTGGTCAGCTATGCAACAATTTCTCAGTTGCAATGCAGGCCATGCATCGATTTCGGCAGGCCATGCGTCGATTATTGGCGCACAAGGAGTTTCCCGAAGAGATGAAGGTGGTCATTCTAACCCTGGCGGTAAAAACCGCCAGGGCGAATGACCGCGGTAGCACCGCCAACAGGCTGGCGGTGCACCGCTGGGCATTCTGACCGCGGCGGTTCAGCCGCGGCCAGAAACGGAAAGTCGGCGGTACGCTGCCCTTGAGAATCCTGGGGATTCTGACACCCCCTACCGCCATCCTGTTCCTGGCGGGTCTCCCGCCAGGAACAGGATGGCGGTAGGGGGTGCCGCGGGGCCCCTGGGGGCCCCTGCAGTGCCCATGCCAATGGCATGGGCACTGCAGGGGCCCCCGTAAGAGGGCCCCAAAAAGAATTTCAGTGTCTGCCTAGCAGACACTGAAATTCGCGACGGGTGCTACTGCACCCGTCGCACTCCAGCAACTCCGCCGGCTCCATTCGGAGCCGGCTTCATCGTTGCTGGGTCTTTCCCGCTGTGCTGGCGGGCGGCCTTTTGGCGGTCGCCCGCCAGCACAGCGGGAAAGCCAGAATGGCCGCTGCGGTCTTGTGACCGCGGTGCGGTCATTTGGCGGTAACCGCATGGCGGGCGGGGACCGCCGCCCGCCGCGGTTAGAATCACCGCCGAAGTCTTTTTGGCCCTGAGACTTCAGAATACAGGAGGCAAGCTCAATCCAAGCCCTTGGAGAGCACTTTTGGGGAAGGAAGAGTCCTTCTCAGCAAAGGCAGAGGCCAGCAGGGCAGAAGGGCAAAAGCAGAGCAGCAGTCCTTCTCAGCAAAGCAGTCCAGATGAGTCCTTTGGGCAGGCAGGCAGTTCCTTTTGATAGGGTGCAGATGTAGGTCTAGAAGTGTTTGGTTTGGTTGGATCAGAGACCCAGTTTATGTACCCAAAATGCCTTTGAAGTGGGGGAGACTTCAAAGAGTGGTTTTGAAGTGCACAAGTTCCCCTTTCAGTTCAGTCCTGTCTGCCAGGGTCCCAATAGGGGGTTTAGCAATCCATTATGTGAGGGCAGGCCACTGGCCTTTGAAATTCAAGTGTAAGGCCCTTCACCCTTTCAGCCCAGGAAGACCCATTCAATATGCAGATAGATGCAGGAGTGATTGAGTGTCCTGTGTTTGTGGTTGTCTTAGTGAAATGCACCAGGGAGCTGTCAACCAGCACAGACCAGATGTTGATTGGAGACAGGCTATACGGTACAGCTGCTTTTAAATGCAGAGAAATGCTCACTTTCTAAAAGGGCATTTCTAAAAATATAAAATCCAACCTTACCAATAAGAAGGATTTTGCATTACCATTTTGGGCATATTAAATATGACCTGGTTACCCCTTTCAGGTCAGAACCTACCACTCAAAAAGTATATGAGGGCTGTCCTAATGCTAGTCTATGAAAGGAGCAGACCTCACAGTAGCTGAAAACAAATTTAGGAGTTTTTCTGTACCAGGGAATATAAAACACATATGTGCATGTCCTGCCTTTTACCTACCTAGCACCCTGCCCTATGGGATACCTAGGGACAACCTTAGGGGTGACTTATATGTAGAAAAGGGGGAGATTAGGGCTTGGTAAGTACTTATAAATACCAAGTCGAACTGGCAATTGCAGGCCTGAGACATGGTCAAGGGGCTCCTTATCTGGGTGGCACAATCAGTGCTGCAGGCCCACTAGCAGCTTTTAATTTACAGGCGCTGGGCACAGGTAGTGCACTTTACCTGGGACTTATAAGTAAATCAAACATGCCAATTGGGAATGAACCAATGTTACCACGCTTAAGGGAGAGAGCATATGCACGTTAGCACTGGTTAGCAGTGGTAAAGTGCCCAGAGTCCTAAAACCAGCAAAACAGTGTCAGAAAAGTGGAAGGAGGCAGGCAAAAAGTTGGGGGATGAGCACCCCAAGGCCGTCAGGTCTAACACACGCCATTTCCAAATACTGAATCACAAATGCAAAATGAGATTTGGTAAAAAGTTACTGAATCACATTTTTCATTTTGTACATAACTAAAAGCATTGTACATCTGGCCCCACGTTTTTCAGTACCTTTTGTCTGGCTACCATGGAAACAGAAGATTTTATTTAACTTAAAAATAGTATGTTGCATGAATGTGTGATAAAGGCCCAATTATTTGATTTAGTGTTACATCTTTCTTCACGCCTTTGGATGACTTCTTGTCATTTCAAACTCCTTGCGTTCATATCTTAAGAGAAGGAGTAGACAGGAATGTGTTTATGGCAGACAGACACTGTTCACTCGCTTGCGGGAGCGAAATGAGAACACATTTCTGTGTGTGTGTGTCGGGGATAAATGACCCAGGCACACAGCTCCGCTCTCGGGAAAATTCCAACTTTCTCTGTGCACTCTTTGGTGCCTGGGGGGGGAGGGGAGGGGGTGGGGGCAGAGAGGGACCACAGAATAGGGGATATAGGAGAAACATGAACATTTCCTGTTGCCGGTATGTCAGTCTTCCTCAGAGTGGAGTCATCATGGTGACTAGGACTTTACAAAAAGTCCAGTGACCCAAATGTGGACAAGGTTAAGAGGCACAAGGGGTAAATAAAGGTGGGGGCTTACCTTGCTTGTCCCAGTGTAGTACTGGCCCAGCCCTCGCTCTAGCTGTATGAAAGAGACACTTGGAACCTGGGAAAGGGTGGGGTGATGGTGCAGCCTCAGCAATAACTGACAAGCAGCCCTGGGAACTACACTCCTGGGGCTGCTTCTAAAATATGATGCTGGTGGGCGTCATTAATGGGTGGTCCTCGAGGACGCGCAATTACAGCAGACCAAGTCTGGCACTAGGTCAGCCCTAATTAGCCAAAAGAAAAAGAAAAGTTTGCCTGGCACTGGGAAAATGTCTTGGCTGCCTGACCACCAAGTGAGTGCGGGTGAGAGAAAGGCAGGCAACGAGGCACAGAACTGTTTTGTTGTATTGCTTTTAGAAATTAGCATCCATATGCCTCACAATATTAGGATGGCATAGCCTTGATGGTGATGAAGCAGAAAATGAAGGTTTTGATTTATTAATGCATAAACGTAGTGTGAAATAATCATGTGTGACTTTAACCGAACATAATCATAAACGTGTGCTACGATTCTCTTGTTTGAAATGCTTTAGCTTAGCATAACTTTAGTGGAGGCTTTAGCCTAGTTGCCTGGTCTCACGGTTTAGATGCTCGTATTTTTCCAATGTGCTATTAAACGAGTATTTTGCTTGAAGCTGTACTTTTCCACTGAAACCGTTCACATGCTTATCTTAAAGTTTCGTGCCAGCCTGGCATATTTTCTCTTTACTCCAAGGTCGATTTGCAGGTGCGGACAATGGAGGCTCTGAAAGTGAGCTAATTGGTATACAATGTTGCAACGTGCGTACCCATCTCCAAGGATAATGTATGCTTAAGTAAAAGCTTGAGAACTGTCGTTTTTGATTGGACAATTTGAAGCTAACCTATGAACCCTCCAATGGAAGACCCTACTGGATTCGAACTATTGTCTATAAAAACCAGGTGCACGAGAAGAAATTAGCCATTACCAGCTATTGCCCGACATTGCGTCATTTCGTAGCTATTATGGCCCATCCTGCTGCGATGCCATTTTGAGAGATACTTTGATGCTTTCTCTAATCGAGAGAAAGAGACTTTAAATGATTCTTGCCCTAGAGACTTTAACTTTGATTTGTCCCTTTGCATGAAGTAGTAGTTTTATCTTGCCACCGTGAGGCAATTGCCCCGTCCACCCCTGCCCCTTTGCCCCGTCCCATGCCGATCGAAACGGTACCAATGCTGATCGAGAAACGGTACCTGTGAGACGAAGACTTCCTTGTATGCTGATTGTAATTGGTAAATATGAAAGGAAATTGTACAATTGCATTGTGTTTCTTTTAGGTAACCAACTGCTGATTTTTGACAAGATCCCTAGTTAGGAGTTTTCTAAATTTATGTTGCCAAATTGTTTTTGCATGAAGTCCCACATGCCGATGCTAATTTGAGGTTAGATGAGGATTCCATATGTCGCACGATGCAATTTGAGATCTTGTTATGCTGACTAAATGTATGCAATTAGCTCATTACAGATTATCGTATTAGTGATTTGCATTGCCATTATCGAATGCCTTGTGATTCAAATGCTATATAGATTACGCTTGTTTCGCCGTTATGGACAGCTATTAATGTTCATTTATGTTTATCATTTGGTGTTGAGACACATTTATATTGTGCTAGCTTTGTTAATATAGGGAAATAAATTCACTAACTTTGCAATAAACTGGTGTGGTTATTCCTGACTGAAAGGTCAGGGTTCGCCGAAATGTATTCTGGATTAATTGTTAAGTGTTATGTTGATCAAGGTATTGCTTATGTTCGTTATTGATTATTGATTTGATGCGACTGATCGATATAAGAGTACGGAGAGTTCCCACTTAGTCAAAAGATTCATCGGCCTAAAGAGCGTCCGAACACAGGTAAATTATTACTACGGTTCGCTCTATCAGTAGATGGTAGCAGAGGACGGTTTCGTCTTTTGGGACCCGGTACTCTTAAAGTACATGGTGTTGAATTAACGGTTACGCATTTTGAGACCCCATTCGAGAAGTTGAATTAGATTTTTCTTGGATAAAACTGATTGACAGAATGATGATGGGCTAGGTCCACCGCGACTTTCCCGGGATCTCGGAGCTTGCGAATGGAGAGAACGGAGGTGAGGAAACAGCGTTGGCGGTACTAGTGATGGTATGAGTGAAATTAGGGTTTTGCGCTTGCACAGCTTATTGCCGCAGATTGGGTGAAAAGGTTGCGAGGAATTTTTCTTTTAGAGGATAGCGGAGGTGCGACTCCGAGTGTAGAAGTAGAGAAGTCGTCGAACTTCATAGAAATAGCGGAGGTGCGACTCCGAGTGTGAGAGTAGGGAAGTCGTCGAACTTCATGTGGGTGTGGCGCTTTGTGCACAAAAAGGTCCACGTGGTTGTTGTTGTTGAGACGGGCCCTGCGAGGTCAAGAGACTCCGGAGTATGTTGATCCATGTTGTGGTCTGGGCGGTTTAGTAGGTTGATCGGGCGTGGTCAACGAGTCGGTACGTGTGTAAGGGAGTGAAAGAAACTTCGACTTCGGGCTTTGACAAGATTCTAAGTGCACTAGAATAGATCATTGACAAGTTGAGAGTAGGTCTGCGGGTCAGATTTGCTTGCGAACGTGGGGACCGAGAAAGACGGAATAGCGGCCGAGGCTAGTGAAAAGTCCCTAAGGTCCTGAAGCGATTGTGTTACCCTTCCTGTAGTAAACCGACAGATCTGTTTTATTTTTTGGTAGCTCGCGATACATGCAAGAAGTTGTTACGAAAAGAGCTGAATGAAGGAAGACTAGCCGCAAGGCTTTGTCAGCCACAGCGTGTGTGAGTGTGACGTCACTAGGAGCCGCGCTGGGATAGGTTGGTTGTAGAGAAGGGTCGCGCACGGATTGGACGCAGTCCGTGGGGCTCGATTGGAAGGGGAAAGGCAAGCGAAGAGTATTCCGGGAATTAAAGTCACCTATTGATTACAAACTTTGTGAAATAAAAGACGAGAAAATGAAATTCTTTAAAGCATTCAGGAGTGCGATGAAGGGGGAGTCTTACATTAAAGCGAGTGTAGGAGAGGAGACGCCGCCCGAGGGTACACCAGCTTACATTGTAATGGAGGAAAAAGGGGTAGCTCCGTGCCTTTGGCTAAAGCAATGGCACAAGTTGACAGAGAAACATGGGAGCGTAGCGTTCCCGATTCATGGGACATTCAATATAAGGATTCTAGAAAACCTGAGATTCACGATGTACGACATGAAGGTACCTCCAAGGCCAGCACAGTTTGAGGCTCTAGCAATTTGGGAACTGATGGCTAGACAGCAACAGCAAAATAAGTTCGAGAACAGGATAAGGAAGGTAGAAAAGACACTAGCGGACGCTAGGTGGGATAATGCACAGAAGGTGTGGATGTCAGATGTATTGCAGGGAATAAAATTGTTTCCCGCAATTACTAAGGAAGAAGAGGAGACAGGTAAGAAAGCTACCTGTAAGACAGACAGAAAGTGTTCCAAGGATAAAGAGGATGAGGAAAAGTTGAGAAGAGAAGAGGAGCTAGAGGATGAGGAGTTAATCATGCAATTGCTGAACGACAGTCCACCACCTTATGCGGAGAATGGACAAGGTCCAAGTACCAGTTCTGCCCCTCCGGCATCGGTACAGAACAGTGAAATACAGAGTTCAGGAGCTTCATCGGGATCTAAGGACCCGAGTTTACTGTTCAACCCGCAGATACCGCAGGTTAGGAGAATATATCCAGATGTGCCCATGTTGAAACCAGCAGAAAATTATCAGCCGCAGATGCCAGGGTACTACAGCAGTGACAATAGTGGAGGAATGGTTCTAGAACAAACCGTAAGGGGAGTACAGAATGGTCACAACCCGACATTGGCACAAGCCGAATCAACTCAGTTTTTGATGCCCCAAAAGCAGATGCAGGGGGGAAACGCACATGCTCAGATGACGGGGAGTCAAATGGGTATGCCGGCAATGATGACCCATAGTATGGGAATGAACATGCCTCAGAACATGGGAAATGGACAAAACCCAGATGCGATATCACTGCCCATTACTGTAGGTCCACCGGTACCTCTGTACAGTCAGCCTAATTTAGGTATGAGCGGTCAGGGATCAATGCTGCAGAGTGGGACCGAAAGGAGGCGCACAGAAAACACTCCAGGGATAACTCCGATAGTGGCTCAGCCAACTGGATCTGGGACCTTGATGGAGTTTAGTCCCATGTGTGCTCAGTCGACACTGGTGAGGTCGAGCCCCCCACTGATAATACCTCTAACATCGAACACTGAAAAGTTGCCGCAACCATCAATGGCAGTCGATGTGAATGCTACACTGATGGGGTAAATGCGCAACAGCTGACACAGTGGTTCAACAGTTTGAATTCCACACAAAGTTCAGACAGTGGGAAAGGAGAAGATTATCTGATTAGGATGAGGCTGAACATGGAAGCACAAGAATTGGTGGAAGGGACTATGGGTGTGAATAGGTTAGAGTCCTACACGGAAGAAGAGCTGAGATACCTATGTCCAAAGATTACGAAAGAAGTGAACAAGGTACATAAAAGTTTGCAGGAAGTAGCTGACAGAAACGGGATTGACATAGACAAGATGAAACACTTGAGCAGAAGCTACAGGTTGGATTTTGGGGCCACAGATTTTGAACATATGAGGTCAGCAGGCATGAAGGCACACCTTAGAGAATTGCTGCAGAGTGCACAAGTATGGAGGTGCTTAGACAAGTGGGAAAGCAGGTGGGTAAAGAGAAAGGAAAAGAGGAGGGACAGTGCTACAGAGCATAGTGAGAAAAGACCACAAAGCAGCGAGACAGTAACCATGTTACCAATGAGGGAGACAGCAGGGGGAAAATTAATACATGTACCATGGCACAGAAGCGATATTCAGTCTTTTACGGATGATTTTCCCAAACTGAGAGAGAAACCGATTGAATGGTATCAACAGACTGATAGGTTTGTGAAGCTTGCAAAATGTCTCTGGGAAGACCTGAACACTCTCTTCGAGATTGTAGTTCCAGCAGATTTGTGGGAGGATTGCAAAAGAGCTGTAGGTTGGCCGACGAGTGAACCAGAAAGAGACAGGGAGACGGGTGCACCATCACCTATGGTGATGAGCTTGTACTACAAGGTGGTTGAGCATTTGAAGACGAAGGTTGCCGCGAAAAATGTGGATTGGCAGAAGATCGATCGAACGGCCCAAGAGGCTAAAGAGTCGATTCATAGTTACTATGAGAGGTTGTTGAAGGCGTTCAAGAACTACAGTGGCACGGAAACAATAGAGGCGAAGGACATGCTTCATTTTGTGTTCAGGTTTGTGGAAGGGCTGAGGCCAGAGATAAGTCAGATGATAAAGTCGCATTTGATTTGTTGGCAGTCGAAACCGATTGATGAGGTGTTGAATTATGCGAAATACTGCAGCGACGAAATTGAAGTGAAACAGAAAAAGTTGAAAGAGAAGGTGATGATGATGCAACTTAAGGCAGCTCAGACAGGTCTGCAAGGTTTGCAAGGGATGCAAGGGTTCCAACAGCAGGTACCGCAACCGCAGCCGCAGTTGCAGGGAAATATGGCATTTCAGCCACAGGCCAGAGGCAGAGGCAGAGGAGGTTTTGTGAATAATGGTCCGGATTTGAACACTGTTGTGACTGGTGTGCAGGCAATGAAGAAGGTGATGCCATGTCACGTGTGCGGAATTGTCGGTCACTGGAAACGCGAGTACCCAATGGTGGTGCAGGAAGGTGCAGGTGCAGGTGTTGGTCAGCAAAACAATGATGTCAATGCATTTCAAACAATGAGGGGACCGAAAATGAGAGGTCCAAACCCAAATTTTCAGACCATAAATCAGTTGCAGGGATTACAACCTATGCAGCCGCAGCAGATGCAGATGCCCCGTATGCAGATGACGCAAATGCAGCCGATGCAACAGCAGTTACCCATGGTACCTAATCAGCAAATGCAAATACCTTTGGCACCAATGAGTCAGCAGCAAGTGATGGTTCCTCCACAGGTCTCGGGTCAGGTAATGAGTACAAATGGCACCGTACAACAGTTCCCATTACACAGTGAGAGTGGAATAAACAATGTATGGGAGAGTGAAAGCTCAGAAGAAGAAGGAGATTGTGTGCTTGCTGCATCCTTGGAAGTTGATCAAAAGGGTCCGTACGTAGAGGGAAGAGTAATGGGTCATCGTGTCTCGTTCTTGGTTGACACGGGAGCCACACGTTCAACTGTTAAGAGCAGTGAAGTACCAAATTTGCCACTCTCAGGGAGGACAGTTCAAGTGGTGGGAGTAGCAAACAGGCACCTGACGAACCCAATAACAGATCCGGTACCAGTCAGCATCGGTAACTATCAAGGGGTGCATCAGTTTGTGATATGTGACTCAAGCCCAATAGCACTGTTAGGGAGAGACCTATTGTGCAAATTGGGATGTTCGATCATGTGTTCGAACGAAGGAATAACAATCCAGACGAGCAGTGATGGGGAAGAAGAGGACAGTGTAGAGGGGGATGAGATGGAAACGGTAGATGAAGAGTATCCTCTGATTTGTCTTTTCCCGATGATAACTGAAGAAGATATTCCAGCTGAATTACGGGAGACAGTCGGGAAGGAAGTGTGGGACATGACAGGGAAAG
This sequence comes from Pleurodeles waltl, assembly GCF_031143425.1. NCBI lineage: Eukaryota > Metazoa > Chordata > Amphibia > Caudata > Salamandridae > Pleurodeles > Pleurodeles waltl. The sequence continues at coordinate 1,055,252,159 of NC_090440.1, forward strand.
AGGTGGGATTGATGAAAGGAGTGGAACCAGTGAAAGTGACCGTAAAGCCCAATGCAATCTTTCCCCAGACCCCACAATACCACATGGCACAAGACACCCTCATGAAAGTTGCCCAACTTATTGACGAATTTGTAAAGCAGGGAGTACTAAAAGAAGTGTTAAGCAGTCCATGTAATTCACCAATAATGGGACTAATAAAGCCGAGTGGAAAGGTCCGACTTGTGCAGGACTTGAGGAAAATAAATGACATCATAGTCAAATGTTGCCCAGTAGTACCGAATCCAGCTGTGATAATGTTTCAGGTCCCTTGCGATGCCGAATGGTTCTCAGTCATCGATTTGTCACAAGCATTCTTTTCTGTGCCTCTTCATGAGGACAGCCAATTCCTCTTTTGTTTCAAATTCCTAGACAGAGTGTACAGTTGGTGTCGAATTCCTCAAGGGTTTTCTGAGTCGCCGTCAATCTTCAATCAGATTCTAAAGAAAGACTTGGAAGAGTTAGAATTGCCATTCGAGTCAACCCTAGTACAGTACATTGACGACTTACTGGTTGCATCAAAGACAGAAAGTGGCTGCACAGCCGATACCATTGCTCTGTTGAACCATTTGGGAAGGAATGGACACAAGGTGTCTCCTTCCAAATTGCAGTTCTGTCAGGAGAAAGTGAAATACTTGGGTCACCAGATAGAGAAGGGGTCACGGAAAATAATGAAGGAAAGAATAACAAGTGTACTTCAAATGAGTCCGCCCAAGACGAGAAAGGAGGTGAGGAAGTTTTGGGGAATGGTGGGCTACTGTCGCCAGTGGATTCCCAACTTCTCAACTCTAGCGAAGCCTTTACTGAAACTGACCCAGAAGGATGCCTTGGATCAAATTGAACTGAAAGGAGATGAGATGGATGCTTTTGTTGAATTGAAAGAGTGCATGTGCAGGGCTCCAGCTTTAGGTATGCCTGACTACACAAAGCCTTTCACATTGTTTTGCCATGAACGTGATGCATGTTCTTTGTCTGTCTTGACTCAAGCCCATGGTGGCGTAAACAGACCAGTAGCGTATTTTTCAGCTACTTTGGATCCGGTCGCAGCAGCACTCCCAGGGTGTTTGCGCGCCGTAGCAGCAGTTGGTATCAGCCTCACTCAGAGTTAAGGAATAGTGATGGGACACCCAGTAACAGTCATGGTCCCTCACTCAGTTGAGATACTTTTGACCCGCTCCCGAACGCAACACATGACTGGAGCAAGACTCACAAGGTATGAAACGATTATTCTGGGCTCACCGAATGTGCAGCTGAAAAGGTGCACTACGTTGAATCCAGCAACCTTGCTTCCTGGAGAAAATGCTGAAATTGAGAACGCTGAAGACGTCGAGCATGACTGCCTTCAGGTGACTGAATTTTGCACAAAACCCCGACCGGACATTAAGGATACTAAGCTTGATGAAAATGACCAAATTCTTTTTGTTGATGGTTCATGTCTAAGAGACGGGATAGGGATTTTGAAAGCAGGATACGCTGTATGTACTGTAACAGGTGTCTTGGAAGCGGGATGGCTCCAAGGAGTCTATTCTGCACAAGTAGCAGAACTTGTAGCCCTTACCAGAGCATGTCAACTGTCTGCATTGATGAAAGTCACCATTTACACTGATAGTCAATATGGGTTTGGGATTGTGCATGACTTTGGACAACTATGGTCACAGAGAGGTTTCCTGACTTCTTCAGGATCCCCAGTGAAGAACGGGGAAAGGATAAGGGAATTGTTACACGCCATTCAAGTGCCAGCTGAAGTTGCAGTGGTAAAGTGCAGTGCTCATACAAAAGGACAGGACTATGTTTCTCTGGGAAATGCATATGCGGATCAAGTCGCAAGATTTTGTGCCTTGAACTGTATATTACTCAGAGATGAATGGAATTCAATAAGTGAGCCAGAACTAGAACCAGCTGAAGCATTTGCCTTGAAGGTCGTAGATACGATAGATGAATTAAAAGCATTGCAGAATAACGTCAGGGAGGATGAAAGAGATTCCTGGATTAAATCACAGTGTATAAAGAGACCAGACGAGTTATGGGTTTCAAATGAGGAAAAATTTGTTTTGCCAAACAGTCTCTTATCACAGCTTGCGCGGTTCTATCATGGGCAAGCTCACCTAGGGAGAGATGCCATGATAAGACTGTTCAAAACTGATTGGTTTAACCCCAGATTTCGTCAAGCTGCAGAAGCAGTTTGCCATCGATGTGTCACTTGCCAGCAGATGAACCCAGGAAAGGGAACAGTTGTGAACGCGAGCCACATTGGTAGGGCAAGCGGGCCTTTTAGTCGTATGCAGATGGACTTCATTGAGATGCCCGTGCATGGAGGTCTAAAGTATGTGTTGGTGATTGTGTGCATTTTTAGTCACTGGATTGAGGCATACCCCACACGTAGAAATGACAGCCTTACAGTTGCAAAGCTATTGTTGAGAGAGTTAATACCACGTTTCGGATTCCCGATCTCTTTAGAATCAGATAGGGGAAGTCACTTCAATAACGAGGTGATAAAGTTACTTTGCGAAGCGCTGAACATTGAGCAGAAACTGCATTGTAGCTATCGCCCTGAAGCATCAGGACTGGTGGAGCAGATGAATGGTACACTGAAATCAAGAATGGCGAAAATATGTGCATCGACAAATTTGAAATGGCCTGACGCATTGCCCTTAGTGCTAATGTCAATGAGAAATACCCCTGATAGAAAGACTGGATTGTCTCCGCACGAAATTCTCATGGGCAGGGCTATGAGACTTCCTGCAGTTCCCGCAAACGCGCTTTTGAATATTACAGATGATATGGTGTTAGACTACTGCAAAGGACTGGCTGACGTGGTTCGCTCTTTCTCTCACCAGGTGGAAGCGACCACCTTGCCACCGATCCAAGGTCCAGGACACGCACTGAAAGCAGGTGACTGGGTCGTGGTAAAGAAGCACGTGAGAAAGTCGTGTCTGGAACCCCGTTGGAAAGGCCCTTTCCAAGTGATCCTGACGACAACTACCGCTGTGAAGTGTGCGGGGGTTCCCAACTGGATTCACGCCAGTCACAAAAAGAAGGTGTTGTGTCCCACAGATGAGGAAGTTGAAGCGCTGAAACTGCCAGTGCCTGATAAAACAGTGCTGAGTGCTGAGACAGAACAAAACCGAACTGGAAGTGAACAAGCAGAAGCAGGAGAGAGAGAGATATTATTGGAGAACGAAGAGTCGGACTCACTTGGGGAAGACCAAGGAGAAAGTTCAGACAGCGAAGAAGAAGCTGAAGGTGACAAAGAGCCTGAAGCAGCTGAGGGTAGCAAAAAGCCTGAAGCAGCTGAAGGTGACAAAGAACCTGAAGCAGCTGAAAGTGATACAGAGCCTGACGAAAGTAACGGTGAAGAAGGGCTCGAAAAAGGTGAAAAAGCAGGAGAGCCTGATCAGAGGAGGGCTTTCCCAGAAACAGACGATACAGAAAAAGAAAAAGAGAACGTGATCGATTCCCCAGAGGGAGGGGACAAGGCAGAACAGAGCGAAAAGGTTCAAACTTCTACAGAAAAGATCGCAGGTCCATCAAATGGACACGGTGCGAAGAGGAGACTAAGTATATCACCAGTAAAACAAAGGACTGGAGAAGGTTTGAACGACGGAGAAAGGCCAAAAGTGAAAGAGAAAAGAAAAGAAGTGTCTGTCGTGGTACCAACCTCGAGTGAAGAAAAAGACTTGACAAAAGAGGAAAGTACCAGCGAGGCAGAATCGAAAAGAGAAGCAAAATTGAAAAGGAAAAGGATACCGAACAGAAGGTATTCCGGTCCTGAATGGGCATATGCAGTCAATGACGATTGGACTGACGAGTTTGTATCTCTAAGCATCGAGAACGAAGAAGAAGAAGAGATACCAATAGAAAAGAAAAGTTTTATGGACAGTGTTGATTGAAAGGGTGATGAATGTCATTGCTTGCTACAATCTAAAGTGAAACAAACAACCAGCTGAGACATTGCTAAACCGGATGAGACATTTGCTGAACCGATAAAGACTGAGTTATTGCCGAATTGAGACAAATGCTGCTAACCGAGAAGTGACTTGGCCTCTTGAAGAAGACTGTGTGAACATTGCGCTCGTTCAGCTTCGTAACTGAATTGCTAAATAGTTTCATTTATAGGTGCTTCTAGCTCTCTGATTCTATACAGATCATGACGCAAAACAATAGAAAGAAATATTGTAAATATGTGTGTATAGGCTTGATAATTGCATGTGTATTAATAATAATGGCAATAGTGCTTGCAATGCATGGAAAGGGTGAGAATGAGAGAATTGCTGCTTCTACTTTTGCTCCTGTTACTGTCACTGAACTAACCGCATTGAAGAGACTAGCATTGGATGAGAGACTCTTGCACGATAAGAAAGAGCTTTCGTATAATGTTTTCTATTGCTTGCTAACAGAATATGTTGAGACAATGGATGCGAAAGATTGTTATGTGTGTACACAGATACCGACATCAGTAAAGGAAGGGGTGACATATCACCACATGCCTCTTACATACGGGATTACATGTAGTATAGTAATGTCTAGATTTTATGGTCAAACTAACATACAGTATTTTTACTCAAATTATGATGTTACCTTTGCTTATGTTCCTATAATAGCGCAGCTAAGCCAGATTGCTAAAGATTGGGATGCTAAGATAATGAGGGAATTTTTCGAGCCAATGCTACCTTTTGAAACGGCTCACGCTCATAGGGAAAATCTTACCTGCTCGCTCTCTGCAGTAGAGATAAGCTTTTTAGATCGCACAGATGATAGAAGGGCACAAATGAAGGCGAAATTAGAAAAGGAGTTACATAAGAGGACTTCAGTAGATAATTATGATTTTGCTGCAATAAAGACACAAGGGAAAATTGCTTTAGATGCTTGGCATGTAGGGAAATTTTGTATATATCGAGGTGAATCTTATTATGATAACATTTTTGTAGGAGCGAGTGAGTGTAAACATACGTTTATCTTTAAGGCCAAATGGACATTCATGATGGACGGACTAGACCCTGTCATTCCAGGTGTATATTACATTTGTGGGTATAATGCCTATTATCGTCTTCCAAAGGGATGGTGGGGGAGATGTTATTTGGGTATAGTGTTCCCAAAGGTTTATCAACTGGATGACCTATCGATGATTCAAAAGACATCTGGATCCCATCGTATCCAGAAAAGAGAGATCGCAGCTGCTGTGGTAGGAGATATATTTGGAGCCATGATTCCTTCATTGGGAGTTGTGCTGAATTCCATCAAAATAAGAAAGTTGTCTACTATAGTGGATAACATGTTGACGAAGTTTTCAGGTGCTATAATCCTGATAGATGCTGAGCTTGCAGCGGAAAGAGCTATGACTCTTCAAAATAGGCTTGCTTTAGACATTCTTTTAGAAAAGGATGGTGGTGTTTGCAAAATGCTTGGTGCACGACACTGTTGTACATATATTCCTGACAATAGTGTGAAAATTAAAACTATGCTTGCTAATCTAACAAAAGAAAGTGCAGATTTGAAGGAACTGAAAGAACCAGGAGTGTGGGAGAAGGTTGGAAAAGGACTTGCTTCAGTGGGACATTGGATTGGGGGAATTTGGAATGGAATATTGCTAAAAATAATAGAGGGAATTTTAATAGTGATAATTTGCGTATTTGGAATTTGGGGAATAAAAAGGGGAATAATAATGATTATGGAAAGAATTAAAAGAAGAAAGGAGGAGAAAATTATGAAAAGAATGGCAGAAGAATACAAAGCGCAAACTAGGGGAACTAAAAGGAAAAGAGAACTGACAGAATTTTAATGGAATAAAATTTGTGGGCTTGATTTGTGTGATGACCGGTAGTCATCAGAGGAGGGATTGATGAAGCAGAAAATGAAGGTTTTGATTTATTAATGCATAAACGTAGTGTGAAATAATCATGTGTGACTTTAACCGAACTAATAAAGATTGTACGGGGACAAAATGTGCCCTCAGAGTAGTTTGCCAACATTTATAAGCGTGCTTTATATAACGTGGTGTATTAGAATTGCACTAATCCGACATAATCATAAACGTGTGCTACGATTCTCTTGTTTGAAATGCTTTAGCTTAGCATAACTTTAGTGGAAGCTTTGGCCTAGTTGCCTGGTCTCACGGTTTAGATGATCGTATTTTTCCAATGTGCTATTAAACGAGTATTTTGCTTGAAGCTGTACTTTTCCACTGAAACCGTTCACATGCTTATCTTAAAGTTTCGTGCCAGCCTGGCATATTTTCTCTTTACTCCAAGGTCGATTTGCAGGTGCGGACAATGGAGGCTCTGAAAGTGAGCTAATTGGTATACAATGTTGCAACGTGCGTACCCATCTCCAAGGATAATGTATGCTTAAGTAAAAGCTTGAGAACTGTCGTTTTTGATTGGACAATTTGAAGCTAACCTATGAACCCTCCAATGGAAGACCCTACTGGATTCGAACTATTGTCTATAAAAACCAGGTGCACGAGAAGAAATTAGCCATTACCAGCTATTGCCCGACATTGCGTCATTTCCTAGCTATTATGGCCCATCCTGCTGCGACGCCATTTTGAGAGATACTTTGATGCTTTCTCTAATCGAGAGAAAGAGACTTTAAATGATTCTTGCCCTAGAGACTTTAACTTTGATTTGTCCCTTTGCATGAAGTAGTAGTTTTATCTTGCCGCCGTGAGGCAATTGCCCCGTCCACCCCTGCCCCTTTGCCCCGTCCCATGCCGATCGAAACGGTACCAATGCTGATCGAGAAACGGTACCTGTGAGACGAAGACTTCCTTGTATGCTGATTGTAATTGGTAAATATGAAAGGAAATTGTACAATTACATTGTGTTTCTTTTAGGTAACCAACTGCTGATTTTTGACAAGATCCCTAGTTAGGAGTTTTCTAAATTTATGTTGCCAAATTGTTTTTGCATGAAGTCCCACATGCTGATGCTAATTTGAGGTTAGATGAGGATTCCATATGTCGCACGATGCAATTTGAGATCTTGTTATGCTGACTAAATGTATGCAATTAGCTCATTACAGATTATCGTATTAGTGATTTGCATTGCCATTATCGAATGCCTTGTGATTCAAATGCTATATAGATTACGCTTGTTTCGCCGTTATGGACAGCTATTAATGTTCATTTATGTTTATCATTTGGTGTTGAGACACATTTATATTGTGCTAGCTTTGTTAATATAGGGAAATAAATTCACTAAGTTTGCAATAAACTGGTGTGGTTATTCCTGACTGAAAGGTCAGGGTTCGCCGAAATGTATTCTGGATTAATTGTTAAGTGTTATGTTGATCAAGGTATTGCTTATGTTCGTTATTGATTATTGATTTGATGCGACTGATCGATACAAGAGTACGGAGAGTTCCCACTTAGTCAAAAGATTCATCGGCCTAAAGAGCGTCCGAACACAGGTAAATTATTACTACGGTTCGCTCTATCAATGGTCAGGCACAGGAACCGCCTCATCATGTAGAAATTAAGCCTGTCCTTACTGTCCAGAAGTGTATTCACAGTTTTAGCCACTCAGTCCTCAATGCATTTTGGCATAAATCTCAGAAGTCCTTCGTGAGGGGAACATTTCTGACTTGTGAGACGGAGGCACAACACGGCAGTGAGTTGCTGTATTGAGCTTCATTCACTAGAACAACAAAAATGGAATGTTAACCCTCTGAAAAACGGTTTTGGGGTGTATCTCGAAATGCATTGAGCATTCGGAGCTAAAACTGTCAAATTCACTTATGGGTAAATACATTTGTTTCAGATAGAAATACGGATTTATTTCACAACAAAATACATTAAAGATTTTAAGAAGACAATATTTGATGGACAACATGGTTAATCATATGAAAACATTTCAAAGTATATGAAGCATAATGAAGAAACAAGAGATAGTGGAACTAGCGGAGATCACCTACCCCAGGAGGGGGAAGTCCATATATGACAGTGTTATTGGCACCCAGTGATCAGAGGGTTATGTCAAACACTGCATACTAGGTATAAAACATTAGGACACTAGTGAAAGTAGCAGATGAGACCACAACAAAAGGATGGAGTGCTAAGGGCTCTATACATATTCTTCTGTTGTAACCAGAACATGTAATAATGGTTTGTTGTAAGAAAACGGGTGATCCATTGGGGGCATTGTAAGTCCATACTATTGGCAGGTGCAACATGCAAGTTCAATAATGAAACTTGAGCTCGACACCTGGTAGCCATGGCACAGAGCAGTCAGGCTTAAATAACAGAAAATTGTATAACGTATTTAACAGCAGTAAAACAAGCAAAAAGTCAAAAGAAAACATAGTAAAAATCCCACAACCAATTTCTATAAATAAAGAAAACTTTATTAAGGAAAATGACACCAAACCGACTGAAGTCCTATAAAGGGCAAAAACAACCAAGAAAAATGAAAGGACCATTTAGAAATAACTGTTCTCATTTTAACGTAACCTGGATGCGGTCAACCTTGGGTGTTGGATAAGTCAAGCTTTTCACTTTGTGACTTAGGGCCCGATCTAAATTTTGGTGGGTGGGTTACTCCGTCATAACTGTGATGGATATACCACCCGCCAAAATATAACCCCCCCCTTTCTATACATCATGCCTGGTGTAGTTGAAATGTAGCACAAAGGGTTACAAAGTGGTGCAATGCATGCATTGCACCAACTTGTACATAGGGCACAGCATTTTTGGCTGTCTAACGCCACATAAGGGTAAAAAAATTACACGAATGTGTCGTTAGAATGGTGCTAGGACCTCCTAAATTTGGGCCTAGGTATTTTTTATGGAAGTCAAAATCCACCAGCAGGGCAGTGAAGTCATCTTGATGTAGGGTAGCCATTCAATGAGGTCCCATTAAATCAGTTGGTTATGGGAGGAAAAGTTTCAAGCAGGAAAATTCAAATTTCCCAGCTGCCAAAGTCCTCTCATTGGACAGATACTTTTTGCACTTTTGCTTGGTCAAGATTACTACCTTCAGACCTTGGGGCTGATTTATGTTAGGGGGTGGAGGTAGGTAGTTGACATGGTGGAGTACTTTACTCCCACAATACTGAGGCTCCTCCTCCCATCAAATTTATAGTTGTACACCTGCCCTGAGGACAACCATAACTTGGTAGGAGCCACCATCACGAGAGTTCCTGCCAAGGTTCTAAAAGTTTGGAATATGGCTCTGTCAAACATGTCAGCCTCCCATCAGACTTTTACAATGTTTAACGTTCTCCCAAAACAAATTCCTTAGGATAAAGTTTGTTTTCTGGAAAAAGTAAAACTAATGGGCCCCACATCCTAGAAGTTGCCTTCCAGAGTGTGGGAGGTCATTATTTTTTTAACAGTTTCTTATCACGGACTGCAAAACAATATATAACACCATCCGCTCTACATAGGGTGGAGAGTGTTAAATGTGAACCTCTGATGGCTCAACGGAGTAGACATCTTCGCTGGCTTATGTAACGTCCACCTGACTGTAATCCAGGTTGGCGTACCTTCAGTATGGAAGCTTGGCCATTGCGGCAAAGTAACCTCTCTGCTAAACACTAAATCGCCCCTTAGCCTCATTTTTGGAGCTCAGAATCCTCCATTTGGCCAAGCCTGGAAGCTATGTCTGACAATGTCCTCTCAAAGTCAAACACCATTACTGTGAGGTCCCGCTGGCACTGCAGATATCTTAGATGTCCAAATATTTTCTGACTTTTTGAGGCAGTTTCTCTAGGTCTCTTCTAGATCTCAAGGAGAGCAGTTAGGGCCAGTGCTCTCTTCAGCAGAGGCCACCAACAGGGTCTAGGTCTAATTTCTGCCGGCCATCTGGTCAAATCAAGGAAAAGTACTGTGGCAGATTGTTGTGTCCCTGCAGCCAAACAGGAGGTTAGCCAACTGACTCTTGGAGTCTAAAAATTTGAGTCCTGGGTATCAATGGTGGCAGGCCCAGCCCCTCAGGTCTCCACACACACCAGTCACAGACAGCCCTTCTATTACTCTTCTATTCCCCCACACAACTAGATGTGCTCTAATATATTGAGGGTGAGGTGCCACTTTTGTTGGATTCACTGGGCAGTGGTGGGAGTGACTCCTGAACCAATGAAAAAAAGTTATTATGGGTCAACATTTTCCACTTTTGCAACCCTTCTCACTTTTGCAGAACATCTTGTTCAACTTACTGCAAGCTATCTCACAGTGCATTATTCTGTAAAAAACAACTTGGCAGCACCCTTCTGCCCTTGGAGGTGGCTGGTTTCACAGCAACTAGAGGTGTGTATAGGGAAATGAGCAGTCTCATCCTCAACTAACCAAACTTGTTCTTGGACCAGTGTCCTCTGCCACTGGCTGAGATCAATTTAAGCATGTCAATAGTATAATAAGGGTGAAACCAGTCCTGGGTTTCTTGTGTTTCAGTGTAGGGAGGAGCTGGCCTGGCAGTTCAGGCAGGACTGTACCCATTGTAGCAGGGTCAGGACTTAGGCCCTCAATAGGAGTTGAGTGATTGGACCACCCAAACTCCACAACGGCAGTGGGGAGGTGGGTACTTAGGTGGCGGCCTCCCCACCACCATATTACACAAGGCTGGCCAGCGGAAGCAGTGCGACGGCATTGGCTACCTCAGGGAGCCGAGGCCAGTGCTGTTGCACTGATTGTGCCCCCAGCATCCTCATAATGCGCACTGTCTGCCATAGCAGAGACTGTGCATTCCATTGGGTGCTGACAGAGGGGCCTCTGCACTGCCCATAACATGCTCATGGGCAGTGCACCCCTGTGGCCCCAACACTGCCTTTTCACCAGCCTTTTCATGGCGTTGAACCCACTATGGAAAGGAAAGTCGTGATTAGAATGGCGGTGCCACACTCTGCACCCCTGTTCCTGACCACAACTTTCACCGCCTCTAACCGGTTGGGATCTCTGATCCTGGTGATGGTGGCAGTGTGCTGGTGGTCCAACTGCCAGCATCCTAATGTGGAGGTAGGACTCTCAAGGTTGTGGCTGTCTGACCATTGACGCGGGTACGGCGGTCCATGGACCGCTGTACCCATAATCAGCCCCTTATTTGCTTATGGCAGGGTCCAAACTAAGGTGCGATGGTGAGTGAAAAATTGTAGTTTGGGATGTGGCCTTGAGTGATTGCTAGTGGCTCAGATTAATTCAAGCATTCCATCAATAACCTTGTTTTTGATGCACCAGATTTAAGACATTTACTAAACAGTTAGTGGCCATTTATACCTGACTTCAGCAGTCGTTCTTAAGTCAACAGTGACTGGTGCAACAGTTCCTGTCCCTGCAGAAGAAGTACATCCTGCAGTGCAGGCACTTAGTCCACAGGCTATCATAGATGAAGCACTCACAAAGGGAGACGTGATTCCAATTTGGATTGCAAACATAACCAATGATCTAGAACTGGTTTATCCTCAGAGAAACATAGAATGCTAATTATGTACATTTTACTCAGACCGGCAACACTGGCGGTCTCCCGCCAGTGTACCGCCGCCCTTTTGAATCCTCCAAGGCGGCGCAGCTAGCTGCGCCGCCGAGGGGATTCCGACCCCCCCTACCGCCATCCAGTTCCCGGCGGTCCGCCCGCCGGCAACCGGATGGCGGTAGGGGGGGTCGCAGGGGCCCCCGTAAGAGGGCCCCTACGAGTATTTCACTGTCTGCTTGGCAGACAGTGAAATACGCGACAGGTGCAACAGCACCCGTCGCACCTTCCCACTCCGCCGGCTCGATTACGAGCCGGCATCCTCGTGGGAAGGGAGTTTTTCCCTGGGCTGGCGGGCGGTCTTTTGGCGACCGCCCTCCAGCCCAGGGAAAAACTTAGAATACCCTCCGCGGTCTTTCGACCGCGGAGCGGTATTTCGGAGGGGGGAACTCTGGTGGGCGGCCTCCGCCGCCCGTCAGGGTCAGAATGACCCCCTTTATCTGTTAGTTCTTAGTCACATTTGATGTGAAGTAACAGTTTTGGCAGTGTGCGTACACTTAGCTGCTGCTCCTTTTCCAGATTGTGAATAGGAGCTTCCTAAAATTACAGATGGCGTCTTGCTGCTTGATCCAAATGATGGATACATTTTTTTCATCATGGTCATGCATCTAGATTGCTCCTGTAATAATATCAATCATTTTTTGGATTGTCATGTGTATCATGATTTGTCTATTAGTACATTGTAGCTGTGGTTCTGAAAAATCTATGCCATCTCCTGTGGTTCAGAAATTCTTCTTCACACCAAGCAAAAAGGCATTATCATGCTCCTAACATGACGTTCTATACTGTGCTTGAAGGTGTTGTTAGGTAAAATGTTCCTTAGCAAATATTGGGTCCTACAGAAATGATCCAGAGTCCGTATGGCTTAAAAATCTATTTTGAAAGTTAGTGGGATATAAATGTGAAACAGCTGATGACTGGTGTGGGTTTGAATGCCTCATTGAATAATGAAGATCCCTGGCTCGACACTGAAAATCACTAGGAGCTGATTTGTTTTCTTCATTATAAGCATCACTATGTTAATCCATCTAATAACTTGAGGCAATAATATAACCGTACACAGTGGGAGCATTCCCCCCCGATTAACATTTCTAAACATTTTCAGACAAAAATCTTATTTTAACTGTGATTACATCTACATTTTATTATCTACAAGAGCCTGAAATTATAACAATTACATTTTACTAATCACAGATATATTCAACACAGTTTATAGATTAGTTTTTAGAACAAGGTTATGCACAGTTGAAACTATTTACAAAAAAGTGTTTGTGGAAGTAAATTATTGGAAATTCCTGGCTCTGATACCTTGTTCAGGGCATGTATGATTCCAAGAGAAATTATATTTTAAATAAGACTGTGAAGCAAACAACATGTTTGAGCTTTGCATCTTTTAGCAACTTGGAAACACCATCATTTTTGAAAAATCACTTTTCACACATTAAGATTGAAAAGGGAAAGAAAAGACCACTGATAGTGATTTAAAAAAACATTAGTACAGAATGGAACATACATTTTAAATGTGTTTTGTTCAGATGGTATAGCCTTGTAACCAACACATACTCATAGGTGCATGTGTAGATTTCAGTCTAAAGCTAGTGATCCATTAGCAAGTAGACCAAATCCTAGGTACAACCCTTATTACCCCAGAACTGTAACTACTTTTAGTGTAAGGACGTTATGCCAAAGGTGGCTGTCACAAATCTAGCTTGAGTGCTGCAAAGAAACACCTCTCAAAGTTCAGTGAAGACATGAACTTAAGTGATTTTCTTCTGAGGCCACACCCAGTAAAGACCAGAAGATTTGGGTCTACCTTGATTTATGCTGTCATAAAAGAAGAAGAGGCATATTTGAAAGGGAAGTTTCAGAAGGAATTATGGATAATGGTGAATAAATAAGGTAGATCACTTTAAAAGTTATTGACAATGGCTTTCAGACTCTTTACATAGTCATTTGCACATTTGAGCCATCACGTTCCCCACTTTCAATCTTTAAGAGAACGAGGGCAACCTCAAGTGTCAGTATTGCCATAGTTAAAATGGGCATCACAAACACTCCAGGTGTACAAAGTGCCATGACAGCCCATAAGCAACTCAGCCCTCCTCCTCCTTTATAATCAGGACAGGTAAGAATCCCTAACAAGGAAGCATTATAGTCATCTCTCAAGAAGTATACAGTCTTCTCTCAAACAAACAGAGTACTCCTTTTCTATGACTTTAAAGATTCACATCTTATGTGGTTCCTGCATTGTTAATCTCCATGCCAATCCTTGTGTTTCATGTCTTTGATTGTCAGAAAGATACATCACTTGGATGGTATGAAAGCTAAGGCAATATATTACTATTCATGGCACTTATAACACTTTGAATCCCAGCTTTACTTGTAACCTCCTCACAGCAATTGTCTTTTATTCCTTTTATCTTATGATTTCACCAAATGGTTCCTAAATAATTTGAACAAATGAATCTTGTTTTGGGTTGACCCCAGGATTTGTATATGTATTAACTGTTTAAAAACCAATAATATGTTGTGTATTACATTTTAGTCTCTCCCCATAAAAATTTATGAAAGTGTCTTATGATAGCAAACATGATACATAGGAACCTTGGTAAATTAAATGGGTTCATAGCTCTTTTAACCGAAAAGGAACCTTAAACCTCAGGGCCAAAGGCTTTTGACCTGCTAACATCCTCAGAGTCAGCTTCTTGTGCAGAGTCAGATCCTAAAGCATTCTGCTGATCTATTGCACACTATGGGGGTCATTACAACATTGGCGGTAAAAGCAGCTTACTGCCGTGCAGAAGACCGCCAACACACCGCCGCGGAATTCCGCCACAGCTATTACGACCCACAACCCGAAATCCGACAAAATTCAGACACCCACACAAGTCACCACACCAAAGGTCAGTGATAAACTAGCGAAAACAAAAACTCCACCGTCACACCAACAGAAATACGCCCATGCTATCACGACCCACGAATCCACGCAGCGGTCTTTCAACCGCGGTATTCCATTGGAGGTACACACCGCCGCGCTCAAAATACACACACTCTTACAAAACAACCCCACATTGGACAATTCAAAAGACAAACACCTGAGACACATACACACACCACTCCCACACACCCAATACAATATAAAACACACACCCACATCACCCACAAACCCCTAAGACAAAAAATTTAGAAAGAAGGCCAGAGAGAAAAACCACCATCCACAAACTAGCAGCCACAGGCACACAACACCATCACCCACACTACTTCCATGCACAAAACACCACACACCACTACATATCACCACACTTATCACCACATACACCACCCCACACATCACCTACACCACCCCATGGCACGGCAAAGACACCCCAGGTTCTCAGAGGAGGAGCTCAGGGTCATGGTGGAGGAAATCGTTTGGGTAGAGCCACAGCTATTTGGATCACAGGTGCAGCACACCTCCATAGCTAGGAAGATGGAGCTATGGTGAAGAATTGTCGACAGGGTCAACGCAGTGGGACAGAACTCAAGAAGTAGGGACGACATCAGGAAGAGGTGGAACGACCTACGGGGAAGGTGCGTTCCGTGGTCTCAAGACACAACATCGCCATACAGCGGACTGGCAGCGGACCCCCACCTCCTCCCCCACAACTAACAACATGGGAGGAGCAGGTCTTGACTATTCTGCAACCTGAGGGCCTTGCAGGAGTCGGTGGAGGAATGGACTCTGGTAAGTCAAATCTTAACTATCATATCCCCCACCCGCCGTGCATGCTATCACAGACCCCCACCCTCGCCCCCTCCCCTATTACTCCAACTCCTCACAAATGCACTAATAACACAAACCACCCATCCCAACACAAAGCCCTGCAAGACACAACAAAGCATGGACACCCATCACTAAAGCATGCCCACTGCACATACCCATAACACCCCCCTCAACCATCATCACACAAGCCCCCACACAGGAATGCTAGCACTGGGGTACACACTCACCCACCCATTGCCCACCATGACACACATTCAGATGCAACAATCATGCTTTTATACCCCTGCAGGACCACTACCCAACGTCACCAGACAGGAGGGTCCAGATATCTCCACCCCACCCACAGAAGAGGCCCACAGTGATGATAGCAGCTCTGTCCAACTGGATCCAGATGACCAGCCCGGACCATCGTGGGCCTCGGGACAGTCGGTTCCCCACACCCAGTCACAGGCCACCACAGAGCTTCCACCCTCTGGTTACACCAGCACAGCACCCACCCAGCGGGCCCATACCTCCGTCCCCAGGACACGTCAATCAGCTGTGTGTCCACCACTACAGGGAACCCACCACCCCAACGACAGGAACCTGGGGGCAGTGGTAGTGGGCACACGGTCCAGGGGACGGAGGCACAGGAACACAGGGGAACTGGGAGGGCTGCTGTGCGACAGGGGGCGGACAGGCCTAGGGAACCCACTCTCCACTCTCCACGAGGCCCTCTCCTCCATCATGGGAGCCTACCACCACTCCCAGGAGACGATGGCAACGGTATTGGCCAAGTATCAGGAGACCCAGCGGCTGCAGGAGGAACAGTATTTGGGGTTCAGGGAGGAACTCAGAACCATCAGCTCCGCCATGGGCACCATCGTAGGTGTGCTGAAGGGGATACTTAACACCAGGAGGGACACTGTGGCCCTGCAAGGGGCCCCTGACACTAGCATGGAAGACGAACTGCCCACCACCTCCGCCGGCGCTAGTGGACAGGACGACCCGCCACAGGACGACCACACCAGCACCCTACCCCCTGCAGACGGAGAACCACCCCACAAACGGTCCCTGAGATCCAGGAACAAGATAGAGCACGATGCCAAGACCCCCGCCAAGAAATGAGACCACCCTGATTGTCATCCTACTGTCCCACTTTGTAACCCTGTCGCACCTGTGAGACTAATAGACTGGACTCTGCCATGGACATTCCTCCACCATCACCCCTCACCATTTTACCACCCCCCTCCAATATTTAGCACTTCAATAAACACCCTTGAAGCACAAAACAATCTGGAGTCAGTCTGTGATTTTGAAAATGTGTATTAACAATGACAGTGACAAAATCCGTCCTCCAATGTAATGTCAACATACCTATTTCACACATCTCAAGTCCATGAGGAATGTAAGCAGATGACACACGTTGGTAACCACACCTGTGAAACCGTAATGGAAATGTACAACTCAGTTACCATATACTGGTTGAAATCGACAGACAGGATAGAGGTAGAAGTGTGAAAGTACTTGTAGTAGGCAGGAATGTGTTCTCACCTGTGTGTCACTGGAAATATTGCTGGATAACTGAGTCCCTGTCAATGTCTTCTTCCTCTGCTTCCTCCTCATCACAGTCCACAGGATCCACAGCTGCCACAACACCGTCATCTGGACCATCCTCCTGCAGAAAAGGCACCTGGCGTCGCAAAGCCAGATTGTGAAGCATACAGCAGGCGATGATGATCTGGCACACCTTCCTTGGTGAGTAGAATAGGGAACCACCTGTCATATGGAGGCACCTGAACCTGGCCTTCAGGAGCCCGAAGGTGCATTTGATCACCCTCCTAGTCCGCCCATGGGCCTCATTGTAGCGTTCCTATGCCCTGGTCCTGGGATTCCTCACTGGGGTCAGGAGCCATGACAGGTTGGGGTACCCAGAGTCCCCCAATAGCCAGACACGGTGCCCCTGGAGTTGACCCATCACATGAGGGAAGCTGCTATTCCGCAGGATGTAGGCGTCATGCACTGAGCCAGGGAACATAGCATTTACCTGGGAGATGTACTGGTCTGCCAAACATACCATCTGTACATTCATGGAATGATAACTCTTCCGGTTCCTGTACACCTGTTCACTCCTGTGGGGGGGGGACAAGAGCTACATGGGTCCCATTAATGGCACCTATGTTGTTAGGGATATGTCCAAGGGGATAGAAGGCACCTTTAACTGTAGCCAAATCCTCCACCTGAGGGGAAACGATGTAGCTCCGCATGTGTTTCAGCAGGGCAGACAACACTCTGGACAACACGTTGGAAAACATAGGCTGGGACATCCCTGATGCCATGGCCACTGTTGTTTGAAATGAACCACTTGCAAGGAAATGGAGCACTGATAGAACCTGCACTTGAGGGGGGATCCCTGTGGGATGGCGGATAGCTGATGTCAGGTCAGGCTCCAACTGGGTACACAGTTCCTGGATTGTGGCACGGTCAAACCTGTAGGTGATGATTAAATGTCGCTCCTCCATTGTCAACAGGTCAACCAGCAGTCGGTACACCGGAGGATTCCGCCATTTCCTCACATGTCCCAGCTGACGGTGCCTAGGAAGGACAACAGTGACCACAGAGTCAAACAACTCAGAGTTATGTACCCACAGTCTACACAGAACACGAAACATAATCCAAAAAGTTGTCTGTATGTGTGTTGAGTCCAGGCCTAGGTATGTGTGACGCAGTTGAAAATGAAGCCATGTGGGCACCTGAAATGGCGGCTGCCTGACCTTTAAACTGGGACAATGGGATATGAGGTAACTGCGCTGGCGTTGTACACCATTGCAGTAGGCGGACGAAGACCGCAACGCAATGCTGCATTGGTTAACATTGGACCCTATGGGTCCCAGGAGCCAATGACGAAGTGCGCCGGCGGTGATGATACGCACCGCCACGGACGTCACCGCTGCGGACGTGACTGCCATTTTCTATCTGTTCAATCACTCGATACCTGATCTTCGACAGGAGAGGACCTACACTGCAAGTGCTGCTGTGACCTCGGTTTGGAAGAGACAATGGCTCGTGCGTCTGGGGAAAGGGCACCTGCCTTCACTGCACAGGAGTTGGAGAAGCTCGTGGACGGGGTCCTCCCCCAGCACACGCTACTCTACAGTCCTCCAGACCAACAGGTAAGTACACAGGGAGCAAGTTGCATGGGCTATGTCTGTGTGGAGAGGGCTGGTTGTAAGAAGGAAGGGGCCACAGTTCTGCGTGCATGAAGGACTGTGAATGCATGTGCCACATGGCAAGGGTAGGGATGTGGGCCACTCACTTTGACGGTGCATTTGGTAATGACTTCTCTTCTTCCCCTGTACATGTCATGTAGGTCAGCGCCCACCAGAAGAAGGATATTTGGCGTTCCATCGCCAAGGACATCCGGACCCTGGGGGTCCACCACAGACGGAGCACCCACTGCCGGAAAAGATGGGAGGACATTCGCCGCTGGAGCAAGAAGACAGCGGAGGCTCAGCTGGGGATGGCCTCCCAACGTGGGAGGGGTGCCCATCGCACCATGACCCCCCTGATGTTCAGGATCCTGGCGGTGGCCTACCCTGAGTTGGATGGGAGCTTGAGGGCATCACAGCAGACACAAGGGGGTGAGTACAACATCATTCTGCTGACTTTGCACGCAGTGAAGCTGTCTGCGTGGGGGAGGAGAGCTGTGGGTTCCCCTAGCCCAGGGAGAGTTCCGTAGGCTAGGCCCCTCAGTAATGCAGGCCATGTGGCACTCCACCCTACCTCTGTAGAGTGGCAAGTACAGGTATACATGCCCCTGTGTCATCTATGTGTGCTGATGTCCACCATAGCCATGTAGGCCATATCCCAGGAACTGCATCTGTAGAGCCCAACAGCCCGACGTAGTGCAGGGGGCTGCTGTGTCTGTATTGTCCGCCAACGGTAGTGGTAAGCCATACACTCAACCTGTCTTTCTTCTGTCGTTCCCCCCCCCCCTTTTTGTGCTCTCCCTGTTCTTGTGTGCATCAGCATCATCAGGCGGTGGTACAGTGGCACCGGAGCATGAGGGAGCTGCATGCCACATGGCCATGGAGGGCCACACCACAGACTCTGAATACACCAGTGGGACGGAGGGCGAGGGGAGCTTCACGGCGGTCACAGGATCAGCAACCAGCGACACGGATTCATCCTCTGATGGGAGCTCCCTTGTGGTGGCGGCAAAATCTGTGCCCCCCACTTCTACAGGTACAGCCCCCACCCTCCCCACCAGCACCGCCCTCCCAGCAGCCCCTCAGCCTTCGCCCTGTGCCCGCTCACCCAGGACGGTGGGCATCACCTTTGCCCCAGGCACCTCAGCCCCTGCCCCTGTCACCTCTGCTGCCCTCAGTGAGGAGGCCATTGATCTCCTCAGGTCACTCACTGTTGGGCAGTCTACCATTTTGAATGGCATCCAGGGTGTTGAAAGGGAATTGCAACACACAAATGCATTCCTGGAGGGCATTCATTCTGGTCAGGCTGCCCTTCATCGAACCCTGCAAACTCTGGCCTCAGTACTGATGGCAGCCATTGTCCCTGTCTCTAGCCTCCCCCCTCCAACGTCCTCCACCCAGACCCAATCCCCTGTACCCCAGCCTATCCCAAGCACACCATCAGACCAGCCTGCACACACCTCAACACACAAGGGAAGCTCAGGCAAACATAAGCACCACACATCCCACAGGCACTCACGCAAGCATCAAACATATACAGACACACCAACATCCAATGCCTCCACTGTGCCCCCCTCCTCGTCGTCTCCCTCCTCCCTCCCAGTGTTGTCTACACTCTCACCTGCATGCACTACCACTACAGCCACTAGGTCCCGCACCAGCATACCCACCACCACACCCCGCTCCCCTGCACTCACCACCCCACTACCATTTACACGTCCCCTGTGTCCTCTCCCTGTGTGTCTGTGACGCCCCCTCCCAAAGTACACAAACGCAGGCACACACCCACCCATCATACATCCACCTCACGACAGTCTCTGCACCCAAAGCCACAAAAGTTACACCTCCTACAACCACCTCCTCTTCCTCCGATCCCAGACCCCCTCCAGCTACCCGTCCCAGTGTTCCTAAGAAACTTTTCCTGAGCAAGCTTGACCTCTTTCCCACCCCCCCTCCAATTCATAGGTCCCGTATTAGCACCTCAGCCAAAAAATCTCCGGTACCAGTGGTGCCTGTTAGAGGTATGTGGAGTGCACCGGGCACCAGGGCAGCCAGTGTGACATGGAGCCACAGCACCGCCAGTCCCCCCCTGTGAAGCACCAGAAGTTGGACAGTGCCCTGCGGGAGTGGGGGCAGGCTCCAGCCAGCAAAGCCGCTCACAAGGGTCCCAGGGGGAGTGTCCACTCAGCTGTGACTCCTCCCAAGGTGGGGAAGGGGCAGAAGAAATCGCCAAAGTCTGGGAAGAGGAGCACGGCGGAGAAGACCGCCATCATCCCTGCTGCCCAGGAGGCCACCGCCATCCCCATCGTCACTGGCCAGGAGACCACCGCCAGAGTCAGTGCCCAGGAGGGCAGCCCGATCGTCACTGGCCAGGAGGCCACCGCCAGAGTCAGTGCCCAGGAGGGCAGCCCCATTGTCACTGGCCAGGAGGCCACCGCCAGAGTCAGTGCCCAGGAGGGCAGCCCGATCATCACTGGCCAGGAGGCGCCGCCAGAGTCAGTGCCCAGGAGGTCACCACCAGCCACAGCCCAGCTGACCAGGAGGGCCCCACCAGCCACAGCCCAGATGCCCAATGAAGGACCGCCAGCCCCAGCCCAGATGCCCAATGAAGGACCGCCATGGCAAGCACCGCTGAGCAGGGCAAGCACCACTGAACAGGGCAAAGACCGCACTGGCAAGCATCGCTGAACAAGTCAGAAACTGCAAAGTCAAGCACCGCTGAACAGGGAAAAGACCGCCATGGCAAGCACCGCTGAACAGGTCAGAAACTGAAAAGTCAAGCACCGCTGAACAGGGCAAGCACCGCTAAACAGGGCAAAGACCGCCATGGCAAGCACCGCTGAACAGATCAGAAACTGCAAAGTCAAGCACCGCTGAACAGGGCAAAGACCGCCATGGCAAGCACCGCTGAACAGGGCAAAGACCGCTGAACAGGGCAAGGGCCGCCAACTCAAGCACCTCTAGCCCATGTGCGGCAGGGGCAGTGACAGAACTGGGACCGTCATGGGGAGAGTGATGCACTCTGGGCACCAGTCCCCCTCCAGAACCAGTGGAGTACAGCATCCACTCCGTCTGTGCTTAACAGGATGAAGCACTCTGGGCACCAGTCCCCCTACAGAACCAGTGGAGAACAGCATCCATTCCATCTGTCCTTAACTGGATGAAGCACTCTGGGCACCAGTCCCCCTCCAGAACCAGTGTAGACATGCATCCACTCCATCTGTCCTTAAGAGGATGAAGCACCCTGGGCACCAGTCCCCCGCCAGAACCAGTGGAGACATGCATCCATTCCGTCTGTCCTTAAGAGGATGAAGCACTCTGGGCACCAGTCCCCCTCCAGAACCAGTGGAGACATGCATCCACTCCGTCTGTCCTTAAGAGGATGAAGCACTCTGGGCATCAGTCCCCCTCCAGAACCAGTGGAGACATGCATCCACTCCGTCTGTCCTTAACAGGATGAAGCACTCTGGGCACCAGTCCCCCTCCTGAACCAGTGGAGACTGTTATCCACTTGAGAGACTGTGGCTTTGCACTCCCCAGGATGGTACAGTGGGCAAACCACCCACTTGTGAGACTTGAGAGACTGTGGCTTTTCACTCCCCAGGATGGTACAGTGGGCAACCCACCCTCTGTATAGACTTGGGAGACTGTGGCTTTGTACTCCCCAGTATGGTACAGTGGGCAACCCACCCTCTGAATAGACTTGAGAGACTGTGGCTTTGCACTCCCCAGGATGGTACAGTGGGCAACCCACCCTCTGTGGAGACTTGAGAGACTGTGGCTTTGCACTCCCCAGGATGGTACAGTGGGCAACCCACCCTCTGTAGAGACTTGAGAGACTGTGGCTTTGCTCTCCCCAGGATGGTACAGTGGGCAACCCACCCTCTGTAGAGACTTGAGAGACTGTGGCTTTGCACTCCTCAGGATACATCAATGGGCATGGAGCCCCCTCGTGGATCTGGCGTTGTGCACTCATCCGGCTGAGGTACCCCTCCTTCCCTTCCCCCTGAGGTGCCTGTTGTATTTCTATCTGATGCCCCGGCAGTGTTCTCTCCGTTTTGATCAGGTATCTGATGTGGGCCTCGCCCATGCTTTTTGGGCGAAGTGGTCCACGGCCAATGAATGGTGCATTACCTGCACTACTAATCGTGATGTATATTTTGTTGAATGTGTATATATATCTGTATATATTTGGTTACTGTATTTTGATATATTACAATGGTTGAACTAATTTCCTTTTGTCTTTGCATTCTTCCGGAGGGGTTGGGGGTTGTTACTGGAATGTTTGGATATGCTTTGGTGTGTGTGTTGTAGTGGGTGAGGGTCGGGGTGGGGGTGGGGTGTTGCATATGTGTGTCCCTGACTTTTGCCTCCCCCTCCCCTATGTCGTAGGTGCAGTACTCACCGTTGTCTTCGGTGCCGGCGTTGATGATGGTCGTACAGGAGCAGGAAGACTATCGCAGGGAGTATTTGGAGTTCCGGTTCCATGGTGTCCTCCTTCCTCGTGGAGTGTGTAGAGGTGAGCGTTTTCCCTTTGAAATGGCTGTTTCCGCCATGTTTTTATCCACGGTGAATCCGTCCCGGAAAAGGTAGCGGATTGGTAGGTTGTGATACTGTGGGCGGTACTTTGTCTTCCGCCTGTCTGTTGGCGGTGACTGCCAAGCTGTTTGTCTGTACCGCCGTGGCGGTCGGAGTGTTAAAGTGGCTGCCTTTGATGGCGGTTTCCGCCACGGTCATAATTCCCATTTTTTTACCGCCGGCCTGTTTGCGGTCTTACCGCCGCTTTAACACCGTCCGCCAGGGTTGTAATGACCCCCATAATATTGTGTTAACGTACATGGGTCTATGAAAAAAGCAAGGGTTATACATCTGATACTGGGAGCTATAGGCCAAAGGTCAGAGGCCATTAAAGCATAACACATTCAGAAATAACAATATACACACAACAGGTACCTGTCAAAGGATAGAATAATAAGTATGCTAGGGAACATGTAAGAGAATTTCTAATTCCACCTGATTCTGACCTACCCCATTGGAAGTTGAAAAGGATAATAAGTTTAACAGGGAAAGACGGCCTGACACTAGCAAAGTTTGTGGCAAGCCTGTATCCACTTATTAGGATAATAAAAGGATTGCTGTATTCAGTAGCATTTAGTGCAACAATGACTAATTAAGCAGGAATCAAAGGATAAGAAGCTAGTCACATTGAAAAGGGGTACTCTGAATAAAACTTAACTCTGAGTGCTAGAGCATGCTCATTTTATTTGACTCATTGCAGCAGGTTTTCCTAAGTCTATATGATGCCATGAATGAGGAAGCTGATTCCTCAGCTTAGCAAGCAGGGGACATGGCAAAGGCAGTGATTGATTCCATAATCATGGCAACAGTATTCACTGGAGGAGTTCTGATAATACACATACGTTTATTTTTGTGTGATTCTTTTTTTGTGATTATGGTTACTGAGGCCAACAAGAAAAAAATGCTGCAATATTTTACCTTCTTGGGTAAAAACCTCCAATCAAAACCTAGATGATATGGTAAAAAAGTTTTTAACAACAGAAATATACTTAGCTAGTTGAAGGAAAATAGAAACCTGTTACAACTAAAGTTCATTTATCAAGGTTGAAGGTCGCCAGTGTAAATTCCAAAGTATCGGGATGGTATGGATCCAAGAACCCATTTGTAATTGTATTATACCATAATAATTGCTGCCATCATGACTCTGAAAGAACTGTAGCTAAGGATGTGCTGATGTCAACTCATCCATACTCAATACTAGGAAACTTAGGCCCTCATTATGACATTGGCGATAAAATCCCACTTACCGCCATGCTGACGGATGCCAACTTACTACCGCCGTGGCAGATATCCTTTCACCATATTATGACACACACACCAATCTGTCAGAATTTAGCCACATACACAAATACGCCACAACAAAGATCAGTGATAAACTGGTGGTATCAAAACCCACACCATTACGCCAACAGAACTATGCCCACCACATTATGACCCACGAATCACCACAGCGGACATTCAACAGTGGTAAACCACTGGCTGTATATACAGCTGCACTCACAATGGACACCCACATACAAAACAACACCACATTGGACAATTCAAACAACACACATCTGACACCCATACACACAACACACCCACACGCTCACACCACTATAAAACACACATCCTCAGTACCCACAACCCTTTACAAACAACAATTACTGCCAGGAGAATGACACCAAGACCACTGACACAACCAGAGCCACACACTATTCACACCTAAACCCCACTCACACACACCACATCACACACCGACACATCACCAACACACCTCACAGAACACCCATGGCCCCACAAAGACACCCCCCCCTTTTCACAGAGGAAGAGCTAAGGGTCATGGTGGAGGAAAATGTCAGGGCAGAGCCACAGCTATTTGGTGAACAGGAACAGCAGATATCCATTGCAAGGAAGATGGAGCTATGGCGGAGAATCGTGGAAAGGGTCAACACCGTGGGACAGCACCCAAGAAAAAGGGACGACGTCAGGAAAAGGTGGAATGACCTGAGGGAAGGTACGTTCCATAGCAGTAAGGCACCAGCTCACCATCTAGAGGACTGGCGGTGGACCCCCACTCCTCCCACATAGCTCACAGCATGGGAGGAGCAAGTCTTGGCATTACTGCATCCTGAGGGACTCGCTGGAGTAGCCGGTGGACAGGACACTGCTAAGTCAACATTTACTACTTATCACCCCCATACCTGTAGCCATCTTGCACCCTCACTCCCATCGCTCCACTTCATCCCAAACACTGCACCCACACATATGACTAATCACAATGCCAAGCCCTGCATGCCATACCAATGCATGGACAGCCCTCCCAGCCCTGCATGGACACCCATCACCAAAGCATGCACAGCATAGGGGAACTAACAATCACACAATACATCACCATACACAAGCAGAAAGTGGCAGGGCAACAGCAATGATAGAGGGGAATCAAGGTATGTACAATATGTCACAGACAGGAAGCATAATACATCACTTACATCCACACAGGTGCCCCAGCCAATGTCAGTGGAGAGGAGGTGCCACAACAAACCAGTCCCCCAACAGAAGATGCCCCCAGTGATGACAGTAACTCTGGACTTCAGGATCTGGATCACCTACCTGGTCCATCAGGGACCACTGGACAGCTGGTCACCAAAGCCCACTCACAGTCCACCACAGAGCCACCCCATCAAAATCCAACACCAGAGCACCCACCAAGCGTACCCACACCTCTGTCCCCATGACACATCAATCAGCAGTGGGCCCACCTGTACAGGGACCCCAGGCCACACCTCATACCCAAGACAATCAGGGACCTGGGGTCAGTGGCAGTGGGCACACCGTTCAGGGGACAAAGGCACAGGCCGACAGGGACACTGGGAGGACTGCTGTGTGCCAGGGGGAAGACAAGACCAGGGTACCAAGTCTCCAGGAGGCGCTCTCTGAGATCCTGGGAGCCTACCAACATTCTCAATCGTGCTGTCAAAGGTCTTGTCTACCCTGGTAAAACACATGTGCAGCTACATTTCTTTCCCCCAGGTGGAAGATTTGGCCACTGTGAAGGCCTGATTATATGCAATGGGACATATTCCCAATATTATTGGGGCGATTAACGGGACCCACATTGCGTTTGTCCCCCCCCTGCCAGAATCAACATGTGTTCAGGAATCGTAAGAGTTTCCACTCACTGAATGTGCAAATGGTGTGCCTGGCGGACCAGTCCATCTCCCACTTCAATGCTAAGTATCCTGGGTGAGTGCATGATCCCTTTGTTCTGAGGAATAGCAGCATCCCAAATGTGATGGCCCAAATACAGAGGCATAGGGTGTGACTAATAGGTGAGCCACCTCCTATTCATCCACAGCGGTAGGTATCTAAGGGGCACAAGAGTGAGTAGGCTGTCACAATTTGAACTTTGGAAGCACAACTTCAGTGTACATAGTGCATTTATGCTATGGGACAGTGGGAATGGTGGGGTATGTGCTAATCTAGTCTGTGACGCAGTTAATGTCGATATGACCGTTGTCCTCCCCCATGAAATGGTGACCACCGGTCCTGTATGTAGGGACAGGTGGCAGTGAGGTAATTCCGCCGATATTGGGCATCGTGGCGGAAGGGGGTCTTGCACCGCCTTGCAATTCATCATTGGACAAAATGGGTCTCTATGGAGTACAGTGACCAATGGGGATTTGCGCCGGCGGTGACGGTGTACACCGCCACTGACGTGACCACCATTTTCTATCAGATTCCTCACTTGTTTCCTGACCTTCAACATGAGAACACCTCCACTGTGTTTGCTGCTGTGACCTGTGTCTGGAACCTACCATGGCCCGTGTTACGGGGAAAGGGCCATTGCCTTCACTTCAGAGAAGTTGGAGCGACTGGTGGATGGAGTCCTATCCCAGTACGGACTACTGTATGGGCCTCCAGACCAACAGGTGAGCACACTTTGGGCACGGTA
Source organism: Pleurodeles waltl (assembly GCF_031143425.1). Lineage (NCBI taxonomy): Eukaryota > Metazoa > Chordata > Amphibia > Caudata > Salamandridae > Pleurodeles > Pleurodeles waltl. Next base: position 1,055,279,117 of record NC_090440.1, read on the forward strand.
CATGTGGGAAGGATGCATGGAGATGTGTGTGCATGCATCATGTCTTGTGGTGGTGTACATGGTGCGCACCGGGCGATGTGTGTGCCAATGGTGATGGAAATGAGATTGGTGGGCCATATGTGTGACAGGCTGGATTGTTTGTTTAATGGTGTTCTCTTGTCTGTATTACCTCTGCAGATCAGCGCCCATCAAAAGACGGGACCAAGGCGTGCCATTGCCATGTACGTGCGGACCCTGGGGGTCTATGGCAGGCACAGCACCCACTATCGGAAACGGTGGGAGGACCTGAGATGCTGGGCACGGAAGACCACAGAGGCCCAGTAGGGGATGGCCTCCCAACAAGGAAGGGGTGCCCGTCGGAACCTGACCCCCCGGATGGCCTGCATACTGGCGGTGGCCTACCCAGAGCTGGATGGGCGCTTGAGGGAATCACAGCAGCCACAAGGGGGTGAGTGCAGTGGGCATCATTAAAAAATTTGGCATGTAGGGTGGGATCTGGGTGGTGGATGTGATTTAGTGGGTGCTCCTGAGGCCAGGCCAGACATTGCAAAGTGAGTCAACTCTAGGGTAATCGGTGTATGGCAAATGCAGACAACCTAGCTTGTTAGCATTCCTTTTCAGTCAGGGCTTTGTGGGTACCAGGAGGGGTGCAGTTGGCGGTGTGTGGCCCTCATCGTGCCGTGGCATCTAGCCAAATCACTGGCAGTGCAATGTATAATGCTCAAGCCTGATCCCTGTATGTGAAGGTGCTGTGTATGCCAAATGTGGTGTTGGTGCAGTAATTGACCCAGTGCTTCCTTTTTCTCTCTCGCCATCTTTCTTCTTCTGTCAACCTGTCCATGTGTGCATTAGCATCATCTGGCGGAGAAGCAGGGGCACCAGCGACACAGGGACCTTCATCCCACAGGACCCAGGACGCAGAGTCCACTGATGCTGAGGGAACCAGTGGGACGGAGGGCGAGGGGAGCACCACAGCGGAGACAAGAGGTGACAACACAGACTCAGATACCTCCTCCGATGGAAGATCCCTGGTGGTGGCGGATACCTCTGTGACCACCCCAGCTGCGGGTACAGCCGCCACCCCGTACCAGCACTGCCCTCCCAGTAGCCCCTCAGCGAGTTGCCTGTGATGCTCACCCAGGAGGGTGGGCATCCCCTTAGCTCCAGACATCTCAGGCCCTACCCCAGTGAGCCCTGCTGCCCTGAGTGAGGAGGCTATTGTCCTCCTGAGATCCATCTTGCGCCAACCTCTCCCTCACCACCGTTCCCACATCCACCGTACCACAACCGGCGGCAGATCCTTCTCCCACCTCGCCGCCAAAACCTGGAACTCCCTCCCTGTCAACCTACGTCTGACCCAGGACCTCCTGACCTTCAGGAAACGTCTGAAGACCTGGCTATTCAAGCAGTAGCAACCCCCCCAGCGCCTTGAGACCCTAACGGGTGAGTAGTGCACTTAACAAGTGATTGATTAATCTCTGTAGGGCAGTCAACCATTCTGAATGTCTTCCAGAGGCTGGCATCCCAGATTCAGCAATGCAATGCATTCCTGGAAGGCATCCACGGTGGATTGCAGCCCAACAGAGATTGATACAGGTTCTGGCCTCCTCTCTGATGGCAGCCATTGTCCCAGTTTCTACCGTCCCCCCTCCAACTACCACTTCCTAGTCCCAGTCTCCTCTACCTCAACCTATCCCATGTACACATACAGACGAGCATGCACACAAGACAACACTCAAGAGTGGCACAGTCAAGCACAGGCACCACACTTCATCCCACAAGCACTCACACAAACACCAGACAGTTGCAGACACACCACATCCACTGCCTCCACTGCCCCCCCTCCTCCTCCACATCCCTCACAGTCACTTCCACACTCACACCTGCATGCACTGCATCAACATCTATCACAAACATCACCACACCATGCAGCACACACACCTCACTTGCAGACTCCTCCACAACATCCATGCACGCTTCCCCTGTGTCCTCTCCCACCTGTCTGTCCCCCTCCTAAAGTACACAAATTCAAGCACTCACACACCCAACAACCATCCACCTCACATCAGCATACTGCCCATGCACCTGCAACCAAATCCAGCAAACATACACCTCCTACAACCACTCCCTCAACCTCCTCTCCCATCCTCCCTCCATCCTCGCACCCCAACGTCCCTAAGAAGCTTTTCCTTGCCCAACTTGACCTCTTCCCTCCCCCTCCCCCTCCCGTCCAGCCCGTAAGAGCAGGGTCCCAACGACCCAGCCCAGCAACTCAGCCAAACAGTCCATGCGGACAGTGGTGGCACCACCTAGTCGTGGCGGCAAGTCAGTGAAGGATCCCACTCCACCTGCCAAGAAGGGGAAGGATCCCACACCTATTGCCATGAAGGGGAAGGAGTCTGCACCTCCTGCTTTGAAGGGGAAGAAGCCCTCAACTCCTGTCTGAAAGGCTAAGGAACACGTTCAACCTGACATGAAGGGGAAGAAGCCTTCAACCCCTGCCAGGAAGGGTAAGGAATCCACATCTCATGCCCAGAAGGGAAAGAAGCCCTCAACTCCAGTGGAGGCTGTGAGGGTGACACCTCCAGGCCCCCACTGTCAGCTGAGGAACTGCATCCCTCACCACCAGCAAAGGCTGTCCAGAAGGCACCTCCCTCTGCCACCACGGTGCAATCATCACCACCAGCAAAGGCTGCCCAGGAGGCACCTCCATCTGCCACCATAGTGCAGCCATCACCACCAGTGAAGGCTGCCCAGGAGGCACCTCCATCTGCCACCACAGTGCAGCCATCCCCACCAGCAAAGGTTGCCCAGGAGGCACCTCCATCTGCCACCAAAGTGCAGCTATCACCACCAGCAAAGGCTACCCAGGAGGCACCTCCATCTGCCACCACAGTGAAGCCATCACCACCAGCAGAAGCCATGTAGGCCACCCTCCAGGGACTGCTGTACGAGGGGCCCCCTCCAAAACTAGTAGGAAAGTCACCCACTCCAGACACTGTGGCCTTGCTCTCCCCAGGACAGAGAAATGGCCCTCGAGCCCCCTCCAGAACCAGTGGACTTTTCACATAATCGGCTGAGGTGCCCCCCATCTCCCATCCCCCTGAGGTGCCTGCACACTTGCAAACTGATGCCCCTGCAGAGTTCTATCCGGATGAAGTCAGGATTCGAGTTGGGCCTTGGACTGTGCCCTGTGCCATGTGGGCCCTTAGTACATTGGACTGGGCAGTGGCCCTTTGTGTACATTTGTACATATCTGTTTCTCGTACAATTGGATTATTTATTAGCTGTTGATATCAATACATTCTCCTTAGTGCATTCTTATTGTCCTTGAATTATTCTGCTGTGTATCGTGTGCCATTGTTTTTCGTGTGCAGCTGGACATGTGCATGTGTATGGTGTGTGTGTGTTGGGTGTGTGTTGTGTGTGTCACTCTCATTTTCATCCCTCCCTCCCTTGTGTGCTAGGAGGCTGTACTCACCGTCATCATCTTCATTGGCTCTGGTGTTCCAGGTGGAGCATGTCGAAGAAGAGCATTAGAAATACTTGCAGTTCGAGTTCCATGGCGGTGTTGTTCTTTCCTGTGTCTCCAATGGTGAGTCCTTTCTCTTCTGTGAATGTGTTTCCGCCAGGCTTTTGATGGCGTTGGTACCATCCCGGAAAATTTGGAGGATTGATGTGTCTTACTGTGGTGGGCGGTAATTTGATTTCCGCCTGGCTGTTGACAGCTACCGTTGTGGTGAGTGTTGTTTCCGCACTGCCGGTTGGTGTGGTAGATTGGCTGTTGATGGGGGTTATCACCGCCATGATCATAATTTGGTGGTAATTACCACCAGCCTGTTGGCGGTTTTACCATCACTTTATCATTCACCTCCAGGGTTATAATGAGGGCCAATATGTTCTCCAGGTAATGATTACCATGAACAGTTCCCCCCACCCCAAACAGAAGAAATGACTAGAGAGGCTAGGCAAAGTAGAGGGGATACTCTGTACCTCAGGCAGAAAGCGATAATTCACAGCAGACAAAGAACATGGCGAGCTTGGGTTAAGTTAGAGGAGCCTAGGCCTATTGACATTTCCCAAGATATATGCCTAGTTCAAAGCTATGTTTTAAACTGTTCCGGTATTAGAAGAAAAAGAAAAATACAACTTTAGTTGAAGGGTAAAAGACATGCTCTTTAGAGTGTGCCAGAAGTCTTCCATAATGATTTTTTATTGACATTAGTGTTAACTGGTGTATGTTAAAGCTAGGGTGGCCACAATGCTAATCATCTCTGTACAGGGACTTTGAGAGCAGGGGTAATTTTTTTCTGACACCTTTTGGCATGTACCAGATGTCTTGAGCAGGTGGCTAGAAAACTGCTCTAACTGCAACTTAGAGATTGCTGCATTGCTGGGCGAGCAATCTGGGGTAGCGCAACACTCACTAATACATTTCTGTAGTGATCTAAGTGCAGCTCACTGATTTGACAGTTAATTAAAAAAGTTCACAAATTATCACTATGAGTTGCCAACTAAAAAAGTTAATAGATTATCACTATGAGTTAGTGTTTGCTCCAGACAGTGGTGAAGACACTTGCAACAGTGTTTTCTGTTGAAATGCATAATTTGTTCTTTATAAACATACTTTTTCAACTGTTACTACTTTGTTCTCTCCAGTACTATGGGGCACATTTAAGAGCCCCTTGCGCCACCTTAGTGCCGCTATAGCATCATTTATTTATGCTAAGGTGGTGCTAAAGTGGCATTTTCCCCACACCATATTTAAAAAGTGGAGCAATGCATGCATTGCCCCTCTTTGAAAACCCTACTTTTTGAAAATACTTTTTCAACTGTTCCTACTTTGTTCTCTCCAGCACTATGGAGCACATTTACGAGCCCCTTGTGCCACCTTAGTGCCGCAATAGCATCATTTATTTATGCCAAGGTGGTGCTAAATTGGCATTTTCCGCACACCATATTTAAAAAGTGGAGCAATGCATGCATTGCCCCTCTTTGAAAACCCTTGCACCACATTATGCCTGCCCCAATCTAAGAGACTTCCTGGTACCATTTTGTTTGGCACTTTTCACGCCTACTCAGAGGAGGCGTTAAAAGGGGGCTTCCATTATTTATAATGGGCCCCTATGTACTCTGCAGGAGTAGCGCCAACATTTTGCAGAGTACATCAATAGCATAAAAAAAAAGATCCTATTACCCCCTACCCTGTGACATGGTGCACCGTATTTTAGATAGGGGGCACACATGGTGGTGATAGTGGGGTGCTAAGGGGCACAAGGAAAGTGGTGCTGCACTAGGTGCAGCACCACTTTTCTTAAATCTGCCCCTATGTTTCTTCTTCCTCTGTGTCTTCTACATATTTTCTTTGCCTTGATTAAGCTACTGTTTGGACAGCCCATCTGTTTTAAGACAAAAAAAATTAAAAAATGAAAAATATACTTCCTCCAGTATTGACATCTATTTGCAACCTTTCAGAATAATTATTTACTGGCATCCAGCTGTTAGAAATGGGGTCTCTAGCTGGCAGCCAGTTTGCACTCTGTCCAAACAGGAACCCTCACTCTAGTCAGGGCAAAGGAGAAACACACCTGGTTAACCCCCACTCACACTCCTTGGTAGTTTGGCATGAGCAGAAAGGCTTAACCCAGAAGCAATGTGTAAAGTATTTGTACCAACACACACAGTAATACAGTGAAAACTCTACAAAATGCACACCTCACCAGTTTTAGTCAAAGAAGACCAAAACGACAAAAATCCAACACATACAAGCCAAGATGAGGTTTGAGGCAGTTCACACGCAGAACCCTCAAAGAGTTCCTGGGAGTCGGCAAGATCACCAGAAAGGTGACATCACTCTTGTGCTCCACCACCTAAAAAGGCCCATTCCACATGTTCTGGAGCACCCTAGGCTCCATGGGGGCCATCACCTACACTTTCTGCCAGGTTGAAGTTCAACCAGAGTGGCATTCTGGTCATACTAGCGTTTCAGGTCTTCCTGGCTTGCTTCTAGGTACTTCTGAGCGAGCTTCCTGAAGTGGGCTGTCTGGTTCCTAAAAGCCAGCCAGTAGCTAAATACATCCTTCGGGGCTTACTGGATTCCTTCTCCAACCCTTCCCTAACCAGACTCAGAGGTCCTCTCACAGAGTGTCCATACAACAATTTAAAGGGGCTAATACCAAGTCCCTTTTGTGGCACCTCCCAGTAAGCAGCCAGAAGGCATGGCAAGAGGATGTCCCACTTACACCTCAAGGGCTTTGACATAATCATGCCTTTCAAGGTGCGGTTGAATTACTCACCCAGAGCATTTCCTTGATAGTGGTAAGGAGTGGTGAACTTATAGGTTAACCCACACTCCTTCCAAAGAGACTTCATATATGTAGATATGAAGTTAGTACCCCTATCAGATACCACCTCAATGGGGAACCCCATGTGGGTAAAAACCATCATCAATGCCATTCCCACCACCGGGGCCAAGATTGACCTCAGAGGTATAACTTCCGGATACCGGGTTGCATGGTCCACCAAGACCAGGATAAACCTGTTGCCCATGGTTGTCTCGGGATCCAGAGGCCCCAGAATGTCTACACCCACCCTTTCAAAAGGGGTGCTGACCACAGAAGGTCAGAGGGGAGCCTTACATTTCCTCCCAATTTTGCCACTTGCCCGACAAGTTGGCAAGACCTACAATATGCATCAGTGGGTGACAAGCCTCTCAAAGGTCTTGTTCTGCCCCAAATGTCCCGCCAAAGGCACACCATGAGCCAGAATAAAGGCTCTGAGTCACTGGGGTACCACTGGCACACGGGCTGCCCCAGGCTCAGCAACCTTAGGCTTGCTATAAAGGAAGCCATCCTCCCAATAAATCAGATGTGACCCAGACTCCTACCTGGCTCCTGTTATGTAGCCTGCTGTCACAAACCCTCCAGAGTAGAGAATGTTTTCTGTGCCTCACATAATGTTTCCCTGGTGGGTCCCCTTCCTGCTGCCACTGGGTCAGCTCAGGGACCTCTCCCAGCTCAACCACCTGTTCCCCTGTAGGATCCGGGGCATCCCTCTCAGGTTCAGCCTCCTCCCAGACCGTGGGAACTTCTGGGGCCAATTCACATGCCCCTTGCCCTTCCGGCAGACGCCTGGGCCACTTTTTAGGCTCCAGGGTCTCCTGATCACCCTGACGGGCTGCCATTGATTGAGTGGACTCACACATCCACCCAGGCAGGCCCAACATCTCTAAGTGAGGACCTTTTGAGAACTCCGCCTGTTTACCCTTCCCCCTCACTTCTTCTGATGTGGACCCTGGCCACCCTTGGCATGGTCCCCACCATACTTCTCGTGGACCCTGGTGCTCTTCCAACAGTCTGCTTTCTGCGAAAGGTATTTGGTGTCAGTCAGCTTGCTGTCAATCAGGTTCTGGCACAGCTCTGGTAAACAAAGACTGGAAAATGTTTCCTAGGCAATCAAATTGTACAGCCCCTCATTAGTTGACACCTTGCTGCCCTTTACCCAACCATCCAGTGACCTGCAAAAAGAGTCAACACATTCCAACTAAGTTTGGGATTCTTTCTTTTTGTAGGATCTAAATTTATCCCTGTTCTGCTCAGGGGTGAGACCATATCTGGTGAGTAGGGCATCCTTCTTGATAGAGTAGGTGAGTCCCTGAGGATCTCCTAAGGATGTCAGAGTGTCCTTCCCCTCTACCTCAAAGTGCTTCCACAGAGCCGCCCCCCAATGTGCTTCAGGGACCATGCATATGTGGAGAGCTGACTCACACCCCTTAAACCACAGATAGATGTCATCCTCCCTCTTATAATCCTTTACTATGCCCTTTGGACTGTGTATCCTCTTTTCAGGCTGCACTGAGGTACTGCTACCACCATCACTAGTAGACTGGCTCCTCTGAGCCAGGTCCCTTAAACTGAACTCAAGAGCCAATAGCATATTTTTCTCCTCCGTGGCCAACCTTCTCTCTTCCATATCCATTTTAAGCTTCTCTAATGGCAACTGGTGCAACCTCTCCGTCTGTCTGTCGTGCAACTCCTCAGGAGTCAGACCCTTGGATTACAAACTGGTACCTTCCCTGGATACCCCCCAAGGTAGAACAGGCACATCCACTACCACATTATGAATACTCCTCATCCTCATCCTCCTCCGCTGTGTGCCTGCCAGACTCCTTGGCTGCCACCAAGGCCCTCAATGCCTTTTGCAGCTCCTCCTTCCTGGCAGAGCTCTTGGTTGGGCAGGCAAGATCCTTACAAAATTGCTTACGTTGAGTCACTGTGTACTCTCCAGTTTCTCCAACTCAAAAACAGCTTTTGTAGACACAGTTGTTGCATCCCAAAATTGAGACATGTTGGTAAGGTTCACTCAAAAGTGCAAAGATCCGAAGAAGAACAGAGCATTCCCAAGAGAAGTTAAAAAAACAAAATCAGAAATCATCAAAAATATGGAAGGAGGAGAAAGTCCAAAAAGAGAAAAAGCAAATACAACAAGACAAGGAGCATGTGGTCATGTAATGGTCTGTATGTCACGTACAAATAAAAGTAAAATCCTCACCACTGATGGTGGGAGTCGGTTTGCCCTCGGTCCAAGCAGGGACCCTCACTCTAGTCAGGGCGAAGGAGAAGCACAACTTTTTAACCCCTACTCACCCTCTGGGTAGCTTGGCATGAGCAGAAAGGCTTAACCCAGAAGCAATGTGTAAAGTATTTGTACCAACACTCACAATAATACAGTGAACACACTACAAAATGGACACTGCAGCAGTTTAGAGAATTAGGTAATATTATAATTATTTAAATCAAACAAGATCAGAATGACAAAAATCCAACATACACAAGTCAAGATTTGAATTTTCAAAACATTAAGGGGGTCATTATACCCTGGCGGAAGGCGGAGAAGTGGCGGTAAGACCATCTACAAGCTGGGGGTCTTTTTTTTTTAATTATCCGCTGGTTCTCCGTTCCGCCCGCCGGGCTGGAGACCTGGGTCTCCAGCCCGGCAGCTGTCACTATACTGCCGGCGGTATTTGGACCCGGCTGACCGCCATGGATGTCATGCGGTTTGAAACCGCCATGAAATCCATGGCGGTAAGCACTATCAGTTCCAGGGAATTCCTTCCCTGGCACTGATAGGGGTCCCCCCACCCCCACGCCGACTCCCTCCCCTACATCCCCACCACCCCTGCCACCCCCCAAAGGTGGCAGGACCCCCCTCCCCACCCGACCCCCAACATCACAGCACTCACTCACACACGACACGCACGCAGGCACCACCAACACACACACGCACACACACCGACATGCATGCCAACATCCACACACACAGTCAGACACGTACACCCACATTCAAACATACATGCACACAACCATACAGACATACCCACAGACATACACGCACTCATTCCCAATCACACAACACCCCCGCAAGCATACATGCACTCACACACCCCCTCTACATACACAGACACAACCCCCCATGCACGCACACAACACACAACACTCCCCACACCCCCCTCCCCTAATGGACGATCGACTTACCTTGTCCGTCGATCTTCTGGGAGGGGACGGGATCCATGGGGGCTGCTCCGCCGACACCACACCGCCAACAGAACACCGCCACGCCGAATCACAGGACGTGATACAGTGGGTGGTGTTCTGTTGGTGTGGCGGTGGAGGTGGAGCAACCTCCACTTCCCCGCCTCCCCCCAGTATGGCTGTTGGCGGCTCTCCGTCCGAAAAAGGACGGAGAGTTGCCAACAGTCATAATACACTGAGCGGAAACCGCCACCACTGGCGGTCTACCGCACAGCGGTCCCTCGGCGAACTTGCGAAAAGTCCGCCGAGGTCATAATTACCACCTACAAGTCTTATTCCATTGAAAACAATGGGAACGTTGAATTTACACAAAGTACCTGGTTTGCGTGAAAAATAAAGACACATGGGTGAGCGTGTGTCAGAAAAGTCAGCAATGTGTTGATTCCTTACTCGCAAATGAGGCCGTGCATTGTTTCTTCTCCGGTCAGTTAGGCGATGTGTTGTTTTTCTCCCTCGCAAGAAAGCGGCGCATCAATTTCTGGACAGGGCACCTTGGATCCGCGTAGGTTCACAATGACTTTGACGGCTAGCGATGATGCGTGAGAAATCTGGTTGCACAATGTTAAAAAAATGTACTGCTTGGGGTTTGCATCGTTATCAGCAGCCGCAAGTGGGTGTTGCGTCATTCCTCCCGGTGCGATGAATCGATCTCCTTGCCATGATACAGGTGGAGCATCGATTTTAGCCACAAACTGAGTGGCACGTCATTTTTCAGCAGGGTGCAGGTGGTGAGTCGAAATTTCCCTGTGTGGCATTCTGTGCATTGATTTCAGTCCTTGTTCTGCCAACTTCACCTCTCAAGGACCCAGGGACTGGATGGGGCACCACTTGGCAGGGCAGGAGTCTCAGCAGAGAGTCCAGGTGCTGGCAGGGGCAGTCTTTGATGGCTCTGAGACTTCAAAACAGGAGGCAAGCTCAATTCAAGCCTTTGGAGATTCTTCAGAAGCAGGAATATGCCACAATGTCCAGTCTTTGTCCTCTTTCAGGCAGAAGCAGCAACAGCAGGCCAACCCAGCAAAGACCAGTCACAGTCAAAGGGGCAGTACTCCTCCTCCAGCTCTTCAGCTCTTCTCCTTGGCAGAGGTTCCTCTTGATTCCAGAAGAAATCTAAAAATCTTGGGTTTCGTATCCACTACTTATACCTCTTATTGCCTTTGGAGTAGGCAAACTTCAAAGGAAAGTCTCTGTTGTTCACAGGATCTTGCCTTGCCCAGGAATGGGCCCAGACACACTCCAGGGGGTTGGAGACTGCATTGTGTGTGGGCAGGCACAGCCCATTCAGGTGTAAGTGACCACTTCTCCCTCCACTCTATCTCAGATGGCCCATCAGGATATGCAGGCTACTTCCCAGCTCCCTTTGTCTCGCTGTCTAAAGGGGGTTCACAAACAGCCCAACTGTCAGTCTGACCCAGTCGGGGAATCCACAAACAGGCAGAGTCACACAATGGTTTAAGCAAGAAAATACCCACTTTCTAAAAATGGCTTTTTCAAACTGCCAATTTAAAAAACAACTTTACCAAAAGATATATTTTTAAATTGTGAGTTCAGAGACAACAAACACCACATTTCTATCTGCTCCCAAAGTTAAACTGCACTTAAAAGTTATTTAAAGGAAACCCCCATGTTAACCTATGAGAGAGATATGCCTTGCAACCAGTGAAAAACAAATTTGGCAGTATTTCACTGGTACGACATGTAAAACAGACCAGTACATGTCCCACCTTTAACATACACTGCACCCTGCCCATGGGGCTACCTATGATCTGCTTTAGGCGTGCCTTACATGTATGATCAGGGAAGGTTTGGGCTTGGCAAGTGGGTACACTTGCCAGGTCGAATTGACAGTTTAAAACTGCACACACAGACACTGCAGTGGCAGATATGAGCCAAGTTTATAGGGCTACTTAGGTGGGCGGCACACCGAGGCCGTAGGCCCAATAGTAGCATTTGATTTATAGGCCCTGGGCACCTCTAGTGCACTTTACTAGGGACTTACTAGTAAATCAAATATGGCAATCATGGAAAAGCCAATTACACATATAATTTACACAGGAGCACTTGCACTTCAGCACTGGTCAGCAGTGGTAAAGTGCCCAGAGTACCCAAAACAGCAACAACAGAGTCCATCACACAGTCAAAGCATGGGAAGCAGACGGAAAAAATACAGGGCAGACCTCCCCAAGGATGCCAGGTCTAACGTCAGCTTGTAGTACAGTACGAGGCACTCACTCCCAAAGGAGTAGCCAGAAAATGAACACACCCTCACTGTGAACCAAAACTTAATGGTACAAAGCAAGTGAAGAAAGTGGATTTACCCTCCCTGGAAGAACTCCCTTTCTTATCGAATCCAAGGTTCTATCCATGCATCCTTTCAGCCTTGTATCTACTCGCTGATATTCACCATTTCACATTTACATTGTCATCGAGTCATTCTTCAATCCTTCATTCAGTCTTCCACTATTCCACCCATCTGGCAATTCCAACCATCCATTCATCCTTACACTCACCTGCTTAAATCCACCATTTTAGCTGTACATTCTGTCATCCACCCATTCATTCTTCCATCCATCATTCAATCTTTTATTATCAGTCCATTGGCAATTTCATGCATTCATCCAACCATATATCCATATATCCATCCATCCATCATTCATTCTTCGTCTTACTCATCCATTAATAAAGCCTTTGAGCCATTAATTGATCTTTTTGTCCATCCATTCAGATTTCCATTTACTTTGCCATCCTTTCACCCATCCATTCACCAACCCTTTCAACTAACCATGCATCTGCCCACTCATCCGTCCACAACTGTCCACCTTCTTCTCCATCCATATTTCCTATCACCATTCCTACCTTTCTTTCACCTTCCTTACTTTCACTCTTACTATGGTCTTTTTGATTTTCTATCACTACATCTGTCTTTCTTACGTACATTTAATAATGAGCTTCTGTCTGCCCTCCCCTGCAGCAGCTGGTAAATGAAGGAGTCAGAAGGATTAACAACACCCATTACTGCTACCACTTAAAAAGTGAGAATCTATAACAATACAATAGCTGCCATACATACTGAACAGCAAACTCCTCAGCCTGGATCCATGTGCCTTGCTGGCCTCGCCTCCTATCATTTTGATGTAAGTAAAGGTGAAAGCCACTACTTGCTGATATTTCCATCTCTAAAGTTTCCAGCATTGAATTGCTCACATTTCCTTGAAGCAGACAGATTTGCTAGTTAATAAACATAGCTCTAGCCTCCTCTGTTACAAACTGAAAAGTAACTGAGCTTTAGTTACAAATTGCCAAGCACGGTGCATTGATATGTGTTAGCTGTTCCATTACTCGCAAGCCTCCCTGATCGGCCCTACACTTCTGAGACTATGGGCAAGATTTATATATTGGCAGAGAGGGTACACCGTGGCAAGTGTGATGGAGTTCAAACCCCAGCCAATATGGTGGTCCGTCAGCCACATTTACATGCAAATGGACCTTAGGGTTAATCATGGGGGAGACTACTCAATCACCACCATGATTAATCCCCTCTGATGACCCTGGGGAGTAAGGGCTGCCAGTGAAATGGCTACATGTCCACTCGCCCAATTTAGATGTGCGGTCACTTTTTAATGTTCCTTACCACCAAGTAAAAACTGGTGGTTAGGAACAGAAAAAAAAAATCAGTGCTCCCATCGCCATTGGAGAAGGGCTCCTGTCGCGAAGGGAACATAACATTTTTTCCTTTCAAAAATAAAATCCCATTTTAGGATTGCTTTGAAAAGAAAAAAAGAATACTGTTTGCTGAAGGGCTGTCCTGCGGCAAAGGGTAAAATGCATTGACAGGAACCACCATGAAGGTGGTTCCTGTCAGGGTCTTTGTAAATAACCACCAGCTAGGTCGTCATTTATACTTCTGGCAGGCGGAGTAGTTTCGGCCTGGTGGACGTAAAGTCCTCCGTCAGGCTAATGGACCTTACTCCGTCCGCCAGTAATTAGATTGTGACCTCATTGTGGGAAGAACCCCTACTCCAGCCTTTGTTGAGATAAGTCTACTTCAATTACAATCCCCATCTCTTCTTTTTTTTCCTGTCAAGATAAATGCTTCTCTAACCGGTGCTGCACATCAAGAGAAGCACAAGCATTAATGCTTTTGTGCATGGAGCCGCTTGCACAATCTCAAAATGGCTTTTGTGCACTAGATGAAAAAATGGTGCACGCGCTCAAGCGTGCATCCTGCAGGAAACACAGGACACATCTAATAACAAGGTGGGAGTGTGCCTTTCAGGATGCAGTGTGTTTAGTTTTACTGCAAAATACCTACGGGCATATTTGTGCATTTTGATGCAAGACTGCACTAATGCAGTTTTGCATCAAAAAGTTCAGCACCGGCTTGCACCATTCCTAAGCGCCAGCCGGGCGTCATATTTATGGAATGGCTCAAGCCAGTGCAAAGGGTGGGCTAGTGTAAAAAAAAAATGACGTGAGCCGGGTGGGGGTGGCGGTATGGGAGAAGGGGGTTTTGCACCAAAAAAAAATGCCTCTAACTAGCCTAGCGTAATTTTCTGATGCAAAACCATCCATACCACATGACTCCTGCCTTAGAAAAGACAGGAGTCATGCCCACCACCCCATTAGCCAGCACACAGGACCAGTGTACCCTGGGCATGGCCACTGCACCCTGTGCCATCCTATGGTTTCTCTCTGGTGTAGGTGGGGATGTTCCTGGGGCTTGGGGAGGGCTCCTGCGGACCCATTCCATGGTGTTTAACCACGGAAATGGGTCCACAGGTCGCCTAATGCCTGGTCTGACCCAGGTGTTAAATAATGGTGCAAAGTAAGCTTTGAACCATTATTTAGCCCCTCCTCCCACCCGTGCGTCATTTTAGCATGGGGGGATAAATATGGGGCTATGGGGTTAGCACTATTTTTTACTTGGGAATGCCTATCTTGCATCTCATTGACGCAAGGTAGGTTCACGCATCTAAAAAGTGGTGCAAACTCCAATATTTTGACGTTATACATGTCTAACTTCAAAATATAAATATGGAGTTTGTTTTGTGCAGAATTTGCGTAAAAAAGGACACAAATTTGATGCAAACGGAGCATATATATGCCCCCAAATATCTTCTGTGGTATCTAGCTGGTAAAGACAAATTCTGCAACCTTAGAGAAGGTTTGGGGTGGGATTTCAATGGATAGGAAAAAATCATGTTTGGAACTGATGTCTGAAGAGCTGTTTTTTATTAATTTTTTTGATAGAAGAGCAAAAGGGATTACTATGCATTGCGTGATATATGAAATTCCATATCTTGGAACTGCATTCTGACAAAGGTCTAGGTTAAGGTTATTTGACTTCTAAACCTTAGTTGGACCCAACAAATTACATCAGAACTCTGGAGAGACCAGAGGTAATCAGAGATGGACAGTTTATTGCCCAGGTATTTCTGTGTGCCAGAGTGAAGGGCTTACATATAAAACAGACTATTTTATAAATGCTCTTGGCTTCAATAGGAATAAAATGTGTTCAAAATGTTTATTTTCTGAACCCACCTTAGCTGCAAGTCTTTCTTTATAATTGTCTGTTGTGAATTTGTTATACTATGACTAATTGTAGAGTATGCATCTCAAAAGAGAGGGTATCTAAGTAAAGATCCACGTCTTGAGTTTCTTGCAGAACACGAGGACTGAGAAGGCAACTCTGATGTGCAAGGGGAGCTGTCCAGGCCTTGGATTGTGACCAGAGTTTAAAGTATAAGGGAGATGACAGAGATTAGATAGTAAATGAAATGGAGATTAATCTAAGTCATATTTTTAAACACGTAGGTGGATCTGACAGGAACATATTGCCGCCTCAATGAGGAATGAAACAAGATGGTACTGCTTGGATTCCTTAGGAGTACTGCCCTTTATTTTTAGTTTTCAATCATCTTACTCAGACAAACTCCCTGTCTCCAAGCAGATGATGGTTTGTACAGTGGATGGCATGGTAATATTGTGCAGGAATTTTAGTGAGGACCTAAGTTTTAGGGACCCCTCCTGGAAAAGTGACCATGGTGTGATTATTCCTGTTGGAGTAAAAATTAGAACAGAAGCAAGATATTCAATGGAATGGCTCTAGGGTGGTGAGCAGACCTCAAAGAATAAGCAAGATGACAGAATGTAGAAAGTAAATGAAGTGATGATTAATCCAAGTAATATTTTTCAACACCTAGTTGGATCAGAGAGGAACATATTCTCCCCATGGCAGAAATAGTAAGAAGAGCATATTATGGCAAACACAGGGGTGCCTGGAGTGGGTTGGAGCATGCTTTCTGTATACAAATAAAGAATAGGGCAAACTAGGTACCTTGCCTAGGGCACCAAAATACCTTGAGACAGTCTTGGAAATAAGGCCACACTACCTCACAAATGCAGAATGGATGAGTAATATTGAAGCAGGCATGCACCCTAGCAATAATTTCCACCAAGTAAGTACTGAAGGGTGAAGAGGGGTGATAATGATAAGGGCTTCAGAGGGGCACCAGTACAACCTGAGCAACCAAGCAGCTGAAACTAACATCCATAAAAACACAAACTGAAGGCACCTGTGGCTAAATCCCGTTCATAATAAGGTTTCAAAATCTATAATGGAGGCAAACTGTGCAGCATCTCCACACATGAAATGGAAATCTACTTTCTAATAGTTGCTAGCTCATCGTAGGCTTTGTGAAGTATTCATAAAGTGCTGCCATAGGGTGATTTTTTGTGACCTGGAAAACTTGGATTAATCTGCTTTCTGTGGGAAAGGGTGCCCTTGATGCTTGATGCTAAGAACAGCTTTGCCATCCTTGAAACAGAGTGAGGCTTGATTCACATAACTTGTCCCTGATCTGAGGAATATTTCAAATGCAATCTTGGAACTAGAAAAGGTTCTTAATGTTAGTCAAGTGCTACCAAAACAGCACTGATGAGAAGTTCTTTCCAAATCATGGACTGCAACACAAACATGAATGTTCTTCTTTGGAAAAGTGTAAAGTAAGCCAGAATGCAAAAAATGAATGGTAAGATCAGGGTGTATTGACTAATGGCAAGGAGTTTCATTCTGCTAGATGAGCTTGTTGTGACCATGAGGTCACGCTCTGAATCAGGGCGAGTCATGCTTGCATGACAACACTCAGGATTTAGGAGAGAGAGTCAAAATTTCTTTAAGCAAAAATGTGATGTCACCCATGACAAGAACATGAGGAGACTAGCTTCTCAGGAGCAGGCTCATGTATTGTGTGAGGGACAATATTGGGTAAAGATCTAGCACCATTGAAGCATCATGTTGTGCATGAGAAGGCTATTACACTGGTGACAAAGGTATAAGATCAAGGAATCCTTGAAGAACCAACCGCAGCACAGAGACATGTGCAACAGAAAGGGGTTGCACTGACATATCACAAACATGTGCAGCATAAGGCAGTGGCCATTTTGAAGCCAGGCACACCAAGAAAGCCCATTAAAGTCAATGGGGCGGCCATCTTGAAACCGGCCTACCAGTAAGAAATTCTATTATAGTCTATTGTATAGTCTTTGAGGCTGCCATTTTGAGGTCAGGCATCACCTTGTAAAATCCATTGAAACTTATGGGGTGGTCATTTTGAAGTCACGGTACACACCGGACAAAGGCCGTAACACCACTGCAAAACCACAGAGACTACCAATAATGGACAGAGTCAAAACATAGAGCAACACCCCAATAAGAAAAACAATATCTCACTACTAAACCAACACCAATCAAGAAAAGAGTGAAAGTCGTCAGAGACAAAAACAGGTAGATCAGCCCCATACCCCAGACCCTCTAAGCAACTATGCTTTGCCTCAGGAAGCACCATGGGACCAAAATGGCTAGATGACTTTGAGGAATTCATCAAAACCTTTGGGAAAAAGACATAAAACAATGCCTGGGCTAAATCTTATTAGAAAAGAAATGCACAAAAGTATTCAAGAGTTACCACCCACATAGGTGAGAACATTCATGCCAGTATGTGCTGCATTAGATACAAAAAACCCATCGATTATGAACGCTTCACATTCAACTTTGGATCACAAGAAAAATGAGAGCCTGTGATCAATTTCATAACAGGGTTGAGGTGTTTTGTTACATATTTCACATTCAACAAATTCAATGTTGAAAATGTGATCCGTCTGCACATCATTGAAGAATGTCAATCAGGGTCACTTTGATGCTTTCTACTCAGAAAAAAGCTTCTCCCTAGATGAGATTGACGAGTTAACAAGTCTAAATGATAAGGCAGAAACATGTGTGAATGAATAGACAGAAACGTCGAAAAAAGAACAAGCATTCTGGCTGCAAAATCAATCCAGAAGAAACTCAAGGAGAAATCATTCACTACCTACCAAAACCCACACATCTGGAAGGACAAAAACAGAAGTCAGGGAAAAAAAGAATGCAATTATGTGGTACGTTATATCCACACACTGGCACATGCCTGGCCATGAGGCAAGTATGCCACAAATGTGAGAAAATATGCAAAGGGTCATGTAAAACATCAGCCCAACACGTACAAGAGCACAGAATCATATATCATGCACAAGCAGTATGAGACACCAGCAAGAGCATGTAAAAATCACACACATCACTGAAGACAACTCTAATGAAATGGTCAAATTCCGGGTCATCAAAAGACATCTCAACTTCATCCTCCACTTCATTTGCAGTAATGAATACCGTCTAATGGTGGCCAGATAGGCAGAACGCAAAAATAAGTGCCCCGTGCATTCAGAACACCATGAGAAATCACTGTACTAACTTCATACTGGACAGCAGAGAATTACTATACTACATCTGTGCAGAGGGATACAACAAAATGAAACCAATGCCACAATTACTCCTACAAAAGGTGTGAGTATACATATGGATGGCAAAGGAACCATTACCATGGCTAGTAAAATTCACAACAATGCTCACATACAAGGATCAAACCACAGAGGCAGACATTCATGTAGTGGATGGCCCAGGACCACTATAATGTCTACTCAGCCACATGCATAGGAATGACTAAAACAAATTGCACCCTATATATGGTGGATGATATTCTTCCACAACACGAAAACCAGCACCCCAAAATTATTACTAGACTCAGGAAAATGTAAGACTTTAGCTTGCGTTTACACATCAATGATCACGTCAAGCCTGTAGATCAGCACCACATATCAATATAATTTCACCTCCTGAATGCAGTAGAGAAAGAATCACAAAAGCTGCTTAAAGCTGACATCATTGAGTGAACACAAGGACCAACACCATGGGTGTCCCCACTAGCTATAATCCCCAAGCGTAAGTCAAAAGGAAAAGTCTGTCTGTTTGAAGAGATGAGAAAAATTAACAATGTGATTCAACAAGTGACATCCAGGCCCACATCTCATAGACATGAATGCACTCTCAAACATGGCTTGCATATTCTCAAAGCTAGACCTTAACAAAGGATATCACCAGCTGGAACTATTAAAAAATGTTCACCACATACCTAGATCTTCTTTGATGTAAATGGCTCTGCTTTGGAATGTCGTCCGCAGCTGATTTTCCAAGAGGTCAACAGACTCATAACCAGTCCCGCAGTGAATTCATTGAACTATAGAGACAACATCCTAAAACTCGGAACAAGGGTAGAAGGACATGACTGAGTATTGGAACTAATATTTTCAGCACTTCAAAAACCTATCCTGACACCCAATCCAGCCAAGTGCAAGTTTCACAAGACTGAATTGAAATGTTTATGAGTACATTTTCTCCAGCCATGGTGTGACATAGATCCGGATAAAATCAAGCCACTAAATCAGACACCCAAATGACATGTGATGTGATGTCGTTCATTGGAATGGCAAGCTACTGTGCTCGCTACATCCAGGAATATGTGACTATCAGCACTCCTGTAAGGGAACAAACGGAGAATAGCACACGTTCAGCTGGACCCTGGTATGTAAAAAGGCATTCCCAAATTTAAAAAAGAGCCAGCAATGCCACCAACATGGCATACTTCAATCCAACATGGCTCCAAGAGCTACCAGTGGATGCAAGTCCGGTCGGAGTAAAAGCAATCTTAGCCCAACATTGACACAATGACGAAAGATGCATATTGACATATGCAAGAGATTTTAGGGAAATATTTTGATATAATAACAGGCCACCTAACACTAGTGACAATACTTGGAAATCCCAGAGCAAAGATGCTGCTGAAAAAGAATGCTGGTGAATCCACCCTGCAAGATTTTTTATTTACCATCGACCAGGGTAAGACAACAACCAGGTAGATTAAATGTTTCATCACCCTCTCCAGCGAAAGAAAATCTCACCTTCTCCACCAAAGACTATTTGAGCTTCGTGATAAACCACGGAGTACCACTGTTACTATTGCTCAACATGATTGAAAAAGCTACTCAAGCAGACCACATTCTGAAAGGAGAGTGTCGACAGATTCAACAAAGAACATAGAGGCATCCGGATGAAAAATCAACAGAAAATGAACAAACATGAAAGATGTATCCGCATTTCATGAGGTACATGGGGATGTAACCATGACTCCAAGGGGATTTATCATCAGAGGCACTAGAATAGTCAAGCCCCCATCACTTCAGAAGAACGTCATAGACATACATATGATGGACATAGGTGAACAGTGGCAACGAAGAGAGCATTGCAAGACCCATTGTGGTTCCCAGGATCTGGTCAGCTAGTAAAGAGACTCTCCAGAAATGCCACCTATGACAGACAACAAGGGAGAAATTGAGACTGCCACCACTGCAAATGTCAGTCCTACCAGAAGTGGTGTGGCACACTGTAGCTGTAGACTTTTCTGGACAGATGGTACTAGCCGAACACATTCTGGTTGTGAAGGACAAATACTCCAGATTTCCCATTACAAAGCTTGCCTACCAGCACAAAAACAGTAGTCTCAAAGCTGGATGAAACATCAGAAGACAGCATTCTAGAAATGGTCAAGAATGACAATGGACTTCCATTCAATTGACAAAATGTTGTTGAGTTCACACCCCACTTACACTTCAAACACCTCAAGATCACACCTCTCTGGGCCAGCCGATTGGTGGAACAGTTCATGAGAACTCTAAAGAAGGCAGCACAACAAGTGGAACAAGTGAGTACATCTCTACAACAAACTGTCTTACGAGCATGTCGCAACACACCACACAGCACCACAGGACAGTGCCTACCACACTCATGTACGGAAGGGAACTCAGAACTAGAGTACCAAGCTGTAACCACCCCTTAAGCTATGAGTGCAAACACCAGACACAAAAAGAAATACACGCCAAAGACATGTAGAAATAGAAAATGAAACAGCACAAGAACAGTCAAAGGAGGGCTAAAAACTCGAATATTTCCATGGGTGACTGGGTGCTGATGGTGTAATACCAAACAAAGAAAACAAACACCATGAACTTTTCATGTAGTGCAGAAGAAAGGGACAATGAGCACTGCTATAAGCTGAGACAAACAGATATCCTCGAATGTATCACACTTCAAACCATTTCACAACACAATACAAGCAGATGATGAAAACATCAAAGGGGACTCTGAGTGGGAAAATAAGGATAAGCTCATCTACAAGACACAACAAGCCCCAGAGAACCTCTCTCGAATATCCACAAGTTGACAACATCATTAAAGAAACCCCAAAGACTCACAAAGAAAATTGAATAAACTTTTTTGAGTAGGAAGGGGAGATGTGAAAGAGGGAACTGAATTAATTGTTCTAAGTGGGGGGTAGGGGGATGAAATTTCACCCATGAACAGGACTAGAGAATGGACTGGTGAGCAACCTGGCTGCTGCCTGTGAATAAGAACTTCCTTGGAAGGGCAAGCCAGCAGGAAGGAGGTGTGAGAGGAGGCCTTTTTTTAGCCCCCCACTTTTTGCCTTATGTTAATGTATCCTAGAAGTTGTAGTGCCCAGGGCCCCTGCTAACCAGGTTCCCTGGGCCAGAGCTCTTTCCCTAAATCTGTTGTGATGATTGGCACTATTTGATATACTCTTAAATATCACTGTAAGTCCCTAATAAATGGGTACATCTGTACCCAAGGCATGGGATATTAGGGGTAGGCCCCTGGGGTAGCAGCACTGATTGTGCCACCCTCTAGACCCCCGCATCCAGATACACCCTGCACTGCCATTACAGGCTGAGTGTTCTGGGGCAAACATAAAAAGTCAAATTTGACATGGCACACTTCCTCTGTGCCCTGTCCACCCTACCATGCATATATTATGGGTAAGCCACCCCTTTAGCAGGCCTTCCAGCCCTAAGACAGGGTGCACCATACTATGGCCCTCATTACAACCTTGGCGGTAAATGCCACCTACAGCTGTGCTGACGGCCGCCAACATACCATGACCGCGGTGGTATCCCGCTACGGGTATTATGACCCACACTGAGAAATCCGCAAATATACAGACACCCACACAAGTCCGCCAGACCAAAGGTCAGTGATAAACTGGAGGTAGAAAAACCCACACCATTACGCCAACAGGAATACGCCCACAGTATCACAACCCACGAATCACCGCTGTGGTCTTTCAACCGCGGTAAACCATTGGCGGTACACACCACTGCGCTCAAAATATACACACACTAACAAAACAACACCACATTGGACAATTCAAACTACACACACCTGACACACATACATACACCACACACTCACACACCTATAAAACACACACCCACATTACCCACAACCCTTTACGACCCAAACATTTTGGCAAGTGAGAGAGAGAGAGGCCAGGAGCACCCACTCAGTCAGAGCCACAAAACACCCTCACCCACACACAATCCCAGCACCTCACACCACACACCCCAACACAGCACACCCGCACACATATCACTCAAACCACATCCATGGAACCCCAAAGACACCCCAGGTTTTCAGAGGAGGAGCTAAGGGTCATGGTGGAGGAAATCATCTTGGAAGAGCCACAGCTATTCGGATCACAGGTGCAGCAGACGTCCATTGCTAGGAAGATGGAGCTAAGGCAGAGAGTTGTGGCCAGGGTCAACACCATGGGACAGCATCCAAGAACAGGAGATGACATCAGGAAGAGGTGGAACGACCTATGGAGGAAGGTGCATTCCATGGTTACAAGACACCAGGTAGCAGTACAGAGGACTGGTGGTGGACCCCCACCTCCTCCCCACAACTAACAAATGGGAGGAGCAAGTCTTGGCAATAATGCATCCTGAGGGCCTTGCAGGAGTGGCGGGAGGACTGGACTCTGGTAAGTCAAATCTTTACTACTATATCCCCACCCTACCTGCATGACATCACAAACTCCTACCTCTACCCTCACCCCATCACTCCATCACCTCACATATACCCCACTATCACAATCCACCCATCCCAATACAAAGCAACACCAATCCATGGACCCCATCACAGACCTGCATAGACACCCATCACCACAGAATGCACACTAGTGACAATCACTTAGCCAAAACAAGCACAACTCACACAAGCCAAAGCTGCCTTGGGAATAACAACCATAGTGGGGAACATACTCATGCACAAGATGGTACACACAGAAAAATTAACACTGCATTTGCATCCCCACAGGACCCCTACTCAACGTCACCGAAGAGGAGTTGCCAGCAACATCCAACCTGCCCCATCAGGGACCTCCGGACGGTCGGCTACCCTGCCACAGTCCCAAACCACCACAGATCCTCCCCCCCCTGAGGAAACACCACCACAACTCCCACCCAGTTGGCCCATGCCACTGTCCCCAAGACACGTCAATCAGCAGTGCGTCCACTACTACAGGGGCCCCAGGCAACCTGACAAACTCAGGACGATCAGGGACCTGGGGGCAGTGGGCACACAGTTCAGGAGACAGTGGCACGGGACAACAGGGAGCTGGGAGGACTGCTGTGCGATAGGGGGAGGACAGGCCCAGGGAACCGACTCTCCAGGAGGCCCTCACCAACATCCTAGGAGCATACCACCATTCCTAGGAGACCATGGGCCAGATACTGTACAAGTTGCAGGTGACCCAGCGGCTGCAGTAGGGACAGTACCTGGGGATCAGGGATGATCTAAAACCATCTACACCATCCTGGTCACCATTGCAGGGGTGCTGGCTGACATGGGCAAGATCATGAGGGAAGCAGTGGCACAACAATGGGCCCCTGACACTAGCCACACCGAAGAACAGCCCTCCACCTCCACCAGGGCTAAGGAGGCCCCACCACAGGACCAACAGGCCATCAGCACCCCACCCCCTGCAGAAGGAGAACCACCCCGCAAAACCTGGCTGAAACCAGGGAACATTGACAAGACCCCCGCCAGGAAATAAGACTCTCCTGATTGTCACCCTTCTGTCCCACTCTGTCACCCTGTCCACATTGAACTGCCATTACTCCCCTTCCTATGCCCAGTTGGACAATGCACCTGTGATACAAATAGACTGGACTCCACCCTGGAGTTTCCTCAACCATCACCCCAGCCCATTGCACACCCCCCTCTACTTCTGAGCACTTAAATAAACACCCTTGGAACAAATACAAACCTGGAGTCTGTCAAATGATTCAAATATGTATTAGTACAACATTATCAAAGCATAGTAAGTCATATGTACAGTTACATTTTCATTGGAATGACCTTTAGTGGGCAGCAGTAAACACACCAGGAGCCAGAGTGGTCCACAGAGATCTGAAAATAGAGATGCTAAAGCATACAGTAAGTGGCCATAGACATAGGGAAATCAGGCTGCCATGTACAATGTCCAACAGAAAACTGAAATGTAAAGTGAAGTTACAGGGTCTTACCTGTGTGTCACTGGAAGTACTGATGTATGATAGTACTTCTGTTGTACACATCTTCTTCCTCTGCCTCCTCTTCCTCACTGTCCACAGGCTCCACTGCTGCCACAAGACCATCTCCAGGCTCATTCCCCTCCAGAAAAGGCACCTGGTGTCTCAAGGCCGGGTTGTGCAACATGCAACATGCACCGATAATCTGGCACACCTTCTTGGGTGAGTAGTACAGGGATCCACCTGTCACATGGAGGCACCTGAACCTGGCCTTTAGGAGGCCGAAGGTTCTTTCAATTATCCGCCTTGTTCGCCCATGTGCCTCACTGTAGCGTTCCTCTGCCTTTGTCCTGGCATTCCTCACTGGGGTCAGTAGCCATGAGCGGTTGGGGTAACCAGTCACCTGCACATTTTGAGGGACAACTATTAGACACACACCAACCCTTAGGGACAACCCCATACCCAGACACCTACTTATACTGGGTGGGGACCTTGGGCTCACCTATTAGCCACACCCGGTGCCTCTGGAGTTGGCCCATCACATATGGGATGCTGCTATTCCTCAAGATAAATCGTCATGCACAGAGCCAGGATACTTGGCATTCAGATGGGAGATGTACTGGTCCGCCGAACACACCATCTGCACATTCATAGAGTGATAGCTTTTTCTATTCCTGAAAACTTGTTCATTTCTCCCCGGTTGGGGGGGCAAATGCTACATGGGTACCATCAATGGCACCAATGATGTTGGGGATTTGTCCCAGGGCATAACAGTCAGCTTTCACGGAGGCCAAATCCTCCGCCTGGGGGAATACGATGTAGCTGCGCATGTGTTTCTGCAGGGCTGACAACACTCTGGTCAACATGTTGGAGAACATTGGCTGAGAAATCCCTGATGCCATGGCCACTGTAGTTTGGAAGGAACCACTTGCCAGGAAATGGAGTACTGACAGGACCTGCACTAGAGGGGGGATACCTGTGGGCTGGCAGATAGCTGACATCAGGTCTGGCTCCAATTGGGCACACAGTTCTAGGATTGTGGCCCGATCAAGTATGTATGTTATGATAACGTGTCTGTCCTCCATTGTTGCAAGGTCCATCAGGGGTCTGTACACCGGAGGATGTCACCATCTCATATTCAGCCTCAGTGGTTGAAGCCTATGGAAGAAAATGGTGATCAGTGGGTCATATTCACACATCTATTGCATTAATGATGCATTTTTCCTTTACAGAACCAGTATGTGAATCAGATAATCAGTTGCTGTGCCAATGTCTGCTGTGACGCAGTAAGGTGCCATGCCTTGTGCCCCCCTGAAATGGCAGCTGCCTGACCTGTGAGGAGGTACAAGTGGAAATGAGGTAATTCTGCTGGCATTATGCGCCGTTGCGGTAGGAGGTCAAGGACCGCCGCGCAAGTTCGCATTGGTTATCATTGGGCTCTATGAGTTCCAGGAGCCAACGGCGATGTACGCCAGCGGTGACGGTACGCACCGCCGTGGTTGTGACTGCCATTTTGTATCTGTTCACTCACTTTCTGAGAGGACCCACACTGCAAGTGCTGCTGTGACCTATGTCTGGAAGCGACAATGGCTCATGTGTCTGGGGAAAGGGCCCCTGCCTTCACTGCAGAGGAGTTGGAGAAACTGGTGGATGGGATCTTACCCCAGTACACGTTACTCTACGGTCTTCAAGACAAACAGGTTAGTACACTGTGAGCATGATGTGTGGGCCATGAATGTAGGAATTGCTGAGTGTGTAAGCCACAAGTAGGGGGGGCAGAGGCGTCCTGGCCAGAGTGCTGCATGCATGGTGGTCAATGTATGTGCGTCAGGGGATGGGAGGGATCTGGTGGGCCATGAGTGTGACGGTCCGGATGGTTGACTAATTCAATTTTCTGCTGTCTTTTCCAGGCAGGTCAGGGCCCACCAGAATAAAGGGAATTTAGCGTGCCATCACCAAGGAGGGGCAGACCCTGGGGGTCTTTGACAGGCGGAGCACCCACTGCCGCAAACCGTGGGAGGATGTGCGCAGCTGGGCAAAGAAGACGATGGAGGCCCAGCTGGGGCTGGCCTCCCAACGAGGAAGGGGTGCCTGTTGCACCATGACCCCTTTGATGTTCCGCATCCTGAAGGTGGCCTATCCGGAGTTGGATGGGCACTTGAAGGCATCACAGCAGCCACAAGGGGGTGAGTACGGATTCTAAATCCTGACTTTGTGCACGTTA
Organism: Pleurodeles waltl; assembly: GCF_031143425.1. Taxonomy (NCBI): domain Eukaryota; kingdom Metazoa; phylum Chordata; class Amphibia; order Caudata; family Salamandridae; genus Pleurodeles; species Pleurodeles waltl. Next base: position 1,055,305,721 of record NC_090440.1, read on the forward strand.
AGGGTTACCTGGGTGGGGGATGTGGGCTGTGGGTGCCCCTAGGCCAGGGCGAAGAAAGCAGGGTAGGTCCCTTGTTGGGCAGGCTCTGGAGCACTCCTACCCCAATGGTGTTAGTGGGCATCTAATACTGGGTAGGGTCCTGTGGGTTTCAGGTGTGCAGCTGATTGGCGGTAGGCATTGCTCCCCATGGGCTCGTGACTATCTTAGTAACTGGTAGTGCATGGCCTAGAGCATAGGGCTGCTCCCTGTGCGTTGTGTACGCCAACAGTTGTGGTATTGCTGGCAATGACCAAATGTATCCTCTGTCTCTTCCCCCCTTTTTTTTTTGTCACCCTGTCCTTGTGTACATTAGTATCATCTGGGGGAGGAGCAGAGGCACCGGCGATGGAGAGAGCTTCATCCCACATGGGTCTGGAGGCCGAATCCACTGACTGTGAGGGCACCAGTGGGACGGAGGATGAGGGGGGCACCATGACGGGGACAGGAGCGTACACCACAGACAGCAACTCCTCCTCCGATGGATGCTCCCTGGCGGTGGCGGGCACCTCTGTGTACACAACCTGGTACCTTGCCTAGGGCACCAAAATACCTTGAGACAGTCTTGGAAATAAGGCCACACTACCTCACAAATGCAGAATGGATGAGTAATATTGAAGCAGGCATGCACCCTAGCAATAATTTCCACCAAGTAAGTACTGAAGGGTGAAGAGGGGTGATAATGATAAGGGCTTCAGAGGGGCACCAGTACAACCTGAGCAACCAAGCAGCTGAAACTAACATCCATAAAAACACAAACTGAAGGCATCTGTGGCTAAATCCCGTTCATAATAAGGTTTCAAAATCTATAATGGAGGCAAACTGTGCAGCATCTCCACACATGAAATGGAAATCTACTTTCTAATAGTTGCTAGCTCATCGTAGGCTTTGTGAAGTATTCATAAAGTGCTGCCATAGGGTGATTTTTTGTGACCTGGAAAACTTGGATTAATCTGCTTTCTGTGGGAAAGGGTGCCCTTGATGCTTTATGCTAAGAACAGCTTTGCCATCCTTGAAACAGAGTGAGACTTGATTCACATAACTTGTCCCTGATCTGAGGAATATTTCAAATGCAATCTTGGATCTAGAAAAGGTTCTTACTGTTAGTCAAGTGCTACCAAAACAGCACTGATGAGAAGTTCTTTCCAAATCATGGACTGTAACACAAACATGAATGTTCTTCTTTGTAAAAGTGTAAAGTAAGCCAGAATGCAACAAATGAATGGTCAAATCAGGGTGTATTGACTAATGGCAAGGAGTTTCATTCTGCTAGATGAGCTTGTTGTGACCATGAGGTCACGCTCTGAATGAGGGCGAGTCATGCTTGCATGACAACACTCAGGATTTAGGAGAGAGAGTCAAAATTTCTTGAAGCCAAAATGTGATGTCACCCATGACAAGCACATGAGGAGACTAGTTTCTCAGGAGCAGGCTCATGTATTGTGTGAGGGACAATATTGGGTAAAGAGCTAGCACCATTGAAGCATCATGTTGTGCATGAGAAGGCTATTACACTGGTGACAAAGGTATAAGATCAAGGAATCCTTGAAGAACCATCCGCAGCACAGAGACGTGTGCAACAGAAAGGGGTTGCACTGACATATCACAAACATGTGCAGCATAAGGCAGTGGCCATTTTGAAGCCAGGCACACCAAGAAAGCCCATTAAAGTCAATGGGGCGGCCATCTTGAAACCAGCCTACCAGTAAGAAATTCCATTATAGTCTATTGTGTAGTCTTTGATGCTGCCATTTTGAGGTCAGGCATCACCTTGTAAAATCCATTGAAACTTATGGGGTGGTCATTTTGAAGTCACAGTACACACCGGACAAAGGCCATAACACCACTGCAAAACCACAGAGACTACCAATAATGGACAGAGTCAAAACATAGAGCAACACCCCAAGAAGAAAAACAATGGGGCATATTTATACTCCGTTTGCGTCGTTTTTTTCGACGCAAATTCGACGCACAACTAACTCCATATTTATACTTTGGCGTTAGACGCGTCTAGCGCCAAAGTTCATGGAGTTAGCGTCATTTTTTTGCGTGAACACCTTCCTTGCGTTAATGATATGCAAGGTAGGCGTTCACGTCTTAAAAAATGACTCCGATGCATATGCGTCGTATTTATACTCCCGGGCAAAAATGACGTCCGGGAGTGGGCGGGTCTAAAAAACCTGCATTAGCGCCGGATTTTAGCGCCTGGGTCAGGGCAGGCGTTAAGGGACCTGTGGGCTCAGAATAAGCCCAGAGGTGCCCTCCCCTACCCCCAGGGACACCCCCTGCCACCCTTGCCCACCCCAGGAGGACACCCAAGGATGGAGGGACCCATCCCAGGCACATTAAGGTAAGTTCAGGTAAGTATTTTTTTTTTAAAAAAATTGTGGCATAGGGGGGCCTGATTTGTGCCCCCCTACATGCCACTATGCCCAATGACCATGCCCAGGGGACAGAAGTCAGGAGTCATTTCAATGGGAGTTGGGCGTCGTAAAAAAATGGCGCAAATCGGGTTGAGGCGATTTTTTTGCCTCAGCCTGACTTGCACCATTTGTGGACGCCCATACTCCATTTTCCCCCTACGCCGGCGCTGCCTGGTGTACGTCGTTTTTTTTAACGTACACCAGACAGCACCGGCGGCTAACGCCGGCTAACGTCATTGAATAAATACGGCGCCCGCATGGCGCTTCAGAATGGCGTTAGCCGGCGCTAATTTTTTTGGTGCAAAACTGCGTTAGCGCAGTTTTGCGTCAAAAAGTATAAATATGGCCCAATATCTCACTACTAAATCAACACCAATCAAGAAAAGAGAGAAAGTCGTCAGAGACAAAAACAGGTAGATCAGTCCCATACCCCAGACCCTCTAAGCAACTATGCTTTGCCTCAGGAAGCACCATGGGACCAAAATGGCTAGATGACTTTGAGGAATTCAACAAAACCTTTGGGAAAAAGAAATAAAACAAGGCCTGGGCTAAATCTTATTAGAAAAGAAATGCACAAAAGTATTCAAGAGGTACCACCCACATAGGTAAGAACATTCATGCCAGAATGTGCTGCATTAGATACAAAAAAAACATCTATTATGAACGCTTCACATTCAACTTTGGATCACAAGAAAAATGAGAGCCTGTGATCAATTTCATAACAGGGTTGAGGTGTTTTGCTACATATTTCACATTCAACAAATTCAATGTTGAAAATGTGATCCGTCTGCACATCATTGAAGAAAGTCAATCAAGGTCACTTTGATGCTTTCTACTCAGAAAAAAGCTTCTCCCTAGATGAGATTGACGAGTTAACAAGTCTAAATGATAAGGCAGAAACATGTGTGAATGAATAGACAGAAACGTCAAAAAAAGAACAAGCATTCTGGCTGCAAAATCAATCCAGAAGAAACTCAAGGAGAAATCATTCACTACCTACCAAAACCCACACATCTGGAAGGACAAAAACAGAAGTCAGGGAAAAAAAGAATGCAATTATGTGGTACGCTATATCCACACACTGGCACATGCCTGGCCATGGGGCAAGTATGCCACAAATGTGAGAAAATATGCAAAGGGTCATGTAAAACATCAGCCCAACACGTACAAGAGCACAGAATCATATATCATGCACAAGCAGTATGAGACCCCATCAAGAGCATGTAAAAATCACACACATCACTGAAGACAACCCTAATGAAATGGTCAAATTCCGGGTCATCAAAAGACATCTCAACTTTATCCTCCACTTCATTTGCAGTAATGAATACCGTCTAATGGTGGCCAGATAGGCAGAACGCAAAAATAAGTGCCCTGTGCATTCAGATCACCATGAGAAATCACTGTACTAACTTCATACTGGACAGCAGAGAATTACTATACTACATCTGTGCAGAGGGATACAACAAAATGAAACCAATGCCACAATTACTCCTACGAAAGGTGTGAGTATACAGATGGATGGCAAAAGAACCATTACCATGGCTAGGAAACTTCACAACAATGCTCACATACAAGGATCAAACCACAGAGGCAGACATTCATGTAGTGGATGGCCCAGGACCACTCTAATGTCTACTCAGCCACATGCATAGGAATGACTAAAACAAATTGCACCCTATATATGGTGGATGATATTCTTCCACAACACGAAAACCAGCACCCAAAAATTATTACTAGACTCAGGAAAATGTAAGACTTTAGCTTGCGTTTACACATCAATGATCACGTCAAGCCTGTAGATCAGCACCACATATCAATATAATTTCACCTCCTGAATGCAGTAGAAAAAGAATCACAAAAGCTGCTTAAAGCTGACATCATTGAGTGAACACAAGGACCAACACCATGGGTGTCCCCACTAGCTATAATCCCCAAGCGTAAGTCAAAAGGACAAGTCTGTCTGTTTGAAGAGATGAGAATAATTAACAACGTGATTCAACAAGTGACATCCAGGCCCACATCTCATAGACATGAATGCACTCTCAAACATGGCTTGCATATTCTCAAAACTAGACCTTAACAAAGGATATCACCAGCTGGAACTATTAAAAAATGTTCACCACATACCTAGATCTTCTTTGATGTAAATGGCTCTGCTTTGGAATGTCGTCCGCAGCTGATTTTCCAAGAGGTCAACAGACACATAACCAGTCCCACAGTGAATTCATTGAACTATAGAGACAACATCCTAAAACTTGGAACAAGGGTAGAAGGACATGACTGAGGATTGGAACTAATATTTTGAGCACTTCAAAAACCTATCCTGACACCCAATCCAGCCAAGTGCAGGTTTCACAAGACTCAACTGAAAGTTTATGAGCACATTTTCTCCAGCCATGGTGTGACGTAGATCCGGATAAAATCAAGCCACTAAATCAGACACCCAAATGACGTGATGTGAGGTCGTTCATTGAAGGGCAAGCTACTTTGCTCGCTACATCCAGGAATATGTGACTATCAGCACTCCTGTAAGGGAACAAACGGAGAATAGCACACGTTCAGCGGGACCCTGGTATGTAAAAAGGCATTACCAAATTTAAAAAAGAGCCAGCAATGCCACCAACATGGCATACTTCAATCCAACATGGCTCTAAGAGCTCCCAGTGGATGCAAGTCCGGTCGGAGTAAAAGCAATCTTAGCCCAACATTGACACAATGATGAAAGATACATATTGTCATATGCAAGAAATAGTTTATTTGACAGTAAAAAATGACACTCCCAAGCTGAGAGGAAAGCTTAACTGTAATATAGGCATGCAAGCATTATCCCATTTTTATTTTAGGGAAATATTTTGATATAATAACAGGCCACCAAACACTAGTGACAATACTTGGAAATCCCAGAGCAAAGATGCTGCTGAAAAAGAATGCTGGTGAATCCACCCTGCAAGATTTTTTTTTTACCATCGACCAGGGTAAGGCAACAACCAGGCAGATTAAATGTTTCATCACCTTCTCCAGCGAAAGAAAAGCTCACCTTCTCCACCAAAGACTATTTGAGCTTTGTGATAAACCACGGAGTACCACGGTTACTATTGCTCAACATGATTGAAGAAGCTACTCAAGCAGACCACATTCTGAAAGGAGAGTGTCGACAGATAAAACAAAGAACATAGAGGCATCCGTATGAAAAATCAACAGAAAATGAACAAACATGAAAGATGTATCCACATTTCATGAGGTACATGAGGATCTAACCGTGACTCCAAGGGGATTTATCATCAGAGGCACTAGAATAGTCATCACTTCAGAAGAACGTCATAGACCATACATATGATGGACATAGGTGAACAGTGGCAACGAAGAGAGCATTGCAAGACCCATTGTGGTTCCCAGGATCTGGTCAGCTAGTAAAGAGACTCTCAAGAAATGCCACCTATGACAGACAACAAGGGAGAAGTTGAGACTGCCACTGCTGCAAATGTCAGTCCTACCAGAAGTGGTGTGGCACACTGTAGCTGTAGACTTTTTTGGACAGCTGGTACTAGCCGGAAACATTCTGGTTGTGAAGGACAAATACTCCAGATTTCCCATTACAAAGCTCGCCTACCAGCACAAAACCAGTAGTCTCAAAGCTGGATGAAACATCAGAAGACAGCATTCTAGAAATGGTCAAGAATGACAATGGACTTCCATTCAATTGACAAAATGTTGTTGAGTTCACACCCCACTTACACTTCAAACACCTCAAGATCACACCTCTCTGGGCCAGCCGATTGGTGGAACAGTTCATGAGAACTCTAAAGAAGGCAGCACAACAAGCGGAACAAGTGAGTACATCTCTACAACAAACTGTCTTACGAGCATGTCGCAACACACCACACAGCACCACAGGACAGTGCCTACCACACTCATGTATGGATGGGAACTCAGAACTAGAGTACCAAGCTGTAACCACCCCTTAAGCTATGAGTGCATACACCAGACACAAAAAGAAATACACGCCAAAGATACGTAGAAATTGAAAATGAAACAGCACAAGAACAGTCAAAGGAGGGCTAAAAACTCTAATATTTTCATGGGTGACTGGGTGCTGATGGTGTAATACCAAACAAAGAAAACAAACACCATGAACTTTTCACGTAGTGCAGAAGAAAGGGACAATGAGCACTGCTATAAGCTGAGACAAACATATATCCTCGAATGTATCACACTTCAAACCATTTCACAACACAATACAAGCAGATGATGAAAACATCAAAGGGGACTCTGAGTGGGAAAATAAGGATAAGCTCATCTACAAGACACAACAAGCCCCTCTCTCGAATATCCACAAGTTGACAACATCATTAAAGAAACCCCAAAGACTCACAAAGAAAATTTAATAAACTTTTTTGAGTAGGGAGGGGAGATGTGAAAGAGGGAACTGAATTAATTGTTCTAAGTGGGGGGTAGGGGGATGAAATTACACCCATGAACAGGACTAGAGAATGGGCTGGTGAGCAACCTGGTTGCTGCCTGGGAATAAGAACTTCCTTGGAAGGGCAAGCCAACAGGAAGGAGGTGTGAGAGGAGGCCTTTTTTTAGCCCCCCACTTTTTGCCTTATGTTAATGTATCCTAGAAGTTGTAGTGCCCAGGGCCCCTGCTAACCAGATTCCCTGGGCCAGAGCTCTTTCCCTAAATCTGTTGTGATGATTGGCACTATTTGATATACTCTTAAATATTACTGCAAGTCCCTAGTAAATGGGTACATCTGTACCCAATTCATGGGATATTAGGGGTAGGCCCCTGGGGTAGCAGCACTGCTTGTGTCACCCTCTAGATCCCTGCATCCAGATACACCCTGCACTGCCATTACAGGCTGAGTGTTCTGGGGCAAACATAAAAAGTCAAATTTGACATGGCACACTTCCTCTGTGCCCTGTCCACCCTACCATGCATATATTATGGGTAAGCCACCCCTTTAGCAGGCCTTCCAGCCCTAAGACAGGGTGCACCATACTATGGCCCTCATTACAACCTTGGCGGTAAATGCCGCCTACAGCTGTGCTGACGGCCGCCAACATATAGTGACCACGGTGGTATTCCGTTACGGGTATTATGACCCAGACTGAGAAATCCGCCACTATACAGACACCCACACAAGTCCGCCAGACCAAAGGTCAGTGATAAACTGGAGGTACAAAAACCCACACCATTACGCCAACAGGAATACGCCCACAGTTTCACAACCCACGAATCACCGCCGTGGTCTTTCAACCACGGTAAACCATTGGCGGTACACACCACTGCGCTCAAAATATACACACACTAACAAAACTCCACCACATTGGACAATTCAAACTACACACACCTGACACACATACATACACCACACACTCACACACCTATAAAACACACACCCACATTACCCACAACCCTTTACGACCCAAACATTTTGGCAAGTGAGAGAGAGAGAGGCCAGGAGCACCCACTCAGTCAGAGCCACAAAACACCCTCACCCACACACAATCCCAGCACCTCACACCACACACCCCAACGCAGCACCCCACACACCTGCACACATATCACTCAAACCACATCCATGGCACCCCAAAGACACCCCAGGTTTTCAGAGGAGGAGCTAAGGGTCATGGTGGAGGAAATCATCTGGGTAGAGCCACAGCTATTCGGATCACAGGTGCAGCAGACGTCCATTGCTAGGAAGATGGAGCTATGGCAGAGAGTCGTGGCCAGGGTCAACACCATGGGACAGCATCCAAGAACAGGAGATGACATCAGGAAGAGGTGGAACGACCTAGGGGGGAAGGTGCGTTCCGTGGTTACAAGACACCAGGTAGCAGTACAGAGGACTGATGGTGGACCCCCACCTCCTCCCCACAACTAACAACATGGGAGGAGCAAGTCTTGGCAATAATGCATCCTGAGGGCCTTGCAGGAGTAGCGGGAGGACTGGACTCTGGTAAGTCAAATCTTTACTACTATATCCCCCACCCTACCTGCATGACATCACAAACTCCTACCCCTACCCTCACCCCATCACTCCATCACCTCACATATACCCCACTATCACAATCCACCCATCCCAATACCAAGCAACACCAATCCATGGACCCCCATCACAGACCTGCATAGACACCCATCACCACAGAATGCACACTAGTGACAATCACTTAGCCAAAACAAGCACAACTCCCACAAGCCAAAGCTGCCTTGGGAATAACAACCATAGTGGGGAACATACTCATGCACAGGATGGTACACACAGAAAAATGAACACTGCATTTGCATCCCCACAGCACCCCTACTCAACGTCACCGCAGAGGAGTTGCCAGCAACATCTGACCTGGCCCATCAGGGACCTCCGGACGGTCGGCTACCCTGCCACAGTCCCAAACCACCACAGATCCTCCCCCCCGAGGAAACACCACCACAACTCCCACCTAGCGGGCCCATGCCACTGTCCCCAAGACACGCCAATCTGCAGTGCGTCCACCACTACAGGGGCCCCAGGCAACCTGACAAACTCAGGATGATCAGGGACCTGGGGGCAGTGGGCACACAGTTCAGGAGACAGAGGCACGGGACAACAGGGAGCTGGGAGGACTTCTGTGCGATAGGGGGAGGACAGGCCCAGGGAACCGACTCTCCAGGAGGCCCTCACCAACATCCTAGGAGCATACCACCATTCCTTGGAGACCATGGGCCAGATACTGTACAAGTTGCAGGTGACCCAGCGGCTGCAGTAGGAACAGTACCTGGAGATCAGGGATGACCTAAAACCATCTACACCATCCTGGTCACCATTGCAGGGGTGCTGGCTGACATGGGCAAGATCATGAGGGAAGCAGTGGCACAACAATGGGCCCCTGACACTAGCCACACCGAAGAACAGCCCTCCACCTCCACTAGGGCTAGTGGACAGGATGCCCCACCACAGGACCAACAGGCCATCAGCACCCCACCCCCTGCAGAAGGAGAACCACCCCGCAAACAGTCCCTGCGATCCAGGCTGAAACCAGGGAACATTGACAAGACCCCCGCCAGGAAATAAGACTCTCCTGATTGTCACCCTTCTGTCCCACTCTGTCACCCTGTCCACCTTGAACTGCCATTACTCCCCTTCCTATGACCCCTTGGACAATGCACCTGTGATACAAATAGACTGGACTCCACCCTGGAGTTTCCTCCACCATCACCCCAGCCCATTGCACACCCCCCTCTACTTCTGAGCACTTAAATAAACACCCTTGGAACAAATACAAACCTGGAGTCTGTCAAATGATTCAAATATGTATTAGTACAACATTATCAAAGCATAGCAAGTCATATGTACAGTTACATTTTCATTGGAATTACCTTTAGTGGGCAGCAGTAAACACACCAGGAGCCAGAGTGGGCCACAGACATCTGAAAATAGAGATGCCAAAGCATACAGTAATTGGCCATAGACATAGGGAAATCAGGCTGCCATGTACAATGTCCAACAGAAAACTGAAATGTAAAGTGAAGTTACAGGGTCTTACCTGTGTGTCACTGGAAGTACTGATGCATGATACTACTTCTGTTGTCCACATCTTCTTCCTCTGCCTCCTCTTCCTCACTGTCCACAGGCTCCACTGCTGCCACAAGACCATCTCCAGGCTCATTCCCCTCCAGAAAAGGCACCTGGTGTCTCAAGGCCGGGTTGTGCAACATGCAACATGCACCGATAATCTGGCACACCTTCTTGGGTGAGTAGTACAGGGATCCACCTGTCACATGGAGGCACCTGAACCTGGCCTTTAGGAGGCCGAAGGTTCTTTCAATTATCCGCCTTGTTCGCCCATGTGCCTCACTGTAACGTTCCTCTGCCTTTGTCCTGGCATTCCTCACTGGGGTCAGTAGCCATGAGAGGTTGGGGTAACCAGTCACCTGCACATTTTGAGGGACAACTGTTAGACACACACCAATCCTTAGGGACAACCCCATACCCAGACACCTACTTATACTGGGTGGGGACCTTGGGCTCACCTATTAGCCACACCCGGTGCCTCTGGAGTTGGCCCATCACATATGGGATGCTGCTATTCCTCAAGATAAATCGTCATGCACAGAGCCAGGATACTTGGCATTCAGATGGGAGATGTACTGGTCCGCCGAACACACCATCTGCACATTCATAGAGTGATAGCTTTTTTATATTCCTGAAAACTTGTTCATTTCTCCCCGGTTGGGGGGGCAAATGCTACATGGGTACCATCAATGGCACCAATGATTTTGGGGATTTGTCCCAGGGCATAACAGTCAGCTTTCACTGTGGCCAAATCCTCCACCTGGGGGAATACGATGTAGCTGCGCATGTGTTTCAGCAGGGCTGACAACACTCTGGTCAACATGTTGGAGAACATTGGCTGAGAAATCCCTGATGTCATGGCCACTGTAGTTTGGAAGGAACCACTTGCCAGGAAATGGAGTACTGACAGGACCTGCACTAGAGGGGGGATACCTGTGGGCTGGCAGATAGCTGACATCAGGTCTGCCTCCAATTGGGCACAGAGTTCTAGGATTGTGGCCCGATCAAGTATATATGTTATGATAATGTGTCTGTCCTCTATTGTTGCAAGGTCCATCAGGGGTCTGTACACCGGAGGATGTCACCATCTCATATTCAGCCTCAGTGGTTGAAGCCTATGGAAGAAAACGGTGATCAGTGGGTCATATTCACACATCTATTGCATTAATGATGCATTTTTCCTTTACAGAACCAGTATGTGAATCAGATAATCAGTTGCTGTGCCAATGTCTGCTGTGACGCAGTAAGGTGCCATGCCTTGTGCCCCCCTGAAATGGCAGCTGCCTAACCTATGAGGAGGGACAAGTGGAAATGAGGTAATTCTGCTGGCATTATGCGCCGTTGCGGTAGGCGGTCAAGGACCGCCGCGCAAGTTCGCATTGGTTATCATTGGGCTCTATGAGTTCCAGGAGCCAACGGCGATGTACGCCGGCGGTGACTGTACGCACCGCCGTGGACGTGACTGCCATTTTGTATCTGTTCACTCACTTTCTGGGAGGACCCACACTGCAAGTGCTGCTGTGACCTGTGTCTGGAAGCGACAATGGCTCATGTGTCTGAGGAAAGGGCCCCTGCCTTCACTGCAGAGGAGTTGGAGAAACTGGTGGATGGGATCTTACCCCAGTACACGTTACTCTACGGTCTTCTAGACAAACAGGTGAGTACACTGTGAGCATGATGTGTGGGCCACGAATGTAGGGATTGCTGAGTGTGTAAGCCACAAGTAGGGGGGGGCAGAGGCGTCCTGGCCAGAGTGCTGCATGCATGGTGGTCAATGTATGTGCGTCAGGGATTGGGAGGGATCTGGTGGGCCATGAGTGTGACGGTCCGGATGGTTGACTAATTCAATTTTCTGCTGTCTTTTGCAGGCAGGTCAGGGCCCACCAGAATAAAGGGAATTTGTCGTGCCATCACCAAGGAGGGGCAGACCCTGGGGGTCTTTGACAGGCGGAGCACCCACTGCCGTAAACGGTGGGAGGACGTGCGCCACTGGGCAAAGAAGACGATGGAGGCCAAGCTGGGGCTGGCCTCCCCATGAGGAAGGGGTGCCTGTTGCACCATGACCCCTTTGATGTTCCGCATCCTGGAGGTGGCCTTTCTGGAGTTGGATGGGCACTTGAAGGCATCACAGCAGCCACAAGGGAGTGAGTACGGATTCTAAATCCTGACTTTGCGCGCATTAAGGGTTACCTGGGTGGGGAATGTGGGCTCTGGGTGCCCCTAGGCCAGGGCGAAGAAAGTAGGGTAGGTCCCTTGTTGGGCAGGCTCTGGAGCACTCCTACCCCAATGGTGTTAGTGGGCATCTACTACTGGGCAGGGTCCTGTGGGTTTCAGGTGTGCAGCTTATTGGCGGTAGGCATTGCTCCCCATGGGCTCGTGACTATCTTAGTAACTGGTAGTGCATGGCCTAGAGCATAGGGCTGCTCCCTGTGCGTTGTGTACGCCAACAGTTGTGGTATTGCTGGCATTGACCAAATGTATCCTCTGTCTCTTCCCCCCTTTTTTTTTGTCACCCTGTCCTTGTGTACATTAGTATCATCTGGCGGACGAGCAGAGGCACCGGCGACGGAGAGAGCTTCATCCCACATGGGTCTGGAGGCCGAATCCACTGACGGTGAGGGCACCAGTGGGACGGAGGACGAGGGGAGCACCATGATGGGGACAGGAGGGTACACCACAGACAGCAACTCCTCCTCCGATGGATGCTCCCTGGCGGTGGCGGGCACCTCTGTGCCCACCTCAACAACAGGTAGAGCTTCCACCCCCCCTACCAGCACCGCCCACCCAGCAGCCTCCCAGCGTGTTCCACGTGCCCGCTCACCCCGGAGGTTGGGCATATCCTTCGCCCCAGGCACCTCAGGCCCTGCCCCAGTCAGCCCTGCTGCCCTCAGTGAGGAGGCTATTGACCTCCTGAGATCCCTCACTGTTGGGCCTTCAACCATTCTGAATGCCATCCAGGGTTTCGAGAAGCATTTGCAACATACAAATGCATACCTCAAGGGCATTCACCCTGGGGTGGCGGCCCAACAGAGAGCATTTCAGGCTCTGGCCTCATACCTGATGGCAGACCTTGTCCCTGTCTCTTGCCCCCCCTCCAACTTACTCTACCCAGTCCCAATACCCTCAGCCCCAGCGTATCCCAAGCACACATTCAGACCAGCATTCACCCAAATCACCACACAAAAGTGGCTCAGGCAAACACAAGCACCACACTTCATCTCACAAGCACTCACACAAGCACCATTCCCAAGCAGACACATCAACATCCACTGCCTCCACTGTGTCCCCCTCTTCCTTGTAATCCACCTCCCTCCCAGTAGCGTCTCCACTCACACCTGCATCCACTACCTCCATCACCAGCACGCCCATCACAACACACCCCTCACTGGCAGTCACCACATCCATGCACACGTCCCCTGTGTCCTCTCCCAGTGTGTCTACGACCCCTCCTCCCAAAGTACACAAATGCAAGCATCCAGCCACCCAACAGCCATCTTCCTCACAACAGCATCCAGCCCATGCACCCGCACCCAAACACAGCAGGCAGACACCTCCTATTACCCCTCCCTCTTCCTCACTCCCAAACCCTCTCCCTCTTCCCGCCCCAGTGTCTCTAATAAGCTTTTCCTGGCAAACATTGACCTCTTCCCTACCCCTCCCCACCCCGTCCTTCCCCTCGGGCCAGGGTGTCCAGAACCCAGCCTAGCACCTCAGCCACCAAGTCGATGAGCGCTGTGGTTCTTGCAGCTAACAGAGGCTCAAAGGGTGCACCCATCAGCCCAGCCAGTGTGCCACCTACACCTGCCAAGGACAAAACCATTCCACCACCTGCCAAGGTGAAGAGGGGGACAGCATGCAGCAAGGGGATGGAGCACAAACCACCCAGCAAGGCCACCTCAAAGACTCCAGGTGCCAGACCCAAGGTGACACCACCATCTGCCAAAGTGAGGAAGGGGCACAGAACACCAGGCAAGGCTCTTCAACTTTCGGAGGCTGCAGGTGAAGGACTGGTGGCTACCAGCACAACCGCCAGCAGCGCCACCTGCACTAAGGCCCCCTCCAGAACCAGTGAAGAAATGCATCCACTCAACCATTCCTTAACAGGATGAAGCAGACTGGGCACAAAGCCCCCTCCAGAATCAGTGGAGAAAGGCATCCACTCACCCAATTCTTGGCAGGATGAAGCACACTGGGCACAAAGCTCCCTCCAGAACCAGTGGAGAAAGACACCCACTAGAGAGACTGTGGCTTTGCACTCCCCAGGACCAAGCAGTGGGCAAACCACCCACTTGAGGGTCTTGAGAGACTGTGGCTTTGCACTCTCCAGGACCAAGCAGTGGGCAACCCACCCACTTGAGAGACTGTGGCTTTGCACTCCCCAGGACCAAGCAGTGGGCAAACCACCCACTTGAGAGACTTGAGAGACTGTGGCTTTGCACTCCCCAGGACCAAGCAGTGGGCAAACCACCCACTTGAGAGACTGTGGCTTTGTACTCCCCAGGACCAAGCAGTGGGCAACTCACCCACTTGAGAGACTTGAGAGACTGTGGCTTTGAACTCCCCAGGACCAAGCAAGGGGCATAGAGCCCTCTCGAGGAGCAGTGGTGTTATTCCATCTTCCGGCTGAGGTGTGCCCCCTTTCCCAATCCCCCTGAGGTGCCTGTGTGTTTTCGACCTGAGGCCCCTGCAGTGTTCTCTCCGTATTGAGGCAGGAGTCAAGTGTGGGCTTGGCCCATGATTTTTGGCCAAGTGGTCCACGGACATTTTAAATGGACAATGTACTGCCTTATGTACATATTGTATATTTCTGTAAATACAGTTTTTCTATTTATTACGTATATCTGCCTATTTCTAATACATCACTGATTTGACTCTATTCCTTTTGCCCTTGCTTTCTTCCAGGGGGTTACAGGGTGTAAATGTGATGTTGAGACATGTTTTTGTGCGTATGGTGTTGTGGTTGAGGGTGGGGCTGGGGGTGTTGCGTGTTGCATGTGTCTGTCACTCTCTTTTTCCTCCCCCCCATGTGTACTAGGTGCCGTACCCACCGTGGTATTGGCCGCTGCCTTTCGTATTCCTGGTAGATGAGGAGGTAGACTAGCATAGGCAGGACCTGCAGCTCGGGCTCCATGGCGTCCTGGTTCTTCGTTTGTATTGAGCGGTGAGTGGTTTCCCTTCCAAGTCCTGTTTCTGCCGTGCTTTTGATAGCGTTGGTACCGCCCTGGAAAAGCTGGCGGATTGCTGGGTTGTGATGGGGTGGGCGGTACATTGTCTTCTGCCTGGCTGTTGGCGGTTACTGCTGTGGTGTTTGTTGCTACCGCCGTGGCAGTCGGAGTATTAAAGTGGCTGTCTGTTTTGGCAGTTTCCGCTGTGGTCGTGATCTCATTTTCTTTACCGCCGGCTGTTGGCGGTATTACTGCCGCTTTAACTCCGACCGCCAGGGTTGTAATCAAGGCCTATATGTGAGGCCATAGCTGCATGAGCAGCATGACCCCACTGTGTCCTTGCCAAACCTTGGACATAGTGAGCTAGTAGAGTAGCCATTTAACATGCATGTGCTGGACACTGGTCAAACATGAGTTACCCAAATACATGATGGCCACTCTGCACCCTGGGTTGTTTGGTATCAAACAGCTCAGAATGATAAATACAAACTGGTACCAGTATTAGATTTATCCCTAAATATACCAAGGGGTCATCTTAGAGGTGCACCTTGCAAAAACTAACTCAACTGGCATGGTTGCTGACCGGTTCCATCTAGCATGCCGCCTCCAGACAGCCAATACCCAAACCTTGGGGGAGAGCCTTGTCTCTCTGGTTTGTGGGACAATGCCCTTCCTGGGGGGAGGAGCTATCACCCCTTCCTCAGGAATGCACATTCCTCTGGTGATGAGCTTCAAAGGGCTACTGCCCTTGAAACTTAAGCCCCAGGCCTTCTGCTAGCAGCAGATGGCTTCCCCCTTTGCCAACCCCCACTTTTGGCGGGAGCTCTGAGCACCCCTAAGGGCTTGCAGGTGAAGTGGACCTTCCATTTCATTTTCCTCCATGTTGGATGGCAGGAAACCAGCCAATGAGGTTTCGGATAGTGAACCTTCCCACTGTAGTGGGTGTAGCCACTAAAACACTCACTAGATTCAGTATTTAGTGGGCTTCTTTAGACTAAGAAATCAGATTCATCAGGCAGAAAAGAAGACATCTCCAAAGAGCCTGACAAAATGAGAACAGAGGACCTGCTGCACCAGAAGAGGTTCCAAGATCCCTGCTTGCTGCACAAGGTCCCGACAAACACCGCTGCGTAGAAGCTGGTCACTGGACTGACCTCAAAAGACCCAGAGGACCTTCAGGCTTTACAAATAGCCTGAGATCTCCCTCCTGAGTGGAGGACCACTCAAGAACCAGACAAAACCAGCAAAAACCAGCAAACCGGTGAGAGTCACTTCACTGACCGCAGATATCTTTGCAACCGGAGGTTGCAGCTGGACCTGACAACACACCAACCACAGCTCGGATGAGACCTACAAGTGTGCCAATCTTGGTGGCACTACACCCTCCTGTGGCCGAGTTGTGCCAATACTCTAGGTACTGGTCAGTGCGCATCGGATTATAGCAAAAACTGTTCTCCCAGAGCTGCAACTGGAGCAGGAGGAAGCCCCAGTCAAGGTTCTTCAGGGACACCCCAGACCTCCCACCAGAGCACCCTTGTCATCCTGCAAGGAACTCCGGAACAAGACTTACCTCCAGCTCCAAAGGGCTCCAGTGCGCACAGCCTCCAAGACCTCCAACTCGCCCTGCATCTGGCCGCCCTGAGCCCCGCATCACGGAACCAGCTGTGTACCATGGGGTCCCTAATCCCCTGTGACCTCGACAGCCCAAGGGGACCCTAAGTACCAAATTTCTGGGTGGCTTGTTAGCCGGCAACATGGTACACAATTATGATGGACTTTATAATGTATTTATGAAAGAGCATCTGTTGAGTAATTATTCCAATGATAGGCTACATCAGCATCTGCTAGATCTGGGTCCACTTTCCCCTCAAGAGTTGGGAAGTAAGGCAGACCATTGGGTCAAGACAAGGGTGACCAAAACTACCACTGGTGGGGGAGACCAAAATAAAGAGCCCAAAAAGCTCCCCCCGAGAGAAAGATGGAAGCCCGGGTAAAAACAATAAAGAGTTTTTTCAAGGCCCCCAAATATTTGCACAGGAGTGTGGGCCCAGAGACTCCTCACAGTCCATGGGGCGGTACAAAGGGAGACAGTGTGACCCTAACAAGGCTTGGTGCCATGATAGCAAGACTAAGGGACACCAAACTGGAGAATCTGTCTGTAAGAATAAGAAAAATACCTCTAGTCAACATGTAGTATATGCAGTTGCCAATCTCCAGATGGGGTCAGAGGTGTGGCCTGACCATGTCAGTGTACCCACAGAGGCAACACTAGTCACAGAGGGTTGGGTAGATTTATCCTGTGCTGCCTGTTCAAGTAACATGAACAAATACAAGCAACAACCTGTGATTAATAGGCAGAAAACAGAAGCCTTGGGGTATACAGGGGCTAGTATCATCATGGTATCTCAGCACCTGGTTCCCTCAACTTAGTTCCTGGTAGGGAAGTCTTATCCTCTCACCAATGCTGACAATGAGACCAAGTGACACCCCATGGCTTTGGCAAACTTTGAATGGGGAGGAGTAGCAGGGCAGAAAGAGGTGGTTGTGTCCTCATCCATCCCTGCAGATTGCCTGCTTGTAAATGGCCTGGAGCATTCCCCCTGGGCTGTGATAGAGCTAAAGACCCATGCAGCAATGCTAGGGATCCCTGACTGGGCATGTTTCAAAACTAGGGCACAGAGCAAACCTCAGAGGGAAAAAGGGGAGCTGGCTCCTGAAATAGTGGACGAGCTTCCCAAGAGAGAAGACAGGAAGACTGGGGGACCAGCTTCCAGACAGACCCCAAGGCAGGGCCCCTCTTCCCAGAAGGAGGAGTCACCCACTCTGGAGGGAACTGAGTCTGAGGAGCTTGGGCCTAACCACCCAGAGCTCTTGGGCCCAGGGGTACTGTCTAGCGAAGATCTGTGCCAGGGGCAAAGAGGGTGTCCCAATCTTGAAGGCCTGAGTCAGCAAGCTGCTTAGGAGGAGCGAGGAAATGTCAGTGGTTCCCCTTAGGGTCTACTGGGAGGAGGGGCTCCTGTACACTGATGCCAGAGACCTCAAGCACTTAAAGGCCCATTTAATGCCACTACCTGTGGTTGGGGTACCCTTTGAAAGGATACAGGTTGATATTGTTGGCCCCCTTGACCCTTTAACAGCATCAGGACATAGATATAGCTTAATGATAGTGGATCATGCCACTGGGTATCCTGAGGCTATTCCCCTTATGACAATAAATGCACCAGCAATTGCAAAGGCCCTTCCGGGTATCTTCACCAGGGTTGGGTTACCTAAGGAGGTAGTATAAGACGGGCGGTCAAACTTCATGTCTCCATACTTGAAACATATGTGGCAGGAATATGGAGTAACTTATAATTTCACTATCCCATACCATTCACAAACAAATGGATTAGTTGAAAGGCTTAACCAGACCCTGACAGGCATGATTGGAGGACTCCCTGAAAAGCTCAGAAGGAGATGGGATGTCCTACTTCTTTGCCTGCTGTTCGCCTAGAGGGAAGTGCCACAGAAGGGAGTGGGTTTTTCACCCTTTTAACTTTTGTTTGGCCATCCTGACAGGGGACCACTGAGTCTTGTAAGAGAAGGATGGGAGAGGCCTCTCAAAGAGCCCAAACAAGACATAGACCATCATTACAAACCTGGCGGTCAGTGTTAAAGCAGCGGTAATACCGCCAACAGTCCGGCAGAGAAAAAATTGAATCACGACCATGGTGGAAACCGCCAACATAGACAACCACTTTAACACCCCGACTGCCACGGCGGTAGAATCAAACACCGTGGCGGTAACCACCAGCAGACAGGCGGAAGACAAGGTTCCGCCCACTGTATTACAACACGCCTATCCACCACCTTTTTGGGGGCGGTACCAACGCTATCAAAAACACGGCAGAAACAGGACTTGGAACGGAAACAACTCACCTTTCCACACTCGAGGAAGAACCAGGACGCAATAGAGCCCGAACTACAGGTCCTGCCCATACTGGTCTACCTCCTCTTGTATGAGGAGCAGAAAAAATGCCAGTGACAACCACGGTGAGTACTGCACCTAGTACACAGGGGAGGGGAAGGGAAAAGAGAGTGACACACACATGCAACACCCCCACCCCCCACCCTCACCCACAACACCATACACACAAATAATGCAGCAACATTACATGTACACCCCGTAACCCCCTGGAAGAACGCAAGGACAAAAGGAAATGATTGTAACAAGTGTAATCTATTAAATATCAGATAGGCCAAATTCAAAAATTAGTATATACAAATATGCACACTAACTGCACTAGTCCGAATAGAAATTAGATCATTGTCCATGGATCAGTGTCCCAAAATGCATGGGCAAAGCCCACTCAGGATACCTGACACGAAACGGAGAGAACACTGCAGGGGCATCAGATGGAAAATAAACAGGCACCTCAGGGGGAAGGGGGGGCACCTCAGCCGGATGAACGGACGACACCACTGCTCCACAGGGGGCTCCATGCCCACTGCTGTATCCAGGGGAGTGCAAAGCCACAGTCTCTCAAGTCTCTCCAGTGGGTGGTTTGCCGACTGCTGCATCCTGGGGAGTGTAAAGCCACAGTCTCTTAAGTCTCTCCAGTAGGTGGTTTGCCCACTGCATTATCCTGGGGAGTGCAAAGCTGCAGTCTCACAAGTGGATAACAGTCTCCACTGGTTCTGAAGGGGGCTTTGTGCCCAGAGTGCTTCATCCTGCCAAGGTCTGAGGTAGTGGATGCTTTTCTCCACTGGTTCTGGAGGGGGCTTTGTGCCCACAGTGCTTCATATGCAGTGTGGCAGGTCCCATTCCCTCACCTGGGTGTATGACACATGATTGCCTGGGAACAGGTAGCATGATACTCCATGGAGGCAGGAGCACACTCCACCCTGCTGCGACTTTGCCTGCCACCTGCTACCTGCAGGTACAAACATGTCAGCTGTGGTGGCACTGTGTGAGCAGGTTGCGGGACTGGTGGCGGTGCTTGCGGCGGTGCTTGCGGCGGTGTCTGTGGCGGAGGTGCTGGCAGTGGTGCATGTGTCTGCACCTGTTGAGGGACACAGCAGGACGTCTCCTGCAGCCTCGGACGGCTGCCCACTGGGGATGATGCTGGGGACTGTTGCTGGGGCAGCAGACGTGCAGGTAGAGGTACTGTTGGAGGTGCAGGTGGCAGTGCAGGTGGTGGTGCAGGTGGCGGTGTCCACCGCCGTACAGGTTGATGTTGTGATTGACAGAAGGGGTGACTCTGGTCCCTCATACGGAGCCACTGTGCCCTTTCCTGACCTGCTCTTCGGCTTGTGTCACTTTCCCACCTTTGATGTCGCTGCTGGTGCCTTGCCACTGTCCCCTTTTGGCTTGGAGGAGCCCTTGCTAGCTGGAAGGTGCGGCTTATCCCTCCGGCATGTGGGCACCTTTTTCACTCTGGCAGGTGGTGGAATGGCCTGCTCCTTGGCCTCGCTTGGTGGCACACTGGCAGCCCTGATGGGTGGCGCCTGTGATGAGACCAGACTTGCTGGGACCACTGTGCTGGAGGATTTGGTGGCTGAGGTTCTGGACTGGGACCTGGACAGCCTGGCCCTAGGGGAAGGATGGGGGAGGTGTAGGGAAGAGGTCAAAGTTTGCGAGGAAGAGTTTCTTAGACACACTGGGACAGGAAGGTGGAGGGGGTTTGGGAGTGGAGGAAGAGGTAGTGGTTGTAGGAGGTGTAAGTTTGCTGAATTTGGGTGAAGGTGCATGGGCCGGTGGCTGTTGTGAGGTGGATGGCTGTTGGGTGGGTGTGTGCCTGCATTGTGTAGTTTGGGAGGAGGGCTCACAGACACACTGGGAGAGGACACAGGGGATGTGTGAATGGTAGTGGAGGTGGTGATAGCACGTGAGCGGTGTGTGGTGATGGGCGTGCTGGTGATGGAGGTAGTGACTGAGGATGTAGTCCATGCAGGTGTGAGTGGAGACGAGACAGGGAGGGAGGAGGAGGACATGGAGGAGGAGGACACAGTGGAGGCAGTGGATGTTGGTGTGTCTGCATGGGGATGGTGCTTCTGTGAGTGCCGGTGGGATGTGTGGTACTTAAGTGTGCCATGTCCACTTCTGTGTTGATGAGTGTGCATGCTGGTTTGATGGTGTGCTTGGGATAGGCTGAGGTACAGGGGATTGGGTCTAGGTGGAGGAAGTTGGAGGGGGAGGCTGGACACAGGGACAATGGCTGCCATCAGTGCTGAGGCAAGAGCCTGAAATTCTCTCTGTTGGGCC
Organism: Pleurodeles waltl; assembly: GCF_031143425.1. NCBI lineage: Eukaryota > Metazoa > Chordata > Amphibia > Caudata > Salamandridae > Pleurodeles > Pleurodeles waltl. The sequence goes on from NC_090440.1 coordinate 1,055,327,148, forward strand.
GCCTGGCCATAATGAATGCCCTCCAGGTATGCATTTGTCAATAGCCTCCTCACTGAGGGCAGCAGGGCTCACTGGAGCAGAGGTGGAGGTGCCTGGGGCAAAGGAGCCCATCCTCCTAGGTGAGCGGGCCCGAGAAACTCGATGAGGGGCTGCTGGGAGGGAGGTGCTGGTAGGGGGGGGTGGCGGCTGTACCTGTTGATGAAGTGGGCACAGAGGTGCCCGCCACCGCAAGGGAGCTCCCATCAGAGGAGGAGTCGCTGTTGCTGGTGTCCACTCCTGTCCCCGTCGTGAAGCTCCCCTCGCCTTCCGTCCCACTGGTGCCTTCTGACTCCGTTACTGCTCCTTCCAGGGCCATGTGGGATGCAGCTCCCTCCTGCTCCGGTGCCATGCTCCTCCACCAGATGATGCTAATGCACGCAAGGACAGGGTAACAAAACAAAAAGGAGGGATAGAGGGGACACATGGTCAATGCATGCAACTTTACTACCGTTGGCGGACACAACACGCAAGGAGCAGCCCTATGCACTAAGCCATGCAGTGACAGGGCAGGGGAAAAGCACATGCCCAAGGGGGACTCTCTCTAGACCCATTTCATGCACAGCAAGAACCCATGGGAGCCTGACTAGGTGTAGAGGGCAAATTCCACCTTTGGGTTTGGAATGGGAATGAGCCTGCAAATCAATGGATCTACCTTTGCGCGTCTGCCCTGGCCTAGGGGAACCCACAGCCCACCTCCCCCACCCAGACACCTCGTCAACCACGCAGAGTCAGCTGAAGGAGAGTGTACTCACCCCCCTTGTGGCTGCTGTGATGCCCTCAAGCGCCCATCCAACTCAGGATATGCCACCGCCAGGATCCGGTACATCAGGAGGGTCATGGTGCGACGGGCACCCCTTCCACATTGGGAGGCCATCTGCTGGGCCTCTGCCATCCTCTTGATCCAGCGGTGAAGGTCCTTCCATCTTTTACAGCAGTAGGTGCTCCGGTTATGGTAGACATCTAGGGTCCGCACTCCCTTGGCGATGGCACGCCAAATACCCTCCTTCTGGTGGGCGCTGACCTAGAGGCAAAGTGAAGTTATCATGGATGTTACTCTCCCGTACAGTTCTTCTCACACATTCCCCCAAACCTCCCACCTTGGCCCAGACATACATACACACACCATCCTCACATGCTGGACTACCCCCCCTCTTCCATCCACAACACTCCATACAGTCATGTGCCATCCACCATGCACACAGTTGACTCACCTGTTTGTCTGGAGGACCGTACAGTTGTGTGTACTGGGGGAGAACCCCATCCACCAGTTTCTCCAACTCCTCCACCGTGAAGGCAGGAGCCCTTTCCCCAGACTCTGTAGCCATTGTCGCTTCCAGACTCAGGTCACAGCTGCACTTGCAGTGTAGGTCCTCTCCTGTAGAAGGTCAGGTATCAAATGAGGGAACTGATAGAAAATTGTGGTCACGTCCGCGGCGGTGCGTACCGTCACCACCAGCGTACATCGTCATTGGCTCCTGGAACCCATAGGGCCCAATGATAACCAATGCTGAATTGCGCCAAGGTCTACGACGGCCTACCTCAACGGTGTACAACACCCACCTTACAGGTCAGGCTGCTGCCATTTCAGGGGGCCACAAGGCAGCCCAAATAACTGAGTCACACCTATTTAGGCCAGGAATATGGACAGACAAAGGCACATAGAGACAATTTAACGTTTGTGCTAAACAGCCGTGTGAAACCTAAGTGTTGTATGACCTTCTGCTCACCTTTCTCCTCCATAGGGCACCTCCGCTGGGGCAGATGATGAGATGGCAGCATCCTCCGGTGTAGAGACCCCTGGTTGACCTGTCGATAATGGAAGACAGACACATCATTATCACTTACAGACTTGATCATGCAACAATCCAGGAACTGTGTGCTCAGATGGAGCCTGACCTGATGTCAGCTATCTGCCATCCCCCAGGAATCCCCCCTCTAGTGCAGGTCCTGTCTGTACTCCATTTTCTGGCCAGTGGGTCTTTTCAAACAACAGTCGCCATGGCATGAGGAATGTCCCAGCCAATGTTCTCTAACATGTTGTCCAGAGTGTTATCTGCCCTGCTGAAACACATGCACAGCTACATTGTTTTCCCTCAAGTAGATGATTTGCCCACAGTGAAACTTTTATGCCCTGGGACATATCCCCAACATCATTGGTGCCATTTATGGTACACATGTGGCATTCGTCCCCCTCATGAATGAACAGGTGTACAGAAACCAGAAAAGCTACCATTCTATGAATGTGCAGATGGGTGTTTGGCAGACCAGTACGTATCCCAAGTGAATGGCAAGTATCCTGGCTAAGTGCATGACGCTTACATTTTGAGGAATAACAGCATCCCTTATGTGATGGGGCAACGCCAGAGGCACCGTGTGTGGCTAAAATGTGAGCCTTAAGTCCCCACACAGTTTCATTTACTGTCTGGGTATGGGAGATTCCCTAATGTTTGGAGGATGTCTAACAGTTGTCCCTCGATATTTGCAGGTGACTCTGGTTACCCCAACCTGTCATGGCTACTGACCCCAGTGAGAAATCCCAGGACAAGGGCAGAGGAACGCTACAATGAGGCATATTGGCCTGATCTAGGAGGATAATAGAGCCCACCTTCGGCCTCCTGAAGGCCAGATTCTGGTACCTCCATCTGACAGGTGGATCCCTATACCTCTCACCCAAGAAGGTGTTCCAGATCATTGTGGCCTGCTGTATGTTGCACAACCTGGCTTTTTGACGCCAGGTGCCTTTTTTGCAGGAGGATGGGCCTGATGGTGGTCTTGTGGCAGCTGTGGAGCCTGTGGACAGTGAAGAAGAGGAGGAAGAAGAAGAAGAAGATGTAGACAACCGAAACAACATCATCATGCAATACTTCCAGTGAGACACTGGTATATCTCATACTATTGTAGGACCTACCAGAACTTTTTACCTCTGTGTATGGACCCTGACTTGTCACTTTGGCTTTCCATTTCACAGATCTGGGTCCCCCTTTGTGCCCTCTGCTATGTTTACTCCTGGCCTAGAGCTGTGTAACATTGGTATGTGAACAAGTACATTGACATTGCTATATTTCAGAGATTTTGCAATTACACATTTGTGACCAGATTTTTTGGTGATTCAAGGTTGTTTATTTCTGTGCTAATAAGTGGAGGGGGTGTGCAATGGGCTGGGGTGATGGCGGAGGAATGTCCATGCAGAGTCCAATCTCTTGGTCTCACAGGTGCATTGTCCAATGGGGCATAGAAAGGGGAGCAATGGCAGTTTAAGGTGGACAGGGTGACAAAGTGGGACAGAAGGGTGACATTCAGGAGGGTCTTATTTCCTGGCGGGGGTCTTGGCAATGTTCTCTCTCTTGTTCCTGGATCTCAGGGACCGTTTGCGAGCTGGTTCTCCTTCTGCAGGGGGTGGGGTCCTGGTGGCCTGTTTTTCCTGTGGCGGTGCCTCCTGTTCACTAGCGCCGGCAGAGGTGGAGGGCTGTTCATTGTCCAGGCTAGTGTCAGGTGCCCCTTTCTGTCCCACTGTGTCCCTCATGGTGTTGACAAGGTCTGCCAGCACCCCTGCAATGGTGACCAGGGTGATGTTAATGGACTTCAAGTCCTCCCTGATCCCAAGGTAGTGTTCCTCCTGCAGCTGCTGGGTCTTCTGAAACTTGGCCAGTACCGTGCCATGGTCTCCTGGGAATAGTGGTAAGCTCCCATGATGTTGCAGAGTGCCTCATGGAGTGCCGGTTCCCTGGGCCTGTCCTCCTCCTGTCACACAGGAGTCCTCCCAGCTTCCCTGTTATCCTGTGCCTCTGTCCCCTGAACCGTGTGCCCACTGCCACTGACCCCAGGTCCCTGATTTTCTTGGGTTTGTGGGTTTGCCTGGGTTCCCTGTAGTGGTGGACACACTGCTGATTGACCCAGAAGCAAAAGAGAGGTCAACATTTTCTACTACTAGTGGTCATTATCAGTTCACTGTTATACCCTTTGGAATAAAGAATGCACCTGGCACCTTCCAGAGATTGATGAACCAAGTCCTTGCTGGACTGGAAACTTTTAGTGCAGCTTACATAGATGACATAGCTGTCTATAGTTTCACCTGGCAGGTTCACCTGATCCACCTTGGAAAGGTCCTTGAAACTCTGCAAAGGACAGGCCTCACTCTCAAGCCCAGTAAGTGCCAAATAGGGCATGGCAGGGAAAAGTTATTTACTTTGGCCCCGTGGTTGGTGGAGACCAAGTGCAACCTCTTCACCCTAAGATTCAGACTATTCTGACTTGGGAAGCTCCCACAACCCAGACACAAGTCAGGGCATTCCTTGGCTTAACTGGATATTACAGGAGGTTTGTGAAGGATTATGGCACAATAGTTACCCCCTTCACAGAGCTTACCTCCAAGAAGATGTTCAGAAAAATCAACTGAACAGTGAATTGTCAAAAGGCCTTTGACACTCTGAAGGACGCTGGGTGCTCTGCTCCAGTTCTACAAGTACCAGACTACTCCAGGGAATTCATAGTCCAGACAGATGCTTCAGAAATGGGGATAGAAGCAGTCCTTTCCCAAAGGAATGATGATAGACATGACTAGCCTGTTGCTTTTATTTGCAAGAAGCTACTTCCTAGGGAACATAAATGGAGTGCCACAGAGAGGGAAGCCTTTGCTGTGGCTTGGGCCCTGAAGAAGTTGAGGGCATACTTGTTTGGCTCTCACTTCACTGTTCAGACTGACCACAGGCCTCTCAGAAGACTACAACAAATGAAAGGTGAGAATCCCAAACTGCTTAGGTGGTCCATTTCCCTAGAGGGGACGGACTTTAAAGTGGAACAGAGACCAGGGAGTGCCCATGCCAATGCAGATGGCCTCTTCAGGTTCTTCCACTTAGGAGATGAAGACTCACTAGGGAAAGGGTAGTTTCATCCTCTTTCGCTTGGTGGCGGGTAGTGTGAGAGAAGGCCTCTTTTTGCATGGTTAGTCCCCACTTTTTGCCTGATGTTGATGTATCCTAGAAGTTGTGGTGCCCAGGGTCCCTGCTAACCAGGTTCCCTGGGCAGAGCTTTTTCCCTAAATCTGTTGTGATGCGTGGTACAATTTGATGTACTCTTAAATATCACTGTAAGTCCCTAGTAATTGAGTACATCTGTACCCAGGGCATGATATATTAGGGGTAGACTCCTGAGGGCAGCAGCAATAATTGTGCCACCCTCTAAGGCCCTGCATCCAGATACACCCAGCACTGCCATTACAGGCTGAGTTTTCTGGGGCAAACTTAAAAAGGCAAATTCGACATGGCACACTCCCTCTGTGCCCTGTCCACCCTACGCTGCTTTTGTTATGGGAAAGCGACCCCTCCAGCAGTCCTTACAGCCTTAAGGCAGGGTGCACCATCTTAAATGTGAGGGCATAGCTGTATGAGCCGCATGCCCCCACTGTGTCCTTGCCAAACCTGTACCATAGTGAGTGAACAGAGCAGCCATTTTACATGCATGTGCTGGACACTGGTCAAACACAAGTTCCCCAGCTACATGATGGCCACACTGCACCCTGGGTTGTTTGGTATCAAACAAATCAGGATGATGAATCCAAACTGGTACCAGTATTGGATGTATCCCTAAACGTACACAGGGGCCACCTTAGAGGAGCTAACCTAACTGGCATGGTTGCTTTCTGGTTCCATCCATCATGCCACCTCCACACAGCCAACACCCAAACCTTGGGGGAGAGCCCTGTCTCTCTGGTTTGTGAGACAATGCCTTTCCTGGGTGGAGGAGCTAACAACCCCTCCCTCAGGAATGTGCATTCCCCTGACGGTGAGCTTCAAATGGCTACTGCCCTTGAAACTTGAGCCCCAGGCCTGGTGCTAGCAGCAGATGGCTACCCCCTTTGTCAACCCACACTCTTGGTGAGAGCAAAGGTGGGAAACCAAACAAAGGCTAGGAGGAGGGGTCTCACTGAGCATGCACTACCCCTAGGGGCTTGCAGGCGAAGTGGACCCTCCATTTAATTTTCATTCATGTTGGATGGCAGGAAACTAGCCATGAGGTTTAGGGTAGTGATCCTTCCCACAATAAGTGGTCACTGTAGTGGGTGTAGCCACCCAAAGGTGGGTGTCCCATTGGACACTACCGGGTTCCCCCTAAAACATCCACTAAATTCAGTAAGTAGTGGGCTCCCCTAGACCAAGAAATCAGATTCATCAGGAAGAAAAGAAGACAGCACCAAAGAACCCGACAGCATGAGAACAGAGGACCTGCTGCACCAGAAGAGGCTCCAAGACCCCTGCTTGCTGCACCAGGGTCATGACAATCGCTGCTGCAGAGGAGATGACCACTGGACTGACCTCAGAAGACCCAGAGGACCTCCAGGCTTTGCAAACAGTCTGAGATCTCCCTCCTGAGTGGAGGCACCACTCAAGAACCAAAAGAAACCAGCAAGAACCAGCAAAACAGTGAGGGTCACTTCACCGACTGGGCGATATCTTCGCAACCGGAAGTTGCAGCCAGACCCAACAACACACCAACAACAGCCTGGATTATGCCTAAAGTCTGCCAACATTGGTGGCACTGTGCCCTCCCGTGGCCGAGTTGTGCCAATACTCTGGTACTGGTCAGTGCACGTCAGACTACAGCAAAAACAGCTCTCCCTGAGCTGCAACTGGACCAGGAGTAAGCCCCAGTCGCGGGACTTCAGGAACACCCCAGGCCTCCCACCAGTCCTGCAAGGCCCCCGGAAGAAGACTTACCTCCAGCTCCAAAGGGTTCCAGTGCGCACAGCCTCCAAGACCTCCAACTCGAGGTGCATCCGGCCGCCTTGAGCCCTGCATCGCGGAACCAGCTGTGTGCCATGGGTCCCTTACCCCTTGTGACCTTGAAAGGCCAAGGGGTCTCTAAGGCACCACCTTTAAACATGCAAACCAGCTCCTTTTCCAGGTGGCCCCTCCAGGTGGACCTGTGCCTGTGCCAAGAGAATTACGAGCACAGCTCCAGGTGGCCCCTCCAGGTGGACCTCTGCCTGTGCCAAGAGAATTACGAGCACCAGAAGCAGGAGCCGCCTGAGACTCTCCAGCTGGCACAGGGTGCCCACCGTCCTCATCAACCATCCTGCAAAAGAAGGGGCTGGTAAGTGAACAGTGTGATTTTATATGCGTTTGTATAGGTGGCCTTCCCTTGATTCCTATTGTGCAGAATTACGCATAAAAGACTAACATTATTAAAAGTTTGACAAACCATAACTCAAAAAGTACTTAACATATCTTAACCATCTTGGTCTTAAAAATTATATAAAAATCTGAAGTAAATTGGAGCATTAAATGATCTGATCTTTACTTCTGGAAACCAACATGTGGTTGACTGGCCCCCTGCACAGTGTGCCTAGTTTTGCACACTACAGAGAGGGCCAGCCTCCTACAGCAGGAGCCAAGGGGGGAATTAATTTGCCACATTTTTTCTAGACCCCCCCCCATTCTCTCTTCCCTGATGTCAGCATATATGTTGTAGTGTCTTTGACATCATGTGCGCTAGGGCCCTCGTGGTCCTGGGTGCACTCTAGATAGGAATTACACAATTGGATGGGAGTTGTAAAGGCGTGGTTATAAAAGTTAAGATACAATGCATGGAGATCACAATAATAAATTGAAGAATAAAGTCCCATATTACAGAGCTCCATATGTGGTGCATTCATTCACATGCTCCTGGGCTGGGGTGGATGCTACATATGTGAGTTTTGTTGAAGTTCAAGGTAAATTCTATTGCATCACCATTTAAAAATATTGTACACGCAATCCAGTAAATATGTCAACTAAATTGCACTGATATAGCACTTACTACCCTTGATGTGGCGTGGCATACAGAGATTGGACCAGGCTGCCCTAATTAATCTGGAACAAAGTACTGAGATACACAGACAATTCTTCATGAAATGGCTTGTGTCCAAAGGCAAAAATCACAGATATAAGTTATCCACCACTGAACGCTACGCATATTCTAAAATTTTATATTCGTCACCCCTTTTCTTGAAAGAAAGGATTTGCCGCCTTCATACCTGCCAAGTTTTTAGTTGGCTTACGTATGACATTTCTATGTTTTAGTGTACTTATGTGTGACATTCCAGTGCCTTATATGTGACAATTTGAATCACAGTTTATTGATAACAGAACGAAGCATATATGCTCATATAATGAGATGCATTTCATGAATGGTTAAAATAATGCTGCAGAGCTCCAAATGCTTAAGCTAGGTCTCTCACCTAATTCGCTTTTCTTACACAAAGTCCTAGAAACACGTATGGAGCCATAAAAACAACAATTATACTATTTGGTTACTTTTACAAATTGCACGTAGATCTAGTCGTTTTCTTTTTATGTCTGCAAATAGAAAAGTAAATGCTCACATCTGTGATAAGCAACAGCATTCATCATTTAATTAATTGTGAATATGAATGTTTTTTAATGGTACAGACAGCTAGAGAAAATTGTGCCATCTTAGTATGCCTGGTATCCCTGCCGAGAGCTAACAATGCCAATACTACAAAATCTATACTACAAAATCTATCCGACAATGTTTTCAACCAGATGCTCTACATGTTTAGTCTGCATTCATAAGCCAAAGATAAGAATCATCCCATGCCGCTATGACCTGTTACAAGAGGCCTGCACCGCCAGAGCATCACTTTTTATGATGCTCGAGTGGCAGGGCTCTCAACCATATCCATGAGGTGAAAAAGCCACCCTGAATGGCTTTTCGTGGCCTCATAGACATGGAAGGCAGTGCAAAGCGCTGTGTTGCCTCACTCTGAGCAAGGGAGGCATTATGGTGGGTTTTCCCATTCAACATCCATGGATTTTGACACATTCCTAGATTCACAAGAAGCTGTAAACCTGGGAATGTGTCAAAACTGTATGCCTCCCCTGGGGAGAGGTAATGAGGAGAAATAATTGTATTTCTCCCCATTTTTACCTCTCTGTATGTGTGTTGCAGAGAAAGAGGAAAAAGCCGCCATTGATGGTTTTTTGGCAGAAAGGTGTTCCTTCCTGCACAAAAACAATTGTGCTGACAACACAGACCCCCTTGCACCATGGTGCAAAGGTGCCTGTGCTGGAGCCCAGTAGCAATTCGTGTGCTGGCACTGGCTGAAAGGACAGGAATGCACCGTATCACATAAATATGGTGCAATCCTGCCCTTTTGATTTGGTATAGGGCAGCACAGCTAAAAGGTTCGTGGTGCTGCCCTACGCCAAATGTTTGCAAATGAGGCCGCACGTTTCTGCAAGGCAGGGGTACAAATCCCCATATGCAAAACCCAATTTTATCGGAAAAGGTGTGAAATAATGTAAGAACATTGTACAGGAAAAATGAACCTTTTTGAAGACAGAAAATGATAATTCAATCTGGTCAGGTCCTGTTGGTCCTGTTGTTTTTAGGACACAACACAGATGTCTGCCGCAGACTGGATAGAATAAGTTCAGATAAACAGTGTACAGCAGGGCGAGCTCTAACTTTAAACATTGTCTCTGCCATGGACAGCACCAGTAACATCTTCAAGATTTTGCTAAAGCTAAAAAATTTTGAGCCTGGAAGCCCATGACCATGATAAAACCTCTGTGCTCTCCTCAAGCAGCACCTGAATGCTAACAGTGTTAACTAAATAAACTATCTAATTAAGGCCCATTGCTGGCCCGCCACAACTTATTAATGCCATGGACAGTCATCCGAACATGAGCAAAGCAGCTGAAAAACGCGTGACAATTCGGGCTCACGTGGGGTTGTGGGAAAATGACCTCATTTGGGTTACTTTAACCCCTATTACGTTACACTTGTCAGCAGGGCTGACCTTTACTCGCTAGAGTAGATTTATAACGAAGTTGGTGTGTAGTAAAGAAAAAATGCATGATTTCTCCTTTTCCTGGTTAAAAAATCCAGTCTTTCTCTATTTTTTTTTCAACATGGTCATTTTTGGAAAAAGACAGCAGATGGCAGTATTACTCAATACATAAACCGGCAGACCCATTATTACTTTGAAATCAAATACCTGCACTGTTTCTATGGCAAACTTTGTGTTCTGTTTTCAAATCAGTTTTGCATTTAATTAATCTTTATAACCTCTTGCTGGCAAAAAAAAAACATAACTCACAGCTGAAATATATGGCTTGGGTGATGCTGACAGTGAGGGCGACACATGATTTCTTCGTTAGTGGATTGGGGGTCCCTTTTGAATTATAAAGAACAAATTAGAAAGAAACAAGCAAAACATTATTTTGTAAATGTTAAAATGACACTATCCAAAGGAACACAAAAAATATATGAGCAAACATCGAAGCTCTCCATAGCTCTTTAAAAAAACATAAGCATATCTCAACAGACAGGTCATAAACCACGCTTATGCTCAGGGGGTTGCACTATGCTATGCTCTAAAACAAGATACGAAATTAAGAGGGACTTAGATGTAACTATGATTTCTTATGTCATTATCATTTATACTTCAAACACATCTCGCTTGACTACTATGGATTTGCACTGTGAGGCCTGCCATTGACAGAAACTCCCCCATACTAATATGTATAATATAAGATAATGTCTCAAAACAGCCAATGCAATAAATATATGTAGAGGTCATTTCACCTTCCGTTAAACACATGTATCTCTGTCATATATAAAGACATAATGGAGCTTAGGAATCACTGAAAGTGAAAACATTTTAAAACAAACAAGTGAATTTGGGTAGCACATTTCTAACACACATGTTTGTTTAGCAAAGAGTACACACCAGTATTTGGCAGAGTAATCACCCTGTAGCACCTTCCATATGTTCTTTCATAAAGAGCTACGTACCGTAGGAATAGCTCAGAAAGGCTCGGGTGAAAGCGGTAAACGACATGACAGTATTTTGACAGCTCTTAGCTTTGCCATCCTAGGTATTGGCATATCAAGATATATGTTTGTATCGATTTGTGAGTGACGTATAGTGTTGCATGTTACTTTACAATTTCTTCGAAGTGGTGTGTGGGCTGATAACAGAAGAACAGAGGAGGTAAATTTAATCAGATGACCGGAGTTCCTGTCTAATTGTCTTCATTCGCACTCCTCTATGTGCACAGACGTTTCAAGACATGGGCAAAGTGGGCAGTTGCCCAGAGCCTCCACCTTCCAAGGGGCCTATAGGAAAGTGCACCTTCTTTCTGTTTGACCGCTGTCTATTCTGTTTCTCTACCTACACTTCTCCCCTCTCTGTGTACCCCTGCCTCTGATTATGCAGTGTCACCTCAAGGATTTTTGGGGTGCTGGGCAAGACATAGTTCAGCTGTTTTGTGCGACCTTGCTAAAGATTAACTAATGATTTAGTATTATTTGGCATCCTTTGGCCTTCAATTACTGGGAAATCGGTAATAAAAATAAAGTTGATCTGTACAACGCCCCCCAAAATGTACTTTGACCAAAAACTGTTCACTGCTTACCTTGAAATGGAGACATCTGACATTCAAGCTTTGCAGAAAGTGGTCTAGATGGGCTAAAGGGAACACTTTCGCCAAAATATGCCCCAGCAAAATTAGGTCAGCACACCCCTGCCAAGAGAAAATAATAAGGACCTCCTCCACACCTCTAGGCTCTTGGGCGACCTGCTGATTCTTAACTTCAGGAAGCAACCACAAGAAAAGTGCATGCCACAATTAAAAGGGAACTGTTTCACAATAAATCATAAGGGTATATTCACAAAGAAACCCATAAAATTACATTTGAATATTTACCTCTCTCCTCTGCTTGGCAGCACCAATCAAGATATGACATAGATTGGTGCATGCACCCATGCTGCAGCTCCAATATCTTCAATGATTGGTGCAGCCAGCTAGGGGTTGGGACAAAGTGATTTGCGCTACAAAGATACATCTCTGCCACGGACATTCTTGCAACCTGTCTGCTGAACATGGCTGATTACATGCTGTTTTTTGGATCCTACCAAATGTGGGGTTTTTATTAAATGCATTAGTTTAACCTACGATGTGTGACACTTGGCAGGGCTGATAATATTGTTTGTTAAATGTTAAGGTTGTGTGTAGACCTTGGAGTGTTCAGATCAAATAGGAGGTGTTTTGTCAGGGTGCCACATGCTGGATCCGTGCTTCCTTTGCATCCTTTTTGTCGGCTGTAGTGGTCTGTAGTGGTCTGGAAATGCCTCTCTTACTCTTTTGTATTCAAGCTGAAAAACAGACATAATATGACTACCGTGGTTCATAAATACTTTAGGGGCATTACAGTTGTTGTACATCTGTTTCAAAACCAAAAATTTGTGCAAAATGAGGATTCTTCCTGAATTTTACCTTAATACATGGACTTGACTGTTTTACTGCGATGAAATGTCCTCAAAGTGGCAAGCGTAAGGCATTGAAATGTCAAACATGAACAAAATGCAACATGCAAATTTAACACATAAGCAAACTGAAAAATTGCCAGTTGTGAAGAGAAGGGTAAACAGTGGGTCAGGCCATGGATTTTAGCTCCCATTGGTGAAGGAGATGTCTGATGGGCTCACTGAACACTGGTCATTTTATTTTATAATTGAAACAGACGCCAGAGAGACCCATTTCCTTCCTTGTACTAGGGCCCATGGGACACTGGTTATGCTACTGGTCACGCCTCATGAACTGGCCTTGAACTGGCAATTCCTTTCAATATTTCATACATATTACACACGGCACACAATAACATTACTCCAGAGTCAGTACGAATACCTGTTTAATAATGGACCACAACTGTTAGTTTACCTCTTCACTCATGAGCCAAGATGACAGAACCCTCCAAAGATGAAATGGAGATAGGATGGGTGCCCACATAATTCATGCAACCTCACCAGGGGGCAAATTCCCAATCAATTACCCTTGCAGAAAGGATGAGACAAGTGGAAAACCTTCAAATTTGAGTATACACCATGACTGTCAATACAGGTGGGGAACTCTGGGATAATTTTGGAAATATATCACAGACGGCTTGAAACAATAAGTCCCTATGGTTTTGTCAATGGGCATGCAAGCAGTTGTGATTTCTAATGACACCCATATTTCTCACTGAATAAATTCCTAACTTCCTGCTACTCAAACCACACTTCTTAAGTACTGTTTGGAGAATGCTGCTGAACATCAGCACCAGTGATAGATGCTCTTGCAGAACAGAGACAACTGCACCCAGACTGTGTACTCTGATCACCGGGCTGAGGCAAACTCCACTATACTAAATTGCCCTTAAGAGTACTTTATCATTCATATGGTGATTTGGATACTTGTATAATAAAGTCCATTCTATTCCAGTTATTAGCTATGTGTACGACAAAATAAAAAACTTCACTTCATATTGTCCTGTGCCACTGATTCTATATATATATATATATATATATATATATATAGCTATAGATGTATACAAACATAGATGCATAGATATATTTCGATAGATACAACTATATATATATATGTACCAATATCATACACACACACACACACACACACACACACATACATATACACATGTATATAAATGTTACCCATTGGCATTCTCCACTGAGTAGTTATAGTTGTAGTTAGGTCAGTGTTTCCATTGGAAATGTGTTTTTTGTGTTGCCAATAACTATGGCACTGTTTGACAAATCACCACAAAACTTTCCAAAAAAGTACTCTTTTGTCTAGTTTGTTCATGTAAAGTTTCAGAGTGAGCCATCAATTAGCAGCCGATAAACAAGGGGGATCCCAAAATGAAAAATCCCCTCACATTTTCTATCGACCTCCTTAAAAAGTGCTACCGCAAAAACTACTGAACAGAATTACACCAAATTTGGCATAAAGCTAGATCGTGGTCCACAGATTGGTGTAAATCTGTGCATTAGTTTTTGAGAAATTAGGGTTTCAAAATAATTGTAAATTACTATGGTTTGGTCCGCAATAGGCTCACAAATGTCTTGGGGAAGCACCAATTTAAAAATAAAGCGTTTTGATTGTCCCAGTTAGATTTTTCCTTGGTGCATCTCGCTCCCATGGGAATCAGGCTCCCGCAGGAGCGAATGCTCTGATTGGCCACCAGAAACATCAGAAAAATGTTACTCGCAGCCATTACAGGACTGGGGGATGTAGTCCCCTGCCATGAACTTAAAATAAATGATTTAAGGGGGCAGGGTAGGCATACCTTGCCCCCCAAGCCTCATCGAGGGGACTCAGAGGGACTCACCCTGGGGCCAAAATTGAAATAAATTTGCTAATTTTACTGTGATTCCATGTGACTCCCGTGTGATTGCAGCAAAAACAATGTGGCCTGGTCCACATTCTTTAATTAAGGGGAGGGGGAGGGTGGTCCCCCTCCCTGAACCATTTTCGGTCCCGGGGACCCCAACCCCTAGAGCCCAATTTAATTAATAAGGGGAGTGGGCACATGGCCCCCTCTCCATGAACAGTATTAGCCTCTGGGGACCCCATCTCCTGGGGCCCAAGTATTTTTTTAGGGGAGAGGTAATGCAGCCCGCTCCCTGAGCCTACCACCTCGAGAGAGCAGTGTTAATAGATGCTCCCTATAGGCAGGAGAAATTCTGGCTCCCGCAGCATGCTGGGAGCTAGCTGGAACCGCTGCCCCGTGTGCTTGGTGGGTGCCCCAGATGGGCACTGGGGCACCCACCTGCAAACAATGTTGGCATTGGAGGATAGGGTGTTGTGATCCAAATTAGGCTTGTGATGGGGGACAACACTGCACCCCTCCCCTTTACAAAAAAGGCTGGCAGATGTAATTTCTCTACAATTCCACATTGAAAAATGATCTGAAATCCTTGATGGAGGTGAATGCCTCATTGAATTATTGGAGCGCAAGCTCTTCCATAGTGATTGCCCAAGATGAATGGATTCTTTCTTGTTGTCTCCTGGTCTGAGAGTAGAGTCTATGGTTCTCTCTTTTAATTTTAGTAGTATGCCAAGGTATTCCCTCATTTTTCAGGCTGATGGACAGCTCAACTAACTAACCAAGATTGTTCCCCGACTGATTTTGATGGCACTTTATTGATGGAAAGGAATGTGAGAACAGTAAGAAGCACTTACTTGATATAATTAAGAGTAAGTACTAATGATTGGTGTAGATTCAACTTTTTGTCTTTAGTCTCGACATCATCTCTATATGAGGATTCATTTTGTCACTGAATTCTGTATGAAGATACTTGAGGAACAATACCCCTGCCAACATGACCTACGCACTAGGTCAATGGAGATAATACCTTGTGTGCCTTTACACAGCTGTAGTGCATAGTATGTACTAGCCATTCACTGAAGTGGAAACTCTCCAGGCTGATCAAAGTTTCCAGATCTTTTCCTGTTAGTGTTTAACACTAAGATCTAACAGAGGAAGAACTGAAAACTTTGATCATCTAGAAGGATTTCAAACATGAATTATCTTTCAAGAAGCTGTAGGACATTATTAGGAACAGACAGGAATAGCAAAAAACAGTGGGAGAAGTAGTTTTAAGCCTAAATCATGGTATATCCCACAAACCCCACATGATGCAGTGGATACTTTTCATGATGTAATCATCAGGAAATTGGAAAACCTAAGACACAATTAAAAAACCAAAAGGAAAAAAAAAAACATTAGGAAGGAACAATGGCAAGCCCTTTTAACTCTTAAGAACAGCAAAAATATATTAATCAAATCATCAGACAAAGATGGAAATGTGGCACACTTGATTAGGGAACATTATGAACATTATGAGCAGGAGGCACTCAGACAGTTAACTGACTGAGAGTGCAATGAACTAATACAACAAAATCAATTATGTCAACAGTATACAGGTATTTTAAGAATTGCTCAATAATTGAAAATATAAGGAGTTGCTTGAATTTGAAGAACATTAATGGTTGAAATCTGATTTTCCACAAGTTCCCACTTTTTACAATATCCCCAAGGTGCATTAACATGATCGGCACCCCCCACATCAATGAATTATTTCATCAAAATCAGGTTTGTTGTTTCAAGTTTTGAAGATTTAGGTCTGTATGTTAGAGACACTGAAGATTATTTTATGGGTGATAGAAGGCATCACCTGGGAAGATAAATTATTGATGATTACCCTAGATGTCATAAGCCTTTATACCAGTATCACAAATAGAGAAGGAATTAAGGCAGTGGAGTTACTTTTGTTTAGTAGATAAATTAACTACTATAAACATAATCAGATGTTAATACAGCGTACTGGTTATTTCCTCAATCAGAACATCTTTTGTATTTGCAGGACAGTATTAAAGACAAAACCAAAGGCCAGCCATAGGTACCTGCTTTGCCCCCAGCTAGGCAAATGTATTCATTCACTGGTGGGAGAAGCAGGTGGCATGGGCAGATGAGTACCACGTATGGGTGGACAAGCTCGTTCTCTGGGTCAGATACATACCTCTTTATAATATGGAAAGATATTAAAGAGTTGGCATAGTAACACATAACTACCCTTCATCAGAATTTCCTAAACCTACACCACACTAGTCACATTAGTCTGAATGAGGTCCCTTTCTTATATCTGACAATAAATATGAAGGATAACTAACTATTTTCCTCACTACATAGAAAGCCCAAAGCAGGGAATGCCCTACTACATGCCAAAAGTAATCATCAATGCATGCTAAGATGGAGCATCTTGTATGGTGAACTCCTTTGCAATTGTTCAATTGAGAGTGATTACATCCAAGCTGAAGCAGAAATCATGATCAGATTTAAGGTTAGAGGATATCCCATAGCAGTTGTAAACACAGCCAAATATAAGGTTAAACAATGGACAAAGCAAGACTTTTTACAGGGTAGGATAAAGAAACAAGAAGTGTCCAAAGTAAGGATGAATATGGATTTCCCCACTAATGCATCAGAGATGTTTTCTCTGTTTAAGATGTCATGGCAGATCCTTCACTCTGAGCATGCATATTCAGTCATCCATTAACAACATACAGAACAAGTGCCTCACTGAAAAACTATTTGGTACATAGTCATTTTGCCACTTTACCACTTTAGCATATACAAATAAACTGTCAGAGAGACCGGATCCTCGGGGTTTGCGCCTGTTCCCAATATGTCCACCTCTTGGCAGCTCCAAACTCTACTTGCTATTATAGCACAGAGTTAAAGAATGGCCAAGTGGGGGATGGGGTTTTAGGTTGGGAACAACGGGGAAGGAGACCTGTGGGAGCAAGAGTTAAGAACACAAGAGCAAGATTATGCACATTGACTTTCATAAACTTTGTTCTAAATTTTTATACTGATAACATGAATGATCAAGAGCTTTTCTATAACATGACCTTATTAGCTCTGGGTACCTGGTAAATAAAGAAGGATTATGCAAACTTTCATTAGAGTAACACCTTCTACTTTGAACATTAAACTGTCTCAAGTTAGTTCTTGGAACAGCAACTACATTATAACAAGAATCAATGAACACATTAGTTTTCATGAATGAACTGTGATAGACTAATGAATGATATGTCAAGGTCACACTCTGACTTGAATTTCAGGATTCCATTGCATAGAAATTATTACACACTTTAATGAAAAAACGCACATCAAGATTTCAATGGCTAGAAACGATCGCGCACTCTGCGGATCTGATCTATAAGGGTTAATGGCCAAGAATGAATCGCGCACACTGTTGCCGATTCAACCATCAAGATTTAAATGCCAAAATACGATTGCGCGCTCTCCCGATCTGACCTGCAAGAGTTAAATGCCAGGAATGAATCACGCACACTGTTGCCGATTCGAACATCAAGGTTTTACTGGCAGGAAATGATCGCTCACACTGCTGACCTGAATTGCAAGAGTTAAATGCCAGGAATGAATCGTGCACACTGTTGCGATTCGAATATAAAGATTTTAATGCCAAGAAATGATCGCGCACACTGCCGACCTGAACTTCAAAAGTTAAATAACAGGAATGAATCGCACACTCTGTTGCCGATTCGAGCATCAAGGTTTTAATGCCAAGAAATGATTGCGCACACTGCCGACCTGAACTTCAAGAGTTAAATGCCAATAATGAATCGCGCACACTGTTGTGATTCGAATATCAAGATTTTAATGCCAAGAAATGATCGCGCACACTGCCGACCTGAACTTCAAAAGTTAAATGCCAGGAATGAATCGCGCACACTGTTGCCGATTCGAACATCAAGGTTTTAATGCCAAGAAATGATCGTGCACACTACTGACCTGAACTTCAAGAGTTAAATGCCAGGAATGAATCGCGCACACTTTTGCCGTTCCGAACATCAAGGTTTTAATGCCAAGAAATGATTGTGCACATTGCCGACCGGAAATTCAAGAGTTAAATGCCAGGAATGAATCGTGCACACTGTTGCCGATTAGTACATCAAGCTTTAAATGCCAAGATAACGATCGCACACACGATCAACCAAAAAGGCCCAAAACTCAAATGTCTCTGATAACGGAGTCGGGGGCCTAACCCGACCCCCGCCTTACCGCCCTGCTGGAAGATCACCAAGATAACGAGGACAGGGCATGGAAAATCCTAGGTAGGCCTTCGGAACAGGAGCTTAAGAAAATGCTGCTGTTCTGCACCGGGACCTCTGAATAGTGAGCACGTGGAGCTGGGCTGGGTCACTTAAATAGACCCAAGCCCCGCCCATGTGCCACACCAAGTCAGACTGCATGAATGGATTCTACAAGGGCTCAGAATAAGGACCACACCCTGTAATCCTGCAGCAAAGCCTTGAAAATGAGCAAAACATTGCAAACAGTATTAAAGACTTTTCAGGATAAATCTCTGCAATGCAAAAGGTTAACATACTGCATCAACACACAATGCATGAATTATTGCATTACATAAGGACTGGCTTTTTGCATTACGTCGCCTGTAGAACGCGTACTGCCCTGATGTTGACATAAACAACCAAACAAAAAGGTGGAGGGTTCTTACCCATGTATGAAGTGAAGGCTTGTAACTTCAGTAATAAGGTAAAGGAATTCAAAGTACCTGGTCAGATCAAACCATTTAAAATCAAACATCTACTTACCTGTAATTCATATTGTGCAGTTTATTGTTTGCTCTGTTCATGTAATAAAAAGTACATTGGCAGTATGACACATTAAGCCAAAAAATGCATGCTCGACCATATGTGGGCCATCACAAATGGGGATCCAATATATATAGTTGCCAGGCACTTTGAGACATTGCATGATAGTAACAGAGATCTTTTTAAACTACTTTGCCTTGACTGAGTAGCCCAAGGGAAAAGGGGGGTGCAATAGGGTTTTACATTTAAGGTGACTACAGTCTAGGTATCTAATTAATCTACAAACCAAATGCCCAGAGGTTTAAACAGTGATGAGAAGCTTGTTGAACATTTTAGGTGAATGATGTGTTTAAAAGGTTCAGAATAAAATGGCAGCTACACTGCCCATTCAGGGCAAGATTGGTACAACGTTTCAGGACAAGGTCACATATAGGACATATATTTCAAGGGGGAGAACTGTCACACATGATAAGATTAAACTCAATAAATTAATTAAAGTGACAGATGTTTAATCATGTTGTCAAACAATCTGAAATTATATGATAACTCAAAATATAAGTGAAAAGAGAGATGATAGATGACTGTTCACCCTACAAAAACAAAGAACATGTTTGAATGAACTTATACATAGTTTGAAGATGGCTGCCATTATAACTGTTTCATTTGTTTTTGTAAATTATGTGTCCTTTGTTTATTTTGATGAATATTGTTTTCTATGTCTACAAATGTGAAATTCGACTCCAAGGCCCAAATACTTTTTTAGCGCTGCATTTGCGTCATTTTTTGACGCAAAAGCGGCGCAAACTAACAAAATACAATTGCATTTTATAAGTTTGCGCCGCTTTTGCGTCAAAAAGCGGTGCAAATGCAGCGCTAAGAAAGTAAACATATGGGCCCAAGAATTGTAATCACCCTGTGAGTGCCAACACATTTGGTTTGGCAAAAATATACATATATGTTTTTTAAGAAAGCTCAGAAGACACACCAGCAAGATATGATTAGGATGATTACAGGATACTGTATTGAACACGTGCAAATTAGGCGAATACAGCAGCCACAACTCACACCATGTAAGTCCAAAACGTGGTGTGAGTTGCAGGTAGTGTATTGGACGGGATACGGACTAAGGTGTCATTTATGGGGTGAATTGAGCTGAACCATAAAGGATCCAGGGTTTGAAATAAAGCGGGACCCTACACACATATTGAAAACTTCTCAAGGTGAAATATAGAGTCACAAAATTAGCCTTTGACATGTTAATGTTTACGCATAGTATGAATGCCCTGAAGAAGTTCACGATGTTAAACGAAATGCTTTGGCTTTGTTGTTGGCTATAACATTTGGATTTTTACGATTAAGGTAAAAGTAAAATAAAGAATGTTGGACAATAGACCTCTCTGAAGGGTCACCCCAAACGTTTTGCCTTCTTCCTCCTCTTTTTGACCTCGTTTTTGTTGGCTTTAAGACTCTCAGCACTTCACCACTACTAACCAGTGCTAAAGTGCATGTGCTCTCTCTCCCATATCATAGCAACATTGGCTCATACTAAGTTGGCATATTTAATTTCCTGATAAGTCCCTAGTAAAGTTCACTACATAGGCCCAGGGCCTGTAAATGAAGTACTGCTGGTGGGCCTGCAGCACTCATTGTGCCACCCACCCCATTAGCTCCCTAACCATGGCTCAGGCCTGCAATTGCAGAGGGCGTGTGTGCCATTTTACTGTCACCTCAACCTGGCATTTAAAACACTTCGCCAAGTCTCAAAATCAACTTATATTTCACATAAGCCACACGTAAGGTAGGCCCTACGTAATCCATAGGGCACGGTGTGTGTAAGTAAAAGGTAAGGCATGTACTTTTAAGTTTTGCATGTCCTAGTAGTGAAAACTTCCTAAATTAGTTTTTCACTACTGTGAGGCCTACCCCTCCCACAGGTTAACATTGGGTATTCCGTATTACACTTTTAAGTTGTAATTCCTTGTTGTGAAGGAGTAGCTATATCATGTTTCATATCATTAGACTGGTAATGATAAATCGTATTTGCTGATAAAGTTGGATTTAACATTACTATTTTAGAAATTTCACTTTTAGAAAGTGGACATTTCTCTGCTCTTTCAGCTCTGTGTACCTGCAGCCTGTCTCCAATACAAGTCTGGGGTGGGTTACAGCTGCACTTTGTGCATTCCTTCTAGACAGCCACAAAAACAGGAAGGTTAGGTGTGTCTGAGCATTCATCTGCATTCTGATGGCTCTTCCTGGGCAGGAAGGGAGGGAGGGCTGACGCTTACACCTGAATACGCTGTGTCTGTCCCCACACAAAAGCCCCTATTGATAGTCTGGATAAAGTGGTAGGGAGAAAGGACTGCAGTACACGTCAAAGAGCCTTCTTTGAAGTCTCTCCCACTTCAAAGGCACCACTGGGTATAAGTACTAGGTATCTGACACCACCAAATCAGACAATTTTGAACCTAAAACTGGACTGTCTCAGAAGAACTGCTATGCTGCAACAAGGAGTGTAACTCTGCTGTGCTGCTGGCCTAAAAGGACTGCTTTTTTGCTGTACTGCCCTACTGCCTGCTGCTCTCTGACCCTGCTGAGAGTTGGACTCTGCCTTGCACCATAAGTGATCTTCAAGGGCGTACCTATTGATGCATGAGACTCATAATACCCCTGCCCCTGTGCCTGGTTCAATGTGAGTGGACCCAGATTCTTGCATCATGGAAATCGATGCATCTACTGTCTGCACATAGCAGAAGGTGTGCATTGACTTGATTGAGGGGGGAGAATCAGTGCATCACTTTCAGATCCAACGGATTGCCTTGAGAGGTCAATGCATCAGAACCGCACTCCACCGTCACAGCCATCTATGGAGATTGATGCATCCCTCGACTGCGCGGAGCAACCTGGGACATCGCACTTCGAAACCAACGCATCTTGCTCGAGTGCTTCGTTTTCGGAACCGAACCATCGCCATCACAGCGTGGTCCTGATCAATGCATCTCATTGCTCATCTCACTAAAGACAATTATGTGTATTTAACAATGTAATATCAAAATTGTCAAGGTTACATAAGACTACAGTGCAAAGATATTTAAAAGAACATTGTCAAATATTCTATTACAATTTAATGAAACACATGATGCCTAGTGGGTCACAGTAGCCTCTAGTGTTTTAGTAAGACTGTAAGCTTAAGGGCACACCTGTGTGTTTAGATGGGATGAGTTACAAGACCTGCTCTGTGAGTTGCCTGCTGCTGTTGTGACAATGGCTCCTCTCTAGCTGAAAGTACTAAGCTGCTAGAAAGAGTAATGTTGGAAATTGGGTTTCTGTTTGACAGAGGTATGCCCCCTATCCAAGCAGGAACCGCAATCCCAGTCAGCTTGTGCTAACCGTCTTGTAGCGTAGTACAAAGCAGTCAGGGTAAACTCAAGAGGAAAGTGTAAAGCATTTGTGAAACACTTCAAATGGTAAAACAGTGAAAACACCACACAAAAATAATTCACACCAATTTTAGAAAAATAGAGCTTAATTTAATAAATAAAACAATATAAAAATGACAAAGATCCAATAAGTAGAAGTCGAGATTCGAACTTTAAAAGAAATGAATGTAAACTAGCACTTAGAAGCAGTTAATGCCTAAATGGGATATGTGGTTGCGCTCCATGAGGTTAAAATTAAAAGTTCAGGCCAACCGCGATGGAGCATGGGCTGCATACAGGTACACACTTTGGCCTGTTGAACCAAAGTACCTGGATCCAGGATGCCTCATGCCGCAGTGAAGATACGAGATGTAGCAGAAGCAATGTTTCATTGTCGATCCATGCAGTGGATGTGATGCATCTATTTTCCCCATGCACTGTGGTGATGCTTTGGGTCTGAGTGTGATGCGCTGGTTCCAAATGCGATGTGAGGTTGCTGCTACCGCAGTAAGCAATGTGCTGATTCAGAAGCCAATGCTCTGGTTCTGAAGGCGATGCACTGGGTCCTCTCCACAAAATGACAAGAATGTACTGGTTCCAACTTATGCAAAGGCAAAGATTCTTCGGTTCCAATGAGGATGCGTGTGTTCTGGTTGAAGTAGCATTTTATACCCAATTCCAAGGGCCCAGGACTGTATTTGCACCACTTGGCAGGGTGAAACTTGCAGCCAGGAAAGTCCAGGTGCTGTAGCAGGGTGACTTGAAATCTTTTGTGTCCCTGAGATGTCTGAAAACAGGAACTTGGAGTCACTCTGGGTTCTGGGTTGTTGAGATGCAGGTCCAGTCCTTGTCACTCCCAGGTAGGAGGGCAGCAATCATCAGGTCAGCACAGCAATCAGGAGTTCAGCAGAGAAGCAGTTCAGGAGAGTGGCAGTCCTTTTTACAGTATAGTAGTCCTTCTTCCTGACTGAGTATTCACAGGTCCAGAAGTGTATTGCGTTGGTGGTGTCAGAGGTTGTGTACTTATAGCCAGTTGTGCCTCTAAAGTGGGGGGGACTTCAAAGAAAGGTTTTTGAAGTGCACAGAGGACCTCCCTTCCTGCCCTGGCTCCAGACTCACTACATGGTGGTATGCAGTCCATTGTGTGGGGGCAGGACACTGCATATTCAGGTGTCGGTGACAGCCGCCCATCCCACCCATCCTGTCCAGGATGGCCCATCAGGCTGTGATGGCCCATCAGTAACACCTAAGCTCCCTTTGTGAGCAGCTGTCAAGAGGGAATGCACAAGATCTGACTGTCACCCCATCGCAGATATGTATTGGAGACAGGCAGCAGGCACCAAATGGCTAAAGTAAGAAAATGGCAACTTTCTAAAAGTGGCATTTTCACAACTCACCATAAGTTGTGATTTTAAATTGTGAGTCCAGGGACACCAAACTCGAAAATGCTTATCTCATAAGGACTGTGAATTACACCTATAAGATGTGATATGGTAATCACAATGTTATCCTATCAGAGAGATAGGCCTTGCTGTAGTGAAAATGATTTTGGGAGCTTTTATCTACCAGGACATATACCACTTTAAAGTACATGCCTTGCCTTTTAAATGAATTGCATCTTGCCCTCTGGGTTGCCAGGGCCTACTTTAGGGGCGACTTACCTGTATAAAAAGTGATTTTTTTGGCCAGGCAAAAGGGTTGTTTTTGCCAAGTTGAAATGACACTGTACATACACAGACTCTGTGATAGCAGGCCAGGGACATAGTTAGAGGTCTACATAAGTGGGTGGCACAATCAGTGCTGAAGGCTCACAAGTAGCAATTAATATGCATATCCAGGGTACGTATAGTGCACTCTACTAGGGACTTATAAGTAAATTAAATATGCCAATTTGGGTTAAGCCAATGTTACCATGATTTAAGGAAGCGAGCACAAGCACTTTAGCGGTGGTTAGCTTTGCTAAAGTACACAGCGTCCTAAAGCAAGCAAAAACGAGGAAAGAAAAGTTGAGGAGGTAGGTAAACATTTGGAATGAAGACAACCCTCTGGCTGTCAGGGCTAACAAGTAGCTGTATGGCAACATATATAAAAAACACAACTATTTATAAAGGTAGTAGTAATTGATAGGGCTTGTGTTAGAGGATGTTATAGAGTAGTATATATATGATGTTTAACAAACAGTGCAAGTATGTGTTAGGGGGAGACATGGGCAGATGATGGTAGGTTAGCTTTTAGTAAGCTAAAAGAGTTACATAGAGGAAGGAATTATATTTTTACCTGGCACCACATTAGTGTTGTCAGAAACAGGAAGTTCTCAAAGCAGACAGGGGTGCATTGTGGCGAGGAGAGCCTCCTCAAGGGGGATAAAATACTGTCACGTTTTCTGAAGGTACCCCCCAGAGTTGCAGGGTGCTAGTTTCCAACCCACAGACACCCACAGTCAACCCAGTGAGCATTATTGTGCAGGAAATGCTTACTGGTAACAATCAGTCCCCAAGATAAGTTCAGAAACACAGTGGAACTCCAAACCCTATATTGTAAATGGATAATATACTTGAACAGGACATGTATTTTGAAATGTGTATTTTAAAGTCCTTGTGCATAAAATGTGAATTTTAAGTGCACAGAATAGGAAAATGAATGTAGTGAAAAATACCATGAAAAATGAAAACACCCTTGCTTTAACGGAAGTATTATTAGCCAGCCTGTTCATGAGTTTCAGAGGTGGTTTTCAGAACATACCTGTGCTTTTGTTATAAAATAGCAAGATCACTATTTCCTATCCCAGCTTGTTCAAGGCTGGAACAGAAACAACGATCAGCCACTTTTTCTTCCTGTTGCCTCCATCTGAATTTGATGCTGCAAAGTGGGGTGATTTCTTCCTTGATACCCCTGGCACAAAATCCCTCTTTAAATTGTGTTCCAATACCTGTGGTTTTGTAATTTCTGATTTTCGATCGTACTTTTTATTTTGCAAGAACTAATGCGAAGGGCAGATACTAAACCATCAACAAGTCAAAACACTCATGGCGACAATTGTATCAACTTGATTATCATAATAATAAAGGAAGGTGCACAGGGTCAGACATTTTTAGCTTTTCTGCGCTTGTTTAAAATGTCTCACTTTCTATGAAGGAAATAGAAGAACTTGAATACAGCATGGGAAAGAAATAGTAGAGTGTAGTAGACATAGGACACAAATGACAGGAATGTAGAAGTCCACAGAAGAACTTTCACAATGTTCACTGCAATGGCGACAGGATCCAGGAGGCCCTTCAGGCAACACTGTAACTAGCGGAATCCTGGGAAATGTCTCCTTTACACACGTCGTCTCACCCTGCTTTTTTTTGTCCTCCATGGTGTGGGCCCCCTCCTTAATACATTGATGTAGTCTGTCACCTCCTGCTATAAGGCTGCATTCTGTGCCAAACTAAAGGTGGATGGAGGCAGCCTGTGTACTTGTTTGTAGTGTTTTACAACATACTTAACTACAATGGCTGTCCATCACACATATTCCTTTTCCGCTTCATAATGGTGGCCTGCATGCTTCTTCCTCAGTGGTTGGCATGTAGACTGAAGAAGTAGAAGAGGAAAACAGATCCTCTGATGTGACAGGTATATATATTGTTGAAAGTGAATGGGGGTCAGGTGTATAGGATGAGTTTCAACTGCATGTATTATTCCTTTCCATATGGAGGCCTCTGTCCCAATAGTAGAGGTGCCGCAAAGTGTGTGGAGGGCTCTGAAGTGATGCCAGATGCTCCACAAAGTGAGTGGAGACCTCCCCCTCAATAGCAGAAGTCTTGTGAAGTGTGCAAAACATAAAATAGTTGTAAATTCACTAGTAATAAGTATACAGTTGTATTTTATGAGTTTTCAGTCTCCACCCCTTGAATTCAGAAGAGGGTGGAGACTTATAAGTGTAGTCTTTGTAGTAACTTTAGACTTAGATTTTGTGGACAGCCCAAAGAGACAAAGTTCCTATAAAGTGTAATAGTAAACATATACATGTAAGTTACACGCTTGTGTAATTTACTTTTGTGAATAGCCCCAAATTTTTGTTTTTTATTTTATTTAGTTTCATAAGAAAATTTCATATCAACTAATATGTTTGTGCTCTATTGTGTGCATACAAACTTTAAAAACATATCTGATTCCACAATCTATAATGCACAAGTGCTGTTCGTCTATCACATGCGTTGAGTAAGATACATGGGACCTTATTTACAAGGCCATAGCGGCATACTGTGCCACCGGAGCGTAATTTTGTTTGATGCTGGCGCAGTGTACCGGCCCATATTTAAAAGGCCATGCAAAGCCACCTTGAGTGGCTTTTCATAGGCTTGTAAATATGGTCCCCTTTCACACATAACACTGCATGAAAGGTGAGTTCCATGAGTGTTGATGTGGGTGTTTCCATGCAACACCCATAGAATCTGATGCATTTCCGGATTTGCAAGGCTGGGAATGCGTCAGATTCCTATACCACCCCAGGGGTGGCATTAAAGTGGTGCAACGGGGAGGAGTAACATTATTTATCCCTCTTTTTCCTCTTTCTGTGTATGCTGCATTCAGTGGCGGCTGCCATTGACTGCAGATGATGGGACGGGCAGAGTTAAGAAAAAAAAAAAAGTACCTTCTCCTTTGGGAGATACGCTCGTCTCTCCTCCGTCCTCGTCCTATTCCCGGCAGCAAACAGGATCCAAACTCCCCTCAGCCAATCATGACGCTGCTGTCACCAGCATGACAGAAGCATTGTGATTGGTTTGACTGGCCTGGTTTGGCACTCACACAAGTAGTGGGACCCTGTGCACTTTCTTCTCCCGGTTGTGAAATACAGCTGGAAGGAGAAATGCAAATTGTGCATGTCTTTTTGGCCCTGCCCAACACGGCTGGCCAAACAGACATGCACACTTAGGCCCATATTTATGCTTTTTTAGCACCGCATTTGCGTCGGTTTTTGACGCAAAATCAGCGTAAACTTACAAAATGCAATTGTGTTTTGTGAGCTTGCGCCGCTTTTGCATAAAAAAATGACGCAAATGCGGCGCTAAAAAAGTATAAATATGGGCCTTACGGTGCACATACCCCTCCTCCTCCAGCCCACCTCAAGGTCCCTCCAGCCCAGCCTGCCCAGCCGTAACCTGGCTCGCAATGAAAAATAAAATGATAAAAACATTTAATTAATATAATTTTATTTTCCCTTTTACTTAGTGCAGTGGGACGACGTTCCTCTGCCTTAGCTGAGGAGCAGCGGCTAGCTGCATTCGACAGCACACATAGAAAGAGGAAAATTCCATTAATGATTGTGAAGATGTCCCTTCCTGCACATAAACAATCATCCCCACAACACAGGCACCCTTGCACCATGATACAAGGGTGCCTGCGTTAGAACTGGGAGCAGTTTGTGTGACAGAGCAGAGGAAAGTAATGAGGTTAGTGGTTTCTTTTTAATATCATGTTTCTGTAGATTTTATCATATGTGAAAACTACACTTTGTTGTTTTTAGATAAATGATAAAAGAGGCCATATTTATGTTCTTCATCCATAAGCTTTTACTGGTCACTGTTGGAACTACCATCTTTTGGTATTCCCCCACATATTTGTTGTTGGACTTTTTTGCTTATGCAGGGTCATCCCCAATCTTTTTGCCTCCTGCCTCCTATTTTTTCTGACCCGTTGCTGTTGGCTTTTGAACTCTGAACACTTTACCACTGCTAACCAGTGCTAAAGTGCATATGCTCTCTGTGTAAATTGTATGGTTGATTGGTTTATCCATGACTGGCATATTTGATTTACTAGTAAGTCCCTAGTAAGGTGCACTAGAGGTGCCAGGGCCTGTAAATCAAATGCTACTAGTGGGCCTGCAGGAATGGTTGTGCCACCCACATAAGCAGTTCTGTAATCATGCCTCAGACCTGCCATTGCAGTGTCTGTGTGTGCAGTTTTAACTGTGAATTCGACTTGGCAAGTGTACCCACTTGCCAAGTCTAAACCTTCCCTTTTCTTACATGTAAGGCACACCTAAGGTAGGCCCTAGGTATCCCCAAGGGCAGGGTGCAGTGTATGGTTAAGGTAGGACATATAGGGGGTCATTTCAACCCTGGCGGTACAGGACCGCCAGGGCTGAAATGACGGAAGCACCGCCAACAGGCTGGCGTGCTTCCCTGGACATTACGACCGCAGCGGAAGTGTTGAGGTCGCACCGCCGGGGCCGGTGGATTCCCTCCACAATGGCCCCGGCGGTAGTAATCCGCCAGGGCAGCGCTGCTAGCAGTGCTGCCCAGGGGATTACGAGTCCCCCTTCCGCCAGCCTACACCGCCAGGAAAAGGCTGGCGGTACGGAGAGTCGCGGGATCCCTGGGGGCCTCATGCAGCTTTTCACTGTCTGCTATGCAGATAGTGAAAAGCGCAACGGGTGCAATGGCACCCGTTGCACGGCCGCAACACCGCCGGCTCCATTTGGAGCCGGCTCCTATGTTGCGGCCGAGATCCCCGCAGGGCCGGCGGGCGGAAACCAGGTTTCCACCCGCCGGCCCAGCGGGGATCTCCTAATGACCATTGGCGGCCACACGGCGGTCAACGCCCGCCAAGGTCATAATGGGGGCCCTAGTAATGTGTTTTATACGTCCTGGCAATGAAATATTGCTAAATTCGTTTTTCACTGTTGCAAGGCCTGTCCCTCTCTTAGGTTAACATGCGGGCTACCTTTAAATCTGAAAAAAGTGTAGATTCCCTTTGGGAGCAGATGGGCATATGGAGTTTGGGGTCTCTGAGCTCACAATTTAAAAATACATCTTTTAGTAAAGTTGATATTAAGATTGTGTGTTTGAAAATGCCACTTTCAGAAAGTGAGCATTTTCTTGCTTATACCATTTCTGTGACTCTGCCTGTTTGTGGATTCCCTGTCTGGGTCAGTTTGACAGTTGGGCTGGTTGCACCTCACACTAGACAGAGACACAAAGGGAGCTGGGGCGTAGCCTGCATATCCTGATGAGCCATCTGTGCTAGGAGGGAGGGAAGGAGTGGTCACTCACACCTGAAAGGGCTGTGCCTGCCCTTACACAATTCAGTCTCCAACCCCCTGGTGAGTGTCTGGGGCCTGGCCTGGGCATGGCAGGATTTCTCATTCAAAAGAGACTTTACTTTGAAGTAGGCCTACTTCAAAGGAGAAATTGGGTATAAGAATGGCACCCAAAACCACAGACTTTAGAAACACTTCTGGAAACAAGAGGAACCTCTGCCTGGAGGAGAGCTGAATAGCTGAGGAAGAAGAGCTGCCCTGCCTCTGACTGTGCTTTGTGGAGCTATCCTGCAGTTGCTGCTTCTGCCAGAGTAAGAGGGAAAAGACTGGACTTTGTGTGCCTTCCATCTTGAGAAGAACTCTCCAAGGGCTTGATTTAGAGCTTGCGCCTGTCTCAGGGACAGCAAAGACTTCTCTCTGCCAGCACCTGGAGTCTCTGGAGAGACTCCTACTCTGCCCTATGGTGCCCATCCAGTTCCTGGGACCCTGAAAGGAGAAGCTGGCAGCCTAAGAGGAGGAAATCCATGCACAGAGCGCCGTGCGGGGAAACGATCAACGCGGCTCTGATCTGCGGCTGAAGAATAAATGACGCACTGCCTGCTCCGCGGTTGAAAATCGGTGCTCGCCAGAAACGTGACCGAAGAATTGAAGCACAGAGCTCGAGAAACGTTGCGCAGCATTGCTGACGGGGGCTGGGAGATCGCAACCCGCGCTGCTTGGTTTTCGGATCATCGTGCGGCTGGATTTCCGATGCAAACACCGCTGGGTGTGTAAAAACAACGCAAGGCCTGCCCGGACCCGAGAGTGCTGACCAGATAGGTGCATTGCTGTCCTGCAGAGAGAAGAAATGACACGCCCAACCCGACGAAAGGAGAAACGACGGTCTCGCTTGTGAGTTAAAACAATGCATCGCAAGCCCTTTTTGACGCACCCAAGGTACATTTTCATGCTAACAGTGTTAGTGTGTGTTTTAAACTACTGAAAGACTCTTTTTGCTTTTTAATTGATAACTTGACTGGTGTATAGTGGATTTTTGTTGTTTTGGTCTTGTTAATATTTCCTATTTTTCTAAACCTGTGTAGTGTGATTTTGAAGTGTCTTCATTAAGTGAATGTGTGTGTTGGTACAAATACTTTACACCTAGCACTCTGAATTGAAGCCTACTGCTCTGCCAAGCTACCAAGGGGGTAGGCAGGGGTTAGCTGAGGGTGATTCTCTTTTACCCTGACTAGAGTGAGGGTCCTTGCTTGAACAGGGGGTAACCTGACTGTCAACCAAAGACCCCATTTCTAACATTTGTGATCACCGCTCTATTTTTGCTGAGCCCGTTTCTGTTGGCAACAAGAGGTAAAGTGCTTCTGCTTTCCCTTACAAACATGGTAAAATTGACTTACACCTAATTGCCATGTTTAATTTATTTATATATGTCTCTAGTAAATGTTACTGCTTGTGTCCAGAGTCTATATATTAAATGCTACCAGTGGGCTGCAGCAATCATCGTACCACCTACTAAAGTAGCATTGTAAAATATGTCTAAGGCCTGCCACTGCAGCCTGTAGTGCAGTTTTAAAATTGCCATTTCAACCTAGCAAAATAAACATTTTGCCAAGTTTAAACTTTACTTTTTAATATTTAGAAGTCACCACTAAGGTAGGCTTTAAAGGCTCATAGAACAGGATGCATGATATTTAGAAGGTAGGATATGTGTCCTAAGTTTTACATGTTCTGGCAGTGAGAAAAACCCAAAGTCGTTTTTCACTACAACCAGGCTCGCTCTTCCATAGTGATTGCTTCAGTTTGGGAACAGCTAGTGAAATATTTCTTTCACTCATTTGAATTGTACTTTTAAATTCTTGTTAATGGTAAAGTTGGATTTTAAATTACTATTTTGAAAGTGACACTTTTAGAAATCAGCAATTTTTCTGCCTAAACCAAATGTGCCTTTTGGTCTGTGTATAGGAACACATGACTGGTAATGGCTCTCCTGTGGTGTGATGTGTATACCTAACAGACAAGGGACAAAGGCCATTAGGTGTGGAGAAAGGTGTTCCTCTCCTGAGCAGGATGATGTGTGGAGTTGTACCTAGCCCCTTCCTGACTTCTGAAGATGCCTACACTCTCACCAGGAATGGCACCCTGCACCTAGGCCTACCTGCCCTTTGTTTCTCTAAACAGACTGGAGCCATACCCAGGAAAGGGGGTGTCCCATACACAGGCTGGCACTGGGAACCCTCAGACCTTCTCATCAGAACACCTGTGGATCTGTGAATATTTTGGAAGGACTGCCCTGCTGCCTGAAGCCTGAGGGCAGAGTGAACCTGCTTGCCTTGTACCTAGGACCCCAGTAGTGACTCCAATGACTCCAAGTGACAGCTGGCTGGACTCCTATTTGAAACTCACAAGCCTCCAGATGCTTTTTCCAGGAACTGCCCATCTAAACGGTACCAACTAGACCTGACAGAAATCTGCTGCTGCCGGCCTCTGCTGGGGTGAGTCCGAACCCCCAGGAGGTGCCCCACAGGGCCTGGACCCATGACTGGTTTTAGAGTGTACATTTACAATCCAAACACTTCAAGAACTGGATTCCAGGTGAAAAACCATAGGCTCTGGGCTCTTCACATAAAAAAAACATCTCTGGTCTCCTCGCATATGCAAGGGAACCTCACCGAGTCCAACACAACTGACTGCTGACAAGACCTTCCCGGATATAGACTCTAGGCATAGTTACCCGCAGTTCTTCACATCAACAACTGCCACTCCATGTTGCTTGCCAACTTTAAGTTCTGATCTTCGACTGCAGCTCTTCATGCTGAGAAAGACCGCATCACCAACACGAGGATCCGACCAAGACCAGGAACTTCAGCAGCCTACAGTAGGCAATCCCTTCTTTGGATCCAGCCTGACCATCGATGAACTCATTGAAGAGTGCTTCATGTGTGAAACTGGACTAGGGGCTTGCTTTAGAGTTTGGTGGAGGGGTTACTCTATCACAAATTGGACAGAATATCCTGTCCACCGTATTACAAGTTCCATAGGCTATAATGGAATTGTTATACAGCGACAAGTTCAAAGCAAAAGCTAAACGAGTTGATCAAGATACAGGACCCTGCCTTAGGGGTTGATAGGCTTGCCTCAGGGGTGACTTATTTATACTAAAATGAAAGATCTGGACACTATAATTAGTTTAAATGACAAAGTCAAGTTAGCAGTTTGAAAACTGCTCTGCCAGACAGCAATGTCAGGCTGGGAGTCTTGCTTTAGTTTGTCACTCTTGAAGGGGCAAAATTAGTGCTGCATTCCACTATGGACATTTTATATTAGGGGCTCATTAATTGTCAATTGTGGATGAGTCGATCAGGTATACACATTTAAAGGGTCAGAGCACTGGCACTTAGGCCTGTTTGGCAGGGTCAGTACACTCTGAATGCCAGATTTATGACCCCATCACACAAAGCAGCACAGCACACTAAGTTGCTCCACTGTGCTGCGTGACAGGGCGAGGCGAGGAAAGCACTAGATCTACAGAGGTTTGCCACTCTTCTCCTCTTCCTAGTGCCAGATTGCAGTCAGGCTGCCGAGAGCCACACACACCTTTGCACCATAGTGCAAAGGTGTCTGTGTGAGATAGCATAGATTTTGTACTGGAAAGGCACCCTTCCAGTACAAAACACTATGCCTAGACAAACTGTAAAAGTTTTCCTACTTTGTATGTGTGATGTACAGTGTAGCACACACGCAAAGTCAGAAAAAAGGAGAAATAAATGTATTTCTCCTTTTAATGCCTGTTCCAAAGGTAACTGGCTCTGATCATTTACCTGTGCCAACACTGCCCCAATCCCTTGTTAAGGGGCATCTGTCTGAACAATAAACTCTTCACTGAAATCAGGTGCCTTTAGTGTAGGTGCTGAGTACAAAGCTTCTTTCAGGGTGTCAAATGCCTTTTCATGCTACTCAGGCCAGATAACCTTTCTCAGCAACTTACTGGAACTGAGTTCTGTCACTGGTACCACAACAGTCCATATCCCTTTACAATCCTCTTATGGGGTCTGTGTCTTAGTAGTCTCTAAGACCAGAATGGTCTGTATCTTGGGCTGGAAAGGTTGTACATGGCCCCCACTGAGCTTTTGCTGATGAAACAGTTCTTGTAATTGTTCTCTTATATGATTTTATTTTTCCCATGATATTATGTTGTAATTTCAGAGCATTTTTCTGGATTTGGTGCAGCCATTACCTACTGTTTTTCAGCCTTAGTCCAAATTATTTAAAGCCTGTGATCCGCTCAGCATATTCCTACACAGCTTTCAGAGCATTCTTATTGGACTTTAGGGATTAAATTCCATATAATTTGTTTTTGCCCAGTTCAATTCCAGCCCTTGCTCTTTGCAAAATGTCATTAATCGTTCTAGTAAGATCTGCAATGCAGAAGAGGTTTGGAGATTAAGAGCTTTATCGTATTCAAATAATAATGCAGATACCCTTGAGGGACCTATGTTTGGAGAATCACTGCATTAACATCAAGATATTTCACTCATTCATTTATATACCTAGAGAAGAGGGTTAGCAACAACACACATCTCTGCCGAATGCTCTTTTCTACTGCTATGCGACTGGTCGTTTCACCCTTACATCTTCATCTCATTTGGGAGTAATTGCTATTTTACTATTCTAATGATATTTCTAGATTGCTTTGTGGTGATTTCAGTTTCTCCAGAACTAACCAAAGATTGTAGTGAGGATCAGATTGAAAGCCTACTGAAGATCCACAAACACCATAGATAAGTGCCCCATACTCAAAGTAATATTTTTTGAGTAAATTGAGCAGAACTGAACAATTTGATCAATTGTGCTTGTTTTCCTGTGGAAACCAGCTTCAATATTAACAAGATTTCTGCTTTCCTGGATCCACTCTAGTAGATTATCTAAATTCTGATTGCAGAAGAGCAGAAACAGACCATCATTTAGACGATGAGTCTCAAATTGTTGAAACTTTGTGCTTTTTGTGTCATTTTTTAAAATCTTTCAATTTTTCTAAATTGAGTTGGGATTTTTCTTGAGTTATGCTTTCCCTTTATTTCTGTTTGCATATTGCATAAATACTTAACACATTGAATCAAAGTTAAGCCTGATTGCTTTTGTGCTAATCTACCAGAAAGTTAAGCAGAGGTTCATTTAGTGACTTTTGTGGTTCACCCTGAAAAGGATTGTTACTATTGAGTGGGGCTCTCACCCCTCTCAACTAATAACTCAGGGGCATATTTAAGAGCCCTTAACGCCACTTTAATGCCGCCATTGCATCATTTCTGTAGTGATCTAAGTGCATCTCACTTATTTGGCAGTTAATTAAAAAAGTTCACAAATTATCACTATGAGTTGCCAACTAAAAAAGTTCATAAATTATCACTATGAGTTAGTGTTTGCTCCAGACAGTGGTGGAGATACATGCAGCTGTGTTTGCTGTTTAAATGCAAAATGTGTACTGTATAAACATACTTTTTCAGCTGTTCCTAATCTGCTCTCCCCAGCACCATGGGGCACATTTAAGAGCCCCTAGCGCCACCTTAGCGCTGCCATAGCGTCATTTTTTTTACGCTAAGATGGCACTAAAGTGGCTTTTCCCACACGACATATTTACAAAGTGGCTCAATGCATACATTGTGCTGCTTTGTAACCCCTTATGCCACATTATGCCTGTGCCAGGCATAATGTATGCAAGGGGGGTGTTAACCCATTAAGGGGCCAAAAAAGTGGTGCAAAGAAATCTAAAAGCTTTCTTTGCGCCATTCTTTCAGCATGTTTAATTATTGCATAGAGCAGGCATTAAAAGGAGGCTCCCATTGTTTTCAATGGGCCTTTAGGTGGTTTGCAGGATTAGCGCAAAACTTTTTGATGCTAACCCTGCAAAGCGCCAAACTAGCATAAAAAATGGTGACACGCCTTCCCTAAATACTGCCATGGTGCACTGTATGTTAAATATGGCGCACACATGGTAGAGTAATGGGGGCGCCAAGGGGCGCAGGAAAAGTGTCACTGCACATGATGCAGCGCCACTTTTCATAAATTTGGCCCTCAGTGTCTTACAGTCAGAAACAGGATTTTTTTCTGACCTCAACTACCACTTATTTCTCAAATACAGCTCTTCTTCAGGGCTAATATGGAGTTACTACAGATGTCTGCGTTGACATACCTATTTCAAATACTTTTCCTTGTATTTCCTTTCCCTTTTAATGAATACCAACGATTTTTCCTCATATGCAACACCTCATTGCAGGTCAAATTGTCATCTACTTAGTCCCATATATTTTATAATTACCTTCATGAGGATCCCATAAATAGAAGCCATGTACGCTCCAAGAACTTCAAACAGTGAAAATATTAAAACATTTTCTTTCTATATAACATGTTTGAGGTGATTTCTGTTTACGTCTCCCCAAGAGATAGCAACAAGAGCAAAATATAGCAGGCCTGGCCCAAACCCTATGCGTGGCCAATACCCTTGCGGCGGCTGGCCTAAGGCCACACGCAGAAGCATTGGGACCAGAGCCTCATCTTTGGCTAGACAAACTGCATCTGCCTGTGCATCCTACCAAGGTCTTTTCTCAATCATAGTTGTTTTGTGGAAAAAGCGTGACTTCCACACTTTGTTGCCATTGGTCTCCCTATTTTCATGCCTTTGAGTGCCCCTTGGCACTCTCCTAGGGTATCCCTCTTTATGGTGAGTATTTCCACAGCACAAAAATTGTGCTTTTGTTTAAAACTGTGATTTTCAAGATGGCAGGGCAAAATGTTTTGAACCACTTAATCAGCAAATCACATTTGTGAAAAAAATCAAATGTGATTGGCAGAAATCACAATTGTCAAAAGCTGTACAGTGTTAACCCTTTCAAGCACACTAGTCATCTTTTTTCGAATATTAATGTCTGAAAAACGTCGAAAATAATTTACTAAACAAACCCACACACTCACTTTCTGAACAAAAGCTTCTGAATGGATTTACAACAAGCCAACAATAAAATGTTTTTTGAATAAAGGTCTACTTTTGTGCCAAATTGGATGTTAACCGGTTCAGCTGATTTTGCTGTACCTAGTCCCACATTTTCCTACAGGAACTAATCTGTGAAACACACATTTTTTTGACCCCCCCTCCTATTAACATTTCATAACTATGTGAAATTTGGCATACCGAACATTAGCTTACTAAGCATTTACTCCACTTGGTACTGACCCAAGTTACAGGCACAGGAAAAAAACAACTTTACAGAGAGTTCAGCTGGCCCACAATTAAACGGTGATGTTTGTCATTATGTTGTGTAAGCTTGGAGAGAGGCAATGAATTATGAGATTGAAAGACTCCAGTGCATCATGTTGCCCTTCCCCTCCCTCAACAATGGTATTAACTAGCAAATTATATTCTACACATCTGCATATAAGATTTATGCCATGGTACATTTTCATGTGTACTTATTTTAACAAACGATATTGAACCAAAACCAGGATGCAAGGAGCTATTTATGGGTAGTGTGGTAAAATCGTCTTGAAGAGATCTCAACCCTATTAGGAGAGTTATTTCCCTGTGTAATTTCATTGTTACCTACAATGTGCACAGCAGTAAAAGGTGTTTTTGCTCTGATAATCACCCCAGGGTCACAGTGGGACAGCAAATCGGTCCAGGAAACAAGCTAAAAGTGGCCCTCAATCAGATAGTTGCAAACAAGGGCAGTTTTAAACTTGTAATGACAAGCTGTTTAGGTGTCTTGCAAGGTATAGGAGGCTGCATGCATTTGTAGTTACTGCAGGCAAGGTTTGTGTTAATATCAGAGGTATCAACAGTAAACGAGGCCACTCAGATCATAAAACAGGCCACCAAACAACCAAAAATCAGCCTATACACTGATCTGCCAGATCAGCAGTTCGGGCACTACCAGGTTTCCTTACAGGCAGGGCCATTGGAATTATGTGATTCTGCAGCAGTGGCTTTTTTCATAATTATGGATTTGCCGCATTTGCCACAATAGCCATCTGCTACTGCATGATTGCAGAATTCAAACCCCCAAAAATGTTTCTCTCTCAAATGGATCAGAAGTTACTAAGAATGTGGGAATGTATTCACACGTGGTGGAAAGTCCTTCACAAAGGTTAACTGGTCATCTTTCAGTCGCTTTTTGGTTGTTGAACTGGTACTAAAGAGGTGCAATATTTACCCACACAGCATTACCATGTGTAAAAAATAAAAAATGATAAAGTAATGCTATAAAAAATGTGCTACATTATGCCACATAATTTGCCTTTTGTTATCAAATAGTTTTGGCACCCCTGATGCATAATTTGGTGGTTTCCTGCTGCATAATTCCAGACGCCCTGCAAGCCAGTCAGACCCTGAATCCTGGCAAACCTGGTCGTTTTATTAAGCTTGTGTTTCCTTAAAATCTTCAGAATCAGGCCACTCAAAAATAAGCAGATAATCCGCCTGCACATTTGCGAGGCAAATATTTCAATGTTTACTACAATTAAAGATAGCTAGAAAAAAACATACAACATAGTAAGTACATATAAATTACGTATGGTGCATAATGTTTGAGCTGACCAGTCTTTATGAAGACTTATAAATTGATTGTTCCTTAACCGCTGAAGTTTACTGGTAGATTAGACCTAACCCCATTTTTGGCTTTCACCGTTGAAATGCAAAGGAAAAAAATTAGCATAACCAAGACTGGCAAGTGAACACAGAATTTACATGGTGACACAGCACTCAAATTTTACAGTGTTTTCTTCTTTTGAACATTAGCATCACAACCCATATACTCCAAATCTAGCAAAAGAGGGACACATATCAGTCACACGGGAAAACAGAGAGAATATGGTCTTTAAAGATGCCATGATGTTTTAGCATTTGGTTAAATGAGCCATCCTTAATTTAACAAGCACATTTTAAATAAATGATTTCAATTTGTAGCCAAAAGCCAAGCCAAAGTGTTTCGTTCTCTAGGAACTTCTTCAGGGCTACAATAAAATCCATACAGATATACATTAAAACATCTCTATACATTTACTTAAAAGGAATGGATATACCCACTCCACTAAAAAATTGAGCACTCAGATCAATAATCAGAAATCATATCACTCTATTGTTGCCTAATCATTATTTCACATTAAAAACAGCAGACCAATGACAAGGGTATCCCATTTTGTAGGTAGAATATATTCATCACAAAACTGTGCAATACTCATATATTAGGTTATAACCGCAATTTGTATCCCTCAACAATATTTAAATACATAATAGTAAGCTAGTAACCTCAACAATATTACATACTAGGGCGATCTCATTCTAACAATTATACATAATTAATGTAAGTTGAAATACCTTATGAGTACTTATCCTCAAATAAGGTCCCCTCTCCTGTTGCCCATTAGCGGATTATATCTAATGCAAGGGCATAGTCACCTCTGGTCTATAAGTAAAATTATAATAATCTATGTAATTGAAGGCTACCAATTTCATTAAGTACAGCTAAGAAGCTATGTAACCCCAAGTCTATCAATTTTATTAATTAAATTAAGATCTATTTTTCAACTTTCTTATTGTGGTGTTTTCACTGTTTTACTGTTTTAAGTGTTGCACAAATACCTTACACATTGAGTCTAGAGTTAAGCCTGACTGCTCAGTGCCAAACTAACAAGGGTGAGAAAAGTTAACTTTAGTGTAGATCTGGCTTACCCTGACTAGGACTGTGGTTCCTGCTTTGACATGGCACATAACTCTGCAAACCAGGAACCCCATTTCTAACAATTGTGATATGAGAGGCAGATAAGGGAGGCAACACTGTTGTCATGGACAAATCAGATAATATGGGTGAAATAGAAAGGAAAGGAAGGTAGTTGTTATGAGAAATTAACATGTAAAAAAAAATATGAATGCTAAGCTCATAGAATGGAAGGAGTATTGTCTAATTTCTGACTATGAATATTTGTTCCTGAAGGTGCGTGCTCTTTGGTATCCATGCATTTATATATTGCCCAAAATTCAGAAGACTGGTCCTTTTCCACCAGACAGACCTATCATTTCTGATAATGGATTGCCAATAGAGAATTTAGCACAATATATTGATATGTCCTTGCAGCCATCGGTGTGGAATATTTTTCTTACATCCAAGATGTTGTTGGTAAACTAAGTGACTGAATGGGATGGTGAAAACCTGATATTTGTAACTTTTGATGTGACCAGTTTGTTCACATATATTGAACATATGGTATGGAGGCATTAAGATGCTATTTATATTCATGCTGTGCCAGTTATTTGGAACACACTCAAATGTTGTTGGAAATGGCCCATATAATTTTAATCAACAATGCTTTTTCACATGATGGAGATTGGTTTCTACAGAGACAGGGTACTACAATAGGTTCTAGGTTTGCTCCCTTATATGCAAACCTGTTCATGGGTTTGGATGAGAGGGAGCATGCTTGGGGCCCAAAAGCAAAACCATGGATGAAACACATCCCCAGTTGAAGTATATTAGGAACTTGTTCAAAGATATGGGTCATTTAGAATATTATGTAAATCCCGAATTATTGGAGGTAGTAAGTAGAAAAGATCTGAAGTCTCTGGCCCTCAAGTACTTAGCAGACTTGAGGTGGACAGTAGAGGTGAAAAAACACAGTGTCATGAACAATCAACTTATTTCGATCATGGACAGTATGCAGCCTTTTTTAAAGTACGTAATAAAACCCAGAGATCGTTTTGTCCTCACTCGATTAAGACTAGACATGTTCCATCACCTGATAACCTTTCCTACCATGAATGACTGGAGCTTGACATTACGGCCCTGTCCTTGTGACTGTGTCTCTACACAAAGCACAATACACGTAGTTTTATTTTGTAAAATGTATGATAGACAGATAAAACATTTCATAATTCCTTCCTTAAGATCTTCCCACATACGTCAATTTCATCCAGCATATCTATATCTTCAGACGCTGCTGCCTATTGAAATATGTTGAGTTTGAGCAAATTTTTTAAGCTCTGCAATTACCACCAGAAAGTCCCTGAATAAGACAGTAATCTGAACATCCAGGTCGCCACTTTACAGTGATTTACTGCAATGTCTGTAGCCCAGAATTCACTTGTCGGGCGTATCTATATGTTAGAAAGCTGTTTCAGGCTTAGTTATGGCGATGCGTATTTAAAAGTAATACTTTATGTTAAGTATCATCTATTTTTATATACGAAAGGGATTTGTTTAGAGACAGTTTTTCCCTTGCAAATATTTTTTAGATTGATTGATCCTTACTGTGTAACCAAGTACTTTGTATGGATGCTAATTGTGGTTGCGCACACATAAATGAGCATGTGAAGCTTTTATATTAATCAATGAATTATGAAGAAATGCGTTATTTTATGTTTTTGCTTTTATGGTCTTTTGAGACTGAAGAAAGAATTTGTGACTGACTGTGAAACACATCATATTTTGAGCAAGATATACCAATGAAATTCTTGTTATTTGGAAGGGCACCCTGACTGAAATTAAGAGCTTTCATTGCTTTCTGAATAATGACAGGTTCAATGTTCACGCTACTATGATAAATTACAGAGAAAGAATACACTTCTTGGATCTCAGTTTATATATAGATGAGGATGTACTGCCTAGTGATATATATTCAGAAACGATACAGCCTGTAACATTGTACTACACGCAACAAGTTTGCATCCTAGATCTACTGTTTGGTCAATCCCCTAAGGTAAAATGGCATGAGCATGCGTTAAGTGTAGCCAGGAATTTTTTTTTTTTAATAGAATCAGTGAGATTAAGACTTGGATTAAAGAACGGGGCTATGATGCAGTCTATGTGAAGCAGACTAACAAAAGAGCTTTGAAACTGAAAAGAGAAGATATTCTGAAGGTCAACACTAATATACCGTATTTTCCGGCGTATAAGATGACCCCCTACTTTTCCTGTTAAAATATAGGATTTGGGCTATACTCGCCATATAAGACTACCCCTCTTCCAACGCACACCAAATAAAAATTTTAAAACATCAGATTTGATTTTAACATGGTAATTTTAATTCAAATGCTTATGACATGCAGGTACTTAGTGGAAAACTGTCAC
Source organism: Pleurodeles waltl (assembly GCF_031143425.1). Lineage (NCBI taxonomy): Eukaryota > Metazoa > Chordata > Amphibia > Caudata > Salamandridae > Pleurodeles > Pleurodeles waltl. The sequence continues at coordinate 1,055,368,726 of NC_090440.1, forward strand.
TTATAAACATAAGGCTGTTTGTCATCAAACATGTAAACATAAAACAGTGCAAGTGGAATTTCCTGGGGCACGTGCAGGAACACATGCCTGTCCAGACAACTGCCAGCGAGGATTGCGGCACATGGTAAGAACAGCTCAAGTCACGCGTGACCGATCAGCTCCGTGTCCACAAGTAGCTGAATCTTGTGCGATGCGGAACCCATCATACGCTTGGAATCGATTTCCAAATGCAACGCATGGTGGCTCAGCTACAGGGCGCCTGTCCCTGAAGTTTCAGCACACCGTATACAGGCGTATAAGATGACCCCTGACTTTTGAGGAGATTTTCAGGGGTTAAAAAGTCATCTTATACGCCGGAAAATAAGGTACATAAGTTACAGAAGAAAATAAATTATAAAGAGGTGGTATTCATTACACAGTACAATATATACAGTGCATACATCTATGATATCCTTAGACGGCACTGGCATATCCTACAGGGAATGGACTTACAGGAAGGAACTACATCATCAAAACCACAGGTTATCTATCAAAAGGGAATTAAAATTAAGACCCAACTGTGCCCTAGTTGTAATAAAAGTGTCAATTCTACGTTTACAAATGAGACTTGGATTCCGTCTAAACCAAAAGGTTTTTATATTTGTGGCAAATGTAATATTTGCCAATTTGGAAGGATTAGGACAATGGAATCTTGCTATAACAATAAGACAGCTTTATGATTTGTGGCACAATGCATACTATGTACGTAGTTGGATGTATGTGTGAGATGACTTATGTGGGCAGCAGTTTACACCCTCTCAAATTACAAATCCAGGGGCAATCGAGAACAATCAGTAATAAAAGCAAAGACTAGCCAGTGGCATTACACTATGAGGAAAAGCACCCTGGTGATGCTATAATTTGGTTTCATACGATTGAACAGGAGAAGGGTAATGAGAGAGGGGGAAGAGAGAGATAGTGTTACGACAGCCAAAGGTTAAATGGATAACATAGCTGACAAGTGTAGAATATGGGCATAATACCAATAAAGAGATGCACCATTTTTTGTAGCATGAATGTCTATGTATATATTAATGTCACCAGATGTAAGGGTAGGGCACTGTCATATTATCAATGATATCTTGACATATAGGCCCTCATTCTGACCCTGGCGGTCTTTGACCGCCAGGGCGGAGGACCGCGGGAGCACCGCCGACAAGCCGGCGGTGCTCCAATGGGGATTCCGACCGCGGCGGTAAAGCCGCGGTCGGACCGGCACCACTGGCGGGGTCCCGCCAGTGTACCGCGGCCCCATTGAATCCTCCGCGGCGGCGCAGCTTGCTGCACCGCCGCGGGGATTCTGACCCCCCCTACCGCCATCCAGATCCCGGCGGTCGGACCGCCGAGATCCGGATGGCGGTAGGGGGGGTCGCGGGGCCCCTGGGGGCCCCTGCAGTGCCCATGCCACTGGCATGGGCATTGCAGGGGCCCCCGTAAGAGGGCCCCTACATGTATTTCACTGTCTGCTGCGCAGACAGTGAAATACGCGACGGGTGCAACTGCACCCGTCGCACAGCTTCCACTCCGCCGGCTCGATTCCGAGCCGGCTTCATCGTGGAAGCCTCTTTCCCGCTGGGCTGGCTGGCGGTCTGAAGGAGACCGCCCGCCAGCCCAGCGGGAAAGTCAGAATTACCGCCGCGGTCTTTCGACCGCGGAACGGTAACCTGACGGCGGGACTTTGGCGGGCGGCCTCCGCCGCCCGCCAAGGTCAGAATGAGGGCCATAGTGTACTGAATGAGTACCATAGATAGGGCCACAAATAAGAAGAAATGAATGGAGTAGTAAAGAAAATAAAACAGCTTTGGTCTATAAAAGTGTGGGGAAACTGGGCTGACTGCAGAAGCCCCCTCACTTTTTGCTGCCATTTTTAGCTGGTACTGGTGTTGTATGACACTGACTGTGCCGTGGTAATTGCTAACCAGCCCCAGGGCCAGTGCTCGGTGTTAAATGGTATAGGCATAATTATAAATGGCTCTAGCAACCTATTTATGAATCCCTAGTGCATGGTAGGGCATGTAGATTTAGGGACCCCAGGATAGATAGGGCACCCCTGGATGCACTGTTGTGGGCCCTTGTGTCATTTTAAGGGCAGGGCTGCATTTCTGGCTGTTTTTAAGTTAAAGCTAATCCCAAATTCAATTTTGGATTAAAAGTACCTCCAACAGCCTAAACTACCTTATTTTTATATATCCCACCCCTAATGTCTGACCTACGTGTCATCAGGGTTTAGTGCAGTGTAAATATAAGCAAAGGCTTTATAAAATATATTGTATAAGCCCCTGGTGAGGGGAAAACAGCCAAATTTGTTTTCCCCATTGTAGTCAATGGGCCTCATAGGATAACATTGGAGACTTTATTTTAAAATAATAAAGTCTTATTTTCAGTAGAGATGAGCTAAATAGAGCACGTTTGGAGCCAAATTAAATGTTATATTTAATCCAACAACTTGTCAATGTTGAATTTAATATAACTAGCACAGGGAAAGAGTTTTACAACTTTTTCTGAAAGTTACCAAATGTAGCCCTGCCATGCCCTTTTCATGATTGACCAGCTTCTAGCAGCCTGAGCGAGGCTGCCTTAATAAGGTGTGAAGTGGCCAGGGTTGACACAAGGGAGCATCTGAGGTGAAGAGAACTGCTACGGCAGATGACAGAGCAGGATGGGGTAAGAGTAGCCAAACTGGTCTTCAAAGGAGGGAAAGCCACTTGGGACAGAAACTTGACCACCACCATTACCTGAACCCCCAGACAGCTAGGAGCCCCACTGATTAGATTAAGAGAGGGGCTGGCAGAAGTGTGGTAGGGAAAATTCACCACACCAGTGGGTGGGCTCAGCCGGATTTAACCTTCAAGGAGAGATTTCGTCCATATTGGATTTTTTATGGATGTTGGTTTCTGGGATTGATTTGTGTCACATTTCACAGGAAGTGGTCACCCCAGAGAGTGTTTGCCTGCACCCTATTGAACCAGACGATCCCTCTGCTTCCCAGCCCCAAGAGCAAGGATAAATATGCAGAGCTGCCCCACAATTCAGATCCCTGCTGGAAGAAGATATGGAGAAGAAGGGCTGCCTTGCTGGACCCCTGGCTTGCATCTGGACACTGCACTCACAAGGACTGCACCATCTGCACCCTTTTGGCTTCAACAAGAAAATGATTTTGCCTTGCTTCTGCAACTCTAGGAGTCAAGTCCCTGTAAGTTACAGGTACAATGGAACTGACCACAGTCCCCTGCATCAAGTCCTACAAGAATAGCCCAGCTGACCAGTGTCCAGTGGCCATTTGAGGATTCTGACCAGGTGCATTCTGGGAACTGTAGTCCCAACTTCCAAGGAGCTACTCAGGGCTTCTGGATTCTTGGATCAAGTTTGTGAACACTTCAAGGGTGCTGAAAGGACCTCTGGAAGAAGATCCAGAAGTTTGGAGATGTTTGGAGCACCTGTTGTAAACATCTCCATATGTTGAAGAGGTGCATTATGGGAGTTTTAGTCCCAGCCCCCAAGAGGCAAACCAGAGCCTTTGAACCCTTGGCTGGTGCTGTGGACCACTTTCCTGTATCAAGAACTACTTCTGAAAGTATGTGTAACAGTGTTACATTGTGGGTGTCCTGAACTTTGAACTTTGTCCCTGTCTAGTGCAACCTTTTTTAACCCTTTGAGTGCTATTTGCTTCTAAGCACTAGATTTACTTCTAATCTTTAAAAATTCATATATCTGGTTCCCTACATTGGAATTTTGTTGTTTTGTATTTCCTATTTTTTATAAATTGGTGTCAGATTTTGAATGTGTGTTGTGTTTTACGTATTTACTGTTTTGTTGATATTAAATGATTAACACACCTGTCTCCTGAGTTAAGCCAAACTGCTCGTGGGCCAAGCTACCAAGGGTTGAGCAAAGATTAATTTACTAAGACCTTGACTGGACCTATTGCAGGTTAGTGGCCTATTGCTAAGTGTAGGTACCTACCCGCTCTTACCAATAACCCACTTTCCAACAAAATTAAACTGAGCTCTTATATTGGGTCATGTGATACAGAGATGATTGAATATGTGGCCCAGGTATTGATGTGAGATCTTCAGACTTTTTTAGACAGGTGTATAATATAATTTTCCACATGCAATGCTAAATGACTAGCACAATCGTAATTTTTAATAGATATGCTCTGTTGCGTGAGGACATACCAAGAACAAACACAAGGGTAGAGGTATTACTCAAGAGGCAAGGTGAGTTATGTTGCGCAGACAACTGAGTATTGAGGAGAATCCTTTGATGTTGGAAGCTGGCAGGGTGGATGAGGGGAGCATAATGGACAAGAAAGTCTTGGAGTTTAAAGGTGCATATGAACAAAAGGTTGAATTTATTATTGCTGTTGGGGTTTAAAAAAGAGTATCAAAGGAACAGTGGTGGTGACACATAATAAGTTAAGAGAAGGATGCAAATGTTGAGGAGCATCAGAATAGGAAAAGTGCAGAAAAAACTGGACAACAGTGCAAACCTGGATTGAAGATAAGTAGGTGAGCAATGGAGCAGGAACAGATGACAGGGGATGTTCTTAGCCTAAGGAGGTATGAAAAAACAGAACATTAAATATGAATGCAAGATGGTGCCTAAACGTGAAAAAAGCCAGAGGTACATTTAGGATGGAGTACAAACAAAGGAATGAGGAAATGTATCATGTGGATACCACCTAGCCCAGGAAAGTGAAGGCAAAGGATCTAGAGAAGGAGGATACAAGGCCATCAAGTGGTGAAAGGGAGGAGGGGTCAGTCAAAGATGTGGAAATGTCCAGGAGGAAGAGGAAATGGGGCTATTTTACACTGTGCTGATGTTTGACCTGGCAGTCACCTAGATTGTTTACATCTATTGCTCTAGCATTGATGACCATAGGAGCAGTTTTTAAGACAGAACTTTGGGATGCCTTTTTTCCCCCAATGAGGTGGCTCATCATGTTGTTCCTTCTACGGCAGCTAGTATGAGTTAAAAGTGAGTTTCCTGGCTCGTAAGGTAGCAATTGTTTTTTCGAGTGCTTTGCTCACCACATCACAAATTTATATGAGTAGCGATTCTGTGCCTTCACCGGTGCAGAGTTGTTTTATTCCCGGTCTCTGCATGCTTCTCAATTGCTTGCTGTATCACTACAAGCACCCCTTCATATATTTGCTGCTTCCTTCCATGAAGTCAGAGTCTTTTGGCATGTCTATGAGTGGCATGAGCAGCCGGGACACCCTATATAAAGAGCAACAGGGATTTTGCTTAACTGAAACATGTGATTTCACCCAACAATAAGGCTCTGCATGTCACTATGAGTTTGTTTGGAACTCCTGGTGCCCTGGTGTTTAAGCCAGTAATAATATGACATGATGCTCCTAGGACTGAGTTGTGTTTGTCACAATACGTTTTGTAAATATTCATTTACTGGGTCTTGTTCCTTCCTTTGTCCTGAAGAGGCCCATAGCCAGAAGGGCTGGAATGCATCAATATTTAATTTGGAGGAGCCGCTAGAAACGTGATGGTTATTCTCTAATAACTCAGCTGTGCACCGACCGAAGGAGTAGAGCACAAGGGCATCTTCAGTGTGTGCACTACTTGTTAGACTATCTCTGATTGTGGACTTTACATTCACTTTTTGAAAAAAGCCAGAGATATATACAAATATTGGAAGAGTGGAGTAAACCTCTTAAGCTTTCATTTTTTTTCACTGTTTGGGTATTTATTTTGTAATTATATGGACTGTAACATAGGGCCTGATTATATCAGCGGAGGGGATTACTCCATCCCAAATGTGATGGATATCCCGCCCGCCGAATTACAAGTCCATTATATCCGAAGGAACTCATAATTTGGCGGGTGGGATATCCGTCACATTTGGGACAGAGTAATCCCCTCCGCCGAAGTCTTAATTAGGCCCATAGTGTTTTACTGTTTTGTTAGGAATGTGATGTTGTGATACGTAAAAGTATGACATTATCTATATCACTTTCATGTCATTCTTATGGCAATTAATATATATGCACCAGGTAGGAGCAACACGAGGACAGGTATTGAGCTTGTATAAAGATTTTTTGAATAATTGTTGTTGGTGATTATTATACCCATATACAGGTGATCAATTAAGGATTTTACCTTGTGATTGTTCTGTTAAACAATACGTCCCCACACTATTCACTTTGTTTATTTTCCTTACTTTGTAGACTATCCCTAATACTGGTTCTGGAAAGTTCTTCCCCATTTCCTGAACAAGGCTATTAACTGTTTGAGGTGACAAAAGGCAGGGCGGGCCTGGTGTCAGGTTCCTTTGTGTGTTCTATGAGAAAAGCCCTTTGAAGTGCAAGTGGGGTTGTACCCCTCCTCAGTCATCCTGACATTATAGCTCATCCTGTTCACACCTAGTCCCTACTTGTGTAACTGCCTGTAAGTAATACACAAACCCCAACAATAGAACCTTTCACAGTCATTTGACCCAGGATGCTGGCAGGAAAGTACAGTTGGGTTGGGCAAGAAAATGGCAACTTTCTAAAAGTGGCATTTTGAGAATTGTATCTTAAATTGTAACTTCACCATTAAAGAGGATTTTTCACTAGAAGTAATTTGAGTGTAAACTATATATTTCTACTCACTCCCAATCTACAGTTACCGCTCTAGTAAGGCCACCCAGTGTTAGTCAATGGGAGACATAGGCCTTACAACAGTGAAAAACTACTTTAGAAGTTTTTCACTGTCAAGACATGTAAAACTTAAGTACACGTGTCCTACTTTTGAAATCCAGTGCATCATGCCCTAAGAGCATTTAGGGCCTAAAGACAACAAAAACAAATTCAGTAAACATGAGGACAAAAAGTTTGGAGAACACTATGCAGACAACGTTGGGTCTAACAACATGTATCAAAGATGAAAGTGGGCAGATACTGTTCATATAGATCCAGGTGAGTGGAAAGAAAAAGGAGTAGAAGTAAGATACCTTTCAACAAATCTATGGAAATGTTGAATTCAAGGAAAGGTAAAAGTGTCATTATTACAACAGGTCCAAAAGCAAAGAGAAAGATTGGAGTCACGGAATTTGGGTGAGTTTCATAGCCTGAAAACATGGAGAAGGGTACATCTTGGAATTTGAATGTACAAAAAAAGGGTTGAAGCAGCAATGATTGTGCTATTACATGTATGAGACTTTGCATGGGTGCATGTGTGTGTGCACATGTGTTTTTGCATGTGTGTGTGTGTATGTATGTCTCATGGCAACTGAGGGACAAGATGGCTATGTTCAAGTATGTTCATGTGTTTTTCTGCTCATGGAAGGTTAAGGGAAGATGCATTCGCAATGCACAGACTTTCAAAAACACAGAGGTCAGGTTTTGTGATAATGATGATAATGACAAAAATGCTGTGCAGACAGAGGTCGTTTTGGACTTCTGAAATACGAGAAAGAAATCTGGAATCAACAACGGAGAAGTGTGGTGGAGCTATAATGAAAACAAAAGACATACGAGGAGGAGCGTCTGCCAATTACCTAGAAATTGACATATAAATGATACATGATTGAGGGTAGCAACAACCAAGTGCTGTCCTTTATGGGAGGTCCACCATTGGGAGGGGCTAATAATAAACGGAGACACTAGGGGCATATTTATACTCTGTTTGCGCCGAATGTGCGTCAAACATTTTGACGCACATTCGGGGCAAACCTTGCCCCATATTTATACTTTGACGCCCGAACCCGCGGACGTCAAAAATCCTCTGTGTGCATAATTTTTTGGATGAGGGAAACCACCTTGCGTTAATGACATGCAAGGTAGGCGTTCCCGTCCAATAAAATGACCTTAAGGCCTGTGCGCCTTATTTATACTCCTGTGTCATTTTGACGCACAGGAGGGGGTGGGCCTTAAAAAACGGCACCCAGCCTGATGTGTGCCGTTTTTTAACACCTGGGTGAGGGCAGGTGTTAAGCGACCTGTGGGCTCACTTCCATGGTGTCTGATCATGGAAGCAGTCCAGAGGTGCCCTTCCCTGCCCCCAGGGACACACCCTGCCACCCTCGCCCACCCCTGGAGGACACCCATGGATGGGAGGACCCTTCCCAGGTAAGTACTGGTGAGTTGAGGTAAGTATTTTTTTTTTTAAGTGGCATAGGGGGGCTAATTTTGGCCCCCGTACATGCCACTGTGCCCAATGGCCATGCCCAGGGGACAGATGTCATTGGGCAGGGGGGCATGACTCCTGTCTTTGCTAAGACAGGAATCATTTCAATGGGGGGTTGTGCGTCATGATTTTTTACTCTAACCTGACTTGCACCTTTTTTTGACGCACAACCCCCATTTTCCCCTATGCCGGCGCTGCCTGTTTTTTTTTTTACTCTGACCAGCCCGCAAAGCACCCACATGGTGCATAGGAATGGCATTAGCCGGAGGTAAAAAAAATTAAGCAAACCAGCGCCGGCGCTGGTTTGCATCAAAAAGTATAAATATGGGCCTAGGAATCATGTAAATAAAAGGGTATGTTAGCAACTCGGCAAGTGAGAGAAGAGAGAAGCACTCATTGCATTAAGCACCTGCCAAAACATAAACAGATTATTGTGGTCTGAAATATATTTAGAAAGAGACAGAACGCAATAGCCCTCTCCCTTCCATCCCAAAGAGGGAAATGGGGGAAATGCATCACTAAGATATTGAGGTACCAAAAGAAGAGAGAACTGTAAAATGTTTCACAAGAGGATCTGCACTATGAATTGAAAATTGCTATGAATTGCTATGACCAGACCACATTGAGTTGTTGCTTACGGATTTTTGTATTTTGTATTTTGGAAAATGTACCGGAGAATTTCTATCTGTATACAAGTGTGGATGCTGCACAAACTTTGACAGGATGATGTTTTTTTAAAATGTCACTGACTGATTTTAGGGTTATACCTGCAACGAGAAGGCAAACGCTGTTGGTTAAGTTAAGACTTAAGCTCCTGCCTCTCAATCCCAGGCAGTGATGTGGTTGACACCACAGTCAGAAGTGAGTTTTACCATCTCATGTGTAATCTTTCAAGTGGTTTGGGGCCATATGTAGCAAGCGTTTTGCATGGTGCAAACAGCGAATTTAGCTGTTTGCACCATGCAAAACGCACATCGCGATGCTCATTCCCATTTTGTGAGTCGGTAACCTGGTTACCGACTCGCAAAATGGTAATGCAACTCGCTATTAGGAAGGGGTGTTCCCCTTCCTATTTGCGATTCGCATCGCGATGTAGAATTGCTTTGTGACCGTGAACGCAAAGCAATTCGCAGTTAGCACCCATTTCAAATGGGTGCTAACCCATTCGCAAAAGGGAAGGGGTCCCCATGTGAATGTGAATGGCTCTGAAAACATTTTTTAAGAGCAGGCAGGGGTCCTATGGACCCCTGCCTGCTCTGAAAAAATTAAACAAAAACGTTTCATTTTTTCGTGTGTATTGCAACTCGTTTTCCTTTATAGAAAATGGGCTGCAATACAAAAAAATATATATACTGCTTTATTAAAAAGCAGTCACAGACATGGTGGTCTGCTGTCTCCAGCAGGCCACCATCCCTGTGAGTGCTGCAAATCGCAAGGGGGTCGCAAATTGCGACCCACCTCATTAATATTAATGAGGTGGGTCTTTGCAACCCCCTTGCGATTCGCAGATGGTATCAGGGACACCATCCTGCATCCGGCATTGTGACTCGCAAATTGCGAGTCTCAAAGCCGGTTTTACCTACATCTGGCCCATGGTGCCTTCATCCAACGAGTTTACAACAAAAAATCTGAGTTACTTTGGAAACAAACCCATGAATAATTACGTGCAGTTTATGTTCATGAAATCGTTTGTAGACGTGGGAGTGTAATGAGGCCCGTATCTAGTAGTAAGTGTTTAGGTGGCATGGACCCTCTTAATGGAAATAAACTAGAAGTGTGGCACTGAGGTCGGATTTTCTCACTGTAATTTGTAGGGTAAAACAGTACAATGTGTTGGGGTTTTAAAGCATGCAACACATTGCAGTGTTTTAGGAATATCAATGTGAAAAATTGTACCTTTTCAAAACATACAACAAAAATTTAAAACAGTATTAGATGGGGTTTGTACAGTATTCATTGGGGCATTTGTGGAAAGTGGAAGACAGTTAGACCCAGATTTAAGAAAAGTGGTGCTTCATTACAAGAAGCGCAACTTTTCTTGCGCCCTATTGCACCCCCTAACGCCACCATATGTGCGCTGTATTAATGATACAGCGCACCATGGTCCACATTAGGATAAATAGCGTCATAATTTCTGAAGCTATTGTGGTACTTTGCAGGATTAGTGTTAAAACATTGGAGCTAATCGTGCAAAGTACATAGAAGCCCATTATTAACAATGGTTTGCCTCAATTTAACGGCTGCACTGGGCAGGCGTTAAAAATGATGAGGAAAATGGAGCAGTGGAACTTCATAGATTCCACTGTGCCATTTTACTGGGCCTCCTAAAGGAGGAACGCCCACCTTGCATACATTATTCCTGGAGCAGGCATAATGGGACGCAAGGCTTTACAAAGTGGAACAATGCGTGCATTGCACCACTGTGTAAATTTGGGGCAGAGTTTTTGCCAACCTAACTCCACAGTAGCGTAAAAAAAAGGACGCTAATGTGGTGCTAGATGATGCTAGGCCCTTCTTAGATTTTGGGCAGTTGGTGTTATTTAATCATTCTTAGACCACGATTACAAGTACCTCAGTATCAATGAGATATTTAACTTACCTGTTAAATATTGATAGCTTAGGTTCTGTTTTCAGCAGAGCGATTAATAAAACCAGTTATGAGGTTTCTTCAGCGAAATTGATATTAGCAGGTGGATTTTTGTGTTTTACACACCAAAATCTGCATGCACTGATTTCCATCCTGCTTTTTTTACCGAGTAAATATAGGTGAATTTGGTATGCTGACATTTACCTCAGGATAACATTGAGGCGTGCAAAACTCTGACCCACTCATAATTACAACTCTCATGTGTTTGCAAGGATGCTGCATTTTCCCAATGCATTTGGATTAGAAGCCTAAGTCAAGCAATATTGATGAAGACTAAATATAACTTAATGCAGTTTCACAGCGGGAAGAGGTGAGTCTGCAGGGGTCCGTGAACAAATTGAGAATAAAAGTGTAGCAATTGGTGGACCCTTGTTACATGCGCTGTCAAGAAAACAGAAGCAAAGTAGGTAAAAGGCAGACCCAAGGATTGCCACTGAGCGATCATTTCACAGGTTGGACCCAGGATTCTATGCTAGTCTCTTTGCATGATACATCCCTTTTAGGTGAGGATGAAGTCTAATTGTCCTGAAAATAAACAGAGTACCCTCTCTCTTCTACACGCCACATTCCCTGTCAATAGGCTCTTCTGAGTGACACCCTCTATTCAGTTTTTGCTTGGACAGACATATTCATGCATGACCTGACTGCAGACCCCTTGTCTTCACTGCCTTCACATCAGTTTGTTTCGAAGCACACCCAAAAGATTTCTGAGCCTACAGCTCCCTTAAGATAAATGAGAGATCAGCCCACTTCAGCCATTGGCTAAGTTCGCAATACCTGACAGCATTTTGCTTTTTCACAAGAAGCTTATCCACACACAACACACAAAGTAGTTCCCTTTAGTGTTAGGGCTACTACGGAAATTTCTTCTTTTTGAGACCAAAAAAATATGTTTGCTTTTAGTCACTGTTTTTTTTAGATTGATAAAGGCCTGACAGCTTCTCCAAGTACAAAGTTTTACAAAGATCCATTCTGAACAAAACAGGCATTAACAGAGTGCCAGGATACATGTTTTCCTGAAGTAAGAGACGGACAGTTTGATAGTCTTGCAAGTAGATTTATTAGGGATAATTGTGAGCAGTATAGAGGGAAGGTGGTAAACTGTTTCTCTGTGTGACTCTTCTTTCTTCGTTTTAAAGCAGGGGCATCAGTTGTCAATTGGTGGAACAGGACGCCGAGAAACTCGAAAGGAAACGAGCGGCACAAGTAAGTAGCTATTCTACTTTATTCTATTTTGTTCCTCCACCAAAACACCTGGTGCGTTTTGTGTATGTGCTTTCAGAACATACAGCTGTATAATATGTGGATATCAGGTTTATACAGGGATACGTTTTCTTTGTGGGTGTTCCTGAAATAAACACTTTTTTGTTAATGTTACAGACTTTTATGTCTAAAGACAGTGAGAGTAGCACATTCTTATAGAGGGTGACAGAAGAGTGTAAATGGGCCCAAAAGAGAAGAACGCCTCCCCAAACCTTACGTTTTTGCTTTCTATGAATACTCAAGCCCAGTCCTCCCCGACTTACAATTAAAGAACCAGGCATGCACCTGACGAGGCCACATTCCTCCGGGAATGTAGCTGGGTTCTGGGACTCCTTGGCTGGCCTCACTCAGATTGGTCTCCGCTCATCTGGTAAGGATCGTCCTTCCTGCTTTGAGTCGTGGGGCAGTAGGGAAATCTGCAGGTCCTCATTTGTGTGGCTGCTTCTTCCGCGTTCTTCCCATTTGTGTCTTTCAAAAGCTGTTCCTCTGAAATAATGTGACCTTTCTTCTTTGGCGTTCCTTTCACCATGTAAGATGCGTGCTCTTCCATGTCGTTATCTCCCTTTTCTTCCTATGCGCCGGGGTAATGGACGTAGAGATCCGAACGGGACCCTGCCTCTCCTGCCTATTTGCTGTCTTCCTTAAATGGCCTGTGTTCTTTCTCTTGGGGAATGCAACAGACGGTACCCTGGTTATCATGAGGCAGAGGAGACACTAGTGTTCTTCCTGATAAGCAACCGCCTCACCACACAGAGCCGAAAGGCTGGCAGAATAAACCAGACTTATTGACTTTGGCAATGCATGTTATAGTTATGCAGTAGTGGCACAGTCTTTAAACTACATTACTGTTACACCATTCGAGTGTCTTTAACCACACTGATTTGAAGCAGAGAACTGTACATAGTATTTAATAGAGCTGGGCAAGCCTGTGAAAGCTCGAGCTTGAAGACTTGCTTTGACTCAGCTCGAAGTTTTCTTGGACCCTCAAGCTCAAAATTAGTCGCGCTTTCACATGGATACTGTCTGCCTCAACAGTCTAACCTCATGCACCAAGAATTGAAGACAAACCATTAACCTTTGGTCTAAAACTGGAGAAACTAAAAATACTCATTTAATGGCTGAACTGCACAATGTGGACCGGAAACCTGTGATCAACCCTAACCGCCATTAGTACATATTGTGTGATTGAAGTCTCCATATTGTTCATTATTATACGAGGACAACTTAAAATACTTGAGTTTAGGATGCACTCTGTCCAAAAACCTGAGTTATAATAAATACCTATCAATGTGGTGATTTATCCTGATTTTCCAAGGTGAAACGCCCGTTAAGTAAATATACCTTTTGAAGATTTGCATGCCAAATATGTAAACGGCTGGACTCGCGCACAGGCACTTGGAGCCAAGCCAGGCCCTTGCCTGAGCTCTGGCTCAACTCTCCCTCTGAATGTGGTAGCTCGCCCAACTCTAGCCTGTACTTGAACAATTTATACTTTTTAATTGATGTTTTCTAATCACGTACCGGGACTGCTGAAAGCCTAAGGTCTTATTAATAATTATTGAAATAATGGACTCTTGAACGGGCAGATGGTCTTTTCGTAACTCACATAACGGCAGGTTAGATCCATGGAAATATGCGTCACTCCCAGGGTTCACCTTGAAAAGTGTCTACGGAACTCAATTGAAAGAATAAGTTAAAAGCCAGCCAACGGTGGCACATCAAACAGGAACAGCAACGGCTGATTCCAATGATTTCCAGTCAGGACAAGCTTCTACTTACTCGCCTTTGAGAGGTGAAAGCGAGTGAGGTAAATTGGAGGACGGGGATGTGAAAAGGCAGAAACAAACTGCTATGGCTTAGGCAGACAGGCAAGACCTGTAATTTTAGAAACGCCGCGAGCTGCTTTGTTTCCCGTCTCCCTTTCAGCTCACACCCAGGGGATTTGGAATGAAATAGGAACATTAAAAATCTCTATCATTTTAGTCCTGTGCTTTCATTCTCTGTGCAGTCTCTGAGCGCGATTTCTCTGTAGAGATTTCCCCGATACAGAATTTGCTTTGAATGTTGTGTCATGGCAGTCAGATGCTCACGCGCCGCACGGCAGGGGATAAATTACCCACATTGCAGGATGTGCGGGCCTTGCGTAGTTACCTTTGAAATGAACGCTTTCAGCCTTCAAAGTCTCAGCCAGGCTGCAATTTTCGTAACAGCAGCTGATATAGTATACTAGCTTCATTTTTTTTTGGTGAGGAAAACTTTCCTTTTCCTCCGACTAAATGAATAATGCAGCAAATGTTTCATGGACAGACCCCAAAGTGTGGTTTAGACGACATTCATAAATGATGTTTTGAAGATGGGTCACTTAAAACGTTCATACTGTTAAAACACACACACAGCGCATTTCTGGGGTGTAATGAGACCATAATAAGCGCTCATTTCTCTTGTTCATAAGTCGATTCTAGGCATGCACAAAGACTCTGAAAGCCATAAGTAATGTTATCTTCAGCACAGCGTGTGAATGAAAAGAGACAGACGGATAAATAATTTAACAGAAAGCTAGAGAGGATTAGGGACTGGCAAAAAAGAGACAGGAGGTAGAAAGACAGAAAGAATAAAAGCAAAATGAAGATATTCCCGGTACTACAGAATATTACTAAACCTCTCACTTACCTGTTTATGCCCATTCAAAAAGTATCCCTAAATACAGAAAACGACGTGTATGTGTTTTGAGTCATTGGAGCTCCACGAGAATCCATTATGTATGTGTGAAAAGTTGCATAAGGCCTAGATTTCCACGTGGACGTCTTTGTATGTTCTGTGGAGTTCCCTTGGGTCAGTTATAGGTTAGACGCTGTCAGTAGAATAAAAACTTCCTTCGAATTTTAATCCAATAAGATTCCAAGCGCACGTTCAGATCTAAAGGCCAGGCATTATAAATGCGACACGTTTTCGTAGGAGGCTGACAGGCTTTGTCAATCGGATAAACTTTGAGGCTGAAATCATCACACCTGCCTATCCCAGGCAAGGATGTCAAAGTGCCCCTTTCTCTTTCTACGCCCTTTAGATGTATATCAATAGCGGTAGAAGTAGGCGGTAAAAAGTATTTCAGTAAATTTTCTTGGTGAAACTGGCAACTGAAAGAATGAATTGGGATAGTAACACTGGCATTGTAAGCAGGGCCGTAGCTACGGGGCAGGAATGAGGGGAGTGTGAGGGCCAGGAGAACCCTGTTGAGGTTTGCACTCCCAAATAACCTTGGAGTCTGGCATATATTCTGGGCAAACAGAGCAGTAAATTGAAACCAAAATAGAAAAAGCAAGAACTGCAGAAAACTCGTATGTATCTATGTGGAAAATGATTGTGCAATTGGTGTGCCCTCTCCCATCTTTCTAAAGGGATTAGTAGGCTAAGAAATCATTTGGGAGTGCATAGAAACAGACTGATGCGGGGCGCCATACACATAACATGTACATCCATCACTTGCTGGCAGTCTCAGATAATAAGGCCATGGTTTGTATGGTTTTGGTTTTTTCAACTGCCATACCTGTTACCTTTGTAAACAGGTGTTAAGCACACCGATGAGCAGTGGGGAAGCTATCAACACTTGCTATTACATTTTAAAGGAGCATTTTAGTAGTAGAACTTCTCATTTCTTCTGTCATACTTTTAATGGGAAACAACCAGGAATTCTAAGCATGTTTGCTATACTTCTGATGAATAGTGGCTGTACTTCTCCACAGAGACACTTTTTCTCTGCACAGGTGTTTCTATATGACTGTAATATGTCCAAATGTCGGCAGGTCAAACCCACCAATATGTATCGGGTAAAAAGGTACAGTAAAGGCCAATACGGATTTGTGTGAATAAAATGCCAGAATTCTGATTCTATAGCTCCGTTCACTGGGGTAAACATATAACTGTTGCTATTAGTCACAGAGTAAAATATAGAACCTGTGAGAGCTGAGATTTTCTTGATAAATGTTTAGTCCTTACGTAATAAATCTTACAGAATAATGTGTGAATTAATCTAATGATGATATTGTGTTTACAAGAATTGTGACTAACTGATTGGCCATAATCTTATGTAAGGCCTATATTTTGTCCATGCTGACTTAAGCTGATGAAATCAGTTTGTCTTTACAAAAGAGTGTGCTTCTTAACTAAAATAAATCTTAGAAATAAATGTGTATTTAGTGGCCTCTGCTGGACTGAAGTAGAAGCAGATCCAAGGTCACTGTGCAATGCAAGCTGTATAAAATGTTTCTAGTGTGTTCTGTAGTTTGACTGACTTCATTGTAGTTATGTTTCTAACTTGTATGTCTTTCCTCAAGGGAAAAGAAATGGTGTGGTAACATATTTTGTAATCGTTTTCAGGTGACTTCGTATTTCGGTGGAGTGGAAAAAATGGATCCACAGATGAAGCTGAAGAAGACGAAGTACAGGATATTAATGTATTAGTTTAGATTTTTTCAATGGAATAACAGCAAATAGAAGAGTTTAGAGTAAACTAATTGTATAATTTTGATATCTGTTAATGTCCTGATTGGTCATAACTTTCTCACTTCATACTTTATCCAATCATTGTCATTTAGAGAGTTTAATTTAATGTTTAAACACTGTGAGTTGGGGCAGATGTTCTTTGTCCATGTTCCAGGTTCCTGAGTTCTATGGATTCTATTACTTTATGATCTGACACTTTGTCATTTCATGTTTTCCAGATAGTCTATTGACATTCTGGTACTTTATTAGTTTATGTCTGTTCAATACTGATCTTGTGCTTAGATGGTTTAGTTTATCTTTTAGTCCAAATTCTAAACCATCAACCCTTACGCTTATTCCTGTTCCTGTCCTGATGTTGGTGCCTGATGTTGCTGTCCCACTGATGAAGCAGACGTTGTTGCTGATTACTGTAGTGATTTGGCAATGCAGGGGTTGTGAATTATTATTTGTCTTCTGTTTTTCAGGTAACAGCTGCAAATGCTAATTTACTGCTGCTTATGCTTATTTTTGATACCGCCATAGCTAGATGTTTTCGAAATTTGTTTTACTAACACTTTTACATGAAGCCCAACTTGTTAATGCTAATTAGTGGTTAGTGAGGTGTTACTCACATGCTCATGAATTATCTTTGATAATTTTGTCATGTTAATTATCAAATGTATTCAATTTCTCTTGCTCAGATTCTTTTGCTATGGTTTTGTGTGATAACCATTGAGATAACCTATCTTTTTGCATTGATTAAACTTAGATATATCCGGCATTAAAATCAGCCTTTGTTGTTTCTCTATATGTATCATTTGTGTTTGAGAATTATTTTCATGACCTTAGCATTGTTAATATAGGGAAATAAATTATTAACTTATTGATAAACTGGTGTGGTTATTGAAGTTGAAATGGTTATCATATGTTATATGTGATGTTTATGACATATTTTGAATGACATTTGTTCAAAACAGATTTGGTTTGGTTCCTCAACCAAGTGTGTGAAATCCACTATCCAGTCCTTGGTGTCTAAAAATATAGCTAGGGTTTCTCCGCTTCAACAAATTCTAGGATAGCAGTAATTAACAGGTGCAATAAATACTGATGCCTAGGCAATCACAATCGTGGTCTAAATGTGCTTAAATAACACTCTTTGCCTTTCACTTTCCACAAGTGGCCTTGTAGATACTGTATATATCGCTTCTAAAGCAGTTTTAAATGATATTATGTTGTGTTCAGAGATATTGTTGTATGCTTCAAAAGATAAAATGTTCACATTGTATTTCTTCAAGAAAGAATAACAAAAACACCAAAATGTTTTGCATGATTCAAACCCCCAAGAGATAGTACTATTTTCCCATTTAAATTACAGGGAGGTAATTTACCCTCAGGACCACTCTTCAAGATTATCTTCATTACGAGGGGCCATGCCACCTTTGTGCCTGATTGTAACCATGCTTTAGAAGGCAATCACTATTAGCTGCAAATATTTTCCAGAAAAAGGTTTTTCCCATTATTCTCTCAATTCAAGTTCAGCTATCAGAAGGACCCCTGAAAAATTAACTTATCACAGCGTAAAATGTAATGTCTTTTCCACATCTGTGAAGAAGTAATAGCCTGCTTCCAGAGAATTTGTGGATTCTGGATTTCTGCAGCTGACTAAGGCTATGTAATTAAAAATGGAAGTAGAATGTGCCCAGTAGCTAATATTTAAAGGATAGCAGATTGATAAAGCTTGTACTCACTTACAAAGGCATCAGAAGTATTCCTCATCAAACATATCAGCTGAAGCCAAACAGCCAATGTACCACACCGACTGCCACAGCGGTAACGGGCGATGGGCTGGAGATATCAATCTCCAGCCTGGCGGCCGTCACTGTATCGCCTGCGGGATCATGACCCTACCTACCGCCATGGTTTCCGTGGCTCCCTTGCCACCACAAAAACCATGGCGGTAGGCACTATCAGTGACAGGGAATCCCTTCCCTGTCACTGATAGAGGTCTTCCCCACCCTTAACGCCTCCCCAGATTCCCCCACCCCCCTTCCTCTCCAAACCCCCTTCATTCACGCCCCTCCCTTCACACAGGCACACACGCATACACACACCCATTCCCACATTCATTCATGCATGCATACATCCATTCACACACACATCTGCATACACTTTCATACATAAACGCAGACACGCATTCACAGAACACAACATTCATGCACTCACACATCCATACATGCACACACATTCAACACAGAACACACACCCACATACACGCACATTCACACACACACAACACCCCTCACCCCCCTCCCCTATCAAAGCACCCCCTTACCTGTGTTTAGGGGGTCCTCCAGCAGGAGACGGGACGGGGCACTGCTGCCACCAGCAGCGTCCGCCAGCAGAACATCACCAGGCCGTATTATTCTCATAATACGGCTGGCGGTGGTCTACTGGCGGCCGTCGCCCCGGCAGTAGGTGGTTTTTACCATCAATGACATAATGAGGGCCATAATGTACACACTTCTTATGTATCAGGTGTTTAACTATCCAGAGGCCCAACCACCCTAAACCCTCTATTAAAATGGAAAGAAAAGCAAGTAGGTAAGTCATATAGGGTGAAGTAATCCGAACTCCAAGAGTCTTACAAACAACTAATTCAGTGTTCAGAGAGAATATGTAATTAGTCCATTCCTATCTTCTTGGGCTCCTATAATCACACCAGATCCAGTCTTCTGCAAGAAGCTGAATGCTTTGTTATACAAATTCAATGTACCAAAAATGGGGATCATCCAAGTTAACAGGTTTCATTCATTACTGGAAGTTCATAATGAAACACACATATACGTTAGACAAGAATTAAAATACTGCAAAAAACTTTTAAAAGTATTATTATTAGAATCCTTGAAACACAATACACCAATTAATGGTTGGTATTAGTAAATTCTCATATAAAAAATTACAAAAACAGAATCTATCTATCTATCTATCTATCTATCTATCTATCTATCTATCTATCTATCTATCTATCTATCTACCTACCTATCTCTCTTTCGACCTATCATCTATCTATTTGTCTGTCTGTCTGCCCGCCTGTCTATCAATCCACTGAATAAACAAAAATATACATTGTGAGACAATGAGTTTTGTCTGTTTAATTAGTCCAGATATTTAGCCTTCTGATTACCGTTTTTTTTCACTGTGGGGAGCCTCAGAACCTGTGACTAACACATGGTAAAGTCATCACAAACAAACCGTGCATATTTACCGCCAGTGTCCATCTTTTAACATAAGGATAACGGGCATTAGAATGGTTACATGTGAAAACATGTGCACCCATGTGCAAACACATGCGAGAGCTGCGCATGGGAGACTCTTGTCATGTTCAGCCCAGTAATTGCACACACGTAGTATTGCACAGAGAGGACACTGCTGGACTGGATATTGACCTGGGGTTGACCTACTAATGTTAGTGTACACTCATAGGTAAAGTCAGTGTGGTTTGCTGTCTTGTCTGTAATGACACTCCATTATACATCTATGGGAAGGGCTGCCTTAGATTACAGCTTTGCTTCCCTTTGGTGTAGCAAGACCAGAGACGTATCGAATTGTGGTGCAATCTGTTTGGAAAAATCTATTATGCTACTACCAAAGAGATATCTGTAGAGCTTATGGCTCATATAGGAATGTCATAATTCTGTGTTTCAGTTCAAGATCAGAGCTCAGGCATTATGTCACCCTGCTGGACTGTGTTATTTACATTCCTCTCCAGCTGCAGGAATAAAAGTCTTCCCACACAAAGGGAGCAATTAACAGTGCTATACTCAGCTGCTGAGGATGAAAAGGGTGGGGCGATAGGCTCTGCATCAATCAAGCAGCTATAACACTGTACCAGGGTTGGGCCTGCCTGTTACACTTTTCATCCTTGGTGTGGTCTCCCTTAACTTTTTGCCTCTGTTCCCCAGGTTGTTGATGTGTGCTGGACTCTGATTTTACTGCTTTTGTTACTCTGGGCGCTTTACCACGGCTAACCAGTGCTAAAGTGCAAGTGCTCCTTTACAAAATGTGTATGTCATTGGCTTATCCATGATTGGCATATTTGATTTATTAGTAAGTCCCTAGTACAGTGCACTAGAGGTGCCCAGGGCCTGTAAATCAAATGCTACTAGTGGGCCTGCAGCACAGGTTGTGCCGCCCACCTAAGTAGCTCTGTAATCATGTCTCAGACCTGCCATTGCAGTGTCTGTGTGTGCAGTTTTAACTGTAAATTCGACTTGGCAAGTGTACCCACTTGCCAGGCCTAAACCTTCCCTTTTCTTACATGCCAGACACCCCTAAGGTAGGCCTTAGGTAGCCCCAAGGGCAGGGTGCAGTGTATGGTTAAGGTAGGACATATAATAATGTGTTTTATAGGTCCTGACAGTGAAATATTGCTAAATTCAGTTTTCACTGTTGCAAGACCTATCCCTCTCATAGGTTAACATGGGGGCTACCTTTAAATCTGATTAAAGTGTAGATTCCCTCTGGAAGCGGATGGACATGTGGAGTTTGGGGTCTCTGAGCTCACAATTTAAAAATACATCTTTTAGTAAAGTTGATTTTAAGATTGTGTGTTTCAAAATTCCACTTTTAGAAAGTGAGCATTTTCTTGCCTATACCATTTCTGTGACTCTGCCTGGTTGTGGATTCCCTGTCTGGGTCAGTTTGACAGTTGGGCTAGTTGCACCTCACACTAGACAGTGACACAAAAGGAGCTGGGGTGTAGTCTGCATTTCCTGATGAGCCATCTGTGCTAGGAGGGAGGGGAGGATTGGTCACTTACACCTGAAAGGGCTGTGCCTGTCCTCACGCAATGCAGTCTCCGATCCCCTGGTGAGTATCTGGGGCCTGGCCTGGGCAAGGCAGGATTTCACATCAAAAAGAGACTTTACTTTGAAGTAGGTCTTCTTCAAAGGAGAGATTGGGTATAATAAGGGCACCCAAAACCACATACTTTAGATCACTTCTGGACATCAAGAGGAACATCTGCCTGGAGAAGAGCTGAAGAGCTGAGGAGAAGTGCTGCCCTGCCTGTGGCTGTGCTTTGTGGAGCTATCCTGCAGTTGCTGCTTGTGCCAGAGTAAGAGGGCAAAGACTGGACTTTGTGTGCCTTCCATCTTGTGAAGAACTCTCCAAGGGCTTGATTTAGAGCTTGCCTCCTGTTGTTTGAAGTCTCAGGGACAGCAAAGACTTCTCTCTGCCAGCACCTGGAGTCTCCGGAGAGACTCCTGCTGTGATAAGTGGTGCCCTATCCAATCCCTGGGCCCTTGAAAGGAAAGCTGGTGGAAATCCAAAGAAATTAACGTCGGACGGTTCCGGACCGACGCCGCTGCTGAATCCGGTGATGCCACCT
The DNA here is from genome assembly GCF_031143425.1 of Pleurodeles waltl. Lineage (NCBI taxonomy): Eukaryota > Metazoa > Chordata > Amphibia > Caudata > Salamandridae > Pleurodeles > Pleurodeles waltl. Next base: position 1,055,390,673 of record NC_090440.1, read on the forward strand.
GCAACCGACTCTGTGATCTTCGCTGGAACGTGATGACCTTCGCAGGCCCGATGCTGCTGCAGCCCCGCTGAAGTCCGCGACTCTGTGGAAGTCGACGCACCACGTAGTGACTGACGCCGTTTGAAGTGCGCGGATTCAAATTTTCGCACCAATGCCGCGATCCCCGACTTCGCGCATCGACTTGTTTTCACTCTTCACCAAAGGTACTGTACTTGGGGGTCAACGCGACTCTGTGTCTGGTACCCCTGGTGTCAGCTTGTTGGGAACGACTCCGTCACGACGCCGTGTTAACACCTCATTGAAGCATTTTGTGTTTCTAAGCACTATTTTTTTGTTTAATCTTTAAAAATTCATAACTTGACTTGTGTATGTCGGATTTTTGTCGTTTTGGTCTTGTTTTGTTTAGATAAATATTTCCTATTTTTCTAAACTGGGGCCTAGCCAGGGCAAGGCAGGATTTCACATTCAAAAGAGACTTTACTTTGAAGAAGGCCTACTTCAAAGGAAAAATTGGGTATAAGAAGGGCACCCAAAACCACAGACTTTAGAAACACTTCTAGAAACAAGAGGAACCTCTGCCTGGAGGAGAGCTGAAGAGCTGAGGAAGAAGAGCTGCCCTGCCTGTGACTGTGCTTTGTGGAGCTATCCTGCAGTTGCTGCTTCTGCCAGAGTAAGAGGGCAAAGATTGGACTTTGTGTGCCTTCCATCTTGAGAAGAACTATCCAAGGGCTTGATTTAGAGCTTGCCTCCTGTTGTTTAAAGTCTCAGGGATAGCAAAGACTTCTCTCTACCAGCACCGGGAGTCTCTAGAGAGACTCCTACTCTGCCCTGTGGTGCCCATCCAGTTCCTGGGACCATGAAAGGAAAAGCTGGCAGCCATGCGGGTAAAAGATCGATGCAACTCCGATCTGCGGCTGAAGAAATGACTGCGGCTGAAAATCGTCACTCTCCAGAAACGCGACTGAAGAATCGAGGCAAAGAGCTGGAGAAATGACACACAGCATGGCTGACGGGGCTGGGAGATCGCAACCCATGCTGCGTGGTTTATGGATCATTGTGCGGCTGGATTTCAGACGCAAACACGGCTGGGTGTGTGAAAACAACACAAGGCCTGCCCGGACCCGAGAGTGCTGACTGGATCAATGCATCGCTCTCCTGCGGAGAGAAGAAACGACGTGCCCCGACCCAACGAAAGGAGAAACCACGCAAGGTCTCGTGAGTGAGTGAAATCGACGCATCACAAGCCCTTTTTGATGCACCCCAGGTTCATTTTCATTCTAACAGTATTAGTGTGTGTTTTAAACTACAGAAAGACTCTTTTTGCTTTTTAATTGATAACTTGACTGGTGTATTGTGGATTTTTGTCATTTTGGTCTTGTTTTGTTTAGATAAATATTTCCTATTTTACTAAACCTGTGTTGTGTCATTTTGTAGTGTTCCCATTAAGTTACTGTGTGTGTTGGTACAAATACTTTACACCTAGCACTCTGAAGTTAAGTCTACTGCTCTGCCACGCTACCAAGGGGGTAAGCAGGGGTTAGCTGAGGGTGATTCTCTTTTACCCTGACTAGAGTTAGGGTCCTTGCTTGAACAGGGGGAAACCTGACTGTCAACCAAAGACCCCATTTCTAACACTGCCCAAACACACTAAACAAAGGAGGGAGCCAAGACCTCTGGAGTCAATGCAGACCAGACAGGGGCTCCTTTTAAAGATTTTATGGGAAAGGCCTCTGCAGTGATGCCAGGGAGGGGTGGAGCTGAGGCCCTCAGAGCAGATGTGGCATGCTCCTCAGTGAGTTCTGGGTGATGCTATTTTGAAATGCCTCAACAGGCTGTGTAGGAAGGTTGTGAGGGGACAGAGAGATGATGTGGCACCCAAGGATAGACCAGAGGTGCATCACCGCTGGAACCCTGCCCCCACTTAAAGGGTCTTGCACAGGGGGGTAGCTCATCTGGACTAAGATCTCTGACTTCAATTGATCCCAGGACCAGTGGGGCCATTACAACCCATATTAGACTTGACAGCCTTAGGGTGATCTTCCTCCAACACCTTCCCTGCCTCCCTCCATTTTCTGACCTTGTTTTTTCCGGATTTAGGACTCTGTGCACCTTACCAGTGCTGAAGTGTTTGTGCTCTCTCCCATAAAGTATGGTAACATTCGCTCATACCTATCTGACAGATTTAAATTACTTATAAATCCCAAGTGAAGTGCACTACATGTGCCCAGGGTCTGCTAAATCAAATGCTACAATTGGGTCTGCAGTACTGATTGTGCAACCCATCTAAGTGGACCGTTAACTATGTGTCAGACCTGACATTGCAGAGCCAGTGTGTGCAGTTTTTAACTGCCATGTCAACCTGGCAAGTTGAACGTTATGCCAGGCCTAAACCTTCCCTTGTTACACATATAAGTCACTCCTAAGGTAGGCTCTGTATGACCCACAGGGCAGGGTGCAATGTATGTAAAAGGCATGACATGTACTTTTAAGTTTTACATGCCCTGGTAGTGAGAAACTCTGAAAATCATTCTCACTACTGCAAGGACTATCTCTCCCATAGGATGACATTGGGATTACTTTATTACATTTTATGAGTGTAAATCCCAATCTGAAAGAAATAGGATTGTGAAGTTTGGTGTCTCTGAGCTCACAGTTTAAAATATTAACTTATGGTGAAGTTGGATTTTAAAATGCAGTTTTGAAAATCCACTTTTAGAAAGTTGGCATTTTCTTACTTTAGCCATTTGGTGCCTACTGCCTGTCACAATACACATCTGGGGCTGGGGGAAATCTGGGCTTGTCCATTCCCTCTACAGAGCCACACACAAAGGGAACGTAGGACTGATGGGCAATCAGCATCCTGATGGACAATCCTGACCAGGGTGGGTGGGAGGGGATGACACACCTGAATGGGCAGTGTCCTGCCCCACACAAATGACTGGATATCCCTCTGTAGTGAGTCTGGAGCCAAGACAGGAAGGGAAGTCCTATGTGGACTTCAAAGACCTTTATTTGAAGTGTTCCACACTTCAAAGGCACAGCTGGGTATAAGTACTTGACCTCTGACACCACCGACTCATTACCCTTCTGGACCTGTGGATAATCTGCTAAGAAGAAGGACTGCTGTACTGCTACAAGAACTGCCACTTTGGTGACCTGCTACTCTGCTGTACTTATGCTTTCCTGAGCTGACCGGCTGTCTGCTCTCCTCTTGCCTGGGAATGAAAGAGGCAGGATTTACATCTCTGCATCCCAGAACCAAAGTGACTCTAAGGGCTTTCTGGCTTGCCTCTTGTTTTCTGAAGTCTCAGGGGCACAAAAGCCTTCCAACTCACCTGCTACAGCTCCTGAACCCATCTCCAATCAGCTCCTGACCCCAAAAAGGTACTCTTCCAGTCTTGAGACCTTAAAAGTAGTTTTGTGGCTCCTGAATGAGGCTTTTGGGCTCTTTGCAACTGTCAACGGACCTGCTCACACCAGAACAGTGCGACTCACATGAAGAATCAGCTCAAGCTGCAGGAGTTCGTCTCTTCGCACAGCAAGCATTGCAGCTCAAGATTGTGAGGCTCCAGTCCGCCCATCCGTGTCTCTTCATTCTCACGGACCACCACCAATAAGGCTTTCCATGCTCCCAACAAACTTCTCCCCTGTAATCAAGACTCTTGGCTCAATTCTAAGAAGGTAAAACTTCAGCAGCACTTACCTGGGACTGTAGCCTACCCGTGCTCCATTGCAGTCAGCCTGAACGTTTGGATTTACCCAGTCTAGAGGGACCAGATGACCCCAGTTTAAGCTTTTAAACACTATATTGAAGTTTAATCTTTATTCATATCTCATCTTCTGCTTATTATATTTTTATTATGGTCTTGTTTTACTCATAAAATTAAGCTCTATTTTTCTAAGCAGGAGTGGTGTTTTCACTGTTTTACTGTTTGAAGTGTTGCACAAATACTTTACACATTGCTTCTTAAGTTAAGCCTTACTGCTCTGTGCCAAGCTACCAGAGGATGAGCACAGGCTAATTTATGGTCTGTATCTTACTAACTCTGACTAGGATTGTGGCTCCTCTTTGGACAGGATGCATACCTCTGCCAACCAGAAACAGTTTCTAACAACCCCTCATGATTCGTTGGGGGAAAGGTTGGGCTTCTGCGCAAAGGAGGAGCGAGATCCAGAGGAAATCAAGCAGAAAGGCTGGCAGAGTGATTCAGTGAAACCATCTCCCTGCAAAAGCCATTGCCTTTGAAGCCATGAGGCCACCAAGAGCAAAGCAAGACAAAGATCAATACAAATGGCCTAACAGGGCCTGAGATATCAGAAAAAAATGAAACAAAATGAAAAGGGAGTAGGGTACTTTTACCCTACCCATCTAGCCTTGGTACAGGGGCCCCTCCCTGGGCAAATCTCATTAGAATATTGTAGGGAGGGCTATGCAGCCCCCACAGCCCCAGGGACTGCCACTTCCTCAGGGGAAATCTTATTATAATAATGCAAGGTGAATCCACACGCCCTACCCCCCAGACCCTGAGATTGCCACCTCCCCGGGGCTAAACATAAAATTAATGCAGGGGGCCTGCATGCTCCCCCACAGCCCCAGAGACTGCCACTTCCCCGGGGCTGAAATAAATGAATGTTGGGGGTTGTTGCAGACCGCTGGCCCCACGGACCACCTCCTACCCCGGGCTAAGTTGTACAATGGAGAGGGCCCCTCTTGTGGAGCCATGAATGATCCTGGAGACTGTCTCCCGCCGCAGGTACAGCTCCTGCTACCTCCCCAGGTGCCTACCCTCAGGGGGAAGCTGTTTACTTTAGCTTGGTGGGAGAGTTGACAGCTCCCACCAAGCAAAAGGAAACATAACTCAGTTTTCTGCAAGCCTGAGCTGTCGAACAGCTCCTGCATATAGAAAGTGGAGTTTTCATCTGTTTCTCTGCACGCAAATGTGGGTGCAGGGAAACAGATAAAAACATTGCTCCACCAGCTGGGGGCTGCTATTTCCACCAATTCCCTTCTTGCAGGAGCAATGCTGGCTCTCACAGGACGTGGGGAGCTGGCTAGAACTACGCGGGCCTTCAGGCTCCCCCTACGGTCCTGTCACTCTCTTTTTCTCTCTCCCTCTTTCAACCCATAAGGGCTGGAAGAGAGATTGTTATTGTAATGGTCTCTCCATGAAGTAACTTCAAAGTGTTACACCGACCAGATGTTTGGTTGCAAATGTTATAGTTATGTTTTGAGGCACAGCAGAGGAGAGTCCCTTGTGGCACATTGGAAAAGCTCTTGGACTGTCACTCAGCAGGTTGAAATTCCAAGTCCTGGTATTTTATTGTAGTTTTTCTGTTTATTTACTAGCATTTTGAATGTTAAACATTCTTAGTGATAGAAGATTTATGTCTTTTTGCCATTAAAATCTTTGGGGTGAATGTCATATGTATGTCTGGAAACTGAATAGGAGTCACCTGGGGTCAACACGGGGTTGGGTAGTTATAGGGGGTTGGCTGCAGGGTCTGGCAGCAGGCACAAGTTATAGTTACTGTTAGAAATGGAGTTTCTGGTTGGCTAGGGTATGCACCTCAGCCAGGCAGAACCCACCCACTCTAGTCAGGGCAAGGGAGTTACACGTCCCAGGTAACCTCTGCTCACCCCCTTGGTAGCTTGGCATGAGCAGTCAGGACTATCCCAGAGGCAATGTGTAAAGCGTTTGCACAACACACACAACACACGTGACACACTATCCCCGCCACAAAGGAAACAAAACACCAAGTTATATGAAAAAATACTGTATTGTACACAACGCAATTATTAGACCAAACATCACATATCAGTAGTACCCTGCTACCTTAGCAGTTGTCAGAATGTTACACATTAGTTACTCTGCAAACTAGCAGTAGTCACATATAACACACATGTTACTCAGTATTCTGCAACATAAGCAGTAGTCAGGAAACACGTTACTACATCAAGGCACTTGTCATAAGAATATCATAAACACCAATATTAGGAACATTATAAACCATATGGCAAGTCATAAAAACATATTAGCATGGTATGCCCATGATAGGATCATTTGCATACGTATATAAAAACATCAAAAGCAGGTAGGCAATATATGTATCCACAAAGTCCGTAGAAAGAACTTAGAATATATATATATATGGTTCCCTTAGGGAGTACCTGGCTTAATGACGAAGGCACCTCCAGTGCCTGGAAGATGAAAAATGGGGGCCCCAGGCGCTCCTCTACGCTAAATGGGGAGCCTCTGCTACTCTGAGGCCGAGGAGGGCGGCACGCACCTCCTTTGTGCTAATGACGCCCTCGATTACAGGGGGCCTCCCCGGGCCTCAACGGGCCCCCCACCCTCCTTAAGGGGGGCCAAAGTCCTCGAAAGTAGCGTAGGGGGAGGGGGCGCCATGAACCGCCTCCGTTTGGTGATGGGCCCCTCCTGGGGTCCGCAATTGCTTGGGGTCCCTCCTGGGCCTGCACCGGCAATCTGAGTCGGCGGGGGGCCACAACACTGGCCCACGAAGGGCCAACAAAGGGTCTGCGGCGTGGGCGAGCCTCCGGTGAGGCTGCCGCCCCGTCCGCAGGTCAACAACGAGCCCTCCGGGGCTCGGCAGGCGAAGGAGAGGCGTCCTCCTCTCCTCCCTGCCTCTGACGATGGCCGGTCCAAAGCAGGGCCTTCCGGTGGCCTGTGGGTGCTCTACGGAGCGGTCCTCATCCCGGGGTCACCAATAGGAGCACGCTTGCTCCAATCCCCTGCAAGAAAGGTTTTCTTCGTGCCCTGTGGGCACTGTGCAGTGCGCTTCACTCACACTTAGGTGAAATAGCCTTCCGGACTGCGGCTGTGACTTCTGCTACCACAGCGCACTTTTAAAAGCTCTTGTGCATTAGGTGAAGCCCGGGTCGCAGCGGTGATGCTCCCCCACAACTGGAGAGTGCTTTTGAGACAAAAGTGCAGAATGAAGAAAAGATTAAGCACTTCCCAGAGCGCTAGCTTTTGTCGGGTGATGAGGCACCCCTCGTGCTTCATAAGGTTGCAGGTGCCAGGGGCCACAGCACCCTGCCCCTGGAGAGCAGAGTTCCAGAGAAAGGACCATAGATGAAGGGGCTCAGCAACAGGCAAGCACAAGGAGGGTGCAAGCAAGCACAGTTCCTTATAGTGACCAAACAGATCACAGGTCAGCAGAGCAGCAGCAGTCCATGGTGGTTTCTGGTGAGTCTTTCTATCCTTCTGTGTCCATCTCTAAAATGTCTCCAAGAATCTCCAAATTGTGGGGAAAATTCCCCTGTACTTATACTCAGTCCTTACAGTGTTTTGCAATGGTAGGGAGAGGAGGTTCCAACCAGTTACAGCTGGTTCTGGGAGTGCCCACTCCCTCCTCCAGCACAGGCTCCAAACATCAGTGGGGGGTTAATGACCCTATTGGGTGAGGCCAGGGCACAGCCTTTACAAATGTAGGTGTGCCCCGCCTCTCCTTTCAGCCCAAGAAAACTATTCAGTATGAAGATGCACCTCTGTGACACCTCCACCCTCCCTGTGTACAGACTGTCTGAAAAGTATGCACAAAACCCCAACTGTCACTCTGCCAAGACGTGGATTGGAGTCAAGCTGCAAAACACCAGAGTCATAAGCACAGAGAAAGGCGTACTTTCTAGAAGTGGCATTTCTATAATAGTAATACAAAATACACCTACACCAGTAAGCAGCATTTATTATCACCATCACAACCATACCAAACATGCCCACGCTACCCCTCATAAATCAGACAATATCCCTTAGACATAAGGCAGGGCATTTCTAATGCAATCCTATGAGAAGGCAGCACTCACAGCAGTGAGACACCAAGTTAGGCTGTTTGTCACTACCAGGACAGGCCATGCAACCTGTCACATGTCCTGCCTTCTACATACATGGCACCCTGCCCATAGGGCTAGCAAGGGCGTACCTTAGGGGTGACCTACATGTAGTAAAAGGGGAGTTCTGTACCTGGTAAGTAAATTTAGATGCCAGGTCCCTTTGGCAGAAAACTGCGCACACAGGTCCTGCGCTAGCAGGCCTGCGACAGGTTTGAAAGTCTACTTCAGAGGGTGGCGCAAGCAGTGCTGCAGGCCCACTAGTAGTATTTAACTTATAGGCCCTGTGTATAGAGATACCACTGTACAATGGACATATAGGTAAATTAAATATGCCAATTAGTTATAAGCCAATCATACCAACTTTAGATGGGAGAGCACCTGCACTTTAGCACTGGTCAGCAGTGATAAAGTGCTCAGAGTCCTAAAGCCAACAGCGACAGGTCAGAAAAAATAGGCAGGAGGCAAAAAGACTGGGGATGACCCTGAATAAGGAAAAAAAGTCCAACAGTTACATTAGGCACAAGTTTTATTTACCTTAGGCCAGGAGTTATAGTTACTTGAAATAACTCTAACTATAACTGCTGAATTTCTCTGGTTTTGTGCGAGTAAGTTCAGAACCTAACTATAACGTCCCTGTAACCTTTAGTTTTTTTCAGTGAATGAATATATATATATATATATATATATATATATATATATATATATATATATATCTATTCACTGAAAGAACCAAAGAATCAATGGTTACAGGGAGGTTTCTCATCAATAATTTTACTGTAAATGTTGCAGTAATAATGTCAATGATGCCATGGAAGGTGCCACAAATGATGTAGCATGTGAGTAATTAGCTGTGCATGGCAAAGGTGCAAGTTATAGTTACCTTAAGGCATGGCAGGAGTTGACCTACTGCATGCACTCAAAACCTATTAGCCATGCGCAGCATGATGTTGGATGCAGAGGGTGTTTTTATTTTTTTCTGTTTTTCTCTGGAACGGTGGATACACCAGTGGATTCGCAGATCCATGGACTGGACAAAAAAAAAAAAAAAGTGGGAAATTTGTTGCCAACGATGAGACCCTAAGGGACCCCTCATTGTGTCCTATGGGGTCAGGATACCTGTATCCTGACCCCTTCTGTGTTTTTGCACTTTTCTTTTCCCACCCCTGAGCCGATGCCAAAAACAAAATGGCAGACTCAGCTTTTCTGCCAGGTTACAGCAAGCCAATCAGGACCTTGATTTTCCCCCAGATTTGTTGATCTGGACGCGAATAAGCAGGTCTGGGTCCACAGAGGAGCCGCGTCCCTATAAATCTATATTTCTTGGCCTTAAATTATTCTAATACTACTGACGAGATTTACAGCAAATCACAAAACGTGCAATCTTTGGAACAGAAGTGGCTTCCTGCCAAATTTGGTGTAATTCCATTCAGCAGTTTAGGCTGCAGCAGTTTAGGCTGTCGAAACACTGTGGTAAAATGAATAAGGAAAACACATTTTGGGATGACCCTTTTTCTCATCCCTGCTTAAAGGTTCACCTTGAAACTTTCAAGACAGCAGCTTAACTGACCAAAGTATACGTTTTGAAATTTCATGAAGTTTCATCAAGCGGCACCAAAGTTATGGGCAAAACAAAAATTATCCGTGGATACTAGGTCCTAACTATAACTACCCAGTGGTGACTGCCAGTAGTTTATATATATATATATATATATATATATATATATATATATATATATATATATATGTATATATAACGTACTGACGGTCACCAGTAGGTTTAGTTAGGAACATGTTTACACAGAGAAAACCATTTTTGACTTGTCTATATCTTTGGAAACCGTTTGCTGAATCTTCCTGAAATGTTCCCAAAACAGTGTGCTGGTGATTCTTGTTGTGCATGGCAAGTTGTGGGGTAATCTGTCAAGCAGGGGCTGAGAAAAAGGGGGGGTCAAAAAATTTGTGTTTACGACTGCAGCCCAAATCACTGGATGAAATTACACTATATTTGGCAGAAAAGTAGCTTTTCGTGCACAGATAACGCTTTTGGTTGTTGGGTGTAAATCCACGCAGTAGTTTTTGAGATATTAAAGGGAAAATAAACATGTATATCTAGGGCCGTGGATCCACCACAATGAATTTACTAATAATAAGAGCTCTGCACGGAGCTACACACCTCTGATTGGCTGCCTGCACTTCAAATCTTCAAACCAGGAAGTGTTTGACATCCATCTTGGGTGCCTACCACCTTGACATTGCAGCAGTGGTACAGACCCTGCAGGCCCTCCTTGCTTCTGTTCTTGCCTCATGGGTTACCACAATTGAGGGCTGCTGGGGGCACAGCATCCACATCTTCAGCCCCTGATGTGTGTGTGCCTCCCTTTACTGCAGCACCTACAACACCCCTGTCAGAGGAGGCACCACATACATTAGGGGATGAAGATGTGGAGGGAACATCTTTCAGAAGAAAAACTGCCCAATAGCTTTTCTCCATGGTACATGGCTCCTTTGACCTTTGCTCTGTGCTTAAAATCATGCCAGTGTCATAACATCTGGCACTCTCCTCAGTTGGACTCTCCCACTATTGACCTTTCATATATGTGGACTGTCATTCTGCCCAATCTTCCCTAATGGCAATGTGCTCCTCCTCCTTACTAAAGCACTCCTCTCCTGCACATGTCCCAGGACATGTTCACCCCAACTGACTCTGTTTAAACATCAAATGGCCACGTGCATCTGTTGGGGTTATCATTAAATGTCATGTACAGAATTACTCCACACAAAATCTCATTTGTGAATAAATTAATTTTGCACAACCTTGGTGTCGTATGGTGTGTCAGAAGCATTAACAACATGAACATGTTGTGACGTGTCAAGCTAACACACTGACTGTTTATCAAGGTGATATGTGTGGATTTGTGACAGACACAAAGTCACACACATCGACTATAAACATAAGTGAGGTGGCTGATATCTATGTTGACTAGCAAGCAGTTGCTGAGGATCCTAAGCATGTCATGCAACAGGTAGCTTGCATGAATTGTGACAGCTGGTAAAATCAAAAGGAAAGTGGATGTGCTAAGCAAAGATGGTAGCAACAGTTCAACCTTCAAGTGACAAACAAATGATGCATGTCCAAAACTGTGAGGGGCAGCCATAAGTGTATCAGCAACAAACCCTTGATTTAGGGTGAGTTCAATTAAAACAACATTACACCAATGCATGTCCCATGACTTACCAACACAGAGCAAATGCATATGAAGACATTTTTTGGAATGTGTATCCATGCATATCCACATTGTCACATACGTTGCTGAAAGATGTCTGGAGATAGCTGATGTGACACCATTGTCAAACTGACAGGTACTTGACCTTAGGGGAACATATAGGCCCTCATTACAAACCTGGCGGTAAATGCCACTTACCGTCGTGCAGAAGACTGCCAACATTCCGCTACAGCTATTACGACCCACAGCTCGGAAGCCGGCATAATCCAGACACCCACACAAGTCCGCCACACCAAAGGTCAGTGATAAACTGGCGATAACATATACCTCCACTGTCACGCCAACAGGAATACGCCCACACTATCACGACCCACGAATCCACACAGTGGTCTTTCAACTGCGGTATTCCATTGGCGGTACACACTGCTGCGCTCAAAATACACACACATTTACAAAACACAACCACATTGGACAATTCAAAATACACACACCTGACACACATATACACACCACACCCACACACCCAAACCAATATAAAGCACACACCCACATCACCCACAAACCCTTACTACCGGAATTCTGAAACCACGCCAGAGAGAGACACCACCATAAACAACACCAGCATCCACAGACACACAACACCATCACTTACACAACATCCATGCACCTCAAACAACACACAACAACACATCCCCTCACACATCACAACACACACCACATCATGGCACCTCAACAACACCCCAGGTTCTCTGAGGAGCAGCTCAGGGTCATGGTGGAGGAAATCCTCCGGGTAGAGCCACAGCTATTCGGATCACAGGTGCAGCACAACTCCATTACAAGGAAGATGGAGCTATGGCACAGAATTGTCGACAGGGTCAACGCAGTGGGACAGCATCCAAGAACTGGGGATGACATCAGGAAGAGGTGGAACAACCTACGGGGGAAGGTGCGTTCTGTGGTCTCCAGACACCAGGTTGCTGTGCAGAGGACTGGCGGTGGACCCCCACCTCCTCCCCCACAACTATCAACATGGGAGGAGCAGGTTTTGGCAATACTGAATCCTAAGGGCCTCGCAGGAGTAGCAGGAGGACTGGACTCTGGTAAGTCAACTCTTTACTACCTCATCCCCCCACCCTACCTGCATGCCATCACATACTCCTACCCTCACCCCATCACTCCAACACCTCACATATGCCCCACTATTACAACCCACCTATCCCAATACCAAGCCCTGCATGCAACACCAAAGCATGGACACCCATCACCGAAGCATGTCCACTACAGATACCCACACAGACCCCAAACCAAATATCACACAAGGACCAAGACAAGAATGCAAGCACTGGAGTACAGGGTCACTCACCCATTGCACCCAATGGCACACACAGATGCAATAATCATGCCTTTACACCCCTGCAGGACCCCAGCCCAACGTCACCGGACAGGAGGTACCAGACATATCCAGTCCCCCCACAGAAGAGACCCACAGTGATGACAGCAGCTCTGCACAACTGGATCAAGATGACCAGCCCGGCCCATCAGGGACCTCGGAACAGTCGGTTCCCCTGACACTGGCACAAGCCACCACAGACCCTCCCCCCTCAGGAAACACCAGCACAGCACCCGCCCAGCAGGATCATCCCTCTGTCCCCAGGACACATCAATCAGCGGTGTGTCCACCACTACAGGGAACCCAGGCAAACCCACCAACCCAAGAAAATCAGGGACCTGGGGGCAGTGGCAGTGGGCACACGGTTCAGGGGACAGAGGATCAGGAAAACAGGGAAGCTGGGAGGACTGCTGTGCGAAAGGGGGAGGACAGGCCCATGGAACCCACTCTCCACGAGGCCCTCTCCAACATCATGGGAGCTTACCATCATTCCCAGGAGACGATGGCAACAGTACTGGCCAAGTTTCAGGAGACTCAGCGGCTGCAGGAGGAACACTATCTGGGAATCAGGGAGGACCTGAAGTCCATAAACAACACACTGGTCACCATTGCGGGGGTGCTGCAAGACCTTGTCAACACCAGGAGGGACACTGTGGTACAACAAGGGGCCCCTGACACTAGCCTGGACGATGAACAGCCCTCCACCTCCGCCGGCGCTAGTGGACAGGAGGCAGCGCCACAGGAACACGACACCAGCACCCCACCCCCTGCAGATAGAGAACCACCCCGCAAACGGTCCCGGAGATCCAGGAACAAGACAGAGAACATTGCCAAGACCCCCGCCAGGAAATGCGACCCCCCTGAATATCACCCTTCTGTCCCACTTTGTCACCCTGTCGGTCGTTAAACTGCCATTGCTCCACTTCCTATGCCCCTTTGGACAATGCACCTGTGAAACAAATAGACTGGACTCTGCCATGGACATTCCTCCACCACCCCCCCCTGCCCATTTTACAACCTCCTCCACTTATTTGCACAGAAATAAACACACTTCAATCACAAAACAATCTGGAGTCAGTCTGTGCTTTCACAAATGTGTAATTGCAATAACCATGGAATATAGCAATGTCAATTTACTTCTGCACATACTGATGTAACACAGCTGTAGGGCTGGAGGAAATATAGCAGAGGGCAAAAAGTGGGACCCACATCTGTGAAATGGAAAGGCAAAGTGACAAGTCAGGGTCCATACACTGAGTGAAAATGACAGACTTATGCTAGCTCCAATAATAGTATGAGTTATGGGAGGCAGTGACATCTTCTTACCTGTGTCTCACTGGAAGTATTGCATTATTATGTTGTTTCTATTGTCAATATCCTCTTCTTATGCCTCCTCTTCTTCACTGTCCACAGGCTCCACAGCTGCCACAAGACCACCAGCTGGCCCATCCTCCTGCAGAAAAGACACCTGGTGTCTCAAAGCCAGGTTGTGCAGCATACAGCAGGCCACGATGATCTGGCACACCTTCTTTGGTGAGTAGTAGAGAAAACCACCTGTCATATGGAGGCACCGGAATCTGGCCTTCAGGAGGCCGAAGGTGCATTCAATCACCCTCCTAGTTCACCCATGTGCCTCATTGTAGCATTCCTCTGCCCTTGTCCTGGGATTTCTCACTGGGGTCAGTAGCCATGACAGGTTGGGGTAACCAGAGTCACCTGCAAATATGAATGGACAAATGTTAGACACCCACTAACCCGTAGTGACAACCCCATACCCAGACACCTATTCACACTGTATAGGGTCCTTGTCCTCACCTATTAGCCACCCACGGTGCCTCTGGAGTTGCCCCATCACATAAGGCCGTGGTTCCCAAACTGTGCGCCGCAGCTCCCTGGTGCGCCGTCAAAACTAGCCAGGGGCGCCGCACACAGTCTGGAAACCACTCGGAGGTGCTTTGAATCGGTAGCTTTTTATCGTGGGATTGGGAACAAAACCCCCTGCATTAATTATTGTTACCAGCGGAGGGCGCCAAAGTACCATTAATAATATTGACAAAAGAACAAAAATAGTTTCCAATAAATGGTTTTCAGCAACCTGAAGGAGAGAATAAAGAAGACAAACAGTAAATAGTGTAGGTACAGGTACAGGCTGGGATTACGTTCCTCCACCCGCCCAAAAAAAGTAACATAATGGGGAGCCATGGCCAACACGGCCAATAGGTCAAAGGAGCCGGGGATCGAAAAAGTTTGGGAACCACTGACATAAGGGATGCTGCTATTCCTCAAAATGTAAGCGTCATGCACTGAGGCAGGAAATTTGGCATTCACATGGGAGATGTACTGGTCTGCCAAACACACCATCTGCACATTCATAGAATGGTAGCTCTTCCGGTTTCTGTACACCTGTTGACTCCTGCGGGGGGTACCAAGGCCACATGCGTCCCATCAATGGCACCAATGATGTTGGGGATATGTCCCAGGGCATAGAAGTCACATTTCACTGTGGGCAAAACCTCCACCTGAGGGAACACGATGTAGCTGCGCATGTGTTTCGGCAGGGCAGACAACACTCTGGACAACACGTTAGAGAACATTGGCTGGGACATCCCTGATGCAATGGCCACTGCTGTTTGAAAGGAACCACTTGCCAGGAAATGGAGTACTGACAGGACCTGCACTAGAGGGGGATTCCTGTGGGATGGCGGATAGCTGACATCAGGCCTGGCTCCAACTGGGCACACAGTTCATGGATTGTTGCACGATCAAATCTGTAGGTGACTATTATGTGTCTCTCTTCCATTGTCGACAGGTCTACCAGCAGTCTGTACACCGCAGGATGCCAACATCTCATCACCTGCCCGAGCAGACGTGCTCTATGGACGAGAACTGCGAGCAGAGAGTCAGCCAACACTGAGGTATCACAAAATTTAATTTGCACACATTTATTAATCTGCAATGTGCCTTTAACTGTGTGTATTCAAGGCCTACATTGGTGTGACGCAATTAATATTAATGCCATGTGGCCCCCTGAAATGGCGGCTGCCTGACCTGTAAGGTGGGACAAGGGGATATGAGGTAACTGCGCTGGCATTGTACACCGTCGCGGTGGGTGGTCGAAGACCGCGGCGCAATCCTGCAATGACGATGTACGCCGACGGTACGCACCGCCGTGGACGTGACCGCCATTTTCTGTCTGTTCACTCACTTGATACCTGATCTTCGACATGAGAGGACCTACACTGCAAGTGCTGCTGTGACCTCAGTCTGGAAGCGACGATGGCTTATGTGTCTGGGGAAAGGGCCCCTGCCGTCACATCAGAGGAGTTGGATAAACTAGTGGATGGGGTCCTCCCCCAGTACACACAACTGTACGGTCCTCCAGACAAACAGGTGAGTACACTGTGAGCATGCTGCATGGGCAATGCGTGTTTGGAGTGGTGTGGATGGACAATACGGGGGGGTGAGGCCTGCATGATCGGACGGTGAGTGTATGTGCGTCAGGGCAAGGGTGGGAACGTGGGACAATGACTGTGATGGTCCGGACGGTTAAAGTTTTTCATTTTCCCCTGTACTGTTCCTCTAGGTCAGCGCCCACCAGAAGAAGGATATTTGGCATGCCATCGCCAAGGACGTCCGGACCCTGGGGGTCCACCCCAGTCAGAGCACCCACTGCCGTAAAAGATGGGAGGACATTCGCTGCTGGAGCAAGAAGACGGCGGAGTCCCAGCTGGGGATGGCCTCCCCACGTGGGAGGGGTGCCCGTCGCACCATGACCCCCCTGATATTCCGGATCCTGGCGGTGGCGTATCCGGAGTTGGATGGGCACTTAGGGGCATCACAGCAGCCACAAGGGGGTGAGTACCGTCACATCCCTCTGACTCTGCGTGCATTGGAGGTGTCTGGGTGGGGGAGCTGGGCAGTGGGTTCCCCTAGGCTAGGGCGAGCTTTGTAGGCAAGGGCCCTTTGTGAGACAGGCAAAGTGGCACCCCAACCCCACCAGTGGTAAGAGCCATCTACACCTAGTCAGGCTACTGTGACTTCCATGTGTGCAGCAATCAGGCATAGGCCATGTACCCTATGTCCCTGTGATTAATTAGGGAACTCTAAGTGCATGGCGTAGTGCAGAGGGCTGCTGTGTCTGTAGTGTCCGCCAACGGTAGCGGTATTGTATGCACTGAGCATGTCTTTCTCCCCCCCTCTTTTTGTGGTCTCCCTGTTTTTGTGTGCATTAGCATCATCAGGCGGAGGAGCTGTGCCACAGGAGCAGGAGGGAGCTGCATCCCACATGGCCCTGGAGGGCGAGACAGCGGAGTCTGAAGTCACCAGTGGGACGGAGGGCGAGGGGAGCTCCACGGCACAGAAAGGAGCTGAGACCAGTGTCTCCGACTCTTCCTCTGATGGGAGCTCCCTTGCGGTGGCGGGCCCCTCTGTGCCCCCGCATCTACAGGTACAGCCGCCACCCCCCTACCAGCACCGCCCTCCCAGCAGCCCCTCAGCGCGTGTCCCGTGGCCGCTCACCCAGGAGGGTGGGCATCTCGTTTGCCCCAGTTACCTCAGGCCCTGCCCCAGTCAGCCCTGCGGCCCTCAGTGAGGAGGTTATTGACCTCCTGAGATCCCTCACTGTTGGGCAGTCTACCATTCTGAATGCCATCTAGGGTGTAGAGAGGCAGTTGCACAGACAAATGCATACCTGGAGGGCATTCATTCTGGCCAGGCAGCCCAACAGCGAGCATTTCAGGCTCTGTCTCTGCACTGATGGCAGCCATTGTCCCTGTGTCCAGCCTCCCCCCTCCAACTTCCTCCACCCAGACCCAATCCCCAGTACCTCAGCCTATCCCAGGCACACCATCAGACCAGCATGCACACACCTCAACACACAAGGGTGGCTCTGGCAAACATAAGCACCACACATCCCACAAGCACTCACACAAGCATTATACCCATGCACACATACCAACATCCACTGCCTCCACTGTGTCCCCCTCCTCCACGTCTCCCTCCTCCCTCCCTGTCATGTCTCCACTCACACCTGCATGCACTACATCTTCAGCCACTACCTCCATCACCAGCACGCCCATCACCACACACCACTCATGTACACTCACCACCCCCACTACCATTCACACATCCCCTGTGTCCTCTGCCAGTGTGTCTTTGAGCCCTCCTCCCAAACTACACAAATCCAGTTACACACCCACCAAACAGCCATCTACCTCACGACAGCCTCCAGCCCATGCACCTTCACCCAAAGTCAGCATACGAACACTTCCAACAATACTACCTCTTCCTCCACTCCCAAACCCCCTCCATCTACCTGTCCCAGTGTGTCTAAAAAGCTTTTCCTATCAAATGTTGACCTCTTCCCTACACCTCCCCCCCATCCATCCCTTAGGGCCTGCCTTTCCAGGTCCCAACCCAGCACCTCAGCCACCACATCACCGGGCACAGTGGTGCCAGCAATATCCGGATTCTGGAGTGCGCCAAG
The DNA here is from genome assembly GCF_031143425.1 of Pleurodeles waltl. Lineage (NCBI taxonomy): Eukaryota > Metazoa > Chordata > Amphibia > Caudata > Salamandridae > Pleurodeles > Pleurodeles waltl. The sequence goes on from NC_090440.1 coordinate 1,055,408,624, forward strand.
CAACAGAGCTGCCAGTGTCCCAAGGAGTGAGGCCAAGGACATCCCCCACCTCCAAAACAGAAGAAGTTGCTCACATCCTGGAGGGAGAAGGCCAAAACACCTGCCACCAAGGGCTCAGCCAAGACAATAGTTGGGAGTGGCAAGACAGCTGCGCCACCATCCAAGGTGGGGAAGGGCCTGAAAAAGAAAGGCAAGTCAACGTCACTGCCAACCTACACGGCGGACAGGACCCGCACCGCCACATGCACTGCCGCCACGGACACCGCTGCCAGCACCCCAAATACTGAGCCCTTCACCAGCACCACAGACACTGTGCCCTTCAGCAGCACCACAGTCAGTGAGCCTGCCACCAGCACTGCCGCTACTGACACCGCCGCCAGCACCGCAGCCAGTGAGCCCAGCACCGCCGCTACTGACACTGCTGTCAGCACCGCAGTCAGTGTGCCAGCCACCAGCACAGCAGTCAGTGAGCCAGCCACCTGCACCGCAGTCAGTGAGGCCGCCACCAGCACCGCCAGCCCAATGACCGCTGCAAGCACCGCCGCTACTGACCCCGCCGCCAGCACCACCAGCGGCCACGTGACATCCTGAGCCAGTGGCACCACCGCAGACATGGCTGCCATCCCCAGTGGTCATTCGTACGAGGCTGGTGGTCAGTTCCATTGACCTGGGCAGCTTCCATGTTGCCCCACCGACCGTGGAGTGTCACATCCACTACCTCAGTCCTTGGCAGGATGAAGCACTCTGGGCACAAAGCCCCCTCCAGAACCAGTGGAGAAAGACATCCACTACCTCAGTCCTTGGCAGGATGAAGCACTCTGGGCACCAAGCCCCCTCCAGAACCAGTGGAGAAAGGCATCCACTACCTCAGTCCTTGGCAGGATGAAGCACTCTGGGCACCAAGCCCCCTCGAGAACCAGTGGAGATCGACATCCACTACCTCATTCCTTGGCAGGATGAAGCACTCTTGGCACCAAGCCCCCTCCAGAACCAGTGGAGAAAGACATCCACTACCTCAGTCCTTGGCAGGATGAAGCACTCTGGGCACAAAGCCCCCTCCAGAACCAGTGGAGAAAGGCATCCACTATCTCAGTCCTTGGCAGGATGAAGCACTCTGGGCACAAAGCCCCCTCCAGAACCAGTGGAGACAGTTATCCACTTGAGAGTCTGTGGCTTTGCACTCCCCAGGATAAAGCAGTGGGAAAACCACCCACTGGAGAGACTTGAGAGACTGTGGCTTTGCACTCCCCAGGATAAAGCAGTGGGCAAACCACCCATTGAGAGACTTGAGAGACTGTGGCTTTGCACTTCCCAGGATAAAGCAGTGGGCAAACCACCCACTGGAGAGACTGTGGCTTTGCACTCCACAGGATAAAGTAGTGGGCAAACCCCCCACTGGAGAGACTTGAGAGACTGTGGCTTTGCACTCCCCAGGATAAAGCAGTGGGCAAACCACCCACTTGAGAGACTTGAGAGACTGTGGCATTGCACTCCCCAGGATAAAGCAGTGGGCAAACCACCCACTGGAGAGACTTGAGAGACTGTGACTTTGCACTCCCCAGGATAAAGCAGTGGGCAAACCACCCACTGGAGAGACTTGAGAGACTGTGGCTTTGCACTCCCCAGGATACCTCACCCATAAATATTGGGCCCAGTGGTCCATGGAATATATAGGTGCAGTACCTGGACTTGAATTCTTGGTGTACATATTTGTTTATAGTGTATATGCATTTTTGACTAATGGATTTTCCTTGATTACAATGGTTACAATAATTTCCTTTTGTCCTTGCATTTTTCCAGGGGGGCTTGGGGGGTGTAAATGTAATGTTGCAGCATGTATTTGTGTGTATGTTGTTGTGGGTGAGGGTGGGGGTGTTGCATGTGTGTGTCACTCTCTTTTCCCTCCCCTCTGTTGTAGGTACAGTACTCACTGTGGTCGTTGCCGCCGTCGGTCGTGCTCCTGGTAGAGGAGCAGGAAGACGATCGTAGGGAGTATTTGGAGTTCAGGCTCCATGGCATCCTAGATCCTCGTGGGGTGTGTAGAGGTGAGTGTTTTCCCTTTCAAGTTCTGTTTCCGCCTTATTTTTGTTCGCGTTGAATCCACCCCGGAAAAGGTGGCGGATTGGCCTGTCATGATAGTGTGGGCGGTACATTGTCTTCCGCCTGTCTGTTGGTGGTGACCGCCATGCTGTTTGTTTGGACGGAGTGTTAAAGTGGCTGTCTATGTTGACGGTTTCCGCCATGGTCATAATTCAATTTTTTTTACCGCCGGCCTGTTGGCAGTTTTACCGCTGCTTTATCACCGACCACCAGCGTTGTAATGAGGGCCATTGTCTAAACAAATATATATGTATTCAACACAGATATCCAAAACAACACCCCCTAAAAATACCAATGAAAAAGAGAAAGCCAAAAACCCATCCCCCAAAAAAGAACCACTATGCACAATAACCTACCCTACACTAACTAATCAAACCTTAACTATCTAAATACCCCAACTATGTCATGTACTATATAGGGGGGAAGGGAGGTAGTATCCATCCTTTCATTGTCTACTTCAGTGCCTCCTCACTGCAGCCTTTATGTTCCTCAGCATCTTCAAAATTTACACATTGTAATGTTCAAGTGTGGCAATCCTGTGTCTTTCGGCTGCAACCGCCGTACAAAATTCCTGCACATATGAGGGCTCAACAAAGGGAGAAACAGCTGTTGGAGTAGTAAGGGCCCGATGATTGCTACCGCTTGTACAGCCACCCCATCCTGCTGAAGCCCTTCTTTACCAGACAATGTGGCGGTAGTGTTCCTCCGCTTGTCAAATTTCTGTTTCTGGGATGGGGTCATGTTGGCAGCTGAAACAGAAATTTGACGTGTCAGCCAAATATATTTATGCAAATGAACAACAAGCATGCAGTAGAAACACCATCTGCAGTCATCACACATTGGCCAGCACAAATCACAAAGACATCTTGAAGGGCAAGGTCCATACACCTCTGCCCACCAACCATCATCTGCATATTGCTCACATCTAAGGTATTAAGGCTAGTTAATGTTGAACAATACCATTCGACCATCTTGGAACATCTTCAAAGGACCATGTCACCAGTGACTATGCTCATCACACTCATCTTGATAGATTGCTCATCAATGTCTCTCCTGCATAGGCCATTGTCCTTAGATCCGTTGGCATATACCAAACTCACCTGAGCAATGACTGCCAGATAAATGTCATCTCCCAACAGTTTGTGCCTGAAATGGCAAGGACAGATTTCTGGATGGACACACTGCCACATGGCAAATGGATATGACATGTACCACATGTGAAAATGGAGGGTTGAGCACTCACCCAAGTCACACATAGGAGCATGACCCTGCACCCATATCCACTCAGGTCACTTCCTGGTGAACTGTGCTATGACGTCATGCATAGTCCCAGATTTATTTGATGCTTCCCACTATGCTGCACATTGTCTGTATATGTGTCCATAAATCTGGTTAGCATGTAGCACAATTGCACTCAGCACTGCCATCTCATATGTGGGCGCATGCATGTCCTACACCTTATTTGCACAGGGATCTTGAAACTGCACTGGCTAATGCTGTACATTATGTGAAGCTGTTTGCATCACATCATAGACACAATCCGGAGCACCACTATCTGATGATGTTTTGAGTGATGTCATGTTGAATGACAATATTGTAAAGAAATCCCTCAGGCCTCACACATGTCAAGATCTGTGAGGATGACATGGGTTCGCAATGTTGGGACATACGACACAGAGTATGGGGCATTACAACACCTGGGTGGAAAAATCTACTGCATTTTCAAGTGTGGTATGTTGAACACTGTCCTGCTAATCTCTGGGACCTATTCACATGGTCACTAACCCCACCATAACCCGAGTTACTGTGTACTATGTGTGCCACACAGAGCAGTAGCATGTTTAGAGAACAACATTTTGCCACCCTGCATATATGTGTAGAACACTGCACCTTTGGCACCTGCCCTTTCTGTCATCACTGTCTTTGTAATCTTACACCATGTACAACATTTACAAGGCCCTTGCAGCACATGTTGCCACCAGTGCATTGTTTTCTTGGGAGGCAGATCCTACAAACAACATCAAACATGCAGTCCATCTCCATGTATTGCATACGATGGCTGCAGTAGCATACATGCATTTGGTACATGGCATTGCACACAACATACAACATCACATACAATACTTGCACTATACATTACACATACAGATTGGCACTCAACGGCTGCATCGTGGTCTGCAAAGCTTGCCACCTCTCCAATGATATATGGTTGGAGTCCACCTTCAAGAAATATCAGGAGACATAGCACGGTGAACATTAAATAATGACCACTAAGAACAACTACAGCACATTACAAGTGATTTGCTAATGGACATAGAAGACCTAGGGTAGTGAATACATGCATAGGCCATTAGACATGTTATGTGGCGTACATTGGCAGGCCAGGCTGACATGTACACATATGTGTTGGAACCATACATACAGGTCTCAGCTACATTGTTCACATTTTGTAGATGAGTTCCTATTGCACCATTTCCAAGCACAGCTAGTTTTGATGGCACTTTACACATACATGCCTCACAGAACACATTCAGCCATGACTCCCTTTACTCCTGCATCGGGTTTCTCATCACATTTACATGACTATGCAACATATAACAGTAGTTAGGCCCTTAGTGGGCATGGACACTTGTCCCTGGTAACCATGTACCCTTGCACCATGACACAGGTGTGTCAGCATTGGTGCACATCATAATTTGGTGGCTAAACACAGGGGACAGGAATATGCCATTTGTCTCCTTAATGGTGCATTGTTGCCCTTGTCATGGACGCTGTTTGGCATAGACACACTACCCACAACCAAGCCCTTTGTCATAACTTGATAATGGAGGCCCTATGGTCAATAGACATGTACTTGCAATTGCAAACAGGAGTAGCTTCATAGATTGTGTACTCACCCACAGTTACACCGACTTCAATTTCAAGGTGGTCCAGAAGGTCCCATTCCCTGCCCAAAGATGTTTCAGTTGGTTGGTTGTGTGTTCCACCTCAAATACATGGGTCATGTGGAACAGGACCTTCACCCACCTCAGCTTGCATGCCTCCGTCCTGTATCATGGTTCGACTCTTCACCCCATGCCCACCAGATTAGAGAGGTGGTGCATTATCAGCCAGATGAATCCTCCCAACTCATTGGCACTGAGGTGACGGGTCCTTCCCTTCCCCAACATGTCCCAGTACAAATCCACAGTACCCTTAACAAACAAAAAAAGAACCCTAAACTAACCCCAACTACCCCAACAGACTAAATTACCCAAAGACAAACACCCAACAATACAATCACAAAAATATACAATACAAAAATAGGACAAAACAGAGGTCAGAGACACTATTTATACAGAAGACAGCACAAAAGGCACCTTTATCGGCACTCCTCAACACAGCTCCAACAACAAACAACCTCTCTTCAACACAGAGAAAAAGACAGTGACTGTAAGAGAAAGTGAAAGTAACTTTGCAGTTCCTGGTTTGTCACATGGCTGAGTCATTGCATCACATCCTGGGCTACTGCGGCACAGTTTTGGGCATTGCGTACTTTTTTTGAAGATCCACGTTTATGCGTGGATTTTTGAGGAGGCATGACGAACAAAAAAGAGTAATGGGTTGCTGTGTTGCCTATGAATGGTTGTGTTTCACACAGTCCTCTCTTTCCATGTGTCCAATGTATGTTTTGCAAGTGTACATGGGAGTAAGTACATGCATTACATGGACCAGATCAAACATTGGCCACATTTCTGATGCTTCGTGGACACCACACCTTCAGAGAGTTGCCCCTTGTGCGGCAACAATGGGCTTCATTTACAAGGAAATGGTGCATTGTGACCAATGCACCTGTTTTCTTGCACCAACCTGCACCCTCTAACAACACCATGGTAGCTCTGTAATTACAATTCAGTGCACTATGGCGCATGTTAGCCCAGTTGCATCTACATTTCTGATGCAATTGTGGTGCATTGCTGGACTGGTGTCAAAAGGTTTGACACCAGTCCAGCAAAGCAGAGAGGCCCATAAAACAAAGCACAGCATCACTTTAACACCTGTCCTTGAGCAGGCATTAAAATATAATGCTAGAATGATGCAGTGAAATCTAGAGAATTTCACTGCACCATTTCAAAGGCCCTCCTTGTGGGGAAACGCCTCCCTTGCATACATTGTACCTGGCACAGGTATGACATGGCGCTAGGGTTTACAAACTGGTACAATGGTACAATTGTGCCAGTTTGTAAATCCAGCGCTGAGTGGGGGACAGTTCAGTGCTTGCCATAGCATCATACAAAATTATGCTACAATGCAGCAAGGGGCTTGTATGTTAGACCTTATGTGTTGGCACCTGAGTCCATTGCTTAGTTTTTTCCCCAGGGATGCAATAGATAGCCCTGGAATGTGGGCCACACACCCACATTTAGGCCAGCACATACATTGGATAAAATGTGCTGTGTCCCAAAGTACAGACAGCAGGCTGTCAAGCAAGGGGTGGGTGTTTATTGTGTCTGGTGCAGGCAAGTGTTGTGATGCTTAGGGCCCAATTTGTGAGGCCCGTGCACCACTGGAGTGTCACTTTTGGCAATGCTCCAGTGGTGCTGTGCCCTGCACCATATTTACAAGGCAGCATTAATCTGCTTTTCGAAGTAGTTTTCTGCAGCAAAGGGACGTGCAATGGGTGTTGCTGTGGTCGTACCATGCAACAGACATTGCTTTTTGAGACTGCCCTTTATTTCTGATAAATTGTAAATCTGAGGCACCCCCAATAACTAATGCCATCCCAGGGTTGGTGTTAGAGTGGCGCAACGATTAGAAATACCTTTGTTTCTTCCCATTTTTTGTTCTTTCAATGTGTGCTGCATTGTACAGCACACATAGAAGGAGTAAATCACCATTAATGATTGTTTTGATGCACGAAGGTGCACCTTCCTGCACAAAATACAGTCACCCCCGCAACACAGGCACGCTTGAACCATGGTGCAAGGGTGGCTGCATTGGCAGCTGATTTAGTGCCAGCACAGTGGAGAACACCAGGATGCACCTTTTTTTGTCAATATGGTGCATCCCTGCAAACTGGAAATCGCGCAGCTCGGCGCTGCAAAATTACTTGCAGCACTGCTCTGCACAATTTCCAAATACATGAGGCCCTTAGTACATACATGTGTATGGATATGTGAATATTGCCATTTGATCATGTTCCCCACATCCAGGGGCCACCCATCAGGGGGTGCACTGCCAGTTTGCTACTGGATATTGAATGTTCCCCTGGCACCACATATGACATGCAGCGGACAGTCAAAATTTCATGCCAGACTGTCTATTAGGGACTTATAGTTAGTTGGATTCAACCTTGTCCTATTATTTACTAGGGACTGATAGCTATTTTGAGTCCACATTGCCTGTTATCTACTAGGGAGTTATAGGTAGTTGTATGTCACCCTTGCCCTATTATCTACTAGGGACTTATAGTTAGTTGGCTTCAACCTTGTCCTGTTATCTACTATAGACGTATGGGTAGTTGGAATCAACCTTGCCCTAATATCTACTAGGGATTTATAGGATTCTGTCAGTTGCAATTGTGCTTGTGCCAATGTAGCATGTACCTTTTATTCAGAGTAGTGGCCCTAGGCCTGGGTAGTAGACCCAGGGTACAGCCAAGGTCAGTCCACACCATTTTCAGTAACGAAAATATTGTACTATGTCAAACTGGATGACCTTCTCACACTGTGACTGGGCCGGTAATTTGGCTACACACTGTTTGTGATGCTATATGTTTTCTCACATGGGTACAGTCTTTTTTGGCACCACACTCTTCTGACATTGTGTGAGTCACTCAAGCATCTACCACAAATTGGACTCAAAATTGTAGGATCGGCAATATTGCTGCTATTGATGTTACATTTCGGGCTTGCTCCCCACCTTCAACATATTCATCATTCAGTTGTTCCTGCTTCTCAATGTCATTGGCCAATGGGAGATTATGTCCTTCACATGTGTCTGGCAATATGCAGCACAGTGGTAATGTTTAATTTGCTATTGGTGGGTGTAGGGTAAGTGGTCCCACAACCTATCATGACTCCAGGAGTAATACTGGTGTACTCTGGTAGTTCCCTCCATAATGTAGCAGGCCCTTTTATGACCATGATTTGGACTCTGCTTGGCTTCCCTGTGGGTGTGTTTGTGAGGAGTAGTCAGCCACAGCCACAGACAATATCATGTAGTATCTGCACAGTGATTAGGGGTGGTTTGGGGGAATGCTCTTTATGGCTAACAGCCACACATCTATGCACACGTCATACCGTGTCATGATGTACTCAGACCCATGGCCAATGGCATGAGACATGTAATGAAACTGACTGGCATGCAAGAAAGATGACCACTACTTTTGTTGGACACTGTGCTATATATACAGATGTGTTGTCCTCTGTGATACACTTGCTAGTTGTCATACATGTAAGTGCAAAATATGTGAATGTTGTGAGTTTTCAGCAGTGTTATGAATCTTTTACCCATTGATTTGACACATATCTCACAGTGATCAACTGTTGCAGTTCCTGACTAATATTTACTGACCTTAGCTTACAGTGTTTCCCTGATGGTTCATGTAGTGATTCCTATCTATTTGTTTTCCTTCTGGTACAACAGTTCAATTGCAGATATGTGTGTTTTCAGTCAAAAATGTTTGTTTTGGGAGGCACTGCAAACATTGCACACTACACTTTTCTGAGCTCAGTGCATTGTGACTGGTAATTAGTGGCTGAAAACAGTGTTCACCCTATATTAACAACTCTTGGGGCCTACTCATGGTTTCCTGGATATACTTCTTTGTGAAATAGGACTGTGACTTACAGTCTAAGACATATGTTGTATAGGATGATATATTTAAATATTGGACAGCCATGTCTTACTCCACATGTATTCATGTAAAAACATGCTGCACAATATGAGCACATCGCTATGCCTCAGAAACAGTATTGTGTACGTCTGGATGATTTGCATGGTCATCATCCTCTCAGGGAGCCTCCTGTTCCTCATCCCAGGGGATGTTTGTTTTCACACGGATGTTGTGCAGTATGGCACGATCCAGGATCATCTTACATACTAATGATGGTGAATGAAGCAGTCACCCACCTGATACATCCAGACAATGGAATCAGGATTTTAATAAGCCAAATGTCCTCTCAACAATGGTCCGGGTCCTGACATGTGCCTGGTTAAAGGCCCTCTCTGCATCTGTTTGTGGATGACCAATAGGGGTAATCACCCATGGATGGATGCTGTAAACTTGGTCAGCTGAAATGTTGAATAAAAAAATATGCCATTGCTTTGGCTTACTGCATTTGCATACATCCTGCCCATATGTGTCAAGTGTATTGGTATTGTCATGCACTTCAACCAACTGTGACCACATGATATGTTAGTCATGCCAGAGTGGTGTAGTTTCCAGGGGCCTGTTCACTCACTGTATGTGGGGTCAAATGCAGTAACTGGGCAGATAGATCATGCCAATAAACTTCTCGACTGTCATATTTGTGCAACATGGTTGGATGGTGTCTGATTCCCATTGCTATGGTCCAATCAATGTTTTGTGTTGCCACAACATGGGTGATGCAACAGATTATGTCTGGTCCTACTTAGGTTGTTGTTGACATGCCAGACATGGCTGACAGTCTCTGGTCCTCCTCAGATGTTGGAATTCCCCTAAATTATATTATATTTGCCCATTGCCTTTGTTTGGCCCACATTGTCCATGACAGTAGACATGATGCCATCCACACAGTATGCCCTCACACATCCCAAATGGGTGGCCTCATGTGACAACAGGCATTTCCTAAACAACCATGTTTGCAAGTCACAGTGTGTTGACATTGTGTACATATGTGAGGAAAGTGTGCCCAAATTTTGCTCACCACATATGTATCCTGCAGATTTGTGGGTGTTAAACTGCAGTCCAGCTACACAATTTCCTGCACTGTACTACATCTCTAAGAAGAGGAACAGGTACACATTACTTGCGGACTCATGCTAATTTGAGGTCCATACAAATGGAATTACACACAAGTTGACTACGGAGTACACATTCACACTTGCATCAGAGGTTGTAGGTGTACCTCTTAGCTTTCAGAATGTATATGCATGAACAACTTCTAACAAAGGCTGCTGCCTCAGTAGCATGGTGAGCGATGTCTGCACTCACACATATGACATGTGAATTAATTGACATAGCATTGAACATTTGTACAGTTACATGTGACCTAGCCATGGCCGGCAGTTTGTCATCTGGCACCTAGGGCCTCATTCACGTGTGTGCTGTGCTACTATGCCCAACCATGGGGGTGCCAGGAAAGCACCTTATCAACAAGATATGGTGCTTTTTGGCCTTACCCCCGGCACTGACGCACAATATGCTGCCTAGCGCCAAGGCAGCAGCTTTGCAACATGGTGCAAAGGTGCATGCATTGTGTGGATGATCGTTTTAATGCAGGAGGGAACAGCTTCCTGCACAAAAAAATAACAATCATGAGGGGTGTTTTCTTCTTTCTTTGTGTGCTGCAAAATGCAGCAGTCATAGGAAGAGGAAGATACAGGGAGTAATAGGGATACTGCTCCCCTTTGCATCACTCTTACACCACTCCTGAGATGGCATACAATTGTAATACATTCCCTGCCTTGTAAATCTGTGAATAAGTCAGCTCCCCTTTTCGTCTATGGTGTTGCTTGTGTATACCCTAAGTAACACCCATAAAATGGCCCTTTCACAGAGTGCTATGCATGTAAGGGGTCGTTATTTACAAGGCCATGATAAGCCACGCAAGGTGGATTTGCATGGTCTTGTAAATATGGGCTCGCACACTTTGCCAGCGGAGCATCCATCAAATGTTGCTCTGGTGGCACAGAGTAACACAAGGACAGAGTAACTGAGGTCCCTAATCCCTGATGTTTGAGGCATGCGACAGCTGATGTCCCATGTGTGTTGCATGTAATCACCCCCAGGGTAGATAGTACACCTCCCTTGCACACAGGAATGTGGAGCAGATCTCCTGTCTGCCATGCATGGCTGTGTGCCTTCCCATCATGCACTGTGGTGCAAAAGTGGCTTCAGATGTCTTCACCTGTATGTCAGGGTGATTTACATTAGATCATGTATGTGTGACATGCCTCATCATGCAGCTCCTATCTGTGTAGGCGGAGAGTGATGTGTATTTTGTCCCCCATAAGTCTTTTTTCTTGTGTCTGTTAAGTACTTGCTGTTTACTTACCTAGAAGCAGGCCATTCCCGTATTATTCATCCTGAAACCTCTGGTTGATGAGTTTCTGAAGATGAATGAGTCATTGATGGTGACTGGGTATTTGGCCAGGACATTGATGATCAAGCCACAATGATCCATGATGACCTGAACATTCATTCAGTGCGTGTGCTTCCTGTTGTGGTACACATTTTTTGTTGCAGCAGGTGGTACAATTTGCACGTGTGCAGTCCATTGCTCCTGGGACATGTGGAAACCCAGCAATTGTGTAGAATCCCTGTTTAATTTTGTGCTGCAATTGCTGGGTGTTGGGGAAGAGGATGTGTTGGGGTGTGAGGTGGATGCTTGCATCCAGAACAGAGGGCAGGAATGCAGATATGGAGGGCTGCACTACTTTACCCACTCATGCTGCTGTGGTCTGAAAGGATCCAGAAGCAAGGAGGTGAAGCAAAGGCAGGAGCTTTGTCAGTGGAGAGATAATAGTGGACCATTCAACTGTTGACTGCTGATGTGGTGCAATGAGGTGGAGCAGTTGGATGATAGACTCACTATGCAGCCGGTAGAAGGTGATGACCTCCTTCTTCCTGAGGCGATGAGGGATGCCAGCTGATGGTTGACATGCTCGCTTCTTCTATGCTGTCTAAGTGGTCTGGGTGGTAGTAACTGTGGTGGTTCTGGATGTTGTGGTGGTGTTGTTGGTTGCGCTGGTCCCCTGGGTGCCCCAAGTTGTAAGAGGAGTAGGTCCATGTTGCCCAGCAAGTTATCAGGGTATTTTGTGAGTGTTCTCCTTATGTACCTGTGGGCCATTTTTACGCCTGGTCTAACCAGGCATTAAAATTTTGACGCTAGGCAGATTTAGCATGACTTTTCCTAAGCAAGCATAATTTTTTTCCATACTTGTAAATACGGAGCAAGCAGGCAACCGTTATATTTTAGGAGGGAACACCTACCTTGCATATCATTGTCGGTATGTAACACAGCCAGATCTGACGCTAGTGAAAAATTATGCTAGCCCAGGAAAAGTGATGCTACAGGGCTCTAGCACCACTTTGTAAATCTTGCATTAATTTTGCACCTCCACAAAATAAAAAAAAATGAATCTACAAAGGTGCACCATCTTTGTAAATGAGGATCTGAGTATATAATCCATCAAAGCCTTAAAGTTCTCCATCTCTCTCCCTCTGGCTGTCTTTTTCTTTCTCTCTTTCCATCTCTTTCTCCCACTCACACACCCACTCAGACCCTTACTGATCCACTCACAGACCCACTCAGACACACACCTACTCACAGACCCACTCAGATCCTCCTGCACCCACTCACAGCCCCACTCAGACCCTCACCCACCCACTCACAGACCCACTCAGACACTCCCACACCAACTCACGGATCCACTCAGACTCTCACACACCCCTTCACAGAACCACAGAAACACTCCTGCACCCACTCACAGACCTGCGCAGACACTGACGAACCCATTAAGACACTGATGCATGCACTCTCACACCCAGACAGAGACTCTCACAGCCACTCTCACCCCCAGATACACATTTTCACATCTATTCTCACACCCAGAGAGAAAGGCTGAGGCCAACTCCCACCATGCACAGACAAAGGGCTGTGCTCAATGTGGGTTTGGGCCAGGCCCTGTTGGCAACTCCTACTGTGCACAGGCGAAGGCTGTGCACAGCACAAGTTTGGGTGGTTATATGGGGTTGGCCACCCACCGCTGTGCACAGCTTTGGATTAACATATAGTAATGAAAATTACTGTACGATAAAAAAAACATAGAAATTCACTGAAAAAAACAAAGGTTAGAGGGACTGTTAGAAATGGGGTCTTTTTTTGGCAATCAGGTTACCCCCTGTCCAAGCAAGGACACTCACTTTAGTCAGGGTAAAGGAGAATCACACTCAGTTAACACCTACTCACCTCCTTGGCAGCTTGGCATGAGCAGGCAAGCTTAACTTCAGAAGCAATATGTAAAGTATTTGTACCAACACACACAGTAATGTAGTGAACCACTACAAAATGACACAAAACAGGTTTAGAAAAATAGGTAATATTTATTTAAACAAAACAAGACCAAAGCAAAAAAAATTCAACATACACAAGTCAAGATATGAATTTTCAAAAGAATAAGAGTCTTAGGTGGTTATTACGACTGCGTCGGTCTTGTCAAAAGGCCACCGAAGTCACGGGTGCCAACATGCCGTCAGTGCTGGCAGTATGCTTGGCGCCCTATTATGACTTTTCCGCTGGGCCAGCGGACGGAAACAGCGTTTCCACCTGCTGGCCCAGCGGAAAAGTCACATCAACATTGAAGCCGGCTCGTTATAGAGCCAGCTGCAATGTTGATGTGCAGCGGGTGCAGCAGCAACTGTCACGCATTTTACTGCCCATAATTTGGGCAGTAAAAAGCGCAATGGGGCTGTGTCTGCGGGCCTCTGCACTGCCCATGCCAAGTCCATGGGCAGTTCAGGGGCCCCAAGAGGCACCCGAGTCCCCCTTACCAACAGCCTTTCCATGGCCATGTTTACTGCCATGGACAGGCTAGCGGATGGGGACTCATAATCCCCAGGACAGAGCTGCCCTGGTGGATTACGATTGCACGGCTGCAGCCTGGTGGTATCCTGGCGGGACAGGCGGTACGACCGAATGCGCCACGGTCATAATACGCCTGCTAGACACCGCCAGCCTGTTGGCAGCACTACCGCAACCACCGGTGGGGCAGTCCAGGACCGCTTGGGTCGTAATGACCCCCTTAATCCTTAGAAAACAGTGAGAATGCTGTTGTTACACAAAGTACCTCGTGAGCGTAAAAAATACAGTTGCACCGGAGAGTGTGTGTTGGAAAGGTCAGCAATGCATCGATTCCTTAATCGCAAGTGAGGCCGTGGGTCGTTTCCTTCTCTGGTGGGTCAGCGATGTGTCATTTTTCTCCCTCGCAAGAGAGCAATGTGTCAATTTCCAGACGGGGCACCTCAGATCTGCGCCAAGTGGGGTTGACTTTGATGCCCAGGGATGATGCTTGGAAAATACGTCGCACAGTATTAGAAAACCACGCAACCTCCATAAGCGGGTGTTGCGTGTCATTTCTCCAGCCGCAATGCATAGATCTCCCAGCCGCGATGCAGGTGGAGTGTCGATTTCAGCCGCGAAGCTGGAGGCACATCGTTGATCGGCAAGGTCGTGAAAGGTGGGTCAGAAATTTCCCCGCATGGTGTTCTATGTGTGGATTTTCAGTTCTCGGCTGCCAGCTTTACCTTTCAAGGGCCCAGGCACTGGATAGCGCACCACTTGGTAGGGCAGGAGTCTCAGCAGAGAATCCAGGTGCTGACACGGGACGTCTTTGAGGCCCTGAGACTTCAAGAACAGGAGGCAAGGTTAGTTCATGCCCTTGGAGATTCTGAAGCAGGAACGTACAACAAAGTCCAGTCTTTGTCCCCTTTCACAGGCAGAAGTAGCAACTGCAGGATAGCCCAACAAAGCACAGTCACAGGCAGGGACAACACTGCTCCTCAGCTCTTCAGCTCTTCTCCTTGGCTAAGGTTCCTCTTGAATCCAGAAGTGTTCTTGAAGTAATCTAACTTCCAGAGGCTTTGGTTCCACTACTTATACCCCTTTCTGCCTTTGAAGTAGGCAAACTTCAAAGGAAAGTCTCTCTTGTTTGTAAGATCCTGCCGTGCCCAGGCCAGGCCCCAGACACAAACCAGTGGGTTGGAGACTGCATTGTGTGAGGGCAGGCACAGCCCTTTCAGGTGTGAGTGACCACTCCTCCTCTCCCTCCCAGCACAGATAGCTCATTAGGATATGCAAGCTACACCCCAGCTCCCTTTGTGTCACTGTCTAGAGGAGAGGTGCAACCAGCCCAACTGTCAAACTGACCTAGAATCCACAAACAGGCAGAGTCACAGAATGGTTTAAACAAGAAAATACCTACTTTCTAAAAGTGGCATTTTCAAACACACAATCTAAAAACAAACTTAAACTAAAATAAATAGTTTTAAATTGTGATTTTCAAGACCCTAAACTCCATATTTCTACCTGCTCCCAAAGGGAATCTGAACTTTAATTATGTTTAAAGGCAGCCCCCATGTTTACCCATTAGAGAGATAGGCCTTGCACAGTAAAAAAAAAACTAATTTGGCAGTATTTCACTGTCTGGACATATAAAACACATTAGTATATGTCCTTTCTTAAAAATACACTGCACCCCGCCCATGGGGCTACCTATTATTTGTGAACGATTCGCACCCCGAGATAGCTATATTTAGTTTTCTTTTAATAATTCAAAAAATACTAAACAGATTTACATCAAATAACAACAAGCACTCTTTCTGGACCAAGAGCTACTTTTCTGCCATAGTTGGTGTAATTCCGTGTAGCAGTTAGGGCTGTAGTTGTGTCTAAAATTCCTAATTCAATTATAATGGTAGCGTTTGTTTTTTGACTCCACCCCTTTTTCTTGGCCTCTGCTTGACAGATCACCCCGAAACGTCCCATGTACAACAAGATACACTAGAGAACTTTTTTGGGAAATTTCGTAAAGATTCGTCAAACTGTGCCAAAGATATAGGCAAGTCAAAAGACGCTTTTTCAATGATAACATGGTCTTAACTATAACTACATACTGACAACCGCCAGTAGTATGTATATATATATATATATATATATATATATATATATATATATATATATATATATATATAACCTACTGGCGGTTGTCAGAATGTAGTTATATATATATATATATATATATATATATATATATATATATATATATATATTAGGTGAATTTCTCATTGACAACGTTAACGTTGAAGATGTCATCACTGATGTCATAAATGATGTCATAGAACATGGCATGAGTGATGTATGTGAGATCATAAGCGGTGGATGGCTGGGGTGCAGATATATTTAGTGCTACTAATGATAACTGCTGAATTTTTGTGTTTTTTTTTGCAGTACAAAACATTTAGGTCACTAAGTAATTCACCCAACTATAATGTTACTTTCACCTTAGTTTTTTTCAGTGAATTTTTAAATGAAAACAGATATTTTTACTGTGCCTAACTATAATGTTACTTTAACTATTGTTTTGTGTAGGTGTGTAACCTTTGTTTTTTCAGTGAATTTCTATGTTTTGTTTTTTTAAAGTGAAATAATTATATTTGTGAGTGTATTAATGGTAGAAACACTTTATAGAAGATGTTGTGTTCAGACATTATTTTGTAATTTTTTTTATTTTTTATTGTAACTTCACAGGATAAGGTTCACAGTTTGCAAAATCTTTTTAAAACATGTTTGAGTATTAAATAGATAAATATTCAATATTTCAACCAAAATCATCTATTTGCTTAGTTATTGTAACTCTGATATTGAGACATGTCGCCAGCAATCTTTTTTTAGGTATGATTACTTTCATGAGAGCTTCACAAGATGCTCGCGGGACACTCACAAGATTGTAAAGTTCTAAATTTTATTATCATCTATTGTATATAGTTCTTTATCATGTTTTCAGTTATTATTTAGTGATAATCTATACTAGAGTAGTGAATAAAAGATAGTTTATATATATATATATCAAAAACGAAGTTGTCCTCATGTGAAAGCGCACTCCCAACAGGTTAATATAAACGGGAAGAAAAAGCAAAGCCAGCAACTCACAGTGAATTATTTAAGCAGTTTCATTATTCCAGGCCTTAAGTTATAAAATCATCTCTGAACACGTGTTTCAAGGTCAATCCTTTCTTCAGCAGAGAAAAATATAAAAGTGTTTCACCCTCGTAGGTGCAGCCAGTGCTGGAGGTGTTCCAGGCATCTCTTTCTTACTGAAAAGAGCGGCATGGCTTCAGCTTGTCTAATTACAGGCATCTGATTAGTCTCTTTAAATACTAGTCCGCCCCAGTGGGCCTCTCAAGTGAGCAGTGCATGCTGGTTGTGGTGGTCCTGCAATTTTTTCATTTTGCCCCAAGTGGGTTGCTGGAGCCAAACGAAATAATGACCCAAAGTGCAAAACCTTTGTAGGCGAATCCAAAGTAAAATTGTCAGATTTGCTGTGAATAACCCAACCTGATTGCTCTTATGTGACAATCCATTTTTAGTCACACAGACCTGCTTCGATGTGCAGTGGTGCTGCCTTCCCGGCTGGACAGGCCGGGTAATTATCAAAAACGAAGTTGTCCTCATGTGAAAGCGCACTCCCAACAGGTTAATATAAACGGGAAGAAAAAGCAAAGCCAGCAACTCACAGTGAATTCTTTAAGCAGTTTCATTATTCCAGGCCTAAGTTATAAAATCATCTCTGAACACGTGTTTCAAGGTCAATCCTTTCTTCAGCAGAGAAAAATATAAAAGTGTTTCACCCTCGTAGGTGCAGCCAGTGCTGGAGGTGTTCCAGGCATCTCTTTCTTACTGAAAAGACCGGCATGGCTTCAGCTTGTCTAATTACAGGCACCTGATTAGTCTCTTTAAATACTAGTCCGCCCCAGTGGGCCTCTCAAGTGAGCATGCATGCTGGTTGTGGTGGTCCTGCAATTTTTTCATTTTGCCCCGAGTGGGTTGCTGGAGCCAAATGAAATAATGACGCAAAGTGCAAAACCTTTGTAGGCGAATCCAAGGTAAAATTGTCAGATTTGCTGTGAGTAACCCAACCTGATTGCTCTTATGTGACAATCCATTTTTAGTCACACAGACCTGCTTCGATGTGCAGTGGTGCTGCCTTCCCGGCTGGACAGTCCGGTTAATTATCAAAAACGAAGTTGTCCTCATGTAAAAGCGCACTCCCAACAGGTTAATATAAACGGGAAGAAAAAGCAAAGCCAGCAACTCACAGTGAATTCTTTAAGCAGTTTCATTATTCCAGGCCTTAAGTTATAAAATCATCTCTGAACACGTGTTTCAAGGTCAATCCTTTCTTCAGCAGAGAAAAATATAAAAGTGTTTCACCCTCGTAGGTGCAACCAGTGCTGGAGGTGTTCCAGGCATCTCTTTCTTACTGAAAAGACCGGCATGGCTTCAGCTTGTCTAATTACAGGCACCTGATTAGTCTCTTTAAATACTAGTCCGCCCCAGTGGGCCTCTCAAGTGAGCAGTGCATGCTGGTTGTGGTGGTCCTGCAATTTTTTCATTTTGCCCCAAGTGGGTTGCTGGAGCCAAACAAAATAATGACCCAAAGTGCAAAACCTTTGTAGGCGAATCCAAAGTAAAATTGTCAGATTTGCTGTGAATAACCCAACCTGATTGCTCTTATGTGACAATATATTTTTTTTAAAGTGCTGGCTCTCGTGAGATGCTCCTAGGAGCCGGATGCACAGTCCCCTGCGAGCACTCTGAGGGAGATCTACTTCTTGTGCAGCTCTCGTAACCCACTTGCGGTTTCATACATTTAGAATTAGGTTAATTGCACGGTTTTACTGTAATTGTGAACAAAATATAACATTAGACATGTTGTTTAAGGTACAAAAATGAAGTTTGTGTTGTTCTTTCTCCTAGATGATGGCTGTGATTAGTAGGGTATGGGGAGGGACTGATCTCTCCTTTCAGACCTCTCTCAGATGACAAGTGTAGGTGGTAGGGTGTGTGTAGAGAGATGGGCCTCTCCAGTGAGACCTTTCTTTAAGATGATGGGTGTGCATAGTGCAGTGTGTGGATGTACTGGCCTTTCCTTTCAGGCTTCTCCCAGATGATGGTTGTGCTTAGTAGGGTCTATGGATGGACCGGCTTTTTCTTTTAGACCTCTGTATCAGATGACAGGTGTACGTAGTAGTGTGTGAAGAATGACAGGCCTATCCTTCTCACCTCTATCTCAGGTGATAGCTGTGCATAGTAGTGTGTGGGTAGGGAGCGGCCTCTCCGGTAAGACCTCTCTTTTAGATGACAATTGTGTGTAGTAGGGTGAGGGGAGGGACTGGTTTCTTCATTCAGACCTCTCTCTCAGATGATGGGTGTGCGTTGTTGGGTATGTGGACATGCTGCCTATCCTTTCAAACCTGTCTCTCAGATGACAGGTGTGTGTAGTAGTGTTTTGGGAGAGATTGCCCTCTCCTGCAAGACCTCTCTCTCAGATGATTGGTGTATATGGTAGGCTGTGTGGATGGACTGGCTTCTCTTTTCAGACCTCTCTCTCAGGTTGACAGATGTAAGTCATAGTGTATGGGGAGGGACTGTTCTCTCCTGTCAGACCTCTCGCTCAGATGACGGGTGTGCATAGTAATAGGTGGAGAATAAAAGGCCTGTCCATTCACACCTCTCTGCCCGATGAGGGTGTGCATAGTAGGGTGTGTGTTGAGAGAGACTGGCCTCTTCAGTGAGACCTTTCTCTTGGATGATGGATGTACATAGTATGCTCAGCCCAGGACTGTTCTCCCCACTAACACCTCTGTTTATGATAATAGGTATGCATATTAGGATGTGGGAATAGGCTCTTACCAAGGCAATGACCACCATCTCCCTTGGGCCAGTTATATGTTTTGAAAGAAGGAGGGGCTCCCTCCTAGAGCTATATAAGGCCCTGGGCAGGTACACTGCCCAGTGCCAGTTCTTACTACCTCCTGAGGTGCCCACCATTGGGAGGTAGCTGTTTGCTTGTGCAGACAAGCAAAAGCAAACACTGCTTTCAGCAAGCAGGAGCTGTGAAAATGCTCCCTCTTGCTGGAAGTGGAGTTTTCATCTCTTTGAGAAAGATGAAAACTATTTCTCCTGCGAACCGGAAGCTGCATTTTCAGCAGCTCCCAGCGTGCAAAAGCAATTCTGCTCCCACAGGAGGCGGGGAGCCGGCTGGGACCAATGGTGCCTTAAGGCTCCCCCTCCAGGCCCTAACAAATACAAAAAAATTATGAATCCCGTCTGGTGTATTTATGTCAGATAAATACGCAGTGCAGGATTCATTCTGACACAAAGCTCATTTTATTGAACTTAAACCATGGCAGGAAGCACTTACATGTAAATCAAAGCAGTGCCCTAATTGAAGTTCCACTTTTGTAGACTACTAATCATCCTAACTTTGTGCTCATGGCCAAGGCAAAGCAAATGTTTTTTTCTGCATTTCCACCATGAAAGTTGTCCCTAAACCGTGAAGGAGGTATTTGTATCATTGCTTTTTTGAGTACAAGATCTTATGTAATGAGTGTGACGAGTCGGTTCATTCTTGTCATCTGATGCTGAGACCAGAGATTGTGTTATCCATTTTAAAAATTACAAATAAGTAAAATGGCCTAGGAGCCCCACCGTTTTGGCCCTGCCCCATATTCATTAGTGATAATGTAGCAAGGTGGCAGTATTATTTGGTATGACTGAGAATGTTTTACCATGTAATACTCACACATCGTCCAGAAGTGGACCATGGGTTCACTCTAGTAAACCTTACCTCAGTCCTGATAGAGTGGAAAAGGGCAGTCAGGCTACTTAGAGAAGCATGTGTAAAACATTTCACAACACCAACATGGACAATAAGAAATTGGCACGACTTGAAAGAAATCCAACACCAATTTAGAAAAATAAAGCAGATTTCTATCTTAATTTAGACACCACAATTAACTTTATAACTTCTATACAAACAGAGTTGTGAATTTTTAAAGCATTTACAAATAAATACATTTTCAATTATCAAACGAATGCGCAGTGTGCAATCGGTCACTTGTGGGGTGAGTTCCGTGGAACCCACCTGGATTTAAGGTCTGAGGGGTCCCTAGACCAAGTTTAAATAGACAGTACTTTTTTACCCTGCCCAGGGAGTCTGGGTGCAGAGGTAGCCTTGCTGTCCTTAGAAAAGACCGGGAACTGCAAGTGCTGTCAATCAAAGATGCAGCACTCTACAAAACCACACTTGGAGATGGAGTTACACTCTACCCTTGGGTAGCATATGCCTTTGGGGTCCCAGGACTTGGATTTCACAGCTGGCACTCTACCACCAAGTCCAGCGGCTCCGGGTGCAGAGGTTGCCTTGCAGCTGTCAATCATGGAAGGGATGAGCCAAAAATGCTTTGCCACTTGGTCGATGTCGCCTTCTTCAGGATGCAGGATCTCAGCAGTGGGGTATTGTCGATATTGGTCACTATTGCTGAGAGTTGCTCTGGAGTTGGTGATGTCTGGGGATGGGTTGGTTACTGGTCTGGTGACCAACAAGCCTTGGCAGCAGCAAAAGTAGTCCAAGGGTACTTTGTTGGCTGGAGGTCCACAGGAGTGGTGTAGCGGCTCAAAACTTGGTGTGAGGCTCACTACAACTCCTGGGGTGCAAGTCACCAATTTTATTTGGGCTCATTCAAGAGGGGCTGACAGGTTGCACTTCATGTGACACAGCATGACAATTCTTCTGCAGGTGACTGGTTCCACGAGTCAGGGGAGTCTGTTAGAGTTTCTGGCATACACTGGAGTCCCTCTTGCTGGGGGCAATGAGCTTTTGCCATGGACACAAGTCAAACAGACAGTTCCAGTATATGGTATCTTCAGGCCACTTAAGTGCCCTCTCTTTGCACTGCAACAGACCCCACAGTCCTGTTGTAGGTGACAGTGTCTTTTCTATGCCTCTTCTAGGATTCAAAGTCAGAACTGAGGTTCTGGTGCAAGAGAGCCCCTTAAATCCTAGTTTGGGGGGGTTAAGGGTGTGAGGGACAGTGGCCTATGGACTATTGGCCCCTGGCACTAATCCACCTCTGAGGTGATGACTTCCTGAGGGAGTACATCACTTTTTTACCCAGAAGCCTCTTATTTTAAGGTTTGCCAACATGACAGGACCTTTGCATTGGCTGTACAGACTTCCTTGCCCACCCTAAAACTATGGGCTAGCCTCTTGGAGGTGTATGCCTCCTGATAACTAATTTTCCTGCCTGTCAGCCTGGAGGAAAAGGGATTACATGTCAAGGGCGGTGAAAGCCTTTAAGGCTCACTGCCTTGATTACTGTAAGCACTAGCCATCCAGGGAAGGTGGAGGAGTGATCTCCGCCCTACCCAGGCTACTGTCTCTGTCCTGGAAGAAGTTTTAGCACAACCAGCAGGAGGGCAAACTCGGGGGAGCCTGCCAAGGCAAGTGAAAGCTGGGAACTTCCTGGGCATCCTTGAAGGATACCACCAGGGTACATGCCAGCTAATCCTGGGCATGAGAATCACGCCCAGGGTTAAAAAGCACAGTTTCTCACACCAGACATGGGAGACATCACTTGGGTCATCGTGGAGCTTGTGCTCTGGGATTTGCCCGGGTGCTAGCCCATGTTATCCAGTAGAACGCTGGTCACTTGCTGTAGCATTAATGTTTAAATGCTATCACAGGGCCATATATGCTCATGCATAAATCTCCTCACTCACAACACAGTGCACCCTGCCTCCTGTGCTATAGGAAGCCTGCCTTAGGGGTGACTCCCCTCTACTATGGGACTACTGCATGCACTTGGTTTGGGTAGAGTCAAACTTAGTCAGACAAGCTGCTCGTGCAGGCTGACATGGCAGCGCTGCAGGCTTAGCTTTTACTAGTTTCAGGGGGCCTAACTTACTTTTGGCCATGGGGTCTGCCTCCCATGCCAAGGTCAGTGCTACCATGAAGGCTAGCACCCAGCTGAGACTACTGAAAGCTGTCAGAGTCCAGAATCAGACCCCAGACTCTCCATTGAAAGTGAATTGCGCTGCCCTAGGGGCAACAGTGGGCTCTTGGAACTCCTCATGCTGTTCAGAGTGGGGGTTTACCGCATCTTGTTGCAAGCACCCTTCTTCCACTCTCTTTTATGTCAGTACAGGAGGAATATCCTGTGGCTTCACAGCTGCTTGACTGTTCAGGACTTCTTTGGAACAGTTGAAGCCTCACCAGGGCCAACTTTGGGTTCTACCCTTACTGGGCTAGAAGACCCTTGCTCACTGGAACTCCAATTAAGAGTGGCTTCCCTTTCCTTTTTCTATTCTCTTTCTTTTGGGACCCCAACAGGGACTGGATCCCCAGGAACTTTGGGTTGGGGTGTACTCTGGGCAAGAACCCCACTTGGGTTCTGACGAACCTCTGGTAGGTCATTAACCAGGAGGCAATCCAAGGGGAGGTCAGAACTGACCACCACCTTGCGCCAACTACGGGTACCCTCCCACTCTAAGGGTACAATTGCTACAGGTACCTCCCCAGCAGGCCAATGGATCTTGATGCAGGTACACTTTTTTGGGTCATGCAGATACTTTTGGACTATCTTCTGGATTGATATTGGTGCTGTCACTTGCTAAATCTGATTCGCCTCTGTTTCTGTAGTTGACTTATATCCTGCTGAATGAAACCAACCAATTGCAGAGGTTAGTAGTGAACTTGATCCTTTTTTTGCTGTGATTAGTAACTGGTGGTGATGATTTTTTTGCTGCTGCAGAGAATGCAAGCCAACAGCACTACCCTCTCTGGGGGCCAAAGGCTGCCTTTCAGAACTTCGGGCCAGAGTTCAAATTTGCAGACCTTCTTCTTGATCAATTGCTTTACTGCTGACCTAAGGCCCAGGTTTACCAAACAGCAAAAAGAACACATGATGGACAGAATGCTGAACAATGCAAACATTCATCACTCCCAGTCACAAAGATCTGGGTTTAATCCATAGTTTTTTTGCCCAGTATGCCATCTCAGTTTGGAACCAGCCATATGCAAATCATTTTTGGCCCTGTTCCCCAAGGGAACAGTCCAGTCTGAATTGCCAGTTTAGGTGACATCTTCTAAAAAGATAAAGCATCTGTAAGGCCGCGCCTCGGCTCAGCGTCTCTTTTTCCGACTGCGGTCAGAACGCGCTGCCGATTCTCGGAGCGCTGTTCCCCGCGTCTTCTTGCCATTTTGGCAACGCAGACTGGGAAGCGTCTTTTGCGCTCCCGGTCGCGTCGCCCTTACCAACTGTGAGGCATTGTCTTCTCCCCTGTCGGTGGTGGTCTTCTTTCTGGTCTTTATTCTTGGCTTTATTCGTTTCTTTTTCTTGCTTTCTGTGTACTGCTTTCCTTAGTGTTCCTGCTGGTGTCCATGTTGTCTTCTTCCTGTTTTCATTTCCCAGCATGCTCTTTTTCTTATATACTACATCCTTTTTCCCTATTCTTTCTATGGGCTTTTCCCAATTCAAGATGGTGTTATTTTCATTTCCTGTGATGACACTTCCTCTTTTCCAGTATATAAGCCACTCAGTCTTGCTCTACCTTGCGTTGCAAACACTTGCCCTTGGTAGTGCTCTTCGCTCATGTTCGTTGTTCCTGTTTTTGCCTTTGGAGAATTTTTGCCTTGTTTTTTCCTGTTTTCAAGTCCTGTTTTTTCTTCTTTTTCAGGAGTTCCTGTTTGAGGTTTTTTCCCCAGTTCTTGGGGTTTTTCCTCTGGGACTCCTTCTGGAGGGTACGTTCTGCTTTGGCGTTCTCTGTCAAGCGGCCCTGTGGCTACTAGAAAGGGTCGCCCCTATATGGGATTATCCAGAACCTGCAGAAGACCGGGTGTTTTCTCCAATCCTGTATCCAGAGGTGATAAGTCGAGTGCAGTTCGTGACAGATTGCAGCGCCAAAAGATTCCATGTTGTGAGGCAGCCATGGAAGGTCCACAGGGAAAGGCGGTAGAAAATTCTCAAGCCATGCTGCAAACAGTCCAACAACAAGCTCAAGAGTTACAACAATTATGGGCTGAAAACACTGCACTATGACAAGTCCTGTCTTCCCGGTCAATGAATGTACCACCCGTATCTGCCGCTACTCCTCGATATTCAGGAGATCCTCTGAAGATAAAGGAGTTTTTGGATGCCTTAACGGTCTTCTTTGCCTTTCATCCACTCCAATTTTCCTCCGATAAGGCTAAGGTGGGCTATCTGATCAGCGGCTTGTCTGGTCCGGCACTTGCTTGGGTGACTTCTCTGGTCTCTGTGGAATATCCAGTCCTAACTAATTATCCTGCTTTCCTGACTCTCTTCAAACAGATGTTTGAGAAGCCTGGGGTGGAAGCAGCTGTTGAGGAGGCCATATGTGATATACAGCAGGGCAATCAGGAAGTTCTGCAGTATACAACTTGTTTCAAACAGCTGGCAACTGAAACCTCTTGGGTGTAACGCACATTTTTAACCTTGTTCCGCCGAGGCCTGCTTGAAGAAATTAAAGATGAACTTGTACATTCTACTCAAGCTTGTTCTTTAAAGGAATTGATGAATCAAGTCATGGACATTGAATATAGACTACGAGAGTGCAAGATGGAGAGACGAAGAACGCAAGTTCCATACCAGTCTGGTAATTCTTGTACCAGCAGTCGGCGAACGGACGATGTCCCTTCCGAAGCCTCTCTATCCCCCACTGAAGAACCCATGCAGATTGATCTCATCCATGGTCCGTTAACTGAATCAGAAAGGAAGGATGGAAGATGAAGGGGACTTTGTCTGTATTGTGGTAAAGCTGGCCATTTGATTCGTAGTTGCCCTGTTCGCCCCTCCAGACCTGCGAAACGCCAACTCCCGTCCTCTGTAAGGAGGAAGGAGACAGGAGGAGCTGAAGTACCATCGATATGTTCCTCCGGAGAAAGTATGTCCACCCTGTTTATCCTCTCGGTCAAGTTACAAAGCTCACAGGATCAAGAAGAACATCTCCTAACACTCATAGATTGTGGAGCCAGTGGAATCTATATGGGTGAGACCTGGGCTACGAGTAAAGGAATTCCACGTATTCATAAAGAAACCCCTGAGCAGGTACACACGGTTGATGGCTCTCCTTTAACCTCAGATCCTGTGGTGGCCTCAACTCCTACACTCTGTCTGACATTTGGGGGGCACCAAGAACATGTTGCCTTTGACCTTATAGCCTCACCGAATCACACCATGATTTTAGGAATACCCTGGTTAACCCAACACAACCCCTATATCAATTGGGAAACGAGAACTATATCTTTAACATCTTTGTTTTGTCAGTATAACTGTTATTCCACTACCTCCTATTGGTCTCCTAAAAGGTCCTGTCAGTCAACTAAGGATAATACTAACTCCATAAACATGATTCAGGGAGTTCCAGATTGTTATCAGGATTATATTGGGATTTTTTATAAACCCAGTAATCCCATTCTACCTCCTCATCGAATCTATGACTGTGCTATTCCATTGATTCCTGATGAAGTTGTACCTTTTGGTCAAATGTATTTATTGACAGACCAAGAAAAGAAGGTGCTCAAAGAATACCTAGATGACAACTTACAGAACGGGTTAATTGCTCCTTCTACATCTCCTGCTGGGGTTCCTCTTTTCTTTGTCCCCAAGAAGACGAAAGATCTGCGTCCATGTTTCGATTTTCGTGAACTCAATAGAATAACAATTAAGGATCGTTACCATTTACCCTTAATTCGGGATATATTGGATGCCATCCAAGGAGCCAAGATGTTCACCAAATTAGATTTAAGGGTGCCTATCATCTTTTACGGATCAAAGAAGGAGATGAATGGAAGATAGCTTTTCGTACTCCTTTCGAACACTATGAGTTTCGTGTCATGCCTTTCGGATTGACCAATGCACCTTCTGTCTTCCAATGATTCATGGATTCAGTGTTCTCTGACTTATTAAACCAATATGTAGTAATCTATCTGGATGATATCTTGATATATTCCCAATATCCTGTGCAACATACGGAACATGTACTGTAGGTCTTGGAAAGACTTAAGAAGAACCAGTTATTTTGTAAACCAGAAAAGTGCGAATTTCATAAGACCGAAGTGAAGTATTTGGGATTCAGTATCAATCAACACGGAATATCCATGGACCCTGACAAGGTCAGCACCATCCTAGATTGGCCTTCTCCATCGTCAATAAAAGAAACACAATGTTTCCTTGGGCTATCAAACTTCTATTGCCAGTTTATTCAGAACTTTGCCTACCTACAAAGTTTCATTACCCAAACAATTAAGAAAGAGAATCTGAAGAAGGGCTTCGTCTGGACCGAGAATGCTGAATGCGCTTCTCAAGAATTAAAGGAGTCCTTCACACAAGCACCCATTTTGCGACACCCTGACATTACCAAAAAATTTATAGTTGTGACAAATGCCTCAGACAAAGCCATTGGGGCAGTTCTGCTGCAGAAACAAGACAACAATGGATTAGAACATCCTATCTTTTATCTTTCTCATATTGTATTAGAAGCAGAACGCAATTATTCAGTACTGGAACGAGAATTACTTGCTCTCAAAGTAGCATGTAAGGAATGGAGGCATTCCTTGATGGGTTCCAGAGAGCCTTTTGAAGCCAGGACTGACCACCGCAATTTACAATGTCTTCGGAGTTTTCAGTGTTGCAACAGTCATCAAGCAAGATGGGCTTTCTTCTTTAGCCAGTATGATTGTGTGATCACAAGCATACCTGGCTCCCAGAGTTTAGTGGCAGATGCTTTATCCTGTCGATATCCTGACATCGCTAAGATGTCTTCTCCACACCTTATTGAGTCTAGTAGAATCATAGGAGCTACTCAATCTTTTCAAGAACGTGTTAAATCTGAGTTCCAGTTTCCTTCTACTTCGGAATGGAATAGAGTGACACCCTTCTTGCGGAGGAAAGATGATTACTTCTATCACCAGCAGGCTCTTTTCTTACCTACTAAGAAAATTCAGACGGAGGCATTACAAATGTGTCATGATTCCCCGATAGCCGGGCATCGAGAAATCAAGAAGACCCAGGAGCTGCTGCAACAATCGTTTTGGTGGCCTTCGCTTAAGAAAGATACAGAAAAGTATGTTTCAGCATGTCCTGTATGTGCCCAGACCAAGACACCCGAACTAAGTCAGCAGGGTTATTAAGGCCTTTACCGGTTCCCTCAGCTCCTTGGTGTACCCTTTCCACGGATTTCATATGTTCCTTACCAACCTCTTCTGGTAACCATGTAATCATGGTAACAGTTGATTCTTTTACCAAGATGGCACATTTCACAGCTTTGAAAAAGTTACCAACAGCACCTGAAATGAGTCACATATTCATGCAGGATATTTTTCGCCTCCATGGTCTTCTGCAAAAGGTCATTTCGGACAGAGGGCCACAATATGTGTCACGATTCTGGAGAGCCTTTTGTGCCTTGTTAAACATTGAGGTCTCCTTATCCTCTGGTTTCCACCCACAAACGAATGGTCAAACTGAACGAGTGAATCAGGACCTCCAACAGTATATGAGATGTTACTGTAATGCCACTCAAAGTAATTGGTGGGAGTTTCTTGCCCTTTCCGAGTTCTCCTATAATAACATATTTCATAGTGCGACCAAGGCCACACCTTTTTTTTGCACCTATGGATGTTCCCAGTAAATCCTCTTTTGTTCCTGCAGCCACTTCTTTTGCACGTCGGATCCGCCAAATCCAGAGTCTAAATTATACAACTCTCTTAGCTTCTCAACAAGCAATGAAACGGAAAGCGGATCGTTATCGACAAACGGCACCTTCGTAGCAAGTAGACCACAAGGTGTGGCTTTCCTCCAGATTTCAAACCTCCCGATTTTCTGCCAATAAATTCAAAGCACGGTTTTATGGACCCTTTTGGATTTTGCCCTTTGTTCCTGATCTATACCACCGACAGTTCCAGCGTCCTCCTCCTCGTTTCGTTGACGGCCAGCCTGAATATGAAGTCCAGGAAATTTGTCATTCCCAATTTTTTCGGCGCAGACTACAATATTTGGTTCACTTGAAAGGCTACCCTATCAGTGACTGCTCTTGGGAGGATGCCTTCTCCGTCCATGTTCCCCGCTTGGTTCGCCTATTTTTTGGCCGTCACCATGACAAACCTGGGGCCTTGGGGAGGGGACCTACTGTCACGCCGCACCTCGACGCGGCATCTCTTTTTCCGACCGCGTTCGGAACGCGCTGCCGATTCTTGGAGCGATGTTCCCCGCGTTTTCTTGACATTTTGGCAACGCTTACCGGGAAGCGTGTTTTGCGCTCCCGGTCGCGTTGCCCTTACCAACTGTAAGGCATTGTCTTCTCTCCTGTCGGTGGTGGTCTTCTTTCTGGTCTTTTTTCTTGTCTTTTTTCGTTTCTTTTTCTTGCTTTCTGTGTACTGCTGTCCTTAGTGTTCCTGCTGGTGTCCATGTTGTCTTCTTCCTGTTTTCACTTCCCAGCATGCTCTTTTTCTTATATACTACATCCTTTTTCCCTATTCTTTTTATGGGCTTTTCCCAATTCAAGATGGTGTTATTTTCACTTCCTGTGATGTCACTTCCCCTTTTCCAGTATATAAGCCACTCAGTCTTGCTCTACCATGCGTTGCAACCACTTGCCCTTGGTAGTGCTCTTCGCTCATGTTCGTTGTTCCTGTTTTTGCCTTTGGAGAATTTTTGCCTTGTTTTTTTCTATTTTCAAGTCCTGTTTTTTCTTCTTTTTTAGGAGTTCCTGTTTAGGTTTTTTCCCCAGTTCTTGGGGTTTTTCCTCTGGGACTCCTTCTGGAGGGTACAGTCTGCTTTGGCGTTCTCTGTCAAGCGGCACTGTGGCTACTAGAAAGGGTCACCCCTATCTGGGATTATCCAGAACCTGCAGAAGACCGGGTGTTTTCTCCAATCCTGCATCCAGAGGTGAGAAGTCGAGTGCAGTTCGTGACAGCATCACATTAGAGTTGCATCTTCTGACACAGTGCAGTTTTATTATATAAGCAGTACCTGACCCAGAGGGTCAGAGAGGCATTGTAGCTGTGACCATCCTGGGACCGCTGTGCTTGATAATACAGCTTTGCTGGCTCTGATCCACCAGCCTGCTGACAAGGTTTGTCATTCCTCACATGGGAAGACTCCTGACAGGTTTGAGGCTACGGCTAATCCCTTGGATTGGGCAGGCAGAAAGGTACACCCAAATATGCTCTCTTTAGCATATTAGGACCAAGTAGGAATCTCTAGAATTGCTAGAACCAAGTAACAATGGTGGTGATGTTAGTTGTTTTGACCCTGTTCATAAAGCTGACTAATTTGCTGTTTCATCTGCCTCATTATCACAGCTCATTCTCTCTATAAAAGATTATGTCAGTTTCAATAAATATATTGAACACTCATCATGCATCTTCTTTGTGTTTTTGCCTTGGCATACATGAGTAATATGACGAAAGGGTTAGATCTGTTTCCACAGCTTCCCTTGCGAGTCAGAGTGTCATGTTTCAAATTGCCACAAATACCATCTCCTGGTACGGTTAGGGGTTCAGGTGAGGCATTGCAAGCTAGCCAGGCACTAGGCTGACAGCTTCCGATGGTGTGGAAGGACTCAGTCCCCCACATTCCAAACTTCTGCCGTCACACACTGTAATCGTTTTTCATAACAGGAACTGCTCTACAGCCATTTGAAGACTTTGGTATCCAATTTTTGGCAGCTGCATGCGATTTCTCCATCATGAACATCACAACTGCCGCAGACCACCAAATGCCCTGAAAACGATAATCAAAAAAGAGACTAGCAGCTAGTCTTTGCTTAAATCCCTAGAAAGAGATCAAGTGTGCATTAATGCACATGTATTCTGTTGCTTGACAAATGGTCCACACATCTGATGTGAGGTAGTTAGACTGAACAGCTCTGTGATTCATAGCTTTGACAACTAGGTTCAAAACTTTATGATGCAGCCTTAGTACAGCCTCTCTGTCAAAATAGCTCTGGCTGGGTACCTTTCATTTTGTGCAGAGGGCCTCTATAAATCCTAAAAAGCCCAGTCCTTCCAAAAAAGAAAAAGGGAGGAGATCAAGCACTAACATTTTAGCTAGTGTCCTGTTGCATGGACAGTCTTTTTCATGTTTTTTGGTGGTACAACAAATCCATGGTAAATAATAGCCTTAATGGTATGTTTTGTTGTGGTGCTACTGCCACAAGTGGCCTTTGGGTACCATCAGCAGGTAAGCTAATAGAGCGCTTTAAGGAGAAGCCCCTGCATCCCAATGTACCTTGTGCCATGCAGTAGTTGCTGAAGGTGAGGATTGCTCACTATGGTTGAGACTCACAGGGCATAGTCCTGATGCTGGTATCCTCTTCTTCTTCATCACCACCTTCTATCACTTCAGCTGCTTCCTCTCTCTCACTGACAACAGCTATGTTTTAATGTGATCTTTCCATATGAGTGCTTGTATTTTCAAATGGGACAGTTGGTCTTCAGTACTGTAGTGTCCAACTGACTTACCACACCAAAATTGCTTGCGGCAAACAGGGCATATTGAGATGCTATCTTTATGCTTATTTAGCGCAAAGAAGTCTCTAACTAGGGAGGAGAAAGTTTTTATTGTGACGAAGCCCGAAGAACTAGAAGTAAAGTTAGGTAAGTGTTTTGCTTGCTTTTCTGAGGGCATGCTGCAACTGTTGTAGAAGTGGTGGTGGCTGTAGGTTACTAGCATCTTGGAAATATGAGAGCCAGCAATTTCGGTGGAATTAATTGCCTCAGAGAAAGTTGAACAGAGGTGAGACATATTTCTTCTGTTTTATTCTCAACACTGATGGTCACTAGCTATTCATCATCATCACCTTCCTCACTAGCAAGGCTTTCAGGTGCCTTCCTTTTTCCTCGTCTCTCATGGCAAGTCTCAGACTCGGCCGGGATCCAATCCATGTCTAGATAATCAGAAGGGACGGCTTTGACAAGATTGGGAGTGCTTTTTTCCTTGGAGATTGTGAAGTTTATGGGGAAGAACAGTCTTTTCAACACCATCTTGCTCAAAAGGCAGCTCAACCTCCTGCTCTGCTCCTACTTCTGGAAGATCAGCTGCTCCTGTTGTTGACTTTCTAGAAATGATTTGTTTTGCAGCTGAGTTAATTCCATTTCAGATTCACTGCTCTCTGTGACTGCAGTAACTGCAGCACTGAAAGACATGGGTGTAGGTTTTAGTGATGGTGGTGCTCTTGTTACAGGAGTGGCCCTCCCATGTTCTTCCTGCCAAGGGGACTGTGCAGCAAGTGTGTCATGTTTCCTGAGAAAGGATGAGGACTTGATGCCAATGGTGGCACCAGGCTTCTTCTTCTCCCCACTGGCCACTTCCCTAGCAGGAAAATGTGCTTCTTTGGAGCCATCTTCTCACCACTAGCAGTTGGCACTTAACAATTAGCACGATCAGACACACTGAGCAAAGGAAGACTCAGATGTCTCTGTCAGCTAATTTGCAAACATCTCTCTTTATCAGTAGTACTGTATGTGATGGCTTGTGAGCCTGAAAACAACAACAAAAAGTCAGTGAAACATAGGCAATCATAATCTAACATAAGTGAAGTCCCCAAACCATGCATAAGCTAAACCATTATCTCATTACATTACATAGAAAAGTTTAGTTTGTGTCCCTCCAGGGCTATGGAACCCCCATGGTGTGGGGTGTGAAGGGAAAATAAATAAATACATTAATTGATTGCTGGTGTGTCTCCAGGGCCACATGACCACAAAGAGAAGCGGGGGAGCAAGGAAAACTGATTAAATAAATTAAGTACTTGCTGGTGTCCATCAAGGGCTATTGGACCACTATGAGAGGTAGGAGGTGCAGGGAAATAAATGAACACACTTATTAATTGTTGGTGTCCATCCAGGGTTATAGGACCCCCATGGAAGGCAGAGGGTACAAGGAAAACATAAATAAATGAGTTAATTAATTGTTGGTGCCCATTAAAGGACAAGGGACTCCATGGGATTTAGAGGGTGCTGGGAAAAAAGTAATAAATAAATGAAGTAATTTATTGTGCCATTTCACTCCCCCACAGGCCATGTCAACTCTATAAGAGGAAGAGGTTGA
Source organism: Pleurodeles waltl (assembly GCF_031143425.1). Classification (NCBI taxonomy): domain Eukaryota; kingdom Metazoa; phylum Chordata; class Amphibia; order Caudata; family Salamandridae; genus Pleurodeles; species Pleurodeles waltl. Next base: position 1,055,441,601 of record NC_090440.1, read on the forward strand.
CAGGCAATGTCAGGTGTGGGGCACTAACCATGTCAGTCTTGTGAGCCTGGGAAATGAAATAGGTTCACAGCAGTTAGCTCCCAACTCCACAGCAAGACTGTCCCAACTCCAAAGACATCTCAGGACTTGAGACTGAGACAGTTCTACCGGGGAAGGAGAATGGGATATAGTGAGAGATAGGCCACACCTTCAGTTCATACTTGTGTGATTAGTTGAGTTGGCCTCATCTCTTGTGTGTATTCTAGTTTATTCTCAGTGATGACTGATGTTATTCTTATTTCATATATGCCTTGCAGGTAGAATAAGAGCAACTTAGTAGTCATTTGGGCATCCTATAAAACTTTCCTGCAACTCCGTGTGACATTCTGGAATTTTCTCTACCTTACCTTGTTATTCCCTCTTTCCTGCTTTCTCAAAGAATGATAGTGGTTGTTCTCTGAGTATTCTGATCTCTGGTTCTAAAGATAAACAGCACAGTTACCTCCACTGCCCTTAACATTACTAGATTTTCCTCAAAACCCCCCACTATAGGTAACTGACTTAATTAGCTATTAGCATTCACCTCCTGTCCTCTTCCAGGAATTGTTCCCATTCTTTGGGACTCTTCTTTCAAAACTATTTTGTCACAGTTCACAGAAAATAACCTTTATTTTGTATTCAAACAATCTTTTAAACAAACGTGTCTCTGGAAATTCAAAGCTTAATGCGTAATCTAGTATTTTAGCCTTCTCTTGAATTCTGACCTTGTCTCTTTTCTTTCTGTCTTCAGGATTAATGAAGACCTTAAACAAAGAAGTGTAAGGTTCTAATCTGCGCAGTGAATGAACGCATTACTGTTTTTCACAGGTATCTGTCGGTCATTTTTTCATTTTGTTCTTCCTTATTCAGTTCCTGAAATTTGGAGCAGCCAAAGTGGACCCCAAACATCATTCAAAGATATTCTGAATACTGATGGATTTAGAGGAACTGCACCACAAAGAATGAATCCAGCAGGATGCTTCTCCAGGGGAAAGATCAGCATAACAAGTGTGATTCTCTTGTCGGGCATGGCTTATATAAAGAGCCACATGCTTGCGAAAGTTAGATTTTTACCCTTTTAGGATTTCCAGAATATTCCTGACATGGTCAGACACATGAGCCGACCAACCTCTGCTCTTAGCATTTAGTGCTTCCTACACCCTAATTAATGTCTATGTGTACTAGCTGTGTGGTGCATGAATGCAAGACTTTCGAGTTCACCTGTTCATTGTCTGTTGTGCTCATGAGTGCTCAGCCTGCTTCTTGTACATGCCTGTTGTGCATGCCTGAAAGTGCACCCCTCCTAAAGCCCTCCCCAGTGGTTTTGGTTTGGTTGGGTGTTGTTGATGAAACTGTTTTGCATTTGTGAGCATGTATATAATCTACCTGTTCCCAAGACCTATTTTCAGGTCCCTACTTCTTCCAATCAATGAGGTAATAGAAGCGTCCCCTCACACTATTAGTGCCTGGGATGACCTCTACCTTATACTCTGTGTGGAGCAGACATGTGGGTTTCTATATTCACTGGCTTCACCAAGGATACGTAGAAAACTCTGTGTACAAGTAAGATAGATGGTAATGCAAGCTTAATTGGGACTGGAATTATTATTTTGAAGATCCTAAAATGTCAAACAAATATGGGCTGAAATTTATTACAACCTTTTAAGCATACACATTTTATGGATAACCACAATTGGTCTCCAGTGTTATATGTGTCTTTGGTTCGTCTGTGACAGTTGCGTAAGTTTTACATTTTTGTTTCACTTGTGTCAGATTATATTGGGCTACTAATTTAATTTTTATTAAGTGTTCATGGAAGGCAAGTGCTGCTGGGACTAATGCAGGAGTATGAATATCAGTAGCCATCATTTTAGGTTGCAACCCATAGGTGTAAAAGAAAGGGGAATGTACCCTAGTGATGCATTGTTAAACTTAGATTTAGCATTCCAGAGGGAGACCCCTCAACTAGACCAGTCTTGTAAGGTTTGACAATAAAAGAACTGTTCAAAGAATTAATTGATCCTTTCTGCTGGCCATCGGTTTGAGGGTGGTGACTGGAAGATGATCTTACTTCTATTCCCATCAAATTTAGAGCTCTCCCGAAGAATGAGATGAAGTACAAGCCTCTGTCTGAAATGAAAATGGACAGATCCAATGGTAGAGGTCTAGCAATTTGTGAAACATTTCTGCCAGTTTCTTAGCAGAGTTTCTAAAGACAAACAGGCAACCCGGATACCCTGGGTGCAAGGTAGAACAATTATTAAATGAACAAATGGTCCCTGAAGGGGAAGTGTTAGCCTCAAAGTCCGTGGCAACATGTAATAAAAAAAACAATACATTGGTTTATTCTAAGATTGAAACCAAATGTATTCAATGCATTTCTAATATTCAATGATTAGCAAATATATTGAAAACATATTATGCTCCAAATAGTGTTACTGCTCAGTGCAAATGAAACAGTGAGTATAAAGTGTGCAAGTGCTATACAGAATGCAAATATATATACAAGTGACTGATAAGGACAAATGGATGATATACAACACTTAGGTGGTCATTCTGACCTCAGTGGTAAAAGGCGCTTACTGCCGGTCAGAAGACCGCCATAACACCGCCGCGGTCGCGGTAAACCGCCACGGTCATTCTGACCCACAACTGGCAAACCGCCAAAAACCCGACATCAACAAAAGTCCGCCACAGCAACGGCCAGAGAAAAACTGGCGATGACCAAACCTCCACCGTCACGCCAACAGAAATACGCCCATGCCATTCCGACCCACAAATCCCCGCAGCGGTCTTTCAACCGCAGTATTCCATTGGCGGTACACACCGCCGCCGCGGTCAAAATACACACACCTTTACAAAACACTACCACATTGGACAATTCAAAATACACACACCTGAGACACATACACACACCACTCCCACACACCCAATTAAATATAAAACACACACCCACATCACCCACAAACCCTTACGACCACAATTGCGACTGAAGGACAGAGAGAGACAGCACAGCATAGAGTGGACCATCACACAGAGGCAAATCACAACATCACCCACACAATTTCCACGCACAAAACACCATACACCACCACACTCACCACACTCTACAACACATACACCACCTCTCACCTCATCCACACCACCCCATGGCACCCCAAAGACACCCCAGGTTCTCTGACGCTGAACTCAGGGTCATGGTGGAGGAAATAGTTCGGGTAGAGCCCCAGCTCTTCGGGGCACAAGTGCAGCACACCACCATTGCCAGGAAGATGGAGCTATGGAGCAGAATAGTGGACAGGGTCAACGCTGTGGGACAGCATCCACGAAATCGGGACGACATCAGGAAGAGGTGGAACGACCTACGGGGGAAGGTGCGTTCCATGGTATCAAGGCACAACATCGCGGTACAGCGGACTGGCGGCGGACCCCCACCTACTCCCCCAGAATTCACAGCATGGGAGGAGGAAGTCCTGCACATTCTGCATCCTGAGGGCCTCGCAGGAGTAGGCGGAGGAATGGACTCTGGTAAGTCAAATCTTCACTACTTCATTCCCCCCACCCCACCTGCATGCCAAATCATACCCCCACCCTCACCCCCACCCCCATCACACCAACTCCTTGCAAATGGCTCACCATCACAACCCACCCATCCCAAAACCTAGCCCTGCATGCCTCCCCAAAGCATGGACACCCATCACCAAAGCATGCCCACTGCACATACCCATCTCCCCCACAAGCCACCATCACAAAAGCCCCCACAAGGGAATGCCAGCACTGGGGTACACGGCCACCCACCCATTACATGAAATGGTACACACAGAAGCAATAACCATACTCTAATACCCCTGCAGGACCCGAACGCCACCACACCGCCCAGGAGGGTCCAGAGATGTCCACCCCACCCCCAGAAGAGGCCCCCAGTGATGACAGCAGCTCTGTCTCCCTGGACCCAGATGACCAGCCCGGCCCATCGGGGACCTCAGGACAGTCGGTTCCCCACAGACAGCCACAGGCTACAGCAGACCTAACCCCCTCTGGGAACACCAGCACAGCTCCCACCCAGCGGGCCCATGCCTCTGTCTCCAGGACACGTCAATCAGCGGTGTGTCCACCACTACAGGGCACCCAGGTTGACCCACCACCCCAACAACAACAGGGACCTGGGGGCAGTGGTAGTGGGCACACGGTCCAGGGGACAGAGGCCCAGGGAAACAGGGGAACTGGGAGGGCTGCTGTGCGACAGGGGGGGGGACAGGCCCAGGGAACTGACTCTCCAAGAGGCCCTCTCCTCCATCATGGGAGCATACCACCACTCCCAGGAGACGATGGCTACGGTACTGGCCAGCTTCCAGGAGATCCAGGTACTGCAGGAGGAACAGTACATGGGGTTCAGAGAGGAACTGAGAAACATTAGTTCCGCAATGGGGACCATCGTCGTGGCCCTTAGTCACCACATTGCGGGACCATGTGGCACCACAAAGGGCCCCTGTCACTAGCATGGACCAGGAACAGCCTACCACCTCCGCCGGTGCTAGTGGACAGGAGGCCCCCACACAACGACAGGCCACCAGAACCCCACCTCCTGCAGAAGAAGAACTACCCCGCAAGCGGTACCTGAGATCTCACAAGAAGACAGAGTAGGATGCAAAGACCCCCGCCAGCAAACGATACCCCCTGATGTCATCCCACTGTCCCACATTGTCACCCTGTCCAAACTTAAACTGCCCCTGCTCCATCCTTCCACAGGCATATGGACAATGTACCTGTGAGACTGAAAACTGGACTCTGCCATGGACATTACTCCACCATCACCCATCACCGTTTTACAATCATGTCCCTAAATTTAGCACTTTAATAAAATCACTTATTGCACTTAAAAAATCTGGAGTCTGCTTGTATTTTGAACAAATCTATTAGACATAACGTTGCCAAAATGTTCAGTTACAAAGTGATGACAACATACCACTGTCACACAGCTGTAGTTCATGGGCAAACAAAGCAGAGGTCACGCAGTGGGGCCCACAACTCTGAAAACGGAAGGGAAAGTCACAACTCAGTTAAAAGGAACTGGGGGGAAACACAGACAGTAGAGAGGCAGGAGACTTTAAGTAAATGTAAAATGGCGGGGTTGATTCGTACCTGTGTGCTACTGAAAATACTGTTGTATCACTGTGTCCCTGTTGTCTGTGTCGTCCCCGTCGTCTTCCTCCTCTTCACTCTCCACAGGCTCCACAGCTGCTACAACACCACCATCTGGACCATCCTCCTGCAGGAAAGGCACCTGGCGTCGCAAAGCCAGGTTGTGAAGCATACAGCAGGCCACGATGATCTGGCACACCTTCTTTGGTGAGTACATTAGGGATCCACCTGTCATATGCAGGCACCTAAACCTGGCCTTCAGGAGGCCGAAAGTCCGCTCGATCACCCTCCTAGTACGCCCATGGGACTCATTGTACCGTTCCTCTGCCCTTGTCCTGGGATTCCTCACTGGGGTCAGTAGCCACAACAGGTTGGGGTAACCAGAGTCACCAATTAGCCACACATGGTGTCTCTGTAGCTGTTCCATCACGTAAGGGATGATGCTATTTTGCATGATGTACGCGTCATGCACTGACCCAGGGAACTTGGCATTTACATGGGAGATGTACTGGTCAGCCAAACAGACCACCTGGACATTCATCGAATGATAACTTTTTCTGTTCCTGTACACCTGCTCACTTTCACTTGGGGGAACCAAAGCCACATGGGTCCCATCAATGGCACCAATGATGTTGGGGATATGGCCAAGGGCATAGAAATCACCCTTCACTGTAGCCAAATCGCCTACCTCAGGGAAAACAATGTAGCTCTGCATGTATTTCATCAGGGCAGACAACACTCTGGACAAAACCTTAGAAAACAGAGGCTGAGACATCCCTGATGATATGGTCACTGTTGTTTGGAATGATCCACTTGCCAAAAAATTGAGTACTGACAGAACCTGCACCAGAGGGGGAATCCCTGTGGGTTGGCGAATGGGGGACATCAGGTCTGGCTCCAGCTGGGCACACAGTTCCTGTATAGTGGCTCGGTCAAGTCTGTATGTCAGTATGACATGTCTTTCTTCCATTGTCGACAGGTCCACCAGCGGTCTGTACACGGGAACATTCCTCCATCTCCTCGCAAGTCCCAGCGGACGGTGCCTAGGAAGGACAACATGGAGCACAGAGTCAAGCAACCCACAGGTACGTAACCACAGCTTGCACAGAACACGATTCGCTATGCATTGAATGGCTTGTATGAGTGGCAATGCAAGGCCTAGGCCTGTGTGACGCAGTAGAAATTAAGCCAGGTGGGCCCTTGAAATGGTGGCTGCCTGACCTGTGAAGTGTGACAATAGTATGTGAGGTCAATGCGCTGGCGTGGCACACCGTGGCGGTAGGCGGTCGAAGACCGCGGCGCAAAGCAGCATTGGTTAACATTGAACCCTATGGGTCTCAGGAGCCAATGACGATGTGCGCCGGCGGTCGCGGTACGCACCGCCGCGGTACACACCGCCGCGGGCGTGACTGCCATCTTCTATCTGCTTAATCACTCGAGACCTGATCATCCACAGGAGAGGACCTATACTGCAAGTGCTGCTGTGACCTCGGTCTGGAAGATACAATGGCTGCTGCGACTGGGGAAAGGGCCCCTGCCTTCACATCTGAGGAATTGGAGAAACTTGTTGATGGGGTCCTCCCCCAGTATGCGCTACTCTACGATTCTCCAGACCAACAGGTAAGTACACTGGGACCATGCTTTGTGGGCAATGCCTGTGTTGAGTGGGGTGGATGAAAGATGGTGGGGAGGGGAGCGAATGAGGCATGCATCGCACGACAGATGAGAGCATGTGCCATATGGCAAGGTTGGGGAGGGGGGGCCACTCACATCGACCATGCAGAAAATGATGATATTTATTTTCCCACCCTGTCCATGTCACATAGGTCAGTGCCCATCAGAAGATCGACATTTGGCGTGCCATCGCCAAGGACGTCCGGACCCTGGGGGTCCACAACAGACGGGGTACCCAATGCCGCAAGAGGTGGGAGGACATCCGCCGCGGGAGCAGGAAGACCGCAGAGGCTCTGCTGGGGATGGCCTCCCAACGTAGGAGTGGTGGCTCCCGTCAATTGACCCCCCTGATGTCCCGGATCCTGGCGGTGGCCTACCCCGATTTGGATGGGCACGTGAGGACATCACAGCAGACACAAGGGGGTGAGTACCAGCACATTCTGCTATGTTAGCGCACAGTGGAGGTGTCTGGGTGGGGGAGGAGGGCTGTGGGTATCTCTAGGCCAGGGCGACTTCTGTAGGCTGGTCCCCTCCGTAAGGCACTTCTGTAGGGTGCTAAGTACAGCTATCCATGGCCCTGGGTCACCTATGTGTGCAGTTGTCGTCCATAGGCTTGTAGGCCAAGTCACAATAATTGAGTAGTGTACACCGAGTGCACGGCGTAGTGCAGGGGGCTTCTGTGTCTGTCCTCTCCGCCAACGGTGTCGCCAATGCATGCACTCAACATGTCATTTTTTCTCCCCCCCCCTTTTTTTGTGGTCTTCCTGTTCATGTGTGCATTAGCATCATCAGGCAGAGGAGAAGTGGCATCGGAGCACGAGGGAGCTGCATCTCACATGGCCCCAGAGGGCCATGCAACCGACTCCGAGTTCACCAGTGAGACGGAGGGCGAGGGGAGCTCCACAACGGGGACCCGTGGAGACGTCAGCGACACAGACACGTCCTCGGAAGGGAGCTACCTTGTGGTGGCGGCAACATCCATGCCCACCGCTACAACAGGTACAGCCGCCACCCCGCGCACCAGCTCCGCCCTCCAAGCAGCCCCTCAGCGTTCGCCCCGTGCCCGCTCGGCCAGGAAGGCGGGCATCTCCTTCGCCCCAGGCACCTCAGGCCCTGCCCCAGTTACCCCTGCTGCCCTCAGTGAGGAGATCATTGACCTCCTCCAGACGTTCATTGTTGGGCAGTCTACCCTTTTGAATGCCATCCAGGGTGTAGAAAGGGAGGTGCACCGGAGCAATGCATACCTGGAGGGCATTCATTCGGGTCAGGCTGCCCATCAGCGATCGTTCAACGCTCTGGCCTCAGCACTGACGGCAGCCATTGTCCCTGTCTCCTGCCTCCCCCCTCCAATTTCCTCATCCCAGTCCCACTCCCCTGTTCCTCTGCCTATCCCAGCCACACCTACAGACCAGCCTGCACACACATCAACACCCAAGGGCAGCTCATCCAGACATAAGCACCACAGATCACACAAGCATTCACACATGCAACATCCACATGCAGACATGCCAACAGCCACTGACTCCTCTGTGTCCCCCTCCTCCTCGTCTCCCTCCTCCCTCCCTGTGACGTCTCCACTCACACCTGCATGCACACCACCATCAGCCAGTACGTCCATCACCAGCACACCCACCAGAACACTCCGCACACGTGCAGTCACCACCCCCACTGCCATTTACACGTCCCCTGTGTCCTCTCCCAGTGTGTCTGTCACCCCCTCTTCCAAACCACACAAACGCAGGCAGCAACCCACCCAACAGCTATCCACCTCACAACAGCCTCCGTCACAAGCACCTGCACCCAAAGACAGCACACTTGACTCTCCTACAACCACATCCTCTTCCTCCACTCCCATACCCACTGCACCTACCCTTCCCACTGCTCCTTAAAAGTTTTTCCTCTCCAAAATTAACCTCTTTGCATCACCTGACCCACCCCCTCCATCTAGTAAGAGTCCAAACAGCACCTCAGCCACCACAAGCCCTGCACCTACAAGGACCATAGTCCAGGGCTATTGGAGTCCACCAGCTTCTAGGGCAGCAACATCGGCCACCAGCAAGGGGACAGCCAGCCCACCCCCTGGGAAAAAAACTAAAAAAGGGAAGGGCCGGCGCGAGAGGCCAGAGACGGCAGCCCCCAAAGGCACTACCCTGGCACCGTCACCTGGCATATCCACAAAGGGAGGCAAGGGCCCCAGAGAATTGGTGAAGGAGGGCAAGGGCAGCAGGGCGGACATTTCCGGCAGCAGGCGAGCTGCCCAGGAGGGCCCCACCAGCCCCATTTCGGGTGTGAAGGAGGACACCCACGGGCCCAGGACTCCAGCACAGGAGGGCCCCGCAAGCGAAAGGTCGGATGGCGACTGAGCAGAAAATATTGGCCCGATCTGGTTCCCTGGGAACACATGTCAAGCACCGCTGAACAGGGCCCCGCCGTGACAAGCACCGCCGAACAGGGCCCCGCCGTGACAAGCACCGCTGAACAGGGCCCTTCCTGTCAAGCACCGCTGAACAGGGCCCCGCCGTGACAAGCACCGCTGAACAGGGCCCCGCCGTGACAAGCACCGCTGAACAGGGCCCTTCCTGTCAAGCACCGCTGAACAGGGCCCGCCGTGACAAGCACCGCTGAACAGGGCCCCACCGTGACAAGCACCACTGAACAGGGCCCCGCCGTGAAAAGCACCGCTGAACAGGGCCCCGCAGTGACAAGCACCGCTCCGCTGGGCCCTTCCTGTCAAGCACCGCTCTGCTGGGCCCTTCATCTCAAGCACCGCTCCGCTGGGCCCTTCATCTCAAGCACCGCTCCACTGGGCCCTTCCTATCAAGCACCGCTCCGCTGGGCCCTTCCTCTCAAGCACCGCTCCGCCGGGCCCTTCATCTCAAGCACTGCTCCGCTGTGCCCTTCCTGTCAAGCACCGCTCCGCTGGGCCCTTCATCTCAAGCACCGCTCCGCTGGGCCCTTCCTCTCAAGCACCGCTCCGCTGGGCCCTTCATCTCAAGCACCGCTCCGCTGGGCCCTTCATCTCAAGCACCGCTCCGCTGGGCCCTTCCTGTCAAGCACCGCTCCGCTGGGCCCTTCATCTCAAGCACCTCTCCGCTGGGCCCTTCCTGTCAAGCACCGCTCCGCTGGGCCCTTCATCTCAAGCACCGCTCCGCTGGGCCCTTCCTGTCAAGCACCGCTCCGCTGGGCCCTTCCCCTCAAGCACCGCTCCGCTGGGCCCTTCATCTCAAGCACCGCTCCGCTGGGCCCTTCCTGTCAAGCACCGCTCCGCTGGGCCCTTCATCTCAAGCACCGCTCCGCTGGGCCCTTCCTGTCAAGCACCGCTCCGCTGGGCCCTTCATCTCAAGCACCGCTCCGCTGGGCCCTTCATCTCAAGCACCGCTCCGCTGGGCCCTTCCTGTCAAGCACCGCTCCGCTGGGCCCTTCATCTCAAGCACCGCTCCGCTGGGCCCTTCCTGTCAAGCACCGCTCCGCTGGGCCCTTCATCTCAAGCACTGCTCCGCTGGGCCCTTCCTGTCAAGCACCGCTCCGCTGGGCCCTTCCTGTCAAGCACCGCTCCGCTGGGCCCTTCCTGTCAAGCACCGCTCCGCTGGGCCCTTCATCTCAAGCACCGCTCCGCTGGGCCCTTCATCTCAAGCACCGCTCCGCTGGGCCCTTCCTGTCAAGCACCGCTCCGCTGGGCCCTTCACCTCAAGCACCGCTTCGCTGGGCCCTTCTGTCAAGCACCGCTCCGCTGGGCCCTTCCTCTCAAGCACCGCTCCGCTGGGCCCTTCATCTCAAGCACCGCTCCGCTGGGCCCTTCCTGTCAAGCACCGCTCCGCTGGACCCTTCATCTCAAGCACCGCTCCGCTGGGCCCTTCCTGTCAAGCACCGCTCCGCTGGGCCCTTCCTGTCAAGCACCGCTCCGCTGGGCCCTTCATCTCAAGCACCGCTCCGCTGGGCCCTTCATCTCAAGCACCGCTCCGCTGGGCCCTTCATCTCAAGCACCGCTCCGCTGGGCCCTTCATCTCAAGCACTGCTCCGCTGGGCCCTTCCTGTCAAGCACCGCTCCGCTGGGCCCTTCCTCTCAAGCACCGCTCCGCTGGGCCCTTCATCTCAAGCACCGCTCCGCTGGGCCCTTCATCTCAAGCACCGCTCCGCTGGGCCCTTCATCTCAAGCACCGCTCCGCTGGGCCCTTCATCTCAAGCACCGCTCCGCTGAGCCCTTCCTGTCAAGCACCGCTCCGCTGGGCCCTACCTGTCAAGCACCGCTCCGCTGGGCCCTTCCTGTCAAGCACCGCTCCGCTGGGCCCTTCATCTCAAGCACCGCTCCGCTGGGCCCTTCCTGTCAAGCACCGCTCTGCTGGGCCCTTCCTCTCAAGCACCGCTTCGCTGGGCCCTTCCTGTCAAGCACCGCTCCGCTGGGCCCTTCCTGTCAAGCACCGCTCAGCTGGGCCCTTCCTGTCAAGCACCGCTCCGCTGGGTCCTTCCTGTCAAGCACCGCTCCGCTGGGCCCTTCATCTCAAGCACCGCTGGCCCATTGGCAGGGCCGGATCTGTGTCGGCCAGGACTTCACGAAGCACTCTGGGCACCATGCCTCCTCCAGAACCAGAGGAGTCTGTAATCCACTTGATGGACTGTGGCTTTGCACTCCCCAGGATGGATCAGTGGGCAAGCCACCCACTGTAGAGACTTGAGAGACTGTGGCTTTGCACTCCCCAGGATGGTACAGTGGGCAACCCACCCACTGTAGAGACTTGTGAGACTGTGGCTTTGCACTCCCCAGGATGGTACAGTGGCCATGGAGGCCCCTCGTGGATCTGGCGTCGTGGACTCAACTGGCTGAGGTGCCCCCTTTCCCTTCCCCCTGAGGTGCCTGTAGTTTTACTATCTGATGCCCCTGCAGTGTTCTCTCCAATGGAATCGGGTCTCGTGTGTGGGCTTTGCCCATGTGTTTAGGCCCATTGGCCCACGAACAATGGATGATAGCCAATATGGCCCGGACTTTTGACCTATGTATATATTGTTCATGATGTAATATATTTTATTTATATATTTCATATTTCACTTAACTTCAATTATGCTATAATATACTTCATTTTTAATGATCATTTTATTTTGTCTTTGCATTCTTCCGGGGGGGGTTGGGGGTGTCACTCTGACTTGTTGCTCTGCATTGATGTGTGTGTTGTAGTGGGTGAGGGTGGGGGTGGGTGTGTGGCGTATGTGTGTCCCCGTAATTTTTTGCCTCCCTCCTCCCCTGTGTCGTAGGTGCAGTACTCACCGTTGTCTTCTGCGCCGGCGTTCGTGCTCCTGGTAGAGGAGCAGGTAGACAATAGCTGGTAGGATGTGTAGTTCGGGTTAAATGCTGTCCAGATTCCTCGTGGAGTGTGTAGAGGTGAGCGTTTTCCCGTTCGAAGTCTGTTTCCGCCATGTTTTTATCGGCGAGGCTCCCGCCCCGGAAAAGGTGGCGGATTGGTGAGTTGTGATAGGGTGGGCGGTACATTGTCTGCCGCCTGTCTGTTGGCGGTGACCGCCGCGCTGCTTGTCTGTACCGCCATGGCGGTCGGAGTGTTAAAGTGGCGGGCTGTGTTGGCGGTTCCCGCCAGGGTCGGAATTCCATTTTTTTGGCCGCCTGCCTGTTTGCGGGTTGGCCGCTGCTTTTACACCAACCGCCAGGGTTGGAATGACCCCCTTAATGTGGGACTGTTGGTATCCTAAATCAATTAAAAAGCAGTTTTCTGAAATAGTTGTTGATGTTTCAACTCCACAAAGAGATTATTTAAACAGGGGTCATCATCAGGATAGAGGAATATGCTAGAAGCATCAGGGAGTTGTGACAGTGGGTAACACAACTGATTAGTGTGGTGTAACTAGTAGTTACTCAGAATCATTATCCTGTCATGGGTGTCTAAATTGGAAAAGCCAAATTGAGTGGGTAAGGAACACTGTCAAAAAGATCAGTGTGACATATGGGCTTTCTTAAACACAGTGACCCCTTCCCTTGTAAAAAATGAAAAATATTCATATATTTGTACAATTAGACTGTTACAAGATGAAAGTTAAATGGTTGCTTTTTCAAATACATCCTATTTTCTTATAAGGAAAATGAGTTGTATTAAAAAAACACTTTCTTTAAAAGAAATTATAGACATGGTGCTCTGCTGACCCCAGCAGGCCTTAATTTCTGTGAAAGTCGTCACTCTTAATGGGTCACAGAGTGCAACCTACCTAATTGATATTTATTAGGTAAATTGATTTGTGACCCACTAGGAAATACAAATTTAAAAATAAAAGTATTCTACATCAGAAATAGTGAATCCTAATTGCAATTCAGAGGAACTTGTAATTTGGAAATTGCTATTCCCAATGTTAATACAGTTGGCCTCAAGTGTGTGATAAATGTGACTGTCACCCAATTAATTAATTTAAACTTTTCATTCATTTTAGAAATAAAAATATTTTTATTATGGCGATGATCGTGACTTAATTCATACCACATGCTGCATTATGTGAATTATGTATGGGAAAAAAGGCCCTATAATAAAGGACCACATAAAAATATTACTATCTGACTGTATGAACAGATATATGTGTTGAGTATGACAACTCATGTTTTTTTCTTCTCTCCTGGGATCACTCAGCTGCTCCTCCCGAAGGCCATGGCCTGGAGTCCCTGCAGAAGATAGCCATTGAGCTGCACCTTCAGGAGATACAGGCCACTGTGGTGTAATATTGCCAGCTTGTGGTCCTTGGGGAAGAAGAGGTTGCTACAGCTGCCTCAGGTCACTAGTCAGTAGGATCCTTAATGTTCCATTGCCATCACCACAGGCAGCCAAGGTCCCAAGTCACCTCCCAGCCACTGATGTTCTCAATCAGTAACCAATCAAAGGCCTGGAGGAAGTTGATGGGGAAGAAACTGGAGCCTATTGAGGGACTCTGTTTAGCGACAGCATAGACCTGGTGCGGGAGAAAGGGTGCAAAGGACATTTGGGGGCAGGTTTTTTTTATGGTTGAGGGAGAAGGAGTGGGCCATATGTGAGAGGTGGGGGTGGAACTTTAGATTTTTTGTTAATAAAGGGGTTTGTTTTTTTCTTCAATATTTTTTTGATTGATTACTAGGTGTTACAGGTTAGTGTAGCATCACCAGTAATTAAACAGAGAGTTATCAACAGAGTGATAACAAAGACAATCCCTCTGATCCGTCCTTAGATCTTCTTTTCTTACTTGAGTAGAAAAAATATGTGCCTGCAATCAACCTAATACTTTAAATTAGGGTTTTCCAAAGTGTCTTAATAATGCTAGAAGTAAATCTAATGGATTTCACAGGGAAAACTAGGTTTTTCTTATTCTGAATGTTACTGGTAAACTAGCCAATAGATTCTCAGTCTGCATCGACGGCAACTAGACTAAAAAATGCACATAGTGAATGGAAATTCAAAGACAGGGACCATCATGATAAAACAACAACTGGCATCATAGTGCCTATTTATTTGCTAAAGTATGCACAATGAAGTCTTCAAGTCTCAGGACTCAAATATTAAATTTGAACTGAAGTCTGAATTGGTCTTTCACACCTCTAACCACTCAAGTTTATCTACAATAGCAGTATAAGGCACACATTCAAATGTTTTGGTAAGACGTGTCCGTTCATGTTAGTCATCATCAATCTCTCCATGTTTTCAGTCAAGAGGCTGGCCCTTCTGACTGTGACAGCTGCCCCAGCTGTACCAAACACAGGTTCTGAAAATGCACTTGTTTCCGAACATACTAGATACTTTATTGCCAGACCGCTGAGTTCTGGCCATTGTTTCTTCTTCCCATGCCAATCGGCCAATGGGTCTTGGTTTAGGTTAACCTTTGATAGGTCATCCAGGCAATCTTGGAACATCTTCTCAATTATCATTGGTGCTGCTACCTGCTCCTTACTGTACCATTGCCTACACCCATGTACTTGCTATAAGTTCTGCCATGTGAAACCAATCCATTAAAGAGAACTTGAAGCTAGTGTTGCTGTGAACGTAGTAGCCAGTGATAGTGTTAGTTGCTACAGCAGAGACTGACAGGCAGCAGCAGCACCCTTTCTGGAGAGTGAAGGCTGCGATTTAGGTCTGCTGTGGCCTTACATTTGCTGTCTTCTTCTAAATCACCCACTTTCCTGATGATCAAAGACTTGTTAATTGAGACTTCCAATTTGGATAATGGAATGAAAATGGCTAGTGAATTGTTGTATTGTGATTCTAGCACTGTGACACAGATTTACTCTTTGGAGGACATAATCTCTTTTTGCTGCCTTTGGTTAGTGTTCAAGCAAATGATTATATGGTTGACTAAGGCAGCTGTTTCTTCATTAAAATTGCTGAATGCTTGTTCGACCTTTTGCAAATGTTCCTGCAGCAGGTGCAACAGTGGGGTAGCTTAGTTCAGTGTATGATTGTCTTTGCTGACTTCCTGTGTCATAATGCCAAAGGGAAATTACATTTGGACCAGGCACTCAACCAGACCCCATTTGTCCACCTCCATTATCATGGTTTTGGGCAGTTGTATCCCTCTTCTTTGCATCACATAATCATTGAGTGACCTGTACTACTCAAGCAGGCATTGCAGCATGTAGTCGGTTGAGTTCAACAAGTTGGCATCTCCTGTCTGAGGGCTTTTATGGGTACTTTCTCAGCATGCTGAAAGATCCTCAAATGCTTCCGTGCTTTGAACAAATAAATACCATGAGTGTGAATTCTTAAATAGGTGACCAGTATGTTGCTAACTACCTTTTCTTTTTTTTAGTAAGTCATGCACAATTAGGTTTATGCAATGAGCTAAGTAAAGGCTTCCGAAGTATCCACCATCCGCCATGGATTTGATAATATTACTGCTGTGGTCAGTGGCAATGAATCCAGTGCTGAGATCTGTGGGTTGAAGCCGTTCACAGACTAGTTTTAAATTTATCCACGATTTGTCCATGCCAAATATCTAAACTATTATATGCCAGTTGATGTTTCAAAAACCATCCTGAGTGGTGAGACCAGCAGTTAGCCTTTGCTTCACTCCCTTGAAGGTGAGCCAGTGTGCAGAGTTGTGCATGTAGTATTTTGCATGGCAGCTAGTCCACATATTTGCTGTGAGGAGGATGGACTGAACAACTGTGAGAAAGTAGCCTCTTTCTAGCCTGGTTACCCCCATTGTTGGCCTGTTTGTGAGTGTTGGTCAGTGCGTTTTTACTGTCTCACTGGGATCCTCCTAGCCAGGACCTCAGTGCTCATAGTTTAAAACCTATTTGTCAGTGTGGTTTGCCTGTCTTACAGGGATCCTGCTAGCCAGGACCCCAGTGCTAATAGTTTGTGGCTTATGTGTGTTGTCAGTATGCTTAACTGTGTCACTGGAGTTCTGCTAACCAGATCTCCAGTGCTTATGCTCTCTCTGAATACCAAATTTGTCACTATGGACTCGTGACTCCATATTCCAATTCTGATTGGCACACTGGACCCCCCTTATAAGTCCCTAGGATGTGGTACCTAGGTACCCAGGGCATTGGGGTTCCAGAAGATCCTCATGGGCTGCAGCATTTCTTTTGCCACCAATAAGGAGCTCATACAAACCTTTCTTCAGGACTGCCACTGTAGCATGAGTGAAATAGTGCACACACTATTTCACAGCCATTTCTCACTGCACTAAGTAACTTATAAGTCACCTATACGTCTAACTTTCATATGCTGAAGGCTAGGTGCAAAGTTACTGTGTGTGAGGGCACCCTTGCACTGGCAAAGGTACCCCTACATCATCCAGGGCCAATTCCCTGGACTTCGTGATTGTGGGGATACTATTATAAGCATGCACTACATATATGTCAATACATGTATGTAGCTTCACAATGCTAACTCTGAATATGGCCATGTGAGGTGTCTAAGATCATGGAATTGCTCCCCCAATCCAAACCTGGTATTGGGGGGCCAATCCTACACACCCTGGGGGCTCCACCATGGGCCCCCAGTACTGTCAAATCAGCTCTCTGGGGTTTTCACTGCAGTCCCAGCTGCTGCCACCTCACAGAAAGGTTTCAGCCCTCCTGGGGATTGAGCAGCTCAATCCCAGGAAGGCAGAACAATGCATTTCCTT
This sequence comes from Pleurodeles waltl, assembly GCF_031143425.1. NCBI lineage: Eukaryota > Metazoa > Chordata > Amphibia > Caudata > Salamandridae > Pleurodeles > Pleurodeles waltl. The sequence goes on from NC_090440.1 coordinate 1,055,458,524, forward strand.
TAGGAGAGGGGTGTTATACCCTCTCCCATTGGAACTAGGGGGCATATTTATACTCTGTTTGTGCCAGAATTGCGTCGTTTTTATTGACGCAATTCCAACGCAAAACTAACTCCATATTTATACTTTGGCGTTCGACGCGTCTAGCGCCAAAGTCCATGGAGTTTGCGTCATTTTTTAGCGTGGACACCTACTTTGCGTTAATGAGATGCAAGGTAGGCGTTCCCGTCTAAAAAATTGACTCCGAGGCATGTGCGCCGTATTTACACTCCCGGGCGAAATTCACGCCCGGGAGTGGGCGGGTCAAAAAAAATGACGTATGGCTGCTTTTGCGCCGTTTTTTAGCACCTGGACAAGGCAGGCGTTAAGGGACCAGTGGGCTCGGAAGGAGCGCAGAGGTGCCCTACCTTGCCCCCAGGGACACCCCCTGTCACCCTTGCCCACCCCAGGAGGACACCCAAGGCTGGAGGGACCCATCCCAGGGACATTAAAGTAAGTTCAGGTAAGTATTTTTTTTAATTTTTTTTGTGGCATGGGGGGCCTGATTTGTGCCCCCCTACATGCCACTATGCCCAATGACCATGCCCAGGGGACAGAAGTCCCCTGGGCATGGCCATTGGGCAAGGGGGCATGATTCCTGTCTTTGCTAAGACAGGAGTCATTTCTATAGGGGTTGGGAGTCGGAAAAAATGGCGCAAATCGGGTTGAGGCGAAAAATTTGCCTCAGCCTGACTTGCCCCATTTTTTGACGCCCAAGCTCCATATCCCCCTACGCCGGCGCTGCCTGGTGTATGTCGTTTTTTTCCACGCACACCAGGCAGCGCCGGCGGCTAACGCCGGCTAACGTCATTGATTAAATACGGCGCCCGCATGGCGCTTCAGAATGGCGTTAGCCGGCGCTAATTTTTTTGACGCAAAACTGCGTCAGCGCAGTTTTGCGTCAAAAAGTATAAATATGGCCCTAGGTGTTTCAGGCATGGGAGGGGTATCCTCCCAGAGCCTCTGGAAATGCTTTGAAGGGCACAAATGGTGCCCTTCTTGCATAATCCAGTCTACACCAATTCAGGGACCCCAAGTCCCTGCTCTGGCGTAAAACTGGACAAAGGAAAGGTGAGTAACCACTCCCCTGTCCATCACCACTCGAGGGGCGGTGCCCAGAGCTCCTCCAGAGTGTCCCTGGCATTAGCCATCTTGGATTCCAACGTGTGGAGACCATCTGGAGATCTCTGAGTGGCCAGTGCCAGCAGGTGATGTCAGAGACCCCTCCTGATAGGTGCATACCTAGGTAGGTAGAAAATCCCCCTCTCCAGGCTATTTAGGGTCTCTCCTCTGGGTGTTTCCTCAGATTCGGTTTGCAAGATTCCTCCAGAACTCCTCTGCATCCTCTGCTTAAGCTTCTGACCATCGGATCAACCGCAGACTGCTCCAGGAACTGCTGTAACTGCAACAAAGTATCCAGGACGACACTTGTGACCTGCAACTTCAGCTCCAGCCAGCATTTGCAACAGTTTCCAAGGTGTGCACGCTCTGAGGACTGCCTGTCTTCACCCTGCACCAGAATAACCGAAGGAATCTCCTGTGGAGTGATGGAGTCACTTCCCTGCTTCAGCAGACACCCTTAAGCAATGACATCCGGTACTCAAAGACTACTCTCCTGTCGACGAGCATGATCCCTGGAACACAGGTGGTGGACCAAATTGACCCAGACTGTCAAAAGGTCCAGCTGTCCAAATTATGTGAAGGTAAGAGCTTGCCTCCCTGTGCTGCGACAGTACCCCTATGCAAGCGTCTTCTGCAGCTCATTGGGCTTCTGTACACTCCTTCCAAAAGTTCTTTGTGCACAGCATAGCCCAGGTCCCCAGCTCTCTGATTTGTTCTCCGGTGGCGTGGGATCCTCCAGTGTAGTGCTGCAATGACAGCACTTTGAATCTTCTTTGTCTCCGTGTTCTGGGACTCCCATGGGGGCTGCCTGGTCTTCTGAGGGCCCTCTGAAGTGCTGAGAGCCCCCTCTGTCTCCTCAGTCTGGGTTGAGACCCCCAGGTCCCTCCTGGGACCAGGCAGCTCCTCTTTGACGCAAACCACATACTTGCATGAACCAAGGCTTGTTGGCAGAATCCAGTGACGCAAACTGCCTGCATCTAACGACTTGATGTGGGACATCTCTTGCACCAAGCTGGAACCCGCAACTATCTTCTTTGGTGCATTTCTGTACTTTTCTTCTAACCAGAGAATCCGCTTTTGCACCTTCTTCCAGGTTGGCAGGGGCTCCTGTTCTTCCTGGACTCTTCTTTGACTTCTGGACTTGGTCTCCTCTCTTCACAGGTCTTCAGGTCCAGGAATCCATTGTTTGTTACTTGCAGCATTGATTGGTTCTTGCATAGTTCTTCATCACGACTTGTAGTGTGTATTGAGGAAACTTGCTGTACTTTACTTCTACTTTCCTGGGCTCTGGGGTGGGGTACTTTACTTACCATTGGTGTTTTCTTACACTCCCAATGCCCCTCTACACACTACACTTGCCTAGGAGGGAATTTGACATTCCCATTCCACTATTTTAGTATATGATTTGTGTTGCTACTAGCCCAGTTGCAATCTGTTGTATTTTCTACTGTTTGCACTATTGTATGACTGTTTCCTTACCTGATTTTGGTTACTAGTGTATGTATTGTGTATAATACTTACCTCCAGAACGAGTATTGCCTCTAAGATATTTTTGGCCTTGTGTCACTAAAAGAAAGTACCTTTATTTTTGGTAACACTGAGTATTGTCTTTTATTGCGTATAAGTACTGTGTAACTTTAGTGGTATTGCAGGAACTTTGCATGTCTCCTAATTCAGCCTTGGCTGCTCTGCTACAGCTGCCCCTACATTGCCTACATTTCAATCATAAAGGATAACTGGACCTGGTATAAGGTGTAAGTACCTTAGGTACTCACTACAAACCAGGCCAGCCTCCTGCAACAACACTATACTTTATAGTGATGCTAACCAATTGCATCACTTGATGATTCAGAGCTGCCACAGCAACAGCTGAAAAATAGGTCCAGCTTAGAACATTCCATATTGGGCAGATGATCTCCACAAACTCAAGTAATCTCTCTCCCTCCATGAAAGAGAAAGGGAGGAAGTGAAAAGCAAACACCTTTGCTCGCTTCACATTATATAAATAAACATTCTAATTGGTTCAGTTGTACGACATCCTTGCTTCATATTATCATTGAAAAAACACAAGTCCACAAGGAACTATATTCTAACATCATGCAATTCAACTAAAAAGAAGAAAAAAACAAGAAAGGCATAAAAATAGTGGTGCTTGTCCTCCCTCAAACAACAAACAATAAACATTTTGCAAAGCCATGCATTGAGCTTTATTGTTCTCATAAAGTAAAAATTCAAAGTTTTGACTGCAGCAGAGACTGCAGACTTCAGTGAGTGATGCTTTTGCTCCAAATTCAAATCCAAAATGTCCGAGGGCTAAACAAAGCAGGGGAAGGAGTCTTCATGTGAGGAAGAGAACGTTGCTGTTATATGTACAGTATCTACCCATTCTCTATGTCACTTTCTTCCTGTTAAAAAAAATGTTGAATTTGACACTGATTTAAACATTTGTTGGCCACCCACACTAAAGAAAATGCTTCTCGTATTGGGAAGAAACTGGTCATGTTGTGTCCATGCATCCTAATTTATGTTACATCTGGTGGTGTATTGTTGCAATCACTGTAATTACAAGTAATTTTCATTACACAAAATTAATGAACTCATGCCAGTTGTGCCGGCATAATTAAAACTATTGCTATTACCAATATTACACATATTACTACTACTAGTCCCATATAACCTAAAGGGAGCACTTTCCTGGTTTGTGCCATGGTGCACCTTAAAGCAGGTAACCAGGAAAGTGCTCCCCTTTAGGGAGAATGTGCTGCCCTCAGGGCAGCCACAAACATTTGCTACTCCCAAGGCAGCACATTCAAGAGTAATACGAAGCAGCTGTTTAAGAGCTGCTCCATGTTTGTCTGTGCAGGCCGCAATCCACCTGCACTTTTCAGAGGGATTAGAGATCCCCTTGCAGGTGGGTGCAGTGAGTCACTACACCCGCCTGCAAGGGGATATCTGTGGGGACCACGGGACCCCTTTTCATCTCTCCAGTGCGCCTTTGAAAGGCATGTTTGCCTCTGCACCAACATCAGTAATAAGGCGCAGGCACAGAGGCAAAGAGATTCCCCCATTTACACTGGGTCACGCCCCATGCGAATAAGGGAATGCCGTCTGATAGTACTGGTGCTTTATTTGTGCCAGTGCTATCTGTTTTACAGAAGGAACCAAAAAAGTATCTGCAGCCCCTTCTGTAATACCAAAGTGCCCCGGGGGTGGGGGCAAAGGGGGCGCAAACCCCTGTTGGGCCCCTGGGGGACTTTATGGAATAAAGCCCCAAATGTTAAAATAAAACTTTTTGAGAATGTTTGAAGCCAACCACTTTTTTGTACAACTATTTTCAAATATTCAAATATTTAGTACTTACTCTGCCACTTATTGTTGTGCCCCTGCAGTATGTTATCTTATGTTTCCCTGAAACTACATTCTCCACTCCTGGTAAAACACTCTATGGCTTCCAATGTTTAGTCGAAGTTAATCTATGTTACAGTAGGCATGGTTGTACGTTTTAATAAAGAACAATCCGTTATTCTGTTTATGTTCTAGAGTAGTAGTATCTCAGGTCTCTTTTTATACTTAATACGGGATTACAATTTTTTTCGATACATTTCCATTTTAATTTTCAGCCTATGGTTGAGGGATAATACGTTTTTTCAGAGATCCTCTCCTTATTACAATGTGTACATATCTGACTCATCTTTTCAAATAGTATTCCTCTAATGAGTGATCTCCTAAGGGCACTGCCTGCTCGTAGAATGCTATTACTTGCAGTCTGCTTGTGAAGCAAACAACTCTATTTTCTCTTTTCTACAATATGAAGTTCCACAACCAAAAACAATGCTTTGTTTACTCATGGACACAGTAAGTTACATTTTGAATGGATTACTATTAAACAAGCAAAGTATTGTTGCTTTTGTTGTTCCTTACACATCCAAATTACAATCACATTGTTGACATATCTTTCCCAGAAAAAAAAATATTTTGTCTACTCTTTAGTACCCACACTAAGGCCCATATTTATACTTTTTTAGCGCCGTATTTGCATAGTTTTTTTATGCAAAATCGGTGCAAACTTGCAAAATACTGTGGCCCATATTTATACTTTTTGCCGCAAAACTTCGCTGATGCAGTTTTGCGTCAAAAATATTACCGCCGGCTAACGTCATTTATTTGCGTCTTGCGGGCTTCAAATTTATACATTGACGCACAGCGGCGCAAACCACAGGTGTGAGTCATTTTCCTTCACGCACACCACAGCATCACGTTGTAAAGGAAAACAATGTTAACGCAGCGGAAATTACTGTGAGATGATTTACGACACCGCAAACCGGATATACAACTTTTTTTGACGTAATTGCGTCAAAATTCACTGCAAATACAGCAATTTTTGCAGAGGAGAGCCACAATGGATCCCAGATGCTTGCACAGACCCCAGGAAGATGACAACAGATCAGGAACCAGCCAGAAGGACCCACACAAGACCCAGGACAGGGAGAAGAAGAAAAGAAAGTGTCGCTTCAGTGCAGAGGAGCAGGAAATTCAGGTGAAAGAGGTGACGGAACACCAGCACCAACTGTTTGTCACCTCAAAGTTGCCAATCAGTAGGAGAGAGGCAATTTGGCAACAAATTGTTGACGAGATTAACAGTGTGGCAGAAGTACGCAAAACAGTCATCGAGTGCAAGAAACGCTGGCATGACTGCAAGCGCGGGACCAAGGAAAAGATGGCCAGGAACAGGAAGGCAGCACTGCAGACTGGAGGTGGGAGTCCAGCACACCAGGAGGCCCTGGACCACATGGAGGAGATGGTGGCAGCCGTCATCCCTGAGGAGATCCACAGGGATTCAAGGACAGGACTGGCAGATTACCAGGAGGCAACACAGATGCAGGGTAAGTTGCATGGGGAATTAAAATGCATAAATGTTAACTGCCAGAGGGGGGGAATACCTACTACACATTGCATGTAAGTCATGATATTCAGGGAGTGGCATGGGTAAAGGGGCACGGCACGGGGGCATGGCCCGTTCAGAGGAAACCTGGGGCACACCACTACACAACACCAACAACCTTTACATGGGGGTATGCAGCCATGCCAAGGATGTTGCAAAGGTAAAGCCAGGCCAGGAGGGAAGGGCACAACATCAAACCGGCATCCCGTCACACGTCAGCCTCTATACTCCCTACATTAACTAGGGCCCAATTAACAACCTCTGGCCATACCTACAAGTAGAATGTAACATTGACAACAGTTGCCACTACCACCTCCGCTGTGTGTGCTGGTCAAGTAGCTAATGGCAGTAACGTCCCCATGGATCTAAAACACCCAAATTAGAGGGTTTAGGATGACAACGTTAACAATCCCCTGAAACAAGACAAATGTTCCAGTCCTGTCAAATGTGAATGTCCATAGTTGCCACAAACATCAGCAAATGTCAGCAACATTAGGAGGTACACAGCACTAATGTCATACCCATGCTGCATATGTCAGGGTCCACCCTGTGCCTGGGTCACAATGCAACATCCCAAATGTCATACTGCTCAGACAACAGCATTGAGGTGGAGGAAACATGCAACTGGTCACAGAAATACACCTGCACAGTCAGAGGAGGAAATAGGACACTTCTACGACTATCAGGGCAATCCAATGTACCACACATTCCCCAACATCAGCAGAACACATTACCAATGCTGACATTCATATTGTGCCATAGCAATGCTATACATAGTATATGCTACATTTCAACTACATATAGGTGGATGTGAAAAATCAGAGACTGGGGCAGGTCCAGAGTGTTAAGTGTGGTGCTAGTGCCATCAGATCACCCACAGCCAGTGAAAGGCCTCACCACGAGAATGGAAGTAGATGGAGGGTTGTGTAGGACAAGAAGGTGGCAATTCACAATTTGGCCAGATCCAACACCTAGAGGATGTGATGCTGACAAGTCCACAAACTGACCACAATACATGTGACATGCAGGTGGGGCATAGGCCTGGGAGAACGCCAATCTGAAAGACAGGAACAATGAACAGGAACCAAGCTCACAATGTGAAAATAATCACAAGGCAGGCATGTCACATTACAAATGCCACAACACAGACACACTAATTGTACCGTATTTCATTGCAGAGGACGATGGATCTCCTGCGGATATGCCTGTCCAGGACTACCCTGATGACATGGATGACGAGCTGACAAACATCAGCCAGCAGACCCTCCAGAGGTCCTTGAAACCCTCCAGACCCCACCTTCAGTCACAAGGAGGAGCACAGAACTAGCAGCCATCACAGAGGACCCACCCACAACCCCTATTGTACAACCTGCCAGCTCCAACACAGCTGAGGACTCAGATGACACTGGCACTAGCTTTGAGAGAACTGTAGTTGGAGTACAGCGGGAGCTGGCCAAGGATGTGCGGTTGGTGATGCAAACTATGGCAGCCAGACTAGAGGGGGTGCGTGTGTGCATTATGTCAACTGAAGAACAGACAGCAGCTATGCAAGGGCGAACAACTATCTTGCAGGAAGTAGAAAAAAGGCTGAAGGAAATCAGCACAGCCGTAATACAGTTGACCCATCACCTACAACAGCAATCCTGTCAACGCGTGCACGAATGCAACATTGAACCCCTCAGGGCCGACCTGGCTGCCTACCACCGTGATGTGGCTGCTATTTTTAAGAACCAGCAGATCCTCCTTGCTGCAGTACTGCCGTTAAGACCCCCACAGTTAGCAGCTACCGGGATGTCTGACTCCACGTCTACACACTGAGGTGTGTGTTGCCCCTTCACAACCACCACCACCAAGAGCAGAGGAGGCAACACACACATCAGAAGATGAAGACCAGGAACAGATCACCTTCACCCGTAAGAGTACCCATTAGCACTAGTGCCTGCCACATGGCCACCTATGACTAAGGTCCTGTGCTTTGTAACATGCCAGTCTTGTCTGTACTCAAGCACTGTTCTGCAAGCCACTGTTTATCTTGTCAGCCTGCCCTGTGATTGTCTCTCACTAGCTCATTGGAAATCCTGTCCCTCTGCACTGTCTGACACTTCACCCCAGCATGTCCAATGACATGTCGTTTTGCACTTGTGTAGGATCACAATGGAAGATGTCACTGTAATGGACTCACAATCATGGACAAAGTACATATAGCACTACAGCACTTTTCAATAAATAGCACTTACACAACCACTTTGTCTCTGTCTAATGTGACATATCAACCGTGCGGTAGATCAGTGAAGTTTGCCTCCCGTCAATTATTATAGATCGTCAATACAACTGTCCTGAAATAATGTGGGCTGATAACTATGCACAGTGGCCTGGATTGTACCATCATCTGCCCTTCCGGAGGGTCATTTCTGAGGAAAATAGAAACTATACACCATAATGCTGTGTTGGACAGATTAACGCTTTGTCAAGGGATGTCTAAGCCAGAAAATAGTGCCTTCAAATTGTTGCTTCAATGCAAAACTAACAAATGTGATATTTGCCACAAATTTAAGCTAACAGACACCAAACTGCTTGAATGGAGGTGTATGAGTTTACATCCAAATAAGTAACCATGCTGAACAGTGTAACAAATGATCTATGTGAGTTATGTACACTATACTACAAGAGAGCATAATACCACTCACCTTATAAGGATTTCCTTGGACATCAGACTGCAGTCAGACTTAACACAGTGTCCCCAATATGAAATCTGGAAGCACAGTATGTGACATTGAAAACATACATCATGAAATAACCACACTTTGGGATCCATAGTAACCGTGATTGGTGGTTGCAATGAATGGCTGAATCTTAGTTAAGTTGCTTTGGGGTAGCTGCCAATGTAACAGCTCAGTTGGGATATGGTTGCAGCATAGGACACAAATTCTAATACAAAAGAGACACTGTTCACTCATGCCAAGGCCCTGATGTACAAGCATTTAACACATACTGTAAAGGGTTACCTAGATATTTATTAAACAGTAAAAACAGAAGTGAAAACTAGGGGAAACACCTTACCTAACCTAATCTGCTCTACCTACTCATTACCCACAACTGTCCCTAACTATCCTAAGCTAAACTTACTTATCACATTTAACAAAACGATCTAAACATCAACCCTCCACCTCCCTTATAAGACGGGACACATGGAGGACAACAGATACTAACCTAAATACATACTATCCTATACTAAACAAATATATATATATATATATATATATATATATATATATATATATATATTTATTTTTTTAACACAACAACCCCAACATTAACCCCCAACCACCCACCCACACACATAATAATAAACAGTAAAACTATTCAGAACCCCCACCCCCACCCACTACCACTAACTAAACTAACAACCTATACTAACCTAACACTAAGCCCCCTAAACCCACAAAGTGTAAGAACCAGGAAAGAGGAGGGAGGGGATGTCTGCAGGTTGGCCCTCCTCAGGGGTCTTCTTGATGGAACGCACCCGCTGGTTGACCTGTGCCACCTCCTGCTGCAGTCTGGTCATCTTACGTAGGACACGGTCCAAGTTCCTTTGCATCTGAGCAAAAGCAGCACGGTCAATGGCTGCAGCAGGGGTGGTCTGGGTGCCAGCCGAGGAAGTATGGGCCCGTGTTGTGCCAATGGCTGTAGGCTGCCCTGCACGTGGTGCTGTGACTGGTCCTGGAGCAGTTGCAGTTGATGGTCCCGCAAAGATCCCAGCTGCTGTTGGTGCCACCTGGGTGGTAGTGGTGGTGCTGCTGGTGGTGGCTGTGGTAGACACAGAAGGGCCCCCTTGTGCAAATGCCCTCCATGCTCCGGAGGCTTGTTCATGGCGATATCTTCTGGCCATGTTGCAGTACCCAGACTCAACATCAGGTATGTGGCGGTATCGCATTGCCCGCCGTTGAAACTCCCTAACCTGGATGGGAGTCATATTTGCAGTTGTTAAGACAATAGAAAATCAAACATTAGGTACTACATTGTGTGAAATGGCACAAGAAGTAAATCAGACAATACATCTAATGTACTTGTAACAGTACATATCATCATACAGATCATTGATTGTCCCTGAGGAAGTACATGGCAAGCCAGCCTACAAAGGTCCTATCACACATATCACATCCAAACCCTACAAGATGGGTAACAACTGGCATGATTTTGGCATCATAGTTCTGCCAGTTGTCAGCTAAAAATCATGCTGCATATCCTCCACCACTGCCAAGGCAACAAATGTCATTGTACTGGATGGCAATCTAGGGCCACAAGACCTACGAGTTGTAAATGGACTTGCCAGTATAGAAAGCATGTGCTTATCATGAGTGGGTGTACTAGGTTCAGACAAGTGATTTACTGATTTACAAGTCTGTGTACCAAACGTGTATCATCAGTCCTAGGTACACTATTCACAACCCTATGCCTGTGTCTGGGGGGGGGAGTGGACAATCAACCAATAATTTCTAACAACAAGGACACCCAGGAAGCTTAGGAAAGCTGGACATGGGTTTGGCCCAGCACACACACCACAGGTAAGGAGGATCTCCAAATAGGAGACAGTCTTCCCTTGGACAATCCCATCAACACTTATGCTTGGAAATGCAGACCTTTGTCCACATCATTTACTGCCAGTAAGCCATGACTTACAACAAACAGAGAGATGCAAGAACACCTCTGGCCATGATTTGCATGCACACGTAGGCCATTGTACTCAAGTGCCACATACTCGTAGCACTACATGTGGAGCTACATGCTGCTAGGAAGTTTAACATACAGTTCGACATGTTCATTAGTGAATAGGGAAGCAGAAGTCTGTTGGTAAGACTTTGGCATCCCTAATCTTGGAGAATTTGGGTCTGACTGGCTGACTAATTCACTAATATGATCCACTGCTGCCTTTTCTGAATCAGGTTTTATTACATGACTCTTCCCTATTCACATTGCCGTGCCTACAGGACTGACCTAGAATACCAAAATATGACAATACGATAAGGATTGGCCAACTCAAAGATGGTGATAAAATGATATTCCACTCATGGAACAAAACAAATGATTGCCCAGCGCATCACACCTTGCTATGTGTCCAACACACAGGAGTCCATTACACATCACCAGCAAACACAACACATAACAGAAATATGAACACTTACTGGAGATGTCTGGGTCCTCAAATCGAGCCACCTTGCCAATACTGTAGGGTGCCAGACCACCTGTAAGGCATGGAAGGAAGAAATGTGCTTAATTTCTGTGCACTGTACAATAATTCAAATGACAAATACTATGTGTAAGATTGCATCAGAAAGTAAAGCCTCTAAACATGATGATACTGCATCCTACATACCACGGCAAACATGTACAGACCCAGGGACTTCAGTGAGTGATACACACATATCTGCACACATGCAGTGGCCCTAGCTATCATGTGGTGGTAAACATGCTCCTTCATTAGTGCGCAGACACATTCATGGAGTGTATTCGTCTTATCATGTTTATCCATGAGAGACATCCAAATCCACTTTCCGTGAGGACTGCATTCCCAGTCAACCAGCCATTGTGACTATGACCAATTTCAGACACACAGGTACAATGTACAGAGGGCCAGGGACAGTTGTTAGCCCTCAATTTGTTTCAGTTTCTTCATTTGATGTGGCACAGCTATGATGAGTTGCACCAATCATGGAGATATGAACCTATGTGCATACCTTTTGCTTGCCATCCCTAATTTAAATGTGGCACTACAAACTCCAAACATCAGTCTAAGATGTTAGCTGAGCGCAGCTAGAACTTGTTACGTATGTGTCCAAATCCAGATCAGACATGTTTTCGAAAAGAATGGAGGGGCACAATAAATCCAAATATTTTCAGGATTTCCATGATCGGTTTCCTGACTCACTCACCGAACACACATGAAACATATGTTTGCGCCACATTGCTATCATCAATTGACGTGAAGCCTGCACTCATTTTCAGGCTCCTGTTGTGTTTATAAAGTTAAAGAAAAAAGGGGTACATCATTACTCACCCTTCTACTCCCACTTTGTTTTTAATCTTGGTCGCCATCATATTAACACTGATTAAATCTATGATTAATATGTTTTGATGGATAACCAATTTTATCATTTCATTCTCTCCATTTTTGCTCTGGTACTTGAAACTGGGTACCTTATCGATACGATCTGATTTCATCTGCTACTATTTGAGCAATACGGTTAAGAGCGCCTCTCGGGGAGCCCGTTAGGCATTGCAGTACCAGCCTAACGAGGAGCCTTCCCAATGATGAAGCCAGTCATCCAGTGTGATGCATGAGGGTTCTCGCTCCTGTAGAACTAGGTCCTGTCTTTTCCTTGGAACAGTGTACCCCTTTTTTCTTTAACGTTTACATTGGGAGACTGTACACTGGCCCAGTAATCTCCCAGTCCCCCTCGCTTGTATTTGTGTTTATAAAGTTAGTCTAGCTGTTGCGTCAACAAATGACGGTAATGTGTCGGAAATTTCCATACCTCACAGGCAACTGTGGCCTATATCTATACATATTTGCACCAGATTTGTGTTGCTGTTTGACACAAAGGCGGTGCAAACTTACTAAATACAAATGTATTTAGTAAGTTTAAAGTTTACTGAGCTCTTGCTTCCAAACAGCTCGCAATTGCGGTGCTAACAAAGTAGAAATATGGCCCTGTATGGTTCACTAGCATTCCACATGCTCTACAACATTGCCGGCAGATATTGTAAAAATCAGCAAATGTCACTACAGAGCATTTAAACATGCACATTAACATGCTTTGTACTCACCAACAGGGCCACCAATCACAATCCCCAGGTGGTCCAGCAGATCTTGCTCCCTGGATACAAGGTCAGCCCAGCGGTGCTTCAGCTGGTGGTTGTTTCGTGGTGTGTTGTATACCCTCTGCAGATGATGCAACACCTTTGCCCACCGAGCCTCCGTGCCTCAGTGTGATACACTTGGATTACACGACCACCTACCTCAATCATCAGGGGTAGGAAATGGCACACCAGCCAAAGGAACCCACCCAGCTCCTCCTCTCCCATCCTGCCAAGACGAGGCCTACCCAACATAATGGTACAAAAAAAGAAATAGGGGATAAAGGGGAACAAAGGAGAATGGGGGAAAGTAGAACAGGAAAAATAACAAAAAACTACACAGCCCAACTATACCCAAACTACCACTACCCACAACAGACACCCAACACAATAAAGACAATTGTTGACAACACAAATGACCACAAAAATACTCAGGCAGGATACCACAGACAGTTTTTATACACAAAAAGACAATTAAAAGACCAAACTGGAGACAAAATCACTAAATGCACAGAGACAAATCGAGACAGCCACACAGTCAGGAAATATCACAGACTGCAAAGTGAAAGTGAAAGCACACCCACTGTACCTATTCTGTAAACAGGATATCCTATTACATCACTTCCTGCCTAAAATGCAGGGCGTTTTTATTGTCATGTCAGTCTGCGCATCATTTTTTATTGACGCACAGGAGTAGATTTGACCCCGCATCCATATGTTTCAAAATGTTTTCTAACTTAACCAATTTCCGGGGGTACTGTGTGGAAAATACCACTCAGGGTGAATGGTTGTTTCAGGGCATTATGCGTCATATTTCGGGCATTAGCGTAATTTTTAGACGCACGTGCGTCATTTTTTTACTCGTATGCAGCAAAATTCTTGTTGTAACTGGGTTTGGATCATTTTACTATTTTAATGGTACATTAAAGTTGTGACAATACTGAGCTGGGCTGATTGCACCCACTTTGGGCATGACGGTTTATGGGCACATGTGACACATCGTACTACTGCGGATCATGATCCGCTACTTGATGTACAGGATTTTCACTCTTGACTGACGCAATAGATGGCCAAACGTGTGGGCTACATATATATATTACACAAATTGGGTATGTTTGGCGTCAGGAGAGGATAGCAAGGTGACGCACATAGGTACAATTACTCAATGCCTATTGATCAATGTATGTGCTTTGGCTTCTAATATTGTTGTGGACCCACTGTGTGACCATCACAAGATGCATTATGGCAAATATGCTTGTATGCATGTGGGGTCAATGTGTCCGACATCCAGATGCAAGTCAGTGTGGAAATGAGAGAGGACATGTGTTAGTCATACATGTAGCAACAACTGCTGTGTGCACTTTCTAGCTTTTGGGTAACATGAACACCACAAATGACAAAGCATGCACTAGATAGATAGCAGACGGTTGTTAATTTCATTGTTCCAAAACTTGGCCACCACATGTCCTGGAATGTTGGATACTACTTCCTAAGCACTTGTTGGTGAACCCACCATGAGTCAGGCATGTGTACATACTAAGTGGGTACCGTGTTTGTGGCACGAAGAGCCAAAGATAACCCACATTTGTAATGTCACACCACATTTGAGGTCATGTAACTGAGCCACAACTCTCCTGTGGCAGTAGTGGACCAGCAGACCAAGCAGCACATGGCCACATATTTCCAGTGATCAAATGCACAGAGGTGTCTGGTTCATGTGTGTGGGCCTATGTTTAGCCTGCATATTTGTAGGGGTCTATGTTGTCACAGTTACGTCCAGGTCTAGTCATGAGTCTGTGGCGGCTATTCCTGTATCTACTAAATATCCTTCGGAGATCAATGGAAGTAAAGCCAATGAGGAATTGATAACCCACATGGGGTTGGTCCTACCCTGTCACTGCAGACGTGTTATGAGACTGTCAACAGGGCAACCTTGGTTTGCTGAGTAAGATAATATCACAGGGTTCTTGTACAGGCAGATGTGATCACAACATTTGTACACAGGTTGGCCCCTAAAATTCCCACTGCATCTGGGAACATCATAGCCTCTGTGCTGATTATTCTCGCAGTTATTCACCACGCACGGCCTATCAATATGTTGTGAGCAATGTGATTCAGCGTGTGGACTCTCAGGGACCTAACATGTGTGGACATTTCATGCACATTATCTGACGTTGCTGGTTCTGCTGGAGGCACCATACCCAATCCCTGCATATGGCCGTGGTACACTGTCACAATTTGTCACTCATGCATACATGAGACCCAGACAAGGGATAGGCCAGGATTTGGGTATTTGGAGACAAGTTCCCAACAATGGTGTGATAAATAAACAGATTATGCAATACAACATATTTGAGTATGCATTGTAGACCCACCTGACAAAATACCCTAGGAGGAATGTGAGGGTTGGGATAGCAACTATTATACAAATGTAGCCACAAGGAACCTTTAGGGTAACGCACAAACAGGAACCAGTCAGGCTAACAGGATGCAGGGTCAATCAGGATCCAGACATTTCACAAGGTAAATACTCAGTGGTCTGACTGAGACTGGTCAGAGGAGGAACAAGACAGTTGAAATGGAAAACTGTGTTTCTCCTGTGTTATGGAAGGTGACACATGAACCCAAGGGCTGTGTTACACAGTTGAGTTACACAGCAATGCATAACACAGTTATCGATAAAATGGCAGCTTCTATGCTGTTCCAAGCATCTGCAAGGACAGTGCATGTTCCAATGGCTGGTCTGCATGGAGGTGCTCACAGGTATGTACAGCATCAGTCTCTCACAAGTGCTGTAGGTGAGATTCAAGTTCAAATGGCCAACAGTACCTTTCACATGGGAAGCAATCTACAGGTGATAACAGGGCTTAGAGACTACAAGCCAGTGCATCATTTAACCTGACGTCCATGCAGACAGAAGTACAATGACTATGGCATACCATACTAATGGGAGAAGTACACTGGATTAACATTGTTAGTCTGGGAGTGTGTAGAGGAGGAATTATCTGGGTACACATATTACCATTCCAGGGACCTCTGAAGACGGTTGGGGTGAGACCGGGAACATGGGTGTGTCAGGACTTAGGACATGGGCTGACATGTACATGGGATGTCATGTGCGCAATGATTGTCATAGCTGTGGCACTTGTGCTATCTATTTGCTGCTTATATGGGATTCTAGTCACACATAGTCCTTGCAAAGATAGGTGGTGTAACAGCTACTGCTGTCAATGGTCTGGTCATACATTCCTGTTACTAATGCAATGGCACATCCACTGCCTCATGTATGATACTTTTTGTTCCATTATTGACTGATGGTGTCTTAGTTTTGTGCCATATGCTGCAATGAACCATGTTGCCAACATGTATGTGCGAAATAGGTGTGGTCCTCTGCTATTGGCCTTCAAATGTGAAATGTACAGGATATATGTCATTTACAGTGTGTGTGAATGTGACTGTTGATTCATACGCATCACAATTGCGTTGGAAAGTTCTGTGTCCTGATCGGTATATCAGCAATGCTCCATGAGGCAACACTCTTATTCTGACAGTTAGAGATAATGTTGTGCAAAAATGATTACCCAGACCATGATATGGTGATTATTATAGGTGTTTATTTACATATGTGAAAACAGTGGTGATGGTGAGTTGAGTCAAAAGAAATTGTTGACAATATGTTGGCACCTACGCAATCCCGCAGCTGTGTTTGGTTGGTTCCCCTCATGTTGATGGCCAGCATCCTCCTCTTCCTCCTCTTCTGGCATTTGTGGCTCTGGTTCTAATAGGGGAATGTTCCTTCGTACACATATGTTGTGCAGGATGGCACAGGTCAAAATGATCTTGCAGACCATCTCTGGTGAGTATAGGAGGCTGCCTCCAGTGATGTCGAGGCACCTGAATCTTGACTTCAGGATGCCAAAGGTCCTCTCGACTATGGTGCGCGTCCTCCTATGTGCCCCATTATAGGCACGCTCTGCTGCAGTGCTTGGGTTGGTAAATGGGGTCATAATCCATGGCTGGATCCCATACCCCTGATCAGCTGAAAGAGAAAATGATTGAGAACATGTTGATGTAGCTTGCCCCATAAATATCACCTTGCATGGCAGTAGTTCTCCTGTGTTGTCTGTGACTCATCTGTGTTTGTGCTATTGTGTCGATTGCTAGGCTTCTAGAATGTAGCATCAGCATTGGCTTGTTTCCTTAGCTGAACGAGTGTTTGGACGGCTGACCGAATGTCAGCAGTATTTTTTGAGAGTTGCAGTACAGTGTGTACTCCCTTGCATTGTGACTTGTGATACAGGTGTCCCTGTGTCTTCACTGAGGGTGAGATGATAGTTCCATACACAGAATCAAATCAACAATGGTGGTAACACGTTTGCATCTATGTACCCTGGACATCCCATACATTTTGACATATGCAATAGATTAATTTAACCATCAGTGAGACCCTTAGATTTTGCAAGGTGACAATTAGCCAAACTTCTCCGTACGTTGTGATCACTGATGTGTTAACATTTGACTGTACACTAATTTCACATGTGTGACTAGTTCACTGCAGACCTATTTCTCTGCACTTGCCAAGTTGGCTAACTTGGTTGTGAGGTTGTCATTTTGAGTTTCAGAAGGTCCGTATGGCAGTACATTTGTTGTGTGTGTGTTAATTAGTCACAATGCGTATGTGTAGGAATGTGCACTTTCCATATTGTCCCATCAAGATGTGTTCTTCGCACAGTCCACTTGCCTCTTGGTAGTGGGCAATGTGAAAGCAGGAGTGATGTGAGATACTGGAATGGCCTCAATGATTGCACGTGACCTTCATTGTAGTCATCATAATGCTATGTGTGTCATGGTGTTTGACCTGCAGCAACAAACATTCCACACCCCTTACACAGTACAGATTGATTTGAAGGGTGTTTGATTGACTGTTATTGATGTGTTATTGAAGTTTCATCTTCGCAGATGTAATGCCAGTTGGGGCCATGTGTTTGTCATTGTGTTGTTTTACATTGTCCCCTTGTGTCTGTGGAGTGCCATCAGTTGTTATTTGGAACGGTAATTTGTCCCTAGGTGTGTCTCCCATTGGGTGAGGATATCAACCATGCCTAGCAGTGTCAAAACCTCAGTGTGTTCCTATCCACACATCGATGTCGTGGTGTATGTGTTGGGTGTCCTAGAGGGTTGCTGTGCGGTGTGTATATAAGTAGGTTTCTGTACTTACCAACAAGAAGACCATTTCCATATCGTCCATCCTGGAAGTGTTGATTGATGGTGCAGTGACGGAAGATGAATGAATCATGTACACTCCCAGGATACTTTGCCACCATGTTGGTGATCAATCCCTGGTGATCCACAATGGCCTGCACATTGATGGAGTGTGTGTGCTTCCTGTTGTGGTATAGATGTTCAGTTGCAGCAGGTGGCACAAGGCATATATGTGTGCAGTCAATGGCACCAAGGACGTGTGGGAATCCATTAATGAGGTAAAACCCCTGTTTTGTCTCCTGCTGATTCTGCTGTGTGTTGGGGAAGCAGATGTGGAGGGGTGTGAGTGAGATGATGGCATCCAGTACCTTGGGGAGGAAGGCGGAGAATGATGGCGGTGAGATCCCAGCAACCAGAGGGCCAGTGGTTTGAAAGGAGCCACTTGCCAACATGTGTAGTACACCTAGCAGCTTGGTTTCTGGTGGGATGGTGCAGGGTGTCTGCAAGCTGGGTGCCAACTGTGGCTCAATGTTGCGCAGCAGCTGCTGAATGGCTTTCCAGTTCAACCTGCACCTCTGGATGATGTCATGTTCCCTGAGGCCATGAAGGGTTGTCTTAGTGCGGAATATCCTCTCCTGCCTTCTGCGTTGCATTTGGGGTCCCTGCTGGTGTTGTGGAAGCTGCTGTTGCTGGTCCTGTGCTCTGTGTCTGCGTGTACGTTGGATGAGAAGCAGCTCCATGTCTTTTTTTTGGAGCTCTGCTGTTGCTTCTGTGTGTTTTCATTAAATACAGGTGTGTTTGCCCCATTTTAACGCCTGCCCGGACCCAGGCATGAATTTTTGACAGAAATCGGGCTGTGTGTCATTTTCCAACTCCGCCTCCCGGCCGTGTGGGATTTTTACGCTGTAGCATAAATAATGCGCAAGGGTGTTTGAGTCATTTTTTGGACGGGAACGCCTACCTTGCATGTCATTAACGCAAGACGGTTTCCCGCATCCAGAAAATGACACACACGGCGGAATTTTGACGTCCGCGGGCTTCAAAGTTTAAATATGGTGCACGGTTTGCGCCGAATGTGCGTCATGATTTTTGACGCACATTCAGCGCAAATGGAGTATAAATATGCCCCTGTATTTTGTAAGTTTGCACCGATTTTGCGTAAAAAAACGATGCAAATGCGGCGCTAAAAAAGTATAAATATGGGCCTAAATTCTACATCTAGAGATCAAAAACTGTCCTCCTTGTAATGTTTTTGTTTTTTTCCAGATGTACCAGAAGCATGTATACATTTCTCAATAGAAACGATTCGGAAAGCAGCCAGCAATTCTTTCTTACTTACATCATGGGCAAACAAAAGAAAATGCACTAAATTAGGGGTCTCGAAACGGTCAATCGTGAGCTACCAGCTAACAGGCTGCCACTGAGTAGCTCACACATGTTAATGGCCTGTCAGGAGGCTTGAGAATATACAGCTGCCCACATGATAAAGCAGCTATTTGAAATGCTGTGCAGGTTTCTTTGAGGGCTCCAAACCTGACATTGCAAAATGATGTAGCCTACCCTCCGCTGAGAAATTCTTCATTTAATTATTTTTCTCCTTTTGTTCTCTCTCCACTTTCTTCTCATTCCTTTTCCTTGCATTCATGCCTTTCTCCTGTATCGATTTCTTAGAGCCCTCTTTTTGCTTTCCTTCTTTCTTTGTCCTTCTTTCTCTCTTCCTTCCTATTTACACTACACTCTTTATTTCCCAAATTCTTTCTTTCCCTCCTCCTTTGTTGTGCATTCTTTCAGTTTCTTTCTCCTTCTTATCTTTAGTTTACCATTGCTATTTTTCTCAACGTTTTCTTTTTTTTCTCACGCCTATCTACACTTCTCATTTTCCTTCATTTTCTCCCTCTTTGTTTCTATCTTTTTTCTGTCTTCTCTTTTGTTCTCTTTAATTCTCCTCTTTTTCTTGGCTGCTTTCTTTTTCTTTCCTGTTCTTTCTTCTTAACATTTCTTTATCTCCTTCTTTCTCTCACTAATTACTTCTTTTGTTCTTTTAGTCTTTCTTTTTTCTTCTCTTCATGCCTCTCCTTTCTCCAGTAATTGTTCCTTCCTTTCCTCTTTGATTTCTCTCCTTCTCAACTTACTTACTTTTGTCCTTTCTCTACTTCTTCCTTTGCTTTTTTCTCTTCTCTTTTCTCTACTTTCTTTTTCATCTTTTCTTTTCTTTCTGTCTTCATTTTTTGTCCTTCTGATACTCTTTTTCTGTTTTTCTCTTTTTGTATTAGTTATTGCACCCTTTTCTTTATTTTCTTTCATTCTTCCTCCATTACTGTCCTTTTCTCCATGTATGTCCTTCTTTGTTTTCTTCTTATTTTATTCTTCTGCTCTTTCTTCCTGTTTCTCTATTTGTTCTTTTTCTTACTTTTCATCCTTTTTCTCATATTTTTTTTTTCTTTCTCTTGCTTTCTTTTATCTTTCTTAATTGTATGGGCTCCTTCAGTATTTACCGAATCCCTTTATTAGGCAGTAGCTCACAATGCGTTTCATCCAACAGAAGTAGCTTTCTCTACAGGGAACCCTGGAGAACCCTGTACAAAATGTTTTGCCAATGTGCACATTTTAGAGATGCTGCCATTGTTGATTCCAGGTCATCCATCAAAGCTTCTGGACCCCTGAAAATACCACCTCAAATATAACCATCCTACAATATTTATATCTCCTAGAATCGTAACTTCTAAATACTTAGAAGAGTTCCCAGACTATTTTATCCCTTTTCCTTTGCACCTTATTACCTGACCTAAACCAAAGAAAGATTTTAGCATGCCTCTGTTAATTCTGAATCTTCAAGATCCAACAAAATTAGCCTACAGACACATGTGGGGTACCATTTGTATTCGGAGAAGTGTGGGAATGCTGGCTGGTAGGCATTTTGTAGATCTCTGGAGATTCCGGAACTTTCTTTCACAGAAATGTGAGAAAAATGCATGTTTTTACCAAATGTTTGTGGTTTGCAAGGCATTAAGAAAATGTAGCCAGATCAATAGAAGCCATAGTTCCCTATATTATAGAAATGCCTAGGGTTTGTAGGGTTCTCTAGGTTGCTAATTGACTCAGAGCAAAGACAGCGGTGCCATTCATCATGGCAAGTGAGAGGAAAATGGATGTAGACCCCGCCAGTCATTTGTCAAAAGTATGCCCAAAACAATCTAAATGTTCTTTCACTTGCCATGAGGATGCTTTAGTCCCCAGAGAAGCAGGAAGACTGTTGGAACTTTAAGGTAGGGTGTTAGGCCTGATGCTAAAGTGAGCTAAACCACTTGATATTAGATTTTTTTTTTAAGTGTTAAGTTTGGACTTTCTGTCTCTTGTGGGCAGAAAGATCATTGGGACTGCTTTGAGGTGGGGGTATGGCTCAATGCTTTGATGAGTTACCCTACTCCTCTTTCTTTTAGCTTTTTTCTCTGTAGTTTAGTATGTTTTCCTCTCCCGGGGGCAGATTGAATATAGGAACCCATGGGTATGACCCCAGGGGATGGGGGCATGGAGACCTTTTGGCATGTTGTGGGGTGGAGGCACAGCTCGATTACTTGGCATTTAGGCAATTCAACTACCATTGACGTCAAGCCAATGGTAACCATATGCAATTAAAAAAAATCTCCTAAAGATGCTTTTTTTAAAAGTGCAATAGAGCAAACACATGTCCCTAGGACATATGTGTGCACTACATGTGCACCACTATTTGTGCAGTTAATCATGGAGGGCCATTTGCCGATAGCCATCCTTAGGTTCGCATTTCCAAAAGGAAATTGCTATTTTGGAAATGCAAAACTGGCCCAATGTAACAAATGGCATGAGATTTCTTAATTGCGATTTCCTAATAGTGATTCCTACCTTGTAGGAATCACTATTAGGAAATCGGAATTTTGATACATATCATTTTGCATTTAATAAATAGCGATTTCTATGGAGTCTCTATTTAGGAGACACAAAATTACATCTAAGTACATCTGGCACTAAGGCCCTCATTCTGACCTTGGCGGTCTTTTCGCAAGACCGCCGAGTTACCGCCGCGGTGAAGACCGCCGACCGCGGCGGTATGCCGCTGTGCGCATTCTGACCGCTGGGAGCGTTCCGCCGGAAAACCGCCAGCAGCCACACTGGCGGACGGCGGGAAAGTGGAGACTGGTCAACCTCCACCGCCACGCCAGCAGAACACCGCCCACAGAATTACGACCCACATTACTGTGTGGCGGTCTTCTGTTGGCGGTCTTCTGTTGGCGGTCACCTCCCCATGGCTCCCGTCGCCTCCCGGAGGACCAACGCACAAGGTAAGTTGACCGTCCGTGAGGGGAGGGGGAGGGGGGGTGTTGTGTGATGTGGGCGTGCATGGGGGTGTGCGTGTGAGTGTGTAGAGGGGGTGTGTGAGTGCGTGTATGCGGGCGGGGGGTGCTGCTGTGTCTATGGGTAATGTGTGCTGTTCGGCAGGTGCGCATGTCTGCATGTATGTGTGCGGGTATGTGTCCCCGTTGTGTATGTGTGTGTAGGGGGTGTGTATATGTGCATGTTGGGGGTGTGTGCATGTCGGGGTGCATGTATGTGCATGTCGGGGTGGGGGTGGGGAGGGGGTTCGTACCACCTCTGGGGGGTGGCAGGGGGGTGGAGGGTGTGGGGGGAGGACTCAGGTGGGTAGTGGGGGGTGGGGGAGACCCCTATCAGTGCCAGGGAAGGAATTCCCTGGCCCCGATAGTGCCTACCGCCATGGTTCGCACGGCGGTTCCCGCCCGCAAGAAACCGCGGCGGTAGGCAGGGTCATAATACCCTTGGCGGTCTTGGGACGACCGCCGGGCCGGAGTGCGCAAACTCCAGCCCGGCGGTCATGACCGCCGTGGCGGTCGGAGTGGAGAAGTGGCGGTCGGTCGCGGCGGGGACCGCCGCGGTCAGAATGCCATTTTTAATACCGCCGGTCTGTTCGCGGTCCGACCGCCGTCTCTCCGCCGACCGCCAGGGTCAGAATGAGGGCCTAAGTCTCTAGAAAATAAATAAATGTTGTGAAGAAGAAGAAGAAATATCCATATGGGATAAAACGTGGGTAATGAACCCACTGGTTAGTCATTCACCCAATACTCCTGCTGCTCAGATATGGATAACATTTAGAAATTATTGACCCCCCTGAAATTGTTTAAATTCAAATGATCAATGATCTCAGCCTGTGGAAGATGTAAGTCTGAAAAATGCTCCGCACTTTAAAATCTCCATTGAAAAATCCCATTGGCATACTGTTAATACAGATGTAATTAGCATCTACAAGAAAATACATTCTATAATCTGGTTGAGAAGAAACAATTATCTTCTATCAGGAATAAAAGTCAGGATTTGTGTGAATAATTACCTTGTATCACGGTTCGGTAAACAATAGGTTACATAATGTTTTGTATTGTGTTCATAGTTTGTTTTCATAAATTATTATTACTAACTCAGTATGTTACATATGTAGTATAAAGGCTTTTATAGTAACCTTTTTTAATCTTGAGCTTCTAAGAAACGCTTATTTCTGTGTTTTACTCTGATTGTATTCACCATGCAAAGCCAAAATGAATAGAGGAAAATGGACAAACCTGGTGTGTGTCTCTCTGTATGTTTATTTTCAGTTGCCTATTAGGGTGTACACACATGCTTGCATTGTACATGCTGGATTTCAATGCAAAAAAAAATGATGGAGGGCAAACATCATCTTTGTTTTCGTCAAGAATTACAATATGTCCTGATTAAATTGTTTTCCTCATCATGACAGAAATCCAGAAACCCCTTAACAAAATGTTGGTAAGTTTCTTGAAATTCATTAAAACATACAGTGCTTGAACATTCAAATAATGCTGCTCACCCTTATCAAATCCATAAACAAAATTTGAATTAATCTTCCTAAATATATTAAAATAGTTGTGCTATAAGTTCAAAATCTGTATTCAACAGTATATTTGTAAGTAAATTGCGTACCCACAGAGATCTTTGCCATCCATAGGGATTAGAGAGATCACTGCTGTATGTTTACTTCCTGCTGTCAAGGAATATATTCCAGAAAACCTATGTGAGAATTGAGGCCAAAATGGTCAGAATAAAGCTCACCAAGAATCCACCTAAACCAGGGGCCATACCCAACTTTAAGAATTCAATTAATGCCTGAATGTCCTTGTCCAAGACCCTATATGAAAACAAGATTGGGGTGGTGAAATGGAGAGTTGGCGCTCACAGTTGCAAAGTATATTACAGTTTCATGCAAATCAAATAAACAGACGGTGCTCTTGCAAGGTCCCTCCCCTTATAAATCCTTGTAAGTTCAACAATCCTATGATTGTTAACCTTATATGTATAAAATCTAGGCACACATCTTCTTAAATATCTAGTAGATACAATTAAATTCAGTCCCAACAAAGTCCAAAAATTCTTCTTTATTTCTTCTTATTAGTATCACTCCAGCCAAAGCCAACACATGTTTTATCTGGGGTGTGTTGCTCCATGTCTTCCTCAGGGCTTATTGCAGCTGTGAACAACACATAATGTATATTCTTTAATACATTGTCCAAAGTAATGTCTACGTGCCACCAACCAGTTTTGTGCTGTAAAATTGATCACTCAATGTACATTAGGTAAGAGAGCAGTAGAATGTGGATTGAACTCGGATTATGAATTTATTGGGTGAGAGATAAAAGGAAAACATTTAAATATGAATATTATAACTTAACTAAAATAAATATATGACATTACAACTACGTGATTTACTTTTGAGGGAGAAGCCAATATATTATATTAATTAACATATATGATAAGGTATACGCAAGGATTCTGCCAAATAATAATAAAAAAGATATTTCAATGTAGAATCCGTGTAGTGTAGCTAACCCTAAGAAGATAAAAGACAGACAGTGAAGGGATCCAAGCAAGAATTATATCAATACACAGTAATCACTGAATGAGTTTTGACCTTTGAGTTATATTATTAGAAGACGGATCTAACATAGTAATGCTTCACTGATAAATTTAGAGAAAAATTAGATTGAGTTAATAGGGTATACTCAAGTTGTATTTATGTTGTTTGTTGGAAAATAGGTTATTGGTAAGGGCAGGTAAGTACCTACACTTAGCAATAGGCCACTAACCTCCACTTAGGTCCAGTTAGGTCACAGTAAATTAAACCTAGCTCAACCCTTGGTAGCTTGGCAACGAGAGACAAGGCTTAACTTAGGAGACAAAGCGTAAAGCATTCAAATATAACAAAACAGTAATTAAATAAAACACAGGAAACAGTTTAAAAATCCAAAATAAAGTTATAAAAATAGGAACTATTTTTAGCTTTAAAATGACACTAAACCAAATAAAATCGGATGAGGGGAATCGGGGATATGAATTTGTAAAGAATAAATGCTTTCTAGCGCATAGAAACAAAAAGCTCCAATCTGGTCATCTGGTCGCACCTCGACGGCGGCAAAGTTTAAGGCCAGCCGCAGTGGAGCCCGGCTCAGCTACAGCCTGCGGGAGGCCTCGGTCAAAAGGTTACCTTAGGACGAACCTGCCAGTCCAATCCGACCTCCTGGAACTCTTCCTCAGATACCCGTCGCGGCGCCCTCGGTGGAGATTTTTACCTCCGGACTTAGTCGTTTTTTCGAAGTGAAAATCCTTCGACCGGGGCAAACCTGAATCTTGATCTGCCATCCTTGGAGCCCTCTTCAGATACACTGTCTGGGAGGTCCCGATCAACTTCTTACGTTTGGACTTAGTCACTTTTTTGGAGATTTTCTTCACCGGGACGAACCTGCAAGTCAGGCCGTGTCGCGGTTGAGGCAAGCCGGCTAGAGTTGCCACGGCGGGTCGGTCCCTCTATGGAGCTATTTTCCAAAAGTTCTCCAAAGTTCTCCAAACTTCTGGATCTTCTTCCAGATGTTCTTTTAAGGTTCTTTTGAGGTCCACAGTTCACCCCAAGGTTCCAGAAGCTATTAGATGCTCCTTGGTGGGTGCAGACTATAACTACCAGAATGCACCTGGCACAAACTCCTTTTTGGCCACTGGACAGTGGTCAGCTGGTTGGTTTCTTCAGGAGTTGGTCCTGGGGACTCTGGTTGGCAAGTTTTCACCTGTAGCAAACAGGGAGTCCCTCCTTGACCCAGTTGAAGCCAGGCAAAGTCCTTCTTGTGGTGAAGCCCAAGTGTGCAGCTGGTGCAGTCCTCCAGAGTGCAGTGTCCAGGTGCAGGCCAGGGGCCCAGCAGGGCAGTCCTTCTTCTTCTGTAGTTCTTCCTTGTTGGAATCTGATAGCGATCTGGTAGGGAATTGAGGTGTGGGTGCAGGTCTGCCAGTTTTATCCTTGCTCCTGGGTGAAAAACAGGGGGGTCCTGGTTCTCCAATCAGGGGCAGGGTCCTTCCCCCAGTTTCTTTTTCTCTTTAGGAACAAGATGGCAGGAAATCATCTGAAGGCTGCTGCTTGTAACTTGAATGGCGCAAATAATAACAATAAGTTTCAAGCTATACTCAATTGGCTCAAGGCATCTCAATCTCAGATATTCCTTCTTCAGGAAACTCATTTAAAACTTCAGGGAAAACTGCCTAAACTCTCCAACTTTTTTGCCTAATCTTTTTTTGCGTCTGCGAATTCAGCAGTATGGAGGGTGGCTGTTCTTGTTAGGTGGGATTTTCCTGGCCAAATAGATCAGGTCAATAGGGATCCATAGGCAAGATGGATAATAGTTAGTACAATAATCTCACTTGAGCGTATCCATCTTGTGAGCTTTTATGGCCCCATCAAAGATGAAACAAGCTCTTTGAAGGCTCTCTATAAACAATCTCGCTTTCAGGCTTTTTTATTATTGGGGTTATTTTAATATCATTCCTAATACTCAGATCAACACTTCACAAAGGAATAAAAGCCAGAACAAACCCAGAGCATGTTGTCTTCTGACCAAGATGGTTTCTTCCCTAGTATTGGTAGATACACAGAGGATAGACCATCTCCAGCGGAGGGAGTTTACCTGCTTCTACAAAAAATATAACACAGCCTCTAGGATTGATTTAATTCTGGTTTCCTTTTCTCTGACAAGGGGCTGCTCGGTAATTCTTCCAAATCCTTTTTTGGATCACTCTGTCTCCCTAGTTAGCATCGATGAGAGATAAGCAATCAGGTTAGTCATCCAAGATGGAGCTTTGATAATCCCTTTTAGCAGATGAGGGCTGGATTACGACCCTCAAAGCATCGGTCACAGAATTTCTGAGCATTAACAAAGGCTCGGCCTCCCTATTCAACATTTCAGAAGCCTGCAAAGCCCATATAAGAGGCACAGCTTCATCATTTAAATCTCATTTAAATCTTATATAGTGAAAATAGCCAAAGATAAATGTTTTAAACTCCAACAGGACCGTGACAAAGCATTAAGGAACCATCAGATAGCATATAGTTATAAGACGGCCCTTCGATTAAGAGAAGCCCAGGCCAGTCTGCAAGATCATTATTTGTCCAGTGAAATACTTATTCGACATACAGGTTTTAAGTGACAGTATGAGGAGAATGAGCATGTGGGTAAATTCCTGGGCTGGTCAGTAAAAAGAAAAACAACTTTATCAAATTGATATTCGACGAGCACCGAGGCTTAGTTGTCAATCAGCCTAACAATATAGAGAAGGTCTTCTTCTCCCACTGTACAAATCTTTATACTGCTATGTTGCAAGCTAATGTACTGTGCATCAATCAATATTTAACCTCACTTGAGTTACCAGGGTTAAGAGAGGAGTTGCAGGTGATACTTCAGCCCCTATTACACTTCTGGAAGTGACAGAAGCAATCCATGCCTCGTCCAATGGAAAAGCTTCTGGTGAAGATGGCCTCCCTGCTGAGGTCTATAAGGCTTTGCTGAGTGAACTAACCGAGGCTCTGGTTAGCCTTTTTAACGAATTGCTTAAAGGGGTGGGGATTCCATCCTCTTTTACTGGGACCATTGTCGTTAGGTTTTTAAAAAAGGATAAGCCACCTGAGAAATCTGGATCATATCGCCCCTTTAGTATATTACATTATGGTTACAGACTTTTTACAAAAATATTGGCAGCTAGAAGGGCACAGGTAGCCCAGGGGTTTATTCATAAGGATCAATGTGGTTTTCTTCCAGGAAGGCTCTTATCGACTAACACTGATAGGCAATTAACTATTTTTCCCAAAACAACTACCCAGCTGCTATTATAATGCTCGATGATGAGAAAGCATTTGATCTTGTCCAATGGGAAGTCCCGTTTTGGATTATGGATAGGTTTGGGTTCCCTAAGCAGTTTATTCAAGTCTTACGCAACCTGTATTTCAAGGCACATGCCAGGATCCTTATTAATACCCAAATGGAAGGGACTGTGCAAGTTTCACAGGGTACGTGGCAGGGATGCGCACTTTCCCCAGTGCTTTTCGCTCTTTTTATTGAACCTCTTGCAGTCGTTCTTCATCAAGACAACTACATTCATCCTCCTCTTCCTCAAGCACCTAAACTTAAACAATTGGCCAATGATATGATTCTCTATCTTCATGCTGACCCTCTTAATATCTCTAGGGCATTTGCAAAGATAAAGGTTTTTTCGGACCTTAGTGGTTATAGGATTAATCATTCTAGGTCTAAAGCGCTTCTGTATAATACAAAGGATTTTATCCTTCCAGCTGGCGTACGGGTTCAATCCCAGTTAGGTAGCCCTATAAGGTATTTAGGGGTCTATGTTACACACAATTTTTCCCATCTCTTTCAGCTCAACTATGTATATCTTCATAAGAAAGCCCAAGGCCTATTCCAAAAATGGCAAGCCTCTTTCTTGACGATCATTGGACGAGTAGCATTAGTCAAGATGATGATCCTTCATCTTTTTTGGTTTATTTTTTCCAGCTTGATCCTCAAAATCCCTCAATTTTTTTTCAAACATGTAGATTCAATGATCCCACAATATATATGGGCTAATAGAAAACCTTGGATACATCAGGAAAAATGAGCTCTAACGGTCGAGAATGGGGGGTTAGCTCTTCCTGATTTTAGGGAATAGTATTAGGCTTCTTTTATGAATTGGGCTACAAGAGCTGCCTTATTGACCAACCTCAATTTCTATTTTAAATGTATGATAACAGAAAGAAGCACCCAGCTTCCCCTTTTTCCCAAAATCCCACGACTTCCCAAGCACTGAAGATATAAGCTACCGTTAGCAGTGCGCCCTAAAATTTTGTGAATAGGAGAAGTATCTAATTCCTAGTTTCCAACTGGCATTCATGCTCTGTGATGCTTAGATGCTAGGGCTAGACTTAAATCAAGTTTACGTTCAAATATGGGAACAGGAACAAATTAAAACATGGGATCAATGTCATGCAGATGGGACTCTTGTCCCAGGCTGTCTCAGGTTTTTCTTTTCACAAATTCAGCATTTTCTCCTAGCTGTCGAGAGAATATTCAATGCATCCAGTGCCTCAGTGTTCCTGGCCTTTTATGGGAACCTTTGAGGCATCGGTAGCTGGTGTCAGATCCTTAATTCTCGGTTCTCGTCCAGAATTGTGTGTCAGTATTTAACAAAGGCCGAGAGTGCAGTAGGATTTAAGCTTGATTTACAGCTATGGAGAAATTATAATACTCTATCACAGAAAGCAATTAGAGCGGCTAATTTTAAAAAAATCAAATTTGTTTCAAAATGGATGCTCTACTATACTCCAACCCAAATAGGGGAGTTGTCTCTGGCTGCATCTGGTTCCTGTCCACGCTGTAAGACTAGCCACGGCGATTGGCTCCTCTAAGCTTCACTTGTTCATATTTGATGAAATTCTGGGAAAAACAATTCTATGGATAAGTGTTAGAAATGGGGTCTTTGGTTGCCAGTCAGGTTACCCCCTGGCCAAGCAAGGACCCTCACTCTAGTCAGGGTAAAAGAGAATCATCCTCATCTAACCCTTACTTACCCCCTTGGCAGCTTGGCACAAGCAGTAGGCTTAACTTCAGAGTGGTAGGTTTAAAGTATTTGTACCAACACACACCGTAACTTAATGAAAACACTACAAAATGACACAACACAGGTTTAGAAAAATAGAGGATATTTATCTAAACAAAACAAGGCCAAAATGACCAAAACACAAGTCAAGTTATCACTAAAAATGCAAAAAGAGTATTCATGTAATTTTAAACACACAAACACTGTTAGCATGAAAATGTACCTTGGGTGCGTCAAAAACAACCCCACACGCGTGAGTGTGCGTCAAAAAGGGCTTGCAATGTAGCGACTTCTCTCACAAGCGAGACCTTGCGTTCTTTCTCCTTTCGTCAGAGCGAATCGTTTCTGCAGGATAGCAAAGCGTCGTTCCGGTCAGCACTCTCGGGTCCAGGCAGGCCTTGCGTCGTTATTACACGCCCAGCAGTGTTTGCATCAGAAATCCAGCTGCACGATGATCAGAAAGCCACACAGTGCGGGTTGCGATCTCATCAGCCTCCGTCAACAATGCTATACATCGTTTCTCCAGCCCGGGGTGTCGATCTTCAGGTTGTGATGCAGACGAGCATCGGTTTTCAGCCGCAAAGCCAGCAGCGCATCAATTTTTCAGCCACAGATTGGAGTTGCGACGATCTTTTCCTCGCACTGCAACCTGTGCGTGGATTTCTCACTCTTGGGCTGCCAGCTTCTCCTTTTAGGGTCCCAGGAACTGGATGGGCACCACTTGGCAGAGTAGAAGTCTCTCCAGAGACTCCAGGTGCTGGCAGAGAGAAGTCTTTGCTGTCCCTGAGACTTCAAACAACAGGAGGCAAGCTCTAAATCAAGCCCTTGGAGAGTTCTTCACAAGAAGGAAGGCAACACAAAGTCTAGTCTTCTAGCACAGGCAGAAGCAGCCACTGCAGGATAGCTCCACAAAGCACAGTAACAGGCAGGGCAGCTCTTCTTCCTCAGCTCTTCAGCTCTTCTCCGGGCAGAGGCTCCTCTTGGTTTCCAGAAGTGTTCTAAAGTCTGTGGTTTTGGGTGCCCTTCTTATACCCATTTTCCCGTTTGAAGTAGGCCTACTTCAAAGCAAAGTCTCTTCTGATTGTGAAATCCTGCCTTGCCCAGGCCAGGCCCCAGACACTCACCAGGGGGTTGGAGACTGCATTGTGTGAGGGCAGGCACAGCCCTTTCAGGTGTGAGTGACCACTCCTCCCCTTCCTCCTAGCACAGATGGCTCATTAGGAAATGCAGACTACACCCCAGCTCCTTTTGTGTCACTGTGTAGTGTGAGGTGCAACGAGCCCAACTGTCAAACTGACCCAGACAGGGAATCCACAAACAGGCAGAGTCACAGAAATGGTATAAGCAAGAAAATGCTCACTTTCTAAAAGTGTCATTTCCAAACACACAATCTCAAGATTAACTTTACTAAAAGATGTATTTTTAAATTGTGAGCTCAGAGACCCCAAACTTCACATGTCTATCCGCTCCCAAAGGGTATCTATACTTTAATCATATTTAAAGGTAGCCCCCGTGTTAACCTATGAGAGGGACATGCCTTGCAACAGTGAAAAACTAATTTAGCAGTATTTCACTGTCAGGACATATAAAACACATTACTATGGAGCTCATTACGACCTTGGTGGGCGGCTGAAGCCGCCCGCCAAGATCGGATCGCTGGCGCGGCCATTTGGAGATCCCCGCCAGCCCAGCGGGGATCTCGGCCGCAACACAGGAGTTGGCTCCAAATGGAGCCGGCGGTGTTGTGGCCGTGCGACGGGTGTAGTTGCACCCGTCGCGCTTTTCACTGTCTGCATAGCAGACTGTGAAAAGCTGCAAGGGGCCCTGTCAGTGGCATTGGGCAGTGCAGGGGCCCCCAGGGGCCCCTGCGACTCCCCATACTGCCAGCCTTTTCCTGGCAGTTCAAACCTCCAGGAAAGAGCTGGCAGTAGGGGGGAGGGTAATCCCCTGGGCAGCGCTGCAAGCTTCCGCTGCGGTCGTAATGTCCTGGGAAGCACCGCCAGCCTGTCTGCGGTGCTTCCTCCAGAACAGCCCTGGCGGTCTTGGATCGCCAGGGTTGTAATGAGGGCCTATATGTCCAACCTTAACCATACACTGCACCCTGCCCTTGGGGCTACCTAGGGCCTACCTTAGGGGCGTCTTATATGTAAGAAAAGGGAAGGTTTAGGCCTGGCAAGTAGGTACACTTGTCAAGTGGAATTTACAGTTAAAACTGCACACACAGACATGGCAGTGGCAGGTCTGACACATGATTAAAGAGTTACTTATGTGGGTGGCACAACCAGTGCTGCAGGCCCACTAGTAGCATTTGGTTTATAGGCCCTGGTCTCATCTAGTGCACTCTATTAGGGACTTACTGGTGAATCAAATATGCCAATCATGAATGAACCAATTACATACACATTTCGTAAAGGAGCACTTGCATTTTAGCACTGGTTAGCTGTGGTAAAGTGCCCAGAGTAACAAAAACCAAAAGAAGTCCAGCACACATCAACAACCGGGGAAACAGAGGCAAAAAGTTAAGGGAGACCACGCCAAGGATGAAAAGTCTAACAATAAGTTCTGCAGTTTCGGTTATACTCACTCCAGATCCACTGGAGCATTCTTCTTTGATCTCCTTGTTGGCTGAGGCATTTAAGAGTTGCTTAAATGACTGAAATTGTCCTGCAGCAAAAGGGTTAAAACACCTTACTATTACAGTAAATGATGCATTTCTATTGAACTATAGAGGAAAAGGGGGGTGAAGAGTTGACGAGGAGCTTCGCTGTTAGGTTGCCATCACCTTTGCTTTACTGCACAAAATCACGTCACTTGAATTTTGAGCTGCTTTTTACATCTGATTTTGATATTGAATATGTATGAACAGTTGGCATACATAGGAGGCTAGGCATCTGAGGTGACATGGTTGCTTTGAAATACCTTGATTGTTAAAAGAACAATATAGGGGGTCATTACGACCTCGGCGGTCTTTTGAAAAGACCGCCGAGGCCGCGGGAGAGAGAATACCGCCATTGCCGGCGGTATTCCTGTATCCTTATTATGACATTTCCGCTGGGCCAGCGGAAATGTCACACCAACATTGCAGCCGGCTCGTAATATAAATTCGGGCAGTGAAATGCACGACGGGGCTATGCCGGGGGACCCCTGCACTGCCCATGCCAAGTGCATGGGCAGTGCAGGGGCCCCCAGGGGCACCCCAAGTCCCCTTACCGCTGGCCTTTCAATGGCGGTGTGTACCGCCATGGACAGGCCGGCGGTCGGGGACTCATAATCCCCAGGGCAGCGGTGCTTGCACCGCTGCCCTGGGGATTATGACCGCCAGGCGGAATCCTGGCGGGAAAATGGAGGTGCCGGCGGTATGGCCGTGGCAATTCCGCCAAGGTGATAATTGCTGGCGGAACACTGCCAGCCTGTTGGCGGTGTTACCGCCAACATACCGCCGGCCGCCAGGGTCGTAATGACCCCCTAAGTGTTGGTTACCACAAAGCAGTGGGGAAAAGGTGAGCAGCACATACCTGTTAATTTAGGAATTATTTACCTTGCAGGATGCATGCCCAGAACTGATACTTAGCTCCGATGTTTCACGTCACAGAGCAGAACCAGGAATCTCAAGCATGTAATCCACATTTCTGGTGTACAAGAAAGACCAAATAGGAGAGAACTTGGTACATCTACTATGTGGGATGAGGATGCTCTAACCGGGAAGAATTTCAAGATCTATTGGTAGATGTTTATCAATAAGCTAATTCTTAAGAATGACAGAAAAGAAGTTTCAGGCACACATTTCTATACTTTGGCAGACAGTCCACGTTTTCTCAGTTGAAGCAAAAGTTCTCTTGTAGTTTGTCACTGTTGTTTTGGGTTGTCAGAAAAGGTGAAGATAGTATCTAGATATAACATACTGGAATCGGCAACCCCTATATTCTAAGCCTGTCTCTAATTGCTTAATAATCAGCAACTTCTGACACACTAAGTTGCCGATTATAAAGAAAATACATCAGAAATCAACTGTGATACCTTATTGCAGTAGAGTTCTGACATCACAATGCCTGCTGCCAGAGCCAGTAGCCGAGGGGAATTGCACGTCTGGTCACGGAGCAGCTACTTAAAGCAACTAAAGTGATCTGTTGTTTTTCATTCTTCTGCTTAGCTTTTGTAACTCTACAATGACAAGCTGAAAGTAGATATTTATGGCAATATGTTTATGTTCTTGCAGTCCTTGAGAAAACAAGAAAAGATAGAGGGCCTGATTCTTACCTTGGCGGTCGGCGGAGAGGCGGCGGTCGGACCGCGAACAGACCGGCGGTCCAAAAAATGGCATTCTGACCACAGCGGTCACCGCCGCGATCGACCGCCACATCCCCACTCCGACCGCCACGGCGGTCATGACCGACGGGCTGGAGTTCGCACACTCCGGCCCGGCGGTCGACCCAAGACCGCCAACCGTATCATGACCCTGCTTACCGCCGCGGTTTTTGGCGGTCGGGAACCGCCATGCGAACCATGGCGGTAGGCACTATCGGGGCCAGGGAATTCCTTCCCTGGCACTGATAGGGGTCTCCCCCACCCCCCACTGCCCCCCACGAGTCCTCCCCCCACACCCTCCACCCCCCTGCCACCCCCCAGAGGTGGTACGAACCCCCTGCCCCCCCCACCCCGACATGCACATACACGCACCCCGACATGCACGCACCCCCAACATGCACATATGCACACCCCCTACACACACACATACACAACGGGGGCACATACCCGCACACATACATGCCGACATGCGCACCCGCCGAACTACACACATTGCCCAAAGGCACAGCAGCACCCCCTGCCCGCATGCACGCACTCACACACCCCCTCTACACACCCCCATGCACGCACACATCACACAACACCCCCCCACCCCCTCCCCTCACGGACGATCAACTTACCTTGTGTGTTGGTCCTCCGGGAGGCGACGGGAGCCATAGGGACGTGACCGCCAACAGAAGACCGCCAACAGAAGACCGCCACACAGAAATGTGGGTCGTAATTCTGGGGGCGGTGTTCTGCTGGCGTGGCGGTGGAGGTTGACCAGTCTCCACTTTCCCGCCGACCGCCAGTGTGGCTGCTGGCGGTATTCCGGCAGAACGCTCCCAGCGGTCGGAATACGCGCAGCGGCATACCGCCGCGGTCGGCGGTCTTTACCGCGGCGGTAACTCGGCGGTCTTGCGAAAAGACCGCCAAGGTCAGAATCAGGCCCAGAATCTTTTTGCATGTTTCTGGTATGCTTTTTTTTTTTTAAACCTGACTTCTATTTAACTGTTTCTAATATATTTTTCAATAACTGGCTGACAACTTCTATGATGTGTTTAATATTGCAATAGTGATTCTGTTTTTATTCTTCATGTTTGCAAATATGATTTCTCTAACTTATGAAAGAACTATGCCCCAAGGATTTAAGTGGTTTAAGGAACAAGTGAAGGTGTTAGTGAGTATTATAAAGGATAAAGTATCCCCCTGCTGTACATAAGGATATTGCACACCACCTCAGCTTTCCATAACTTTATAACTCAACTCGGCGTTCACCCTCTTTCCTCTATATGGCCATGGAACTCCTAAGTGATGTACAATGTCCTTTTCATATATATTATGATGTAAGTATCCAGTATGATTCCATACATCATTGATTTGTAATGGCACATCTCTTGTTTAGACTCTTTTCAGCTGCCCCCTGCACTGCTTTATTTTCACTGAAATATGGCGACTTACCTTGATGTTCCCTTAGTGGCTCAAGCTGATTTGTACACTGAGCTAAAACCAAGACCTATACTCAAGCAGGTTACTCATTGCCATATGGTGGCATTTTAACCTGGGCTTGTTACTGCTCCTCTGATCTTGTGTGCACACCTGGTCTGCCACAATTATGGTTTTCATTAAGCTAGCCTTTGGTCACGTACAACCATTTAAAATATATGCAGCATTGTGCATTAATGCTAGGCATTGAATAAGGGTATTTTAAGGGATGGGAACGGATGATGTTGAGGAGTGATGATTGGGGTAGGTATCCATTAAGAGGCTTTGTCAGTTCAATTTGCCTGTAATCAAAACATCCTGGACTTCCAGAGCTTCACCAGTGCTTCTTTACCTGTTGTTTCATTTCCAATGATTTGGAGACACAAGGATTGTTCAATTAAACTCACTCTTTGGTCCCAATGAATACAGGGCCATATTTATCATGTAGTTGTGTCACACTTGCACTAAACAACATATTGCAAGCATGATGCAACTATTAAGTGCGATTTATCAAGCCACGCAAGGCCACTTTGCGTGGCCCTGAGTGGCTTGAGAAATCTGAAGTACTCTGACCAGGGAGGCATTCCATGGGTGGTGAATGGATGTCCAGACACAACACCTATGGATTATTCTGCATTCCAGATTTACCATAAGTGGTAGACCTGGGAATGCATCAAAACTGCTACACCTCCTCAGGTGAGGAGAAACAAGGAGAAATATGTTAATTTCTCCTTGTTTTGTCCTCTTTCTATGTGTACTGCATTCTGTAGCACACATTGAGAGAGAACAATGCCTCAAGGGATTGCTTTTCCTGCTGAAAAACCATCCTGCTAGCAAATAAGGCACCCTTGCACCATGGTGCAAGAGAGACTGCATTGGTATTAGGCAGCACATTGTGCGCCATCACTGAGAAGAGACAGGAATGTGGGGTAAAATGTTAAATACAGTGCATTCCTACCCTTTCTCTGTCACACAGTTCAGCAGAGCAAGGTGGCTGCTGTGCTACGTGACTATCTGATAAATATGCGCCACATGAATTTCCGAATTGCTGTTGGTAGCTCTCTTTAGGGACAGTATTTATATTTAGATATTTGAGAAAACGGCCTCCAGAACAAGCTACTTTCTATTCTTACAGCTCTGATGGTCTCATGACTCGAACTAAAAACATGTTTTGTCTTCTTGCACCATCTGCAGAAAAAGAATAAATGAAGGACGGTCTTTTCTTAATTCCTAGCTGATTATACCTGTGCTCCTGATGGTTTCGTCCAGCAAGCATGTAATTCCATATTCGACAGTTCACTGAACCTTGCCAGGGACATTGATCATGATTCATCTGTATTAGAAGTATTCATGATGTAATATTTTAAGGAACTCTGGTCACTGAAAATGAAATGGCAAGTATATTTTCCAGTTTTTCTTTTCTCTTCCACAAGCTCCAGTCCGGAATGTTCACCTAAATTTGTAGTGAAACTAGGTGATCTGGCCTACAGAGGAAATGTATCTTTGTTATATTAAGTTCTTACAAAATGAGATTTTTCTAGCCTTGGCATCAGAAAGGCTAGATTTTATTAAAGACACAGAGGCTAATAGTATGCTATCTTTTCTTGCAGTTTTATTGATGATTTTATTTACAACAGCCGAGCAGGAGAAAAAACTATATTCCCTGGAATCCTAGTCAAAGAACTACTACCAATGACATCATAAAACCACTACCAGTGAGAATTCAAGCAAGACGATGATTATCTTGACTGAGAGCCACAAATCATCTTTTGTTATAGTGAGTTCATCAAGGTGAGGGATGGAAAGAAACAACAACACTGAATTTGAAGCAATCAACATAGTCAATAGATCTGTAAGACAGTACAAAGGGAGGTGAGGGACCATCTTCTGAGCAGAAGGAGAACACCTGTGCAGAAGGCAAGAGTGGTCCAACACCGAGGAGAATCCAATGGGATTAGGTTGAAGCAGCAGCACTCAAAAGTGGCACTGGAACTGCGGAAAAAACAAACAGGGAGTGTGAATGAAACAGTGATCGGATAATACTCGCCTCCGTGTATTTATTGAAAACCAAATAAAAACTAAATAAAGACTAGCCTTTCTGACACCAAGGCTAGGAAAATCTCAAATTTATTACAAGACAGAAGGCTCATATTATGCTTGTTCAAGGCATTGCAATAACCACATCAGATACATGGGAAAATGGTTTACAATAACAAGTTCTGAATGTATTAGCATTTGACCAATCTGTAGATTTGATAATGTCATGGGAACTTGCACCATCCCAAAAAGCCCTACAGGCCATAGCCCCCTTGGCTGAACAGGTGGCAAAGGAATCAGTATTAATACCAGCTAAAGACATAATCCATTTCACCCAGTGGGCTAAAGTGGGAGCTGAAACAGGTTTATAAAGTTTCTGGAAAGAAATACGCAATTAGGAAGAAATTGCGATCTCAGACCTGCAGTTTGTGAAGCGTAAGATTTCAAACAGTTTTCCACACATAACTTTGGTTGAGAAAAAGGTATACTAAATTGACACTAAATTGGTTGTGGTGCACCTATGAACCTGAAAAGAAACACAGAGAAGTGGATAATGAAAAAAATACATTTGCAGAGCTTTGACATCGGAAGCGCATTTCAAAGGAATTAAACATAGAAGCATTGTTAAGTTTGCTGAAAGCTGTTTGAGAGGAATATTCACAATATCCTGCCATGAAATAAACATATTTAACAACAAATTAACATCCCACATTGTATGATATTTGGGAAGAGAAGAGTTAACAAATCTTACTCCCTTTAAAAGACGACAGATTGAAGGGTGTTCTCAAATGTGTCTTCCATCCCATCTGAGATGTTTAGCTAAGAAGGTCGACCTGTAGGTATTCATTGTACAATAGGCTTTCCACTGAGAAGCCAGAGAGGCTAAGAAATTAAGTACTAATGCTACATCTGCTGAAATGTGATCTGAATTCCCGTTCATACACCAGCTACACTAGGCCAACCTGTCTAATTTGTAGCAATTTACTCAATGGGTGGTTTAAGTGGAATATTGGCGCTCACGCAACACTAATATTTTCAATTGATAACTATCCAACAAAGTTCTTACATATTGTTCTCTAGCCGGTGCTCTTTAGGGGGACAAACTCACCCAAACTCCCTGACATTCACAGTCCTAAACTGTGACCACAGACAAATAAAATAAAAGCACACGCGTGTGCCTTTACTGTATTTGCCAGGCTAATTTGTAGAGCTTCAATGTGTTAGGGAACCAGAATTGCTGAATGAGGGGGACAGCCTCCTCCAAAAATTCTGGGGTTCTCGCACAATTAATAGAAAGTGAGGGAAGGCTTTGGGGAGAGACTGCAACCAAGTTTGAAGAAACGCATCTGTGGCCAGTGCCTGAGGCTCTGGTCTCCAACTGAAAAAGGAAGGGATTTGGGCATTGGGACGTGAGGCAAAAGGATTGATTGACATGTTGCAAAGATGGAAGAAGGACAACTGAACACTGAAGGAAGCATATGCCAGTCACTCGAGTCCTGCAAATGTCTAGAATTCTAATCTGCTATGGCATTCAAATTTCACAGCAGGAACTCCACTCTGACCAAGAGATTCCATTGAAGACAGAACTCCCAAAGGCTTTTGCTGACATCTGCAAGAGGCTTGGATCGTGTACCCCCAAGATGATATATCTGACCACTGACCGATTGTCCTTCCATAAGAGAATAGTGCATTTTGCACTGTCTTTTGCAAAGGTCTGGATGGTAAAGGAACCTGCAAGCATCTCTAAACAATTGCTGTGCAATAATGACTCCTGAAGAGACCATGTGCTTCCAGTTGAGAATCAACACATCCTGTGCCTCAGCCAGTGTAACTTGCATCAGATTTTAAGACAAGATCTTGGATGCAGAGAAAATCATTCTCATTCCAAGTATCTAAGTGAGTCAGCCACCAGAGGAGTTCTTCCTGCGGTTATGGATCTAGGGAAACCAGATCTGAATAGGCCAGGCCTTGCAGATATGTTGCATATTCAGTCTTAGAAGAGCATGATAATGAAGTGGGCAGGGAAATATTGTTTGAATTTAAGAAGCAAGAAGACCCACTAGGTGAGCTAGAGTTCTGAGGGAAAAATGAGAAAAGGTTAAGGAATGGTGAATCTCATGTTTTATTAGGGAATCTTTGTGTTGAGAGACTTGGAGGACTGACAGAGGAGTATCAATCAGAAACCCTAGAAACTTTGAACATTGAGAAGGAATGAGTGAACATGTTTTGATATATTGATAAGGAATCCTAGGCATAGCAGAAAGTCTGGCTAAGATGCAAAGGAGAGAGAAGATTTCTGTCCTGGGCCATGATCAGATAATCATTGAGGTACTCGCTTAGCCTGATGCCCTGGGTTCTAAGGAAGGCTACTACCTGTTTGAGGATCTTGGTGAAACACCAAGGAGCCAAGAAGAGGCTGAAAGGAAGAAGTAAGGACCCTCAGGACCCCATTGAAACTAAAGGCATTTTCTGTGCGAGAAGTGAACCTGAACCGTCAGGTAAGCGTCCTAAAGATCCAACCTCACCAGCCAATTGTCCTGAATCAGGATGTCTCTGAGGTGGAGAATAGTCTCCATCCTGAACTGATGATAAACTACAAAGTTGTTGAAAATTTTCAGGTTGATTGCAGCGTGATCTTCATGTTGTTTTTCTGCACCAGAAAGATGATACTGAGAAAAACCAGTGGGATTGAACTCGGTTCATTCAATAGCTTGTTTTGTAAGAAGTGACAGAATTTCCTCCTAGATCAGAGAGAACTGATCCTGAGAAAAGAGCATGGGCTAACTGTCATTGCACAGGGGACAGGTAGAGCTCTATGAAGTAACCTTGAAATGTTTGTACTACTATAATGGTATCTGTATTTAACCACTGACTCCATTTGACCACTGACTCCATTTTGACCACTGACTCCATTTAGTGCTTAGCTTAGCTCTAGATGCTATCACATCGGCGGCGCAGGTATTTTTCCATGCACAGCTTGCTTTCTACGCAGAACGTGTTTATGCTCTTCTTTCTAGCACAAGATTACACCATGTTAAAATAAAACATGGGGGATGTGGAAGGTACATGATAAGAGAAGGCTTCGGCCCTGGGAATGTTTCCATCAAGAAAAGTACAGTTTCTCAGACTCTGGAATGCGCATCGGGCAGGGCCCATTCCATTGCTTGTTTTCGACGCAGACTGAGCACAGTCAGCACTTGAATTTCATAACTTACACTAAGGGAGAGGGAGGTTGCCAGAACCTTCCTCTTGGATTTGTTTATGGTATATAAGGTGGGAGGGCTTGGCACTGATTGAGAAGGAATTCTCCTGAATGAGGACGCACAGATCAGGGTAAAATATCCGATGGTGGAAAGATCTCCTATTGCCTCAGCAGTCCAGGACTCCTTGGCTTGATGCTGGCAAGGATGAAGAAGTCAACCCCTGTGGTGAAACATTTTAATTCTTAAATATCTACCTTTGCTGTGTGAATAAGTAAATATATGTGTGTATATATATATATATATATATATATATATATATATGTACATATATATATATATATATATATATAAATACATATATATATTCACTGCATACATATTCATTGTTGATGTATTGGACATTTTCTGCCTATTATTCAACTGCTGTGATTATTTTAGGATCTTCATATGTTTTGCTGCATTCAAGTTAAATGCTCACATTAATATTTTTGTATGCCCTCGTTTGAGATCTGAGAAGTGCCTTTATAAATTCATTACTCAGCCTAAAAGTGCTTCATTTTTGCATTCTTTCGCTTAGTTCCCTCTTAGTTTGAAGCTAAGCAGAACAACTACCAAGGGACCTGTGATGAGAGAAATCCAAGCATTCATATAAAGAGCTAGTCTGCCCCTTTGGGAAAAAGGCCACAAATGGACACTCTTACCAGAGTACTGAAATCCTTAATTCCTGTATCCCCTGGACTGTAAACCTCTGGAGTGATGGCATAGAACTGGGGGTTGAAGCCAGAGTAGATGTCCTCATGGGAATCCTTGATTGAAGGAGCCTCGGATAAAGGATTGTCTTCTTGTGGGACTCAGTGGGCTAAAGTGGGAGCTGAGACAGGTTTATAGGGTTTCTGGAATAAATTAATTAATTGGAAAGAAGAGGGCGATCTCAGATCAGCAGTTTGTGAAACATAAGATTTCAAACAATTCTCCACACATAACTTTGGTTGAGAAGGGACAAAGGAATAATACATTGACATAAAATTGGTTGTGGTACACCTATGGACCTGAAAAGAAACACTGAGAGGTGAATAATGAAAAAAAGACACATCCAGAGCTTTGACACTGGAAACATGTTTCAAAGAAACTAAACATAGAAGCATTGTTAACTTTGCTGAAAGCTACTTGAGAGAAAGAATCAAATTATCCTTCCATGAAAGAAACATATTTAACATCAAAGTAACATCTTACATTGTAATATATATGAGAACAGAAGGGTTAACAAATCTTACTCCCTTCAAAAGACAACAGATTGTTCTCCAATGGGTTGTCCATCCTCTCTGAGATGTTCAGTCAAGAAAGACGACCTATAGGTCTTAATTGTACAATAGCCTTTCCCTGAGAAGCCAGACAGACTAAGAAATTAATTACTATTCCTGACCATATACCAGCTACACCAGGTCAATCAGCCTAATGTGTAGTGTTTCAATGTGCAATGGGACAAGGATTGCTGAATGAGGTGGACATCCTCCTCTGAAATTCCTGGGGTTCTTCAGGAAGACCCAAAATCCTACAGGCAATGAGAAAAAGTGAGTCTTCTAAAATCAGGTTGTGACGCACTCCCTGAGAGTTGAGGAGCAAATCAGGAATGTTAGGAATCCAAATTGGATAATCTGAGGCTAGCTCAAACAGTGTTGGGGAGCAAGGTTGAGCTTGCCAGAAGGGGATGATTAGAACCAGTGATGGTATTTGCCTGCAGACTTGTGCTAGGACTCTCACAATTACTAGAAAGGACTTGCATAATTAATAGAAGGTAGGGAAGGCATAGGGGAGAAACTGCAGCCAAGTTTAAGAAACACATCCGTGGCCAGCACCTGGGGCTCTAGTCTACAAATGAAAAAGGAAGGGCGTTGGGCATTGTGTCTGGAGGCAAAAAGATCATTTGACATGTTGCCAAAGATGGAAGAAGACAACTTAACACTGAAGGATGCAGAGGCCAGTCACTTGAGTCCTGCAGATGCCTGGAATAGTAATCTGCTACGGCACTCAAATTCCCCAGCAGGAATTCCACTGACAGAGAAATTCCATTGAAGATAGAACTCCCAAAGGCTTTTGGTGAGATCTTCAAGAGGCTTGGATCTTGTACCCCCGAGATGGTTTATATATCTTACCACTGACCGATTGTCCATCTCTAAGAGAATAGTGCATTTTGCCCTGTCTTGTGCAAAGGTCCAGAGAGCAATGTAACCTGCAAGCATCTCTTAACAATTTATGTGCAATAACATCTCCTGAAGAGACCATGTACCTCCAGTCAAGAATCATCACATCTTAGACCCCAGCCTGTCTGACTTGCATCGGACTCAAAGAGAAGATTTGGGGTGGCAGAGGAAATTGTTTTCCCATTCCAAGCATCTAAGTGAGTCAACAACTAGAGGAGTTTTTCCCTCGATTTTGGATTCAGGGAAACTGGATCGATATAGGACAAACCTGTGCAGAGATGTCTCATTTTCAGTCTTTGAAGAGCACGATAATGAAGTGGAAAAGGAAATATTGCTTGAATTGAAGAAGCCAGAAGACCCACTAGGCAAGCTAGAAATCTGATGGAAAAATAAGAAAGGGTTTGGGGATGCCAAATCTCCTTTTGCATTAGGGAAACATTGTGTTGAGGGTTGTTTGAAGACTGCCAGAGGGGTATTAATGAGGAACCCTAGAAACTCTAAATGTTGAGAAGGAATAAGTGAAGATTTTTGGATGTTGATAAGGAATCCTAGGCATAGCAGAAAGTCCTGGCTAAGAGGCAAATGAGAGAGAAGATTTCTGTCTGGGCCATGATCAGAAAATCATCGAGCTACACAATTAGTCTGAGCCTCTGGGTTCTGAGGAAGGCTACTACCGGTTTGAGATCTTGGTAACACACCAAGGAGCCAAGGAGAGGCCAAAAGGAAGAGACTTGAAGCAGAAAAAGTAAGGACCCTATTGAAACCGAAGGTATTTTCTGTGCGAGGAGTGAACTCAAACCGTCAGGTAAGCGTTCTGAAGATCCAACCTCACCAGCTAATTGTCCTCAATCAGGATGTCCCAGAGATGGAAAATAGTCTCTATCTTGAAGGGATGATACACTACAAACTTGTTGAAAGTTTTCAAGTTCATTATCGGGTGAACCTTTTTGTTCTTTTTCTGCAGCAGAAAGATGGTACTGAGGAAACCTGTTGGATCAAACTAGGTTTGTTCGATAGATTGTTTTGTAAGAATTGACTGAATTTCATCTTGGACTAGAGAGAACTGTTCCTGAGAAAAAAGTATGGGGTTACTGTCATTGCTTATGTGACTGGTGGAGCTCTATGTAATACCTTTGAACTGTTTTTACTACCCACGGATCTGTGGTAAAAGAAAGCCAAGCATTCAGACAAAGAGCTAGTCTGCCCCTGAAGGAGGAAGACCCAACTTTGAATACTGAGTAGTGATCTCCTTAATTCCTATATCCCCTGGACCAGTACCTTCTGGGCTGATGGGGATAGAACTAGGGTTTGTAGTCAAAGTAGATGCCCTGATGGGATACTTGACTGAACGAGCCTCGGTTAAGAGATTGTCCCCTTGAGGGATAAAGGCCAGCAAAGCGACTCCAGCCTTTGCGGGCTCTCACAAGAACCTGAGAAGAGAAGATATTTTTTAGAGAAAGCTGTCCCTGTCTATTATGGCAAATATAATGACATATTTGTTCAGTTCCTTTTTGAAGGAGTCTCCAAACAGGAGGCCGTTAGCTTTGGACCTTCTTCTTTGGAGGAAAGACTGCTAAGCCTGGGCTCTATCTTCAATAACATACTTTTGTGCCTTTCTTGAG
The DNA here is from genome assembly GCF_031143425.1 of Pleurodeles waltl. NCBI lineage: Eukaryota > Metazoa > Chordata > Amphibia > Caudata > Salamandridae > Pleurodeles > Pleurodeles waltl. The sequence goes on from NC_090440.1 coordinate 1,055,503,474, forward strand.
AAATTTAAGCTTTGGTGTTATTCAAAATGCATGTAGGCCATTGGCAGCAATTAGAGAGGGTATCTTGATCAATTTGAGTGCCCTCAATTTTTACCTCTTCAACCACATCCAGCATCCTGGTAAAGGGGCCAACCAAGTCTAAAATCCTATCCTGGCCGTTGACCAGGCCCTGTCAACCCCTTTCTTCAGGGCCTTTCCGAATTTTGTGAAATAAAATTATCAAGTTCAGATCAATGATAGGGATATTAGTAACATTAATGGGGAGGGAAGGACTGGGACATTCTGATTTAATCCATAGAGGATTTATTTAGAGCATGGTGAAGATAGGAGGAAACATACTCTGCAACATGCTCAGAAGGGAAACACTCTGCGGAGTTAGAATAGTGAATTAAAGAGGGGTCAAAAATGGGTTTTCCTAAATGGTCAACAAAATCACTAGACACTGGGTGAGTATCACCACCAACATTAGGAAAAATGTTACGCCTTTACTCCAAAGGCCCTTTATTAAAAGAATCAGCAGATTCATCAACTTTGGGCACGTTACCCAAGGTGTCATTGTTGCAAATGACCCTTTCTGTAAGGTTCTGCAGGGTTATCCCCAAACGTTTTGCCTTTGTCGTCCTATTTTTCTGACCCTCTTTTTTTTGCCTCTGGGCACTTTATCACTACTAATCAGTGCTAAAGTGCATGTGTTCTCTACCCTAAATCTAGGTTTAATTGGCTTACTCCTGTTTGGCTTATTTAATATACCTGTAAGAGCCTTGTAAAGTGTTATGCCCCATACCTAGAATTGTGTATTAAATGGTCCTGGTGGGCCTGCAGTTCCACCCACAAGTAGCATTTCAATCTTGTCTCAGGCCTGCCACTGCAATGCCTGCATGAGCAGTTAATGACACATTGATTTGGCAAGTCAGACTACTTGCCAAGACCTAAAACTCACTTTTTACAGCATCTAAATTACCCCTAAGGTCAGCCCTAGAGAGCCCTATGGGCAGGGTGCTGTGAATGTAAAAGGTAGGACATCTACTTCTATGTTTTTACATGTCCTAGTAGTGATAAACAACCTGTTTTGTTTTAACTGTTATGAGGGCTGCTCCTCTAATAGGATAGCATTGGAAATTCCCTGATATATGTCTAAGTGGTCATTCTTTTCTATGAGGAGTAGCGTGGACATGTTTGATATGTTTGGAATGGTAGTTGCTAGACCTGGCATCCTTGTCGTAGTCTCCCCTATCTTTTTTCCCTCTGCTTCCCATATTTTAACTGTGTGCTGGACTCTGTTTTTGATGGTTTTGGTACTCTGGACACTTTACCATTGCTGACCAGTTCTAAAGTGTAAGTGCTCCCTGTGTAAAATGTATGTGTGATTGGCTTTTCCATGATTTGCACATTTGATTTACTAGTAAGACCCTTGTAGAGTGTACCAGAGTTCTCCATGGCCTGTACGTCAAATACTTCTAGTAGGCCTGCAAAACTGATTGTGCCACCCACATGAATAGATCTGTATACATGGCTCAGACCTGCCACTGCAGTGTCTGTGTGTGCAGCTTCAAACTGCCAATTCAACTTAGCTAGTGCACCCACTTCGCAGACCTAAACCTTCCCTTTTCTTACATGTAAAGCACCCCTAAGTTAGGCCCTAGGTAGCCCCATGGGCAGGATGCAGTGTATGTTTTCGGTGGGACATATATTAATTTGTTGTATATGTACTGACAGTAAAATACTGCCAAATTCGGATTTCACTGTGCAAGGCATATCTCTCTCATAGGGTAACACAGGGGCTACCTTTAAATATTATTAAAGTGTAGATTCCCTTTGGCAGCAGATAGAAATAGGGACTTTAGGGTCTCTGGACTCACAATTTAAAAATACATCTTCTAGCAAAGTTTGTTTTTAGATTGTGTGTTTGAAAATCCCACTTTTAGAAAGTAGGCATTTTCTTGCTTAAAACATTCTGTGACTCTGCCTGTTTGTGGATTCCCTGTCAGGGTCAGTTTGACAGTTGGGCTGTTTGCACCTCTCTCTAGACAGTGACACAAAGGGATCTAGGGTGAAGCCTGCATATCCTGATGTGGCAATATGTGCTGGGAGGGAGGGGAGGAGTGGTTACTCACACCTGAAAGGGCTCTGCCTGCCCTTACACAGTGCAGTGTCCAACCCTCTGGTGTGTGTCTGGGGCCTGGCATGGGCAAGGATGGATCTTACAAACAAGAAATACTTTCCTTTAAAGTTTGCCTACTTCAAAGGACGAAAGAAGTATAAGTAGTGGACCCAAACCCCCTGAAAGGAGAAGAGCTGAAGAGCTCAGGAGAAGTGCTTCCACTGACTGTCACTGTGCTTTGTTGGGCTATCCTGGAGTTGCTGCTTCTGCCTGTGAAAGTTTTGCATTTCTGCTTGAGAAGAACCTCCAATGGATTGAGTTGAGCTTGCTTCTTGCGGTTGAAGTCTCAGGGCCATCAAAGACTTCTCTCTGCCAGCATCTGGACTCTTTAGTGAGAATCCTGCTCTGCCAAGTGGTGCCCCATTCAGTCCTTTGGCCCTTGAAAGGTGAAGCTCGTAGATAAGGACTGAAATCCACGCAAATACCGCTGTGTGGATAAATTTTCAACGCACCTTTCGCAACGTGACTAATAAACGATGCACCACTGGCTTCACGGTTAAAATCGATGCTCCACCTGCATCGAGGCATGGAGATCAACGCACCGCGGCTGGAGAAATGACACGCCACACCCGCTTACAAATACTGCTAACAAAGCAAACCCCATGCAGCGCGGTTTTCTAACACCACGCGACCGGATTTTCCACGCATCGCAACCAGATGTCCAAGTCAAACCCACTCTGCACAGATTCAAGGTGCCCCGCCTGGAAATCAATGCATCACTCTCTTGCGAGAGAGAAAAGTGATGTATCACGACCCGACCGGGGAAGGAAACGATGTACTGCCTCACTTGTAAGTAAGGAATCGACGCATCGCTACCCTTTTCCGACGCGCGCTTGTCCGTGCGGTCTTATTATTGACTTTGTGTAACAACAACATTCTCACTGTTTTCTAAGGATTAAGGTGGTCATTACAACCCTAGTGGATGGTGTTAAAGCGGCGGTAAGACCGCAAACATGCCAGCAAAAACAAAAATGGAATTATGACCGCGGCTTCCGCCACTTCACCATTCAGACCACCATGGTGGAGAAGACCGCTGGACTGGAGATTGCGGTCTCCAGCCCAGCGGTCGTCACTAGACCGCCAACGGTATCTGGACCTTGCATACCGCCATGGATCTCAGGTGGTTGGGAACCGCCATGAGATCCATGGCAGTAGGCACTATCAGTGCCAGGGAATTCCTTCCCTGGCACTGATAGGGGTCTCCCCCACCCCGCTACCCCCCATGAATCCTCCCCCCACACCCCCACCCCCCTGACACCCCCAAAGGTGCCACAACCCCCCTCCCCACCCCAACCCCGAACATGCACATATACACACCCCTACATGCACACACCCCCAACATGCACATATACACGCCCCTACATGCACACATAGGGGGTCATTCCAACCCTGGCGGTCGGTGATAAAGCGGCGGCCAACCCGCCAACAGGCAGGCGGTAAAAAAAAATGAATTCTGACCCTGGCGGCAACCGCCAACACAGACCGCCACTTTAACACTCCGACCGCCACGGCGGGACAAACAAACAGCGCGGCGGTCACCGCCAACAGGCAGGCGGCAGACAACGTACCGCCCACCCTATCACAACTCACAAAACCACCACCTTTTCCGGGGCGGGAGCACCGCCGATAAAAACACGGCGGAAACAGACTACGAACGGGAAAACGCTCACCTCTATACACTCCACGAGGACGGAGGACAGCATGGAACCTGAATTGAACCTCCTACCTGCTCTCGTCTACCTGCTCATCTACCACGAGTATGAACTCCGGCGCAGACGACAACGGTGAGTACCGCACCTATGACACAGGGGAGGGGGGAGGAGGAAGGGTTACGGGCACACACATACGCAATACACCCACCCCCCAACTATCTACACACCAATGCAGAGCACCAAGTCAAAGTGACACCACCCAAACCCCCCGGAATAATGAAAAGATATAATTAAAGTGAGAAACTAAATTTATGTATAAAATAGGTTCATTGAAGTCATGGTAAAATAGGAAAATGAATTAAAAAAAAATCAAGTTAAAACATTGCGTAACCGATAAATAGAGGCAATAAGTCCTGCACAGTCACTGAAAGTTGAACTGTCCGTGGGCCAAAGTGTATCAGCACATGGGCAAAGCCCACACAGGAGACCTGAGTCCGTTGGAGAGAACACTGCAGGGGCATCAGATGATAAAACTACAGGCACCTCAGGGGGAAGGGAAGGGGGTGCACCACAGCCACATGAGTCCACGAAGCCAGATCCACGAAGGGGCCACCATGCCCGCTGTGCCATCCTGGGGAGTGCAAAGCCACAGTCTCTCAAGTCTCTACAGTGGGTGGCTTGCCCACTGCCATATCCTGGGCAGTGCAAAGCCACAGTCTCTCAAGTCTCTACAGTGGGTGGCTTGCCCATTGTTCAATCCTGGGGAGTGCAAAGCCACAGTCTATCAAGTGGATAACAGTCTCCACAGGCAATGGAGGAGGCAGGGTGGCCCGAGTGCAGCGTGAACAGTAGCTCGACACAGAACCGGCACTGTCATTGGGCCAGCGGTGCTTGAGACGGCGGGGCCCAGCGGAGCGGTGCTTGACAGGAAGGGCCCGGCGGAGCGTTGCTTGACAGGAAGGGCCCAGCGGAGCGGTGCTTGACAGGAAGGGCCCAGCGGAGCGGTGCTTGACAGGAAGGGCCCAGCGGAGCGGTGCTTGAGATGAAGGGCCCAGCGGAGCGGTGCTTGACAGGAAGGGCCCAGCGGAGCGGTGCTTGAGACGGCGGGGCCCAGCGGAGCGGTGCTTGAGACGGCGGGGCCCAGCGGAGCGGTGCTTGACAGGAAGGGCCCAGCGGAGCGGTGCTTGAGATGAAGGGCCCAGCGGAGCGGTGCTTGAGACGGCGGGGCCCAGCGGAGCGGTGCTTGAGATGAAGGGCCTGGCGGAGCGTTGCTTGATAGGAAGGGCCCAGCGGAGCGGTGCTTGACAGGAAGGGCCCAGCGGAGCGGTGCTTGAGACGGCGGGGCCCAGCGGAGCGGTGCTTGACAGGAAGGGCCCAGCGGAGCGGTGCCTGTCTTGGCGGGGCCCTGTTCAGCGGTGCCTTTCTGCACGGCGGGGCCCTCTTCAGCGGTGCCTTTCTGCACGGCGGGGCCCTGTTCAGTGGTGCCTTTCTGGATGGCGGGGCCCTGTTCAGCGGTGCCTTTCTGCACGGCGGGCCCTCTTCAGCGGTGCCTTTCTGCACGGCGGGGCCCTGTTCAGCGGTGCCTTTCTGGACGGCGGGGCCCTGTTCAGCGGTGCCTTTCTGCACGGCGGGGCCCTGTTCAGCGGTGCCTTTCTGCACGGCGGGGCCCTGTTCAGCGGTGCCTTTCTGGACGGCGGGGCCCTCTTCAGCTGTGCCTTTCTGCACGGCGGGGCCCTGTTCAGCGGTGCCTTTCTGGACGGCAGGGCCCTGTTCAGCGGTGCCTTTCTGCACGGCGGGGCCCTGTTCAGCGGTGCCTTTCTGCACGGCGGGGCCCTCTTCAGCGGTGCCTTTCTGGACGGCGGGGCCCTCTTCAGCGGTGCCTTTCTGCACGGCGGGGCCCTGTTCAGCGGTGCCTTTCTGGACGGCGGGCCCTCTTCAGCGGTGCCTTTCTGCACGGCGGGGCCCTGTTCAGCGGTGCCTTTCTGCACGCCGGGGCCATGTTCAGCGGTGCCTTTCTGCATGGCGGGGCCCTCTTCAGCGGTGCCTTTCTGGACGGCGGGGCCTTGTTCAGCGGTGCCTTACTGCACGGCGGGCCCTGTTCAGCGGTGCCTTTCTGGACGGGGGGGCCCTGTTCAGCGGTGCCTTTCTGCACGGCGGGGCCCTCTTCAGCGGTGCTTGTCCTGTAATTCAAGGGAGTCAGACCTGGCCAGGACTCCATGCTCAGTCGCCCTCCGACCGTGCAGTTGCTGGACCCTTCGGTGACGGTGTCCTGTGCCCTTGGGTGTCCTCCCTCACACCCGGGATGGGGCTTGTGGGGCCCTCCTGGTCGGCGCTCCTGCTGGCTGACTTCTCCGCCCTGCTGCCCTTGCCCTCCTTCGATGTGGCTCTCTGGGCCTTGCCTCCCCTGGATGTTGTGGCAGGTGAAGTGGCAGAACTTTGGTCCTTGGCGGCAGCCGTGTCAGTCTTCTCGCGGCGGCCCCTTACTTTACGGGTCCTCTTTCCAGGGGGGGGGGCTGGCTGTCCCCTTGCTGCTGACCGATGTATCACTGCTGGCAAAGGGGGGACTCCAAAATCCATGCACTACGGTGACACTTGAAGCCGGGCTGGTGGTGGCTGAGGTGCTCTTGGGACTCTTAGCAGATGGAGGGGGTGGGTCAGGTGAGGGAAAGAGGTCAAGATTGGAGAGGTAAACTTTTTTAGGACCAAGGTAAAGGGTAGGTGTAGTGGTTATGGGAGTGGAGGAAGAGGAGGTGGTTGTAGGAGAGTCAGGTGAGCTGTCCTTGGGTGAAGGTGCATGGGCTGGAGGCTGTCGTGAGGTGGTTGGCTGTTGGGTGGGTGGCTGCCTGCGTTTGTGTGTCTTGGAAGAGGGGGTGACAGACACAGTGAGAGAGGACACAGGGGACGTGTAAATGGCAGTGGGGGTGGTGACTGCACGTGTGCGGACTGTACTGGAGGGTGTGCTGGTGATGGAAGTACTGGCTGTTGGTGGTGTGCATGCAGGTGTGAGTGGAGACGTCACCGGGAGGGAGGAGGGAGACGAGGAGGTGGGGGACACAGAGGTGGTAGTGGCTGTTGGCATGTCTGCATCTGGGTGTTGCTTGGGTGAATGTTTGTGTGATCTGTGGTGCTTATGTCTGGATGAGCTGCCCTTGGGTGGTGAGGTGTGTGCAGGCTGGTCTGATGGTGTGGATGGGATAGGCTGAGGAACAGGAGACAGAGACAGGGTGGAGGCAGTTAGAAGAGGGAGGCTGGAAACAGGGACAATGGCTGCCGTCAGTGCTGAGGCCAGAGAATTGAACGATCGTTGATGGGCAGCCTGACCCGAATGAATGCCCTCCAGGTATGCATTGCTACGATGCACCTCCCTCTCTACCCCCTGGATGGCATTCAAAAGGGTAGACTGCCCAACAATGATGGTCTGTAGGAGGTCAATGACCTCCTCACTGAGGGCAGCAGGGTTAACAGGGGCAGGGCCTGAGGTGCCTGGGGCGAAGGAGATGCCCGCCTTCTTGGGCGAGCGGGCACGGATCGAAGGCTGAGGGGCTGCTGGGAGGGCGGAGCTGGTGCGCTGGGTGGCGGCTGTACCTGTAGAGGCGGGGGGCACGGATGTTGCCGCCACCGCTAGGGAGCTCCCATCCGAGGACGTGTCGGTGTCGCTGGTGTCATCACGGGTCCTCGTTGTGAAGCTCCCCTCGCCCTCCGTATCACTGGTGGCCTCGGTGTCTGAGCCATGGCCCACCGGGGCCTTGTGAGTTGCAGCCCCCTCGTGCTCCGGTGCCAATTCTCCTCCGCCTGATGATGCTAATGCACACATGCACAAGAAGATAAAGAAAAAGGGTGGGGGGAGAAATAAAAACAGGTTGAGTGCATGCATTGTCAACACAGTTGGCGGAGAGGACAGACACAGGAGCCTCATGCACTAAGCCGCGCAATCGGGGTACACTACTCAGTACTTGTGACTAGGCCAACAGGTCTAGGGACAACAAACGCGCACATGGGTGATGCAGGACCATGGATAGCTGTACTTGTCACCCTACAGAGATGGGGGGCGGGGGCACAGGGACATGGCTAAAGGAGAGGACTACACTACAGAAAGCGCCCAGGCCTAATGTCACCCACAGCCCTCCTCCCCCACCCAGGCACCTCCACTGCGCGTAAAGATAGGTGAATGTGCTGGTACTCACCCCCTTGTGTCTGCTGTGATGTCCTCACGCGCCCATCCAAATCGGGGTAGGCCACCGCCAGGATCCGGGACATCAGGGGGGTCAGGGTACGACTGGCACCCCTCCTAGGTTGGGAAGCCATCCCCAGCAGTGACTCGGCGGTCTTCCTGGTCCCACGGCGGATGTCCTCCCACCTCTTGCGGCAGTGGGTGCCCCGTCTGTTGTGGACCCCCAGGGTCCGGACTTCCTTGGCGATGGCACGCCAAATGGCGACTTTCTGATGGGCGCTGACCTATTTGACATGTACAGGGTGGAATTGGAAATATCATCATTTTTCCGCATGTTAGATGTGATTGGCCCCCCCTCCCCAACCTTGCCATGTGGCACATGCTCTCATCTGTCGTGCCTTGCACTCGTCATTCTCTCCCCACCCCACCATCTTATATCCACCCCACTCAACACAGGCATAGCCCATTCATCGTGCACCCACTGTACTTACCTGTTGGTCTGGAGGAAAGTAGAGTAGCGCATACTGGGGCAGGACCCCATCCACAAGTTTCTCCAACTCTTCTGTAGTGAAGGCAGGGGCCCTTTCCCCAGTCGCAGCAGCCATTGTCTCTTCCAGACCGAGTTTACAGCAGCACTTGCAATATAGGTCCTCTCCTGTGGATGATCAGGTCTCGAGTGATTAATCAGATAGAAAATGGCGGTCACGCCGGCGCACCTAGTCATTGGCTCGTGAAACCCATAGGGTTCAATGTTAACCAATGCGGCTTGGCGCCGCGGTCTTCGACCGCCTACCGCCACGGTGTGTCACGCCAGCGCATTGACCTCACATCCCACTGTCACACTTCTCAGGTCAGGCAGCCGCCATTTCAAGGGCCCACATGGCTTAATTTCTACTGCGTCACACAGGCCTACGCCTTGCATTGCCACTCATACAAGCCATTCAATGCATAGCGATTCGTGTACTGTGCAAGCTGTAGTTACGTACCTGTGGGTTGCTTGACTCTGTACTCCATGTTCTCCTTCCTAGGCACCGTCCGCTGGGACTTGCGAGGAGAAGGAGGAATCCTCCCGTGTACCGACCGCTGGTGGACCTGTCGACAATGGAGGAACGTCATATAATACTTCGATACCGACTTGACCGAGCCACTATACATGAACTGTGTGCCAACCCACAGGAATTCCCCCTCTGGTGCAGGTTCTGTCAGTCCTCTATTTTTTGGCAAGTGGGTCTTTTCAGACAACAGTGGCCATGTCATCAGGGATGTCTCAGCCTATGTTTTCTAAGATTTTGTCCAGAGTGTTGTCTGCCCTGACAAAATACATGCGGAGCTACATTGTTTTCCCCGAGGAGGGTGATTTGGCCACTGTGAAGGGTGACTTCTATGCCCTTGGACATATCCCCAACATCATTGGTGCCATTGATGGGACCCATGGGGCCTTAGTACCCCCAAAAGACGATGAGCAGGTGTACAGAAACAGGAAAAATTACCATTCTATGAATGTGCAGGTGGTCTGTTTGGCTGACCAGTACATCTCCCATGTAAATGCCAAGTTCCCTGGGTCAGTGCATGACGCGTATGTTATGCGAAATAGCAGCATCCCCTATGTGATGGAACAGCTACAGAGACAACGTGTGTGGCTAATAGGTGACTCTGGTTACCCCAACCTGCCGTGGCTACTGACCCCAGTGAGGAATCCCCGGACCAGGGCAGAGGAACGGTACAATGAGGCCCATGGGCGATCTAGGAGAATCATAGAAAGGACCTTCGGCCTCCTGAAGGCCAGGTTTAGGTGCCTGCATATGATAGGTGGATCCCTAATGTACTCACCAAAGAAGGTGTGCCAGATCATCGTGGCCTGCTGTATGCTTCACAATCTTGCATTGCGACGCCAGGTGCCTTTCCTGCAGGAGGATGGTCCAGATGGTGGTGTTGTAGCAGCTGTGGAGCCTGTGGAGAGTGAAGAGGAGGAAGACGACGGGGACGACACGGACAACAGGGACACAGTTATACAACAGTATTTTCAGTAGCACACAGGTAAGAATCCCCCACGCCATTTTACATTTACTTCAGGCCTCCTGCATCTCTACTTTCTGTGTTTCCCCCCAGTTCCTTTCAACTGAATTGTGACTTTCCCTTCCCTTTTCAGAGCTGTATGACCCACTGCGTGACTTCTGCTTTGTTTGCCCATGGAGTAAAGCACATTGACATTGGTATGTTGTCATCACAATGTAACTGAACATTTTTGAACCGTTATGTGTAATACATTTGTTAAGAATACAAGCAGACTCCTGAGTGTTTTAAGTGCAATTAGTGATTTATTTAAAGTGCTACATATAGGTCCATGATAGTAAAACGGTGATGGGTGGGGGTGGAGTAATGTCCATGGCAGAGTCCAGTTCTCAGTCGCACAGGTGCATTGTCCATATGCCTGTGGAAGGATGGAGCAGGGGCAGTTCATGGTTGGACAGGGTGACAATGTGGGACAGTGGAATGACATCAGGGGGTATCTTATGCTGGCGGGGGTCTTGGCATCCTACTCTGTCTTCCTTTGTGATCTCAGGTTCCTCTTGCGGGGGGTTGATCTTCAGCAGGAGGTGGGGTTCTGGTGGCCTGTCGTTGTGTGGGGGCCTCCTGTCCACTAGCCCGGCGGAGGTGGTAGGCTGTTCCTGGTCCAGGCTGGTGACAGGGGCCCTTTGGGGTGCCACATGGTCCCGCAATGTGGTGACTATTTGGTTGAGGGCCAGGACGATGTTCCTGAGCTCCTCTCTGTACCCCATGTACCGTTCCTCCTGCTGTGCCTGGATCTCCTGGAACCTGGCCAGTACCGTTGCCATTGTCTCCTGGGAGTGGTGGTATGCTCCCATGATGGTGGTGAGGGCCTCTTGGAGAGTCGGTTCCCTGGGCCTGTCCTCCCCCCCCTGTCGCACTGCAGCCCTCCCAGTTCCCCTGTTTCCCCGGGCCTCTGTCCCCTGGACGGTGTGCCCACTACTACTGCCCCCAGGTCCCTGTTGTTGTTGGGGTGTTGGGTCAGCCTGGGTGCCCTGTAGTGGCGGACACACCACTGATTGACCTGTCCTGGAGACAGAGGCATGGGCCCGCTGGGTGGGAGCTGTGCTGATATTCCCAGAGGGGGTTAGGTCTGCTGTGGCCTGTGTCTGTGTGTGGGGAACTGACTGTCTAGAGGTCCCCGATGGTCCGGGCTAGTCATCAGGTTCTAGGTCGACAGAGCTGCTGTCCTCACTGGGGGCCTGTTCTGGGGGTGGGATGGACAAATCTGGACCCTTCTGGCCGGTGTGTTGGCGTTCGGGCCCTGCAGGGGTAAAAGAGTATGGTTATTGCTTCTGTGTGTTCCATGGCGTGCGATTTGTGGGTGCCCTTGTCCCCCAGTGCTGGCATTCCCTTGTGGGAGGAGTTGTGAGGGTGGTTTGTGGGGGGGGTGGGTATGTGCAGTGGTCATGCATAGGTGATGGGTGTCCATGGTTTGTGTTGCCATTCAGGGTTTGGTTTTGGGTTGGGTGGGTTGTGCTGGTGAGACATTGGCAGGGAGGATGTGTGCTGGGGGGTTGGGGGTGAGGGTGGGGTGTGGGTTGGCATGCTGGTGGTTGGGGAGGGGGGTAGTTGAGATTAGACTTACCAGAGTCCATTTCTCCGCCTACTCCAGCGAGGCCCGCAGGATGCAGGATGTTCAAGACTTCTTGCTCCCATGCAGTGAATTCGGGAGGAGTGGGTGGTGGTCCGCCGCCAGTCTTCTGCACAGCGATGTTGTGTCTTGAGACCATCGACCGTACCTTCCCCCGTAGGTCGTTCCAGCGCTTTCGGATGTCTTCCCGGTTTCTGGGATGCTGTCCCACAGCGTTGACCCTGTCGACGATCCTTTGCCATAGCTCCGCCTTCCTGGCTATTGTGGTGTGTTGCACCTGTGTGCCGAAGAGCTGGGGCTCTACCCTTATTATTTCCTCCACCATGACCCTGAGTTCTTGGTCCGAAAACCTGGGGTGTCTTTGGGGTGCCATGGGGTGGTGTGGATGAGGTGTGGGGTGGTGTTTGTGGTGATGTGAGTGGTGGTGTGTGGTGATGTGTGCGTAGATGTGGTGAGGTTGATGATGTTGGGTTCCTGTGTGTGTTGGGGTTTTCGATAGCTGTGCTCTCTCTCTCTCTCTCTCGCCTTCTCTCCGATTTTCTAGTAGTGGGGGTTTGTGGGTGATGTAGGTGTGTGTTTTATAGTTGCTTGGATGTGTGGGAGTGGTGTTTGTATGTGTATCAGGTGTGTGTATTTCAAATTGTCCAATGTGGCTGTGTTTTGGAGCTGGGTGTGTATTTTGAGCGCGGCGGTGTGTACCGCCAATGGAATACCGCGGTTGAAAGACCGCTGCGTGGATTCGTGGGTCGTAATGGCATGGGCGTGTTTGTGTTGGCGTGGCGGTGGAGGTTTGGTCATCTCCAGTTTTTCGCTGCCCGCTGATGAGGCGGCCTTCCGTGGATGTCGGGTTTTCGGCGGTTTGGCAGTTGGAGGTCAGAATGACCGTGGCGGTTTACCGCGGCCGCGGCGGTATGATGCCGGTCTTCTGACCGGCGGTAAGGGCCTTTTACCGCCGAGGTCAGAATGACCCCCATACACCCCGACAACACATACCCGCACACATACAAACAGACATGCACACCATCCGACCCGCACACATTTGCCATACACACAACACCCCCTGCACGCATACACTCACTCACTCACTCACTCACCCCCTCTAAACTCTCACACGCACACCCCCATGCACGCACACAACACACAACAACCCCCCACCCCCTTCCCTAATGGACGATCAACTTACCTTGTCCGTTGATCCTCCGGGAGGGGACGGGATCCATGGGGGCAGCTCCACCACCAAAACACCATCACCAGAACACCACCACACCGAATCATGGGACGTGATTCAGTGGGCGGTGTTCTGTTGATGTGGCGGTGGAGGTTGAGCAACCTCCCCTTTCCCGCCGTCCTCCAGTATGGCTGCTGGCAGCTTTCCATACGAAAAAGGACGGCGGCCTGCCAGCGGTCATAATACGCGGAGCGGAAGACTGCCACCACTGGCGGTCTTCAGCATGGCGGTACCTCGGCAGTCTTGCAAAAAGACCACCGAGTTCGTAATGACCCCAAAGACTCTCATTCTTTTGAACTTGACTTGTGTATGTTGGATTTTTGTCATTTGGTCTTGTTTTGTTTAGATAAATATCATCCATTTTTCTAATCCTGTGTTGTGTTATTTTGTAGTGGTTCACTGTACTACTGTGTGTGTTGATACAAATATTTTACACATTGCTTCTGAAGTTAAGTCTGCCTGCTCGTGCCAAACTACCAAGAGGGTGAGTGGGGGTTAACTAAGTTTGATTCTCCTTTACCCTGACTACAGTGAGGGTCCTTTGCTTGGTCAGGGGGTAACCTGACTGCCAACCAAAGACCCCATTTCTAACAAGTACGAAAGATACTGCCATGACATGTGCAACAGTCAACCCATTGTCCTGCCAATGTACGTGAGAGTAACAGAAGGGGGAGCAATATGCAACAAGGATTACAGGGAGCAGGACACATGTCAAGGGAGGCAACAGGTGAGGCAGGGACCAAAGTGCACCACAACAATGTCCTGAAAGTAGAATAAGACAGGGACATCAATCACTATAGGAGTCACATATGCCAACTCAACACATATGCACTGTAAGTACAGGAAGCAAAGGCTGAGATGGCAAGTCAAGTCCCAAACCACATGGCCATAAAACCCACATTCCCAAGACATACTTCCCGAATGGTCCTCCCCTCACAAGAAACAGAGTCAGATGTGAGGCAGTTCCCACTGCCACGAACAGTAATGTTGCACAGCCTTGCAATGTCAACTCCCAGGATAGGATGCAATACAGAGGAAACCACCTAGTGTAGCACACATATTGCACTGGATCTGGTATTTCAGGAAATAATGGTCATGCACATAGATGTCACATGTGCAGCAACACAACAGCAGGCTGAGAAGAGCATTGACCTGTGCACAGTAAGAACCCCACTCATGGACACCCCAACCCACCAAGAGTCAGAGCTTCACCCAGTACCTCCAGTGATTACAGACACCAGGTGGTAGCATGGCACAAGGCAGACAGTTGTACAGGTCACATAATATACATTTGACATATACCTGTATCTCAGTGCAAGTATTGTCGTACCAGCTCTGCTCTAGAGTCAGCTACATCCTCATCATCCTCCTCCTCAACACTCCTCACATCCCCTTCAAGAGCCACTGGTCCAGCTGCCACCTCCTCTGCATTCAGAAATGGGATGGGAGGTCCTATGGCCAGAATGTGTAGCATGCAGCAGGCAACAATAATCTGGCACACTTTCTGTAGTTCGTAGAGTAGGGCACCTCCAGAGATATGCAGACACCGGAATATAACCTTCAGCAGGCCAAAGGTGCTCTCAATGATGCATCTTGTCCTACCGTGGGCCTCATTCAAATGGTTTTCAGCAGATGTAATCGGATGCCTCATGGTTGACAGTAGCCAGGGAAGGTTGGGATAACCAGAGTCAACTGTGTGCACAGAGGTAAGAGCCATGTCAAGACCAGGAGAGTGATAGGGCAGGTTGTAAAGAGCATTGAGAGAAGAGAGGCACACATATGAAAAGATACACACCAATGAGCCAGGCCCGGTCCCTATGTAGTGGGGCCGTGATGTACCACAGAATGTAGGAGTCATGCACAGAACCAGGGAACTTGGCCTTCAATTGTCTTATACATCGGTCAGCGAGACACACCACCTGCACATTGGTGGAATAGAAGTTTTTATGGTTCCTATACACTTATGCCTCCTGGGTGGCACCTGGGCAATATTGGTGCCATCTATGGCCCCTGTCACATGGGGGACAGGTGCCAAATCATAGAAGGTAGCTTTGACAATGCCCAAATCAGCATGTTGGGGGAACCTGATGTAGCTGGGAAGATGTTTTAGCAGGGCACATAGTACGTCCTTCAGGACGTTGCTGAACATGGGCTGTGACATCCCTGCTGCCAAGCCCACTTTAATCCGGAACGACCCTGAGGCAAGGAAGTGGAGGAATGACAACACCTGTACTGTGGGAGGGATGGCATTGGGATGAAGAATGGCATGCAACAGATCCGGCTCCAGCTGGGTCACCAGCTCCATGATGGTCTGATGGTTCAGATGATAGGTCTGAATGACGTGTCACTCTTCCAGGGTGGCAAGGTCGCCTAGGGGCCTTTACAACAGAGCATTCCTCATCCTCAACCTTCCACCATACCTGGGAATAGGAGGGAGTAGGAATCATGATGTGCAGCTTTGACTGTGTGGACATAATTGTGCTTTGTACAGGTCACCAAATGTCACCCATGATGCACCTTCAATGCACCCACAATACACATTGCACATGTAAAATGTCAGCCACCTATCATGCATGCACAGGACAGATGGAAGTGAGCTCATCCCGCCAGCGTAACACGTCATGGTGGTCGGAACCACAATGAAACTCCTCATTGGTTAACATGATTGCCTATGGGAGACAGGAGCCAATGCTGATCACTGCCGGTGGTGATGTCGGCGGCGGCCATTACTGCCATTTCATGTGCCCATGCTCACTTGACTCCTGACACTCGTGCACAGAAGACCTCCACTGCCTCTGCTGCTGTGTTCTGACACTGGTAGCCAAGATGCCATGTCCAGCAGGAGATAGGGTCCCATCCTTCACCCAGGAGAAATTGGAGTAGCTTGTGGACGGGGTTCTACCCCTGTATGGACAGCGGTATGGAGCACCAGAGCAGCAGGTGAGGCCAATGTCACTGTCCTGTCTGTGAGTGGTGTGTATGGGGTCGGGGGCTTGGAACAAGGCAGTGTGAATGGAGAATGGACACGGGTGAGGAGTCTGAGGGTATGTGGATTGATGACATGTGAGTGTGGTAGTGAGATGTGTGCTCTCCTGTGATGCCACTCTACATGAATTTGTCCTTCTATCTGTGTTACCATGCAGGTCAGCGCCCATCAGAAGAAGGGGATATGGTGTGCCAACGCCAAACAAGTGCAGACCCTAGGGGTCCATGCCTGGCAGAGCTCCCACTGCAGAAAGCGTTGGGAGGACCTGAGACACTGGGGCCAGAAGACCGCAGGGGTCCATCTGGGAATATCCTCCCAATAAGGGAGGGGTGCCCGTCAGACTCAGATCCCCCTAGTGGCCCTCATTTTGGCAGTGGCCTACCCTGAGGTGGATGGGCACTTGAGAGCAGCACAGCAGCCACAAGGGGGTGAGTACACACTCTCACTTACAATATGTGTTGCCATAGTGGCTCTGGGTGAGCACTATTGGGAAGCTCTAGCGTGGGTACTAGGTAGATTCATGTCCACTATGGGATTAGACAACTGGGCAGGATTGGCATCATGCCATGCAGTCAGTAAATAGAGGAGCAGTTACCTCGAATGTGGTATCTGTGTTGTCCCCTACTACCAAAATGAGCTAGGCAGCTCATGCCAACAGGATCATTGCATCTGGGGTGTCAGGTCATTGTAATCAGTTCATGCCAACCACTGTGCCAGGGGTGAATGTAGAATCCTCAATCTGATGGCAGGTACTGTATGTGTGGTGAGGTGATATGGGCCATGATGTCACTGTGCAATTGGACAATGGCCTCATAGACATCCAACTACCCATGCAGGATTCAGTTGGTCGGTAGTCCAGGAATTGTGTGTCTCAATGGGCAAGGGAAGTGGGCAGGTACTGGGCAGGTGTGACGGGTATGCCTCTCATCATGTATAGGATTACATCTGTATCACCATCAGCGGTACACATGTGCATTGCTGTGGTTTCCCCCATGGCGTTCCATTGTTGTAGCATGTGTAGGTGAGGGCATGGCGTGTTACTGCATGGCATCAGAAGATAATGTAGTCACTCTGTGTGTCTGCTGTGCTTGCATTGACCAATTGCACTCTGTCCCTCTCTCTCTCTCCCACCCTCTCTCCCTTCCCTCTCCTCCTCTGTGTTTGTGTGCATCTGCATAATCTGGTAAAGGAAAGGGGCACCGGCGAGTGGGGAAACTGCAGTCCATGGGACCCAGGAGGCTGATACCAGCGGAGCTGAGGGGACCAGTGGGACGGAGGGTGACAGGACTGCCACGAGAGAGACAGGATCGACCACTACATCTTCAGATTCCTCCTCCTATGGATGCTCCGTGGCAGTGGCGGACCAATCTGGGCCCATGCCTGTATCATCCTTGTCCACCACCCCCTTACCAGCACCACCCTCCCTATTGCTCCCCACCCAGTTGCCCGTGCCCGCTCACCCAGGAGGGTGGGCCTCTCCTTCACCGCAGGCACCTCTGCCCTTGCCCCAGTCTGCCATGCTGCCCTCAATGAGGAGGCTATTGACCTCCTGAGGTCCATCTCTGTGGGGCAGTCAACCATCGTGAATGCCATCCAGGGACTGGCATCCCAGATGCAGCAGACCAATGCATTTCTGGAAGGCATTCACGGTGCCTTGGCGGGCCTTCAGAGATCATTTCAGGCTCTGCCCTCCTCCTTGATGGCAGCCAGTGTCCCTTCTTATTCCGTCCCAACTCCAGCTGCCTGTTCCTAAACCCACACCCCTCTCCCCTCACCCATCCAAGGCACCCCTACTGACCCACATGCATCCACATCAATAGACATGGTACACAGGGACAGACATAAGCACTACTGACGCCACCACCACCATGCACACAAACCACATTCAGATGCAGACATGCCAACATCCACTCCCTTCACCGACTCCCCCACCAACTCTCCCCTCACAGTCACAGCACCACCCACACCTGGAGTCACCACCTCATCAGTCCCAGATCCTGTCACATGTGCCCTCACTGTCACCATAATATCACACCCCCATACATGTACCCCATAAATCATGACAATCAACAACCCCACGTGCAGCACATCTACCCTACCTGCAGACACCACACTAACATTCACTCACACATCCCCCGCCACCTCCCTGCATCTCCTCCCCAGTACACCTAAACACCCACACTCACCCATACAACACTCATCCAGCACACACATGTCATCCACCCATGCACCCCCACCAAAGGCACCTCCACATACACACCTCTCAACCATTCGCTCTCCCTCCACTTCCAAACATCTGTCCCATGACCTACCTAGTGCCCCTAAGAAATGTTTCCTGCAAGAGGTTTCCCTGTTCCCCACCACTGGCCCAGTACCTGTTCCACCCAAGTGCCCTGTGACCCTTCCCAGACCCCTGCCTTCAACGTCCCAGTCCTCCTCTCATCCTCACCCGTCCCCTCCCCCACCTAAGACTTCCACCCCCACGAAGTCCACAGTTATCCCTTCCAAACCCAAGGCCAAGCCCACTCCCTCCACTTTTAAGGCAAAGCCCACTTCCTCCGCTTCCAAGGCCTAGACCAAATCCCCCCTCATGGCTAAACCACCCCCTTCCAAAGGCAAGACTAAGTACCCCCCTGTAAATCCACAGCAAGGATACCCCCTCTAAGCCCAAACCGCCCCGCACAAGTCCCCCCTGACCCCTGATGTATGCATGCCCCTTTGATGCCCCTGCCCTGTGGAGACAAGCACTTTGCAGTCAGGAGTCAAGTTGGGGCATCATTATGTGCCCAGTGTGCTTGGGGCACTGCAAAATTTCTGGACTTGCCCTTGGGACTCTTTGTACATCATTCTGCCTATTTTAATAACTTTTTAAAATATCTGCACCACTGCACCGTTGGTGTCAATAGTAACAACCTTGTCCTGGCTTTCCATCAACATGTATGTGTGGTGAATGTGTGTTTTTGCGTGTGTGTGTGTTGTGTGTGTGTACTAATGTCCTTCCCTCCAGTGTGTGCTAGGCGGTGCACTTATGGTTGGTGTCTTGGTCAGCATCACTGGTCCTGGAGTTCAATGGCCAGCAGAAGCATTGGGAAGACTTGCAATTTGCGTGCCATGTCTCCTATGGACGTGCCTCTGTTCCTAAAGGTGAGTGTTCCCTTTTCTGTTGTTTGTTTCTGCCAGGCTTCTCATGGCAGTAAGACCACCCCGGAAATCCTGGCGGTATACAGCCTCATAAACGGCCATGGGTAACAGCCTGACCGCCGGCCTGGAGATGGGTACTGCCAGCCACGGCGGTCCGTCCACAGTGGCGGTTGGGACAGAAACTTGGCTGTGTTCTGCAGGTGCCTTCCCCCTACTCGTAATATGTCAGTCTTCACCGCCGGGGCTGCGGCGGTGCAACCTCCACAGCGGCGGTCCACAGACTGCTAAACTCGGAATGAGAGCATTAGTGTTGCAAGGATAATAAACTCACGGTTACACCAAACAACTCAGAGGCCAATGATCTAGATATTGTACAATACCAATTTCACATCTCTCTGAGCTGCTGCATTTGTGTCTACACAAAATCATTGATCAGGAAGGGGCAGCGCAGATGTTTGCTGCCTTCTGTGTAGAGTCTCCTGTATTCTGTTTTTTGCTTGCATTTTACTGCAGCTTGGAGTGATGTTAAAACATGTTTATTATTTATATAAAAATGATTTGTAATGGTAGTTAAGATTATGCTGCACATATTTTTAGTTTTGTATGGTAGTATGTATTTTACAATATGCTTTTGTCTATTATTGCTAAGTAATCTACTCCTTTGTTGTTTAGGAAGAGTTTTACTTTACATTGTGCCATCCTTCCACTGTGCTTTAGTTTACTGTCCTAAGGTGCTGTCATAGACATTCCACCATGTTATTTGGAATTTGGGTTGGCTTCTGTGTCTGGAGTGATGTACTCTGTCAACTCAAGTATCTTCTAAATAATACATTAGGGGGTTTGGTTTGTGTTCTTGTTGTTGGTAAAAGGGGGTAGGTACCTCTGTTTTAGGGACATGGGCTAGTGCTAATATTTGTTTATTTCAAGGGCACATTGAGAGATTTTTGTGAATTTCACACTTAGTGCAGGTTTTTGGAGGTTTCTTTATATGCTTTGATTGAAATTATAATTACAGCTTTGTATGGTTGTGTGTGGGTGCATTTTTAAAATAGATCATGGCTTATTCAAAGCCTTTGGATATTTTTTGTGGGTAGTAGGTATTTGTTTTATGTTTAAAGTGGGTTAAGAGTTTTTAGTAAGTGTTACCTTCTTTCTTTGGTAGTAGGGTATATATGAAAGGGATATTTGTGTTTGGATATTCACCATTCATGGTGTATATCTGAGTGGATGGTTTGCAGCACATTTTGTTCCATCCATCCATCATCCAGGTTTCACAATTGCTTGTTTTAGTAAGTTATCTGCCGAAGAAAATATTAGGATTCGTCTATCATTGTTTAGGTTGTCATGTAACAGGAAGGGTTCCTCATTATGTGCCGTTATGAAGTTTTCATGGTTTTCTATATCTTGGTATCCCCTAAGGAAGGGTATCACTGGTGGCTTTTTTATTTCTTGCAATTAAATGTTGGCCTATGATGTGTTTGGGGAACGTAGGGAGCATTGGGCATTTTTACAAGTAAGTGGTGCATCATAGATAATGCACAAACTTTCTTGCACCCCCCCTACCGGAACCTAATAACACCTTGGTTGCACCATATTTACAATACCATGCACCATGGGGGTTGTTAGCACAATAGCATCAACATTTTTGACCCTATTGAGGGGCTTTGCTACACTAGGGTCAAAAATGTTGACACTAGTGCAGCAAAACACAGGGAGGACCATTGAATATAATGGGGGCACCATGTTAACGCCTGCTCTGAGCAGGTTTTAAAAATAATGGAAAACATGGCACAGTGAAATACTGTAAATGTGACTGCGCCATTTGTTCTGGCCTCCTAGCACCAGAACACCACCTTGCTTACATTATTCCTGGCACATGCGTAATGAGGCACAAGGGGTTGCAAAGTGGCCCAATGCAAGCATTGTGCCACTTTGTAAAACTAGAAAGACAGAACATTCACCTTAGGGGTGACTTAGCATCAAAAACATGACACTATGGCAGCGCTAAGGTGATGCAACGGGCTTGTAAATGTGCCCCTGTATATTTTAAGGGCTCTTGGAAGCTAGTGCTTGCCTCCCTTATATCCAACAGTGCCTTCCTTCTATGTCTGTCACATTTGGGGGTAGTTGGGTTTCTTTATATTAATTACACCAACATCATTTGTAGTGGACCTTCCATAGCATATTCCAATTCACAATTTCCATTGATGTACTTTCTTGGTTGTAGTTGTAGACCATGTGACTTAATAATTGTATTCCTTTCTGTGAAGATGTGTATCTTGCTCTTTCTGTCATTATGTCTATATCAATCAATCAATCAATCAAAAAATGTGTATAGCGCGCTACTCACCCGGAGGGTCTCAAGGCGCTGGGGGGGAGGGGGGACCGCTACTGCTCAAACAGCCAGGTCTTGAGTTGCTTCCTGAAGGAGAGGTGGTCGTGGGTCAGACGGAGGTGGATGGGGAGGGAGTTCCAAGTCTTGGCTGCCAGGTAGGAGAAGGATCTTCCTCCCATGGTGGCTTTTCTAATGCGTGGCAAGGCGGCGAGGGCGTGGCTGGTCGATCGAAGCTGGCGGTTGGGAGTGTAGAAGGTCAGGCGGTTGTTGAGGTACCTGGGGCCCAGGTCGTGGAGGGCCTTGTGTGCGTGGGTGAGGAGGCGGAACGTGATTCTCTTGCTGACGGGGAGCCAGTGCAAGTCTCTCAGGTGTCCGGAGATGTGGCTGTGTCGGGGGATGTCAAGGATGAGGCGTGCGGAGGCGTTCTGGATGCGTTGGAGTCTTTTCTGTAGTTTGACCGTGGTTCCGGTGTAGAGGGTGTTACCGTAGTCCAGTCGGCTGGTGACGAGTGCCTGGGTGACCGTCTTCCTGGTTTCGGTGGGGATCCATCGGAAGATCTTTCGGAGCATGCGTAAGATGTTGAAGCATGATGAAGAGACGGCGTTGACTTGTCTGGTCATCGAGAGGGAGGAGTCCAGGATGAAGCCCAGGTTGCGTGCGTGGTCCGTTGGTGTGGGTGCGCTGCCCAGGGCAGGGGGCCACCAGGAGTCGTCCCAGGCAGATGGTGATGATCCAAGGATGAGGACTTCCGTCTTGTCTGAGTTTAGTTTCAGGCGGCTGTTCATCATCCACTCGGCTACGTCTTTCATCCCTTCGTGCAGGTTGGTTCTGGCGGTGGCTGGGTCGTTGGTGAGGGAGAGGATCAGCTGGGTGTCGTCGGCGTAGGAGATGATGTTGAGGTTGTGATGGCGTGCGATGGCTGCGAGGGGGCTCATGTAGACGTTGAAGAGGGTGGGGCTGAGTGAAGATCCTTGTGGTACGCCGCAGATGACTTCGGTGGCCTCGGATCTGAACGGGGGAGGCGGACTCTCTGGGTTCTTCCGGTGAGGAACGAGATGATCCACTCTAGAGCCTTCTCTTGAATTCCGATGTTGCTGAGGCGCTGCACTAGGGTGCGGTGGCAGACCGTGTCGAACGCTGCGGAGAGGTCCAGGAGGATGAGGGCCGCTGTTTCCCCATTGTCGAGCAGGGCTCGGATGTCGTCAGTGGCTGCGATGAGGGCGGTCTCGGTGCTGTGGTTGGCTCGGAAGCCGGACTGTGAGTGGTCGAGGGATCCATTAGTCTCGAGGAAGGCGGCCAGCTGTCTGTTGACGGTCTTCTCGATGACTTTGGCAGGAAACGGGAGGAGCGAGATGGGGCGGTAGTTCTTGAGGTCGGTGGGGTCTGCTGATGGTTTCTTCAGGAGGGCGCTGAGTTCGGCATGCTTCCAGCTCTCCAGGTAGGTGGCGGTGTTGAAGGAGCAATTGATGATGTCCCGGAGATGGGGTGCGATGACGGAGTCGGCCTTGTTGAAGACGTGGTGGGGGCATGGGTCGGTTGGTGATCCGGAGTGGATAGTGTTCATCGTATGGATGGTGTCTTCGGTGCTGACCGGGGTCCAGGCGCGGAGGGTGGTGTTGGGGGGCGTCTGTTTGGTGGTTGGGTGCGTGGTCTGTGCGCCGAAGCTGTTGTGTATGTCGGCGATCTTGCGGTGAAAGAACGAGGCGAGTGAGTCGCAGAGGTCTTGTGAGGGGGTGATGTCGTTGTTTCCGGCGCTGGGGTTGGAGAGCTCTTTGACGATGCTGAAGAGTTCCTTGCTGTTGTGTGCGTTGTTGTCTAGTCGTTCTTTGAATGCTGTCTTCTTGGTGGTGTGGATCAGCTGGTGGTGTTTACGGGACGCGTACTTGAGGGCGGTCATGTTGTCTGTAGTCGGGTTTTTTCGCCAGGCTCTCTCGAGGGTGCGGCAGTTCTTCTTGGAGTTCTTGAGGTCGTTGTTGAACCAGGAGGCTTTCTTGCTGTTGGGCCTGATGGGATGGGTTTTCAGAGGTGCGAGGTTGTCAGCGCAGTTGGTGATCCACTGTGTAAGGTTGTTGGCTGCTTGGTTGGGGTCCGCTGAGCTGGCGGGAGGGTTCTGGCTTAGTGATGTGGAGAGCTGGTCGGCGGTGATCTTGTTCCAGCTCCTGCGGGGAGCCTGTTGTGGGTGGTGGTGAGTCGTGGTTTTTCTGAAGCTGAAGTGGACGCAGCTGTGGTCTGTCCAGTGGAGTCCAGTGGAGTGGCTGTATGTACTCTATGTATGTAGGCTATAAATAGTCTAATTGTATAAAGAATAAAAAAAAAATGTTTATATGTTAGTTATTCACATATACAATTATGCAATTACTTTACTTATTTATTATTACATGTATGTTCTTCTTAACTGTTTGACATTCGTGGGCAGCTTTTATGTTGTGAGTGCTGAAATGTGGAGCAGTTGCTTTGTTTTCTGTTAGAAGAAAAGAAGAGTGCCAGTTTCACTTTAAATGTTTATCTGTTGGTAGTTTGCAAAGGTTGAAATTGCTGGGTTTCATTGTTTCCTTTTTAGGGTGAGTGCCTATTTTATAATTATTTACATATACTTACTTTTTCATGTCTTTTTTCAAGTTTGTGACCAGTGCTGTTTTTCAAGCAACATACCATTACATTGGCTTGAACCTTCTGGTTGCAGGGATATATAGGGCTTGTAGGATTGCCAAGAACCCATGCTACCCAGAGCCAAACATTGAGCTGTACCTTGCAATGGTTTTTCATTGTGTACCGGGTATACAGCAATTCATTTGGTTAAATATAAAGAGTGAAAAATAGGTATCAAGGAAACCTAAGTATTTACAAAATGAACATAAGCTGTGGAATTTAGAAACAATGGTTATTTGCACATCTCTGAATTTGGGGGTACCCATACTAGCTTGTGAATTAGATGGCATTTCAATACAATGCCTTCTCTTATACACTGTCTTACATTTGGAAGGCGCAAATGCACATAAAGACAATTGGAAATAACATCTATTCTGCTATTCTGTGTTCCTCAGAGTCTCCCAACAAAAATGGTACACTCTTGTGTGGGAAGGCCTAGTGCTTGCGACAGGAAATGGCCCAAAACACAACATGGACACATCATATTTTTCCACGGACAACTGACCTATTTTTAGCAATGTGCGTAGGTGTCGATATTGAACGCTAGCTCAGCCGTCACCTATGGAAACCTAGCAAACATGTACAGTTTTAAAAACTAGACACCAAGGGGAATTCAGGATGGGGTGACTTGTGTGGCTTGCACCAGGTTCTGTTACCCAGAATCTCTTGTAAACCTAAAAGTTTTTCTAAAAACACATTTCCTCAAAAATTGGTGATGGAAAGTTCTGGAATCTGAGGGGAACCATACATTTCCTACCACTCAGCGTTCCCTTTGTTCTGACTTGTGTGGGAAGGCCTAGTGCCTGCGACAGGGAAGGCCCAAAATGGGTGTAGAGATTTAGGGGCACCAAAGCGTGTTCATAAGTGCAGGTTTTTTTAATACATTTTTAGGCTGACTCTGCTTTGGGCACCCACAAAAGTAAGATATCATTGTTATCGGGATGCCGAGGGGTAAGCTGAGCGGTAGGACATTTGTGGTTTATTTCTGTTTGTGGAAGAATTTGGCACAAAAATGCAATACAAATGTGTGATTTTAATCACATTTTGAGGTTTGCAGGGTATTTTGGGTAAAAGAAACTTGCTGGTATCAACAAGAGGCACACCATCTTGTATTCCCCTTGGTGTCTAGTTTTTTAACATATCTAGAGCTGGTAGATTTACCCTCCACAAGAAGCGAACATGCTACCAAGGGGGTCATTCTGACCCTGGCGCGGGAGCACCGCCAACAGGCTGGCGGTGCTCCCATGGGCATTCTGACCGCTGCGGTACAGCCGCGGTCAGAAACGGAAAACCGGCGGTGTACCGCCGGTTTTCCGCTGCCCTGGGGAATCCTCCATGGCCATGGGGATTCCAACCCCCATCACCGCCATCCTGTTCCTGGCGGTTGTCACCGCCAGGAACAGGATGGCGGTAAGGGGTGTCGTGGGGCCCCTGGGGGCCCCACTAAGATTTTCAGTGTCTGCCTTGCAGACACTGAAAATCGCGACGGGTGCAATTGCACCCGTCGCACCCTTCCCACTCCGCCGGCTCCATTCGGAGCCGGCTTCCTCGTGGGAAGGGGTTTCCCGCTGGGCTGGCGGGCGGCCTTCTGGCGGTCGCCCGCCAGCCCAGCGGGAAAGCCAGAATACCCGCTGCGGTCTTTTGACCGCGCAGCGGTATTCTGGCGGTCCCAGCCAGGCCGGCGGCTTCCGCCGCCGGCCGGGGTCAGAATGACCCCCCAAGTCTCTTACTTCTGTGCTGTCCTAAGCATTCAAATTGTGAAAAAAATGTAGGTTTTTATTAAAAAGACGTCTCACCTACCAACCTAGTTGGTGGCATGCTTCATCATTGAGGTCCCTCCTAGGACACCTTGCGAGTCAGAGGTGAGTAGGTTTTTTTGTTAGTTGAATTTCCAACAGAGAGAAATGCAATAAAAAGGTCTTGTTGCTACCCACCATTAATTTTACACATACCTACTGGTTGGATTTGGCATGAGGGTGAGTGATGATTCAATAAATCAAATTTTATTAACAGAGATTTCACAAAAATGAAATTAATTGTTAACAATTGAAAGGTAAAAAAACTGAACCAGTGACTCACAGCTCATGAGCTGTAAAGCTGCTTCAAGGCACCAACCGCTTTGCAGTCCATTCACACACCTTTCATACGTGACACACACAAGACCATTCAGATCGCCAGCTGTGGGCTGAGCACATTACAACATGCAGTACAAGAGGCAATGTAGAGACAATGTACACCCTGGCAGAGAAAGGCCGAAAAGACATTTATTACAGCACAATCATATATTAATCAAGTACACACACATAACTGGTTGGATTTGGTACAAGGGTGAGTAATGGTTTAATATGCAAAATTTTATTAACAAGAGATTTCACAAAAATGAAATACACTGTTAATAAATAAAAGGTCAAAAAACTGAACCAATGACTCACAGCTCATGAACTGTAAAGCTGCTTCAAGGCACCAACCTCTTTGCAGTCCATTCACACACCTTTCATATGTGGCAAAGACGCAAGACCATTCAGGCCTCCATCCACGTGTTGAAGTAAGCCTCAGCAAAGCCTACTAGTGCAAGGGGTTCACCTTTCTCTGCACAAAGTCCTCAGACCATGTAGGAAGAAGTTGGCACAGAAACTGAAATAAAAGACATAAGTTTATTAACCTCATGAGGTGGTACTACAGGTCAAACAGCACCCTTAGGTAATGTCTGAAGTAGCACACTGAACTGAGAGAGCATGGTCCTTTTATACCCACGCAGGGGCTAAAAGGAGGTGGTACAATTATAGAAGCAAGACTTGTATACATATAAGGTCATGTGGAAAATGCACAGTCGACAGGTAGGAGGAGCTAACAGTTTTCAAGGACTAACAGCTGCAGACCTTACTGAGCATGTGCGAAAGTGGGAGATGCTAAATATAACTTGTCACTAGGCAGATTTCAAGAGTAGTTAACAGAAAGGTAGGACAGAGCACATGGTGAGCACATGGCAGCATGTGGCAGAGAAAATGGCTGCCATGAATACAAAATGGATTCCGCGAAATGTTCACAATAGTTACTAAATACAAGATGTCTTCTGCTAATGCTTAATCTAATCGCTGCTAAACTACAACAGATGACCCTTTCAGCATTAGCTGAAGACATTCGTCTTTCTGGGATAATCTAAATATTCATCTTGTATATTTATGCTCATCATTTCAGCTATTTCTTTATCTAACATATGTTGTGCTTTCATTTCTGTAATATTTCTTTTGGTAGGCATACAAGCAGTAATACACATGGAGCAGAACATTGGACCACACTGAATACAGATACAGCATGTGAAAAATATTGCATTCATTACACACAGGATAGTCAGTAGTTTCCAGCCCCAGGCGGAAACAAGAGCCCAAAACCATCCAGAAAAAGTCCAAGTACCAGTCTCTGTGTGGATTTCTGCAGCAATTTTATGCAATCTAGATATTGCATCATATACTGAAGGTGAGTGATCGGGAATGAAAACACAGCAACTACTACCGATGATGCGACATGCACCACCTCGGTCAGCTAATATCACATCTAGTACCATACGATTTTGGAGCGCTACAATCCTCGCAATTTGGAGCTCCTCAGTAATATTCCCAAGTGCCAGAGCTACCTGATTGGTAACAGCTCCACAACCCTAGTCAATCGTCTCACTTTCCTACTGTTTAACGCAGCACCCACAAAGGGGAACAATCCTAAATTAAAATCAACATATTGTTGCAGGCTAGTATCCGTTTGGTCTACCTCATTTGTACTTATTTCCCTTTTATATCTATTGTTAATGATGTCATTGAACAGTTTTAAATCTCGGTGATATGATGCAAGGGCCAAAAACACAGGGGGTAATAGAAAAGATACATAACACACACCTGACCACCCAACAGGTAGTTGGTAATATCCATAGTTACCACAAACAAAATATGTATTATGTGAAGCTGTAAAACTATTATTATTTACACCCTCAATAGTTAAAATCAAGGTACAATCGCTTATCCCTACTGGAATTCGCCCAGTGCTACGTATACATAAATCTGCTTTAGTTTTTGTAACAGAAATCACAAATTGTTCTTTCTTGTCAGAGTCTCTTATATTTGTGAAGACATATGGTATTGAAACATTGTCCGATTGATACTCTTCCCATTCCCATTTAGTTCCTTTGGCTTGGGGATACCCATCTTTGTCTTGGTAGCATACTTTATGAAGGCGAAAAAGAAGTCCGCCCTCTGTACGTTTTCCAGATGTAAACAAAAGCGTGTACCAAGCTTGACAAGAACCATTGTGTGAAAAAGGAAGAGGAATGAAAGGTGTTCCTCCTCTCTTTTGATGCGCAGGTATCATTCCACATACTCAACAGTTAGTAGTATTTCTAGCATTATGAGTATGATGCAACATCTGAATGAAAGTATTATTGAAGTACGATTGACGGTGCTTCTGCTCCTGATGGGGAAGAGTAAAGTAATAATGATCCTCTGGTACTGGAGTAGTGGCAACAAAAAACTCACGAGCAGGAGCCTTCTTTTCAACAAACCAGGTGATTATTTCTATAACCACCAAAACAACAACAAACCCCATAGTACTAATAATCAGTTTGTTTTTCATTTTAGCAACAGTGATAATCGACCCTTTCAAAAATGGATTAAAAACAATCGTGGAGCTCTTATCCCTGGGCAGCCGCTGATATCTTCACCACGGGCCAAGACGGGTGTCACTACTCTAATGCATGGCTGATCCCCCTGCCTTGCCACATTGGCTCTCCATTTCACTAACCCAGGGCGGTAGCTCAACCAGTTTTTTTTTTCAAAACATTTTCAGATTCTTTCCTCGGTCTTAAATTATATCGCGACACTCCAGAAGTCATATGGTTCGGGAAGACCTCTGCAGATTTGTCAGGTGATATAGCACGGCCTTTCTTCATCGTCAAAATCTCTCGATGATCGGTCAGCACAGCAGGTTCCACCAAGGAAGGTAGCACTCTCTTGCAGTAAGTACTATGGACCCAATTCTTTCGGTTCGTCACTCGAACTGCTGTCCTTATCGCAAGGAGCACCTGTTCTGGGCCTCGCCACCTTGGTTCCAAGCTGCTTGATCTTTCAAAAGACTTAATCATCACCTGGTCACCAGGTCGGAGTTCATGGCCTTTACCTGTAGATCTGTCAGGAAGTGCTTCTTGAACCTGTTGATGAATAGAAACCAAATTGTTGGTTAACTGTGCCAAATAATCATTCATCAGGACACAAGGTACATCATATACAGAATTTGGCTTAGGAACTCCCCAAATGTTCATTGGCCTTCCAAACACTATTTCTTTGGGAGTAAGGCCAATTCAAGAGTATGGCACTGACCTAATAGACAATAATGCCAACTGTAATGCATCCGGCCAAGTTAAGGATGTGGAACCCTGTATCTTCGCTAACTTCAGCTTCAAAGCATTATACCTTTACACCAACCCTGCTGATTGTGGGTGGAAAACCGCATGGAACTTCTGTTTGATCCCTAATCCTTTCAGGACATACTTAATGACTTCCCCAACAAAATGAGGTCTGTTATCATTCCATAAAAGTCTGCAAACACCAAACCTAGGGAAAAATTCTTTCAACAGCACCTTCGCTGTGGTAATGGCAGCATTATTCTTTGTGGGATACGCCTCTATCCATTTACTGAAGGCACATACCACCACCAAGACATACTTTAAATTGTTGCAGCGTTCAAGCTGAATATAATCCATTTGTAGAACTTCAAATGGTGCAGTTGGTGTAGCAAACCCTCCTGCAGGAGTTCGTGTCCCTTTTCTAGGATTGTATTGTAAACAGATCAAACAAGACTGTACTACTCTCTTAGCTGTACTGGAAATTTCTGGATGATCCCAAACTTGCGTAAGCAACTTCGTTATTGTTGAAGCTCCAACATGTGCCAGCCCTTGAGCCATCTGAACCATAGGTTGTGCAAAAGCTATAGGCAATTTCCAATTATCCATCTGCTTATTCCGCCAACAGCCCTCATCATCCAATTCTCCATCTTCAGACCATTGCTCACGTTCTTTCACAGAAGCAGTTTTTGTATATCTAATACATCTTGTCCAGCATTATGCCAAAGTTCAGCTTGTGACTTCACTACATACATAGAAGTAGTACTTCACTGCATCGCAGTCTCACGTGCTATGTGGTCTGCAAGAGCATTACCTTGCCCTATCTTATCGGTCACTTTCTTATGTGCACTACATTTCACAATAGCTAGTTTCTTTGGATATGTCAATGCAGTCAAGAGGTTATGCACTAATTCTCCGTGCATTATCTGCATCTCGTGGGATGTGAGAAAGCCTCTCTCCTTCCAAAGCAAACCAAAATCATGAGCCACTCCAAAAGCACAGCGGCTGTCTGTGTAAATGTTCACACATAAGTCAGTACTAAGCTCACATGCTCGTGTCAAAGCTATTAGTTCAGCTGCTTGAGCTGACTTCTGTGGTATACGAGCTGTCTCCACTACCGTGTGTATTGCGGTGATTGCATATGGAGCTGAGGTCGTACCATCCGGCAACTTCAAACAAGACCCATCAACCCACAATTCCCCGTCTACATCTAGAAGTGGCGTATCTTGTAAATCAATCCGACCCTTTGTCTGTTCTTCGGTAAGGAATATACAATCATGTTTTTCTTGTGACTGAGGCTGAGTCACCGGATATGGCAACAAAGTGGCTGGATTTAATGTTGCACATCTCTTCAGTGTAATGTGAGGAGCCAACAATGTCAACTCATTACCCGTTATACGGGCGTTAGTTAAATGTTGTGTCTTTGTTTGATTTAAAAGAGCATCAACCGCATGGGGTACTAACACCAACAGCTCATGTGACAAAACTATCCCTTCACTCTGACGTATTGACACAGCTGTTGCCGCAACTGAACGAAAACACCCAGGCAACGCTCGAGCGACAGGATCAAGTACTGCTGAAAAATATGCACAGAGACGCTGCTTATCGCCATGTGTCTGTACTAAAACTGACAATGCACATCCATCTTTCTCATGTACGTAAAGTGCAAAAGGCTTCATGTAATCTGGAGTACCTAACACTGGTGCTGAACAAAGGGCTTGTTGTAGCTGCCGGAAAGAAGTCTCACATTCATCTGTCTATGGGAGGGGCATTGGAGTATCTTTAGTCAAAAGTGCTAGCAAAGGTTTGACAATGTGTTAAAACCCTAATATCCATTGCCTACAAAAAGAAGTAAGACCAAGAAATGCCCGAACATCTTTCTGAGTAGAGGGTACTGGTGTGTCTAAATTTGCTTGAATTCGATCTGATGTAAGTGCACGGCCCTCCTTAGACAAAAGGTGACCTAAATAGGTTACCTTTGGTCTACAATATTGCAATTTCTTTCGTGACACTTTATGATGGTGTAAAGCAAGAAAAGTAAGTAAAGACAAAGTGCACTTTTTACATTGCTCAGGGGTATCAGCCACCAACAAAATATCATTGACATATTGTATGAGAGCCACACCTTCAGGCAAAACAAAAGAATCAAGTTGTCCAAAGTCATAGTACAAGAACTAATTGCTCCCTCAACTTCCTCATAAAAGGCGGCTGTATTTTCCCGCGGGTCAGGTAATGCTGTTTTAAGTGCCATTACATCTGCCCTACTCCAAGGAGTATACACCCAATTATAATTAAAATAACCCTTAGCATCAACAGAAGTTTTATCATCACTTGTACCCGATACTTTAGGAGGAACATATAAAGGCGCAGTCTCCCGCATTGGTTTCGCGTGAACTATCATAACCTTATCTGTTCCAAAGATGGAAGCTTGCACCCGCCGGTCTGAGATGTTCGTGCAACTACGTCCACGGCCCTTTTCTCCTCTCGCAAACGGTCTGCTGCAACACATAATTTCACCAAATGCCTGATTGCATCAGCCACCTGGGAGAAAACAAAAAGACCATCACGCATTTGCTTATGATCAGCTGCAACATCATCGGGCTCTAACTCATCAGAATATTTCCGAAATAGTTCAATAACTTTTGTGCCAAATGCCTCAGTAAAATATAGCTGCTACTTTTTCGTCCACCCTTTCATGTTATCTAAAAGTTCAGAAGCAGAGATAACGCTACAAATTGTTTTACGAGCAATAGATCTAAGCTCAGACGCACGGTCAGCAGGCAACATAGAGCGACTGTCCCACATCTTCTGTTGCTCCGAACTGGGTACCTTAGCTAACTCATGAGGGGCAGAAGGAACGACATACGGAGGTGGAGGGCGATCTAGTAACAATAAATCATCATGTGGTTTATTAAGGATAGGATAGAGAGGTTGCCTAACGGTTTATTGGCCAGTTACCTGTAATTTACATTCTTTCTCTTCTAGCTCCTTTAAGTCATTTATTTCTTTCTTTCTCATTTCCAATGCTTTCACATATACATTCTTCCGCTGCTCTTTCTCAAGCAAGGCTTGCTCACGCTTCACTCGTCCACGCACTTCTTTCTCCCACATTCGTACACAGTCAAACATATCTTGTCTAGACTTTCACTTACACATACATTGTTCCACATACTCAATCTTTCGCAAATCAAATGACCCATGCATAGGCCAACGTAACTCAGGATCCGCACGAGTGTATTTATTCCGTAATGTGCTGTACATTATAGAAGAAAGACCATGTTTAACATGCATATCTCTATTTGGCGTCCCCTCCGGGGGTGCCGGTTGCAATTCTTCCAGTCTCATATTGGTACCATTACAAAAGCAACACATCCTACGAAGTGCGCTAAAAACAGGCATGCCAGAAATAGTGCAGAATATACAATATTCTAATCAAAGTAGCACTTAAGGTGCCCTTCAAATCAAAATTAAATTGGAGAAAATTCTCCTCATTACCTGCCTATATAAATTGCAATTTATATATCAATTAAAAAGACACAAATTGACTAGTCACCCAAAACACGAGAGCCACAGTAAGTAGTGCTACACTACATTACCAAACAAAGGCATCAAAACCCACAGCAAGTGCCGTAAAACGTCTCTTACCAATCACAGGGTGTCCAGGTTCCAACTGCCAAGTTCTAAAATCGACCAAATGGTCACTGCATGACGAATGAACAAAAAGGATCTCAGTCGAGGACAGGCGCCACCTGGATGGTCAAGTCAGAAAGAAGGGAAAAACGCTGTGGTTGCCAAGACTCGGGTCTCCTCAGGCATTGATCGTCCGCAGGGAGATCCCAATCCTTCATCGCGACCAATCCGTTGGGCATCCGAGTCACCGATGAGTCCCTGTTCGGGCGCCAATTTGTTGAAGTAAGCCTCAGCAAAGCCTACTAGTGCAAGGGGTTCACCTTTCTCTGCACAAAGTCCTCAGACCATGTAGGAAGAAGTTGGCACAGAAACTGAAATAAAAGACAAAAGTTTATTAACCTCATGAGGTGGTACTAGAGTTCAAACAGCACCCTTAGGTAATGTCTGAAGTAGCACACTGAAATGAGAGAGCATGGTCTTTTTATACCCACGCAGGGGCTAAAAGGAGGTGGTACAATTATAGAAGCAAGACTTGTTTACATGTAAGGTCATGTGGAAAATACACAGTCGACAGGTAGGAGGAGCTAACAGTTTTCAAGGACTAACAGCTGCAGACCTTACTGAGCATGTGCGAAAGTGGGAGATGCTAAACATAACTTGTCACTAGGCAGATTTCAAAAGTAGTTAACAGAAAGGTAGGACAGAGCACATGGTGAGCACATGGCAGCATGTGGCAGAGAAAATGGCTGCCATGAATACAAAATGGATTCCGCGAAATGTTCACAATAGTTACTAAATACAAGATGTCTTCTGCTAATGCTTAATCTAATCGCTGCTAAACTACAACACACGGGCCCAGCACATTACATCACTCACAACAACAGACAGCACCATTCAAGGGCCCATCAATTTAATTTGCTCACATGCCTGACCAACAGCAAGTCACTATTCACACACCACTAGCCAAGCACCAGCTCACACACACTACTAGCCAGGCTCCAGTCCACACACACCACCAGCCAAGTGCCAATCCACACACACCGCCATCAAGTGCCAGTTCACGCATACTGTCAGCCAGGCACCAATCCACGCACACCACCAGCCAAGCCCCAGTCCACACACACTGCCAGCCAAGCACCAGTCCACACATATTGCCAGCCAGAACCCAGTCCACTCTCAGCGGCATCACATTTTCTTTTAACAAAAAATAAAACACCAACTGTAAGTAAATAAGTAAATACAAAACTACAAATACAAAATCTCTAACTAAATACATGATACTAACGCCAACTGTGAAATTGAACAAAAAATATAAAACAATATAGAACAGACAGTTTATTTTTATGCTCACAGTAGCTCCCAAAAATGTTTTTGGGCACATTACATTCTGAAAAAAGTGGGGAGCCCAGGATTAGAAGGACAGTTGGGGCAGTACATATGACTCTCCTGCCCGCACCTCTTCACATACATAGTCTACATCACCTACTGGGAGAGTCATTTTTAGGCATGGAGGAACGTGATCAGGAAAGTTGTGATCTTTCAATCTAGCCACATCCTTCACCACTCCAACTCTAGGAACATTTGTCTGTACTATAACAAAGCTGCCTATCACAGTATCCTGAAACTGAACAAGTGTCATCTTGGACTCTGGAGAACAATCCTTAAATACAACAAAAGCATTAAAGGTTATTAGGTGGAAAAGATGAATAGCCAACTTCTTATACCAAATGTAAGCCTTACGAATAGCAATGTCAGGTTCCAAACTCTGATCTACTCTATCACCATCACCCATGTGGGTATTATAATCTAAAATGCATACAGGTTTGCACACTTCAGCAACCTGACTGCAAACAGTCACAGGTGAAGTACTTTCATCATGGATGGTAGTCAGCATGATGACATCTCTCCTGTCTGCAAAATTCACAGGTAGAAGTTTATCACTACACAAGGCACTCTACTGTCCACTGTCAGTTTTTTTTACAAACAAGCTCTCTTTGGTAACCGTTATGGTTAGAGTGGCTTGTGCCACAAGCAACAGTGTCCACTTTGACCAATTCCCTGAACAACTGCACACCAATGTAGAAGTTATCTACTTATAAATGGTGACCTTTGTTAAAACATCCTCTACCAAGTTCTCACACAATCTTCTCACTAACTACAAAAGTGGATGGAAAACTAGGAGGGGTCAATACTGGAATCCTTACCAGTGTACACCCTGAAATTATGGACTTATCCAGTCCTACTCTCAGACAACATATGCCTCTTAATTCCATAATGTGCCTCTTGCTAGAAATGTACTGCCTAAAAACCAAATGGCCCTTGAACAGGACCAAAGACTTGTTGACAGTTATTTCTTTCGCTGGAACATAGATCTCTGAAAAACAATCTTAAGAGTGATCAAAAACAGGCTGAATGGTAAAAGATGGTCACAATCAGTGTGATCTTGTGGCAACGCTAAAGCATTATCAACAAAATGCACCATCTGAAGCATGTAAATTAGCCTTGTCAACATTCTCATAAAAAAATACATCGTCCATAAACAACTGAAAGAAATTTATAGGCAAAAAGTTTTCAGTATTCACTCTACACCCTGCATCACTAGTTTAGACAGGTATCACCAGCTGCACCATGTTTGGGGCAACCCAGAATTCAGTTCTTCCAGTGGGAAGCCTTGCAGCCCCAGGCTACAGTCTGGTGCCTATTGCTGCACTATCAGCACATCAGTGTCCTCCTTTAAAAGAGGCACTTCCTGTGCACTGAGAGTGGCTTCATCATCAGATGACTCCTCTCGGACAGAATTTCACTGCAGAAACTTACACTTCCTCCTCTGCCTCAGATGCAGAGTCAGTCTCATAATCATAGTCAGAGGAAGATTAAAAAAGCATACCAACAACCTAAGCTAAGTGGTCATCTTGCGGCTCGTCATAATCCTTACTAATAAAATTAACTTGACAAATAAGTCAACAACCAACACTGTAAAATAAGTGGTAAACAAAGTGTGGCTTTATCACAAAGACCTATACACTCAAAAACAATACCACACCCTTGCCAGAGACAGCTAGACTCACCAGCACCTACTCTGCACAGACACAGAGAGCAGCAGCGATGTCCAACTAGAAAGGAAAATCAAAAAATAATTACTCACAAGACAACACAATACACATCGTGCACAACTGCAAGAATTTCACACACTTTAAAACAGAAACTAAACATGCTGCTATTATTATACTATTTACAAAAACACATTCATGCAGAGAAATGATAGTCACTTAGAGTAAATAGTACAAAAAATATTTTCTGACCTAACAAATGCAGCTACACAAACTGCAGATCTACCAGTGATGAAACTGTAAGCAGGAATCACAGCAAAAGGAAATCAAAAGCTTTGCACTAGAATAGAAAGGAGAAATAAAACATTGTAATCACAAATGCAAAATGACAAGAAATAAAACAGTTAGCATAAAATGCTATGTCACTACACAAATGCTAGCCCATACACACCGCCAACCAAGCACTAGTCCACAGACACCGTTAGCCGAACTCCAGAAACACACAAAAATATTCACTGGTGTCTAGTGGGTTTCTGCCCCTGGGTGGCAGATGGGCCTAAAAATATGTCCAAACTGCCACCAAGGGGGACAGAAAAATGGTAAAAAGTGAATAAAACACATACCCCTCCAACTGTGACAACCTTTGCCCAAGGGGTTGCCCCAAACCTAATATACAAAATCCCTAGTACTAGTTGGTTTTCTGCCCCCCACCGGGGGTGGGTCTCAAAGATAAGGTTGATCTGCTCCCTGGAGGACAGGAAATGGCCAAAAGTAATTTCAAATATGATTATCCCCCATTGGGGCGAACCCTTGTCCAAGGGGCAGGTCAGAAACATAATATAAAGACATCCCTAGTGCTAGTGGTTTTTCTGCCCCCGGGGGCAAATGGGCTTCCAAATAGAGCTGATCTACCCCCAGGAGGCAGAAAATGGCCAAAAGTAATTTCTAACACTATTAGCCCCCAAAAGGGTGGACCTTGCCCAAGGGGCCACCCCAAACATACTATAAAAAATCCCTTGTTCTAGTGAGTTCTTTTAAATAGGGCTGATCTGCCGCCAGGGGGTGGGGGCAAAAAGAATAGCCAAACCAATGCCTTTTTGTTTCAGAGCGACCCTTGTCCAAGGTGCTGCTCAACTGATAATACAAAAAACTCCTTAGCGCTAGTGGTGGCATTCCTGCTGCACGATCGCAACCCTTAGTGCTATCGTACCGCAGGAATGCCCTGCAGAGAAACATCAGGGGACAGGAAAAACTCTATCCAATTTGCCGATGCCTCTGTGCACAGTGGCCCTCCTCCCCTGACAGGAAACACCTACCTGCCCCGGCATTCGCTGGAAGCCAAATGACTTCCAGAGTGTCGGGCCTCTTTTGATGACATTGGCACATGCCTAGTGAGCTGAGGTCATTGGCTTGCCAAGGGGGGCATCGGATGAGCTTCTGCTGCCATCCCCTGTGGGGGAGTGAAAGTGGGCTGCCCACCAGAGAGCACCAGCACTTCCTCCAAGGGTAGGTGCAAGGGTGGAATGGTTCCGTTCTCAGCACACGCACACCGAGGCTGATGATGGAACTGTTCCTTCATCTGCATGCCAAAAATGTAATTGTTTGTGTGATTTAATTCGCTATGTTTGTTCATAGTTTTTGGGTCCGTTTTGTTTTAAATCCTTATTATCAGTTATGTACTTTTATGGTAAATGTTAATTTATTTTTTATTTATAGTGTTTAATATGTAGTTCGATACTTTTGAACATGACTTTATTTGAATATATATTAATTGATATTTAAAAAAGTTATATTAAAGTTTGTAAATTATGTAAATTTTTTCTAGCTCATATTGTTATGTATTTTGTCAAACTTTTTGCAGGTGAAGTTTAATTGTTTTGGTGATGTTTATAAAAGTTTCCTAACAATTGTTTAAATATTGTTTAATGTTTATTTGAATGTTTTAGTTAATCTAAAAAGTAGTTTTTAATGTTTAGTAATGCTAATGTATATATTTTGCCAATGTTATTGTAGCTGATGTTGTGGGATGCAATATTTTTTAACAACTCATATTTTTCTTTGAAGATAATGATATTTTTGCTTCTATTTTTTGATTTCGATATCAGTAAACATCAATATTTTTACCAATATTTGTAATCTCTATGTTAGACCTGACAGCCTTAGGGTGGTTACCCCTAACTTTTTTGCATGCCTCCCTCCACTTTTTGGACACTGTTTTTGCCAGTTTTAGGACTCCATTTCCCTACAGGGGATGGACTTTATGGTGGAGAATCACCCGGGGATTGACCACGCCAATGCTGATGGTCTGTCCAGATACTTCAGCCTTAGCGATAAAATCTCCCAGGAGGTTGGGTAGCTCTCCACACTTTCAGCTGGGGGGGACACATGTTAGACCTGACAGCCTTAAGGTGGTCATTCCTAACTTTTTTGCCTCCTCCCTCCACTATTTGGACACTTTTTTTCTGGTTTTAGGACTCTGCGCACTTTACCACTGCTAACCAGTGCTAAAGTGTATATGTTCTCTCCCTTAAAACATGGTGACATTGATTTATACCCAATTGGCTTATTTAATCTACTTGTAAGTCCCCAGTAAAGTGCACTACATATGCCCAGGGCCTATAGATTAAATGCTACTTGTGGGCCAGCAGCACTGATTGTGCCACCCACCTGAGTAGCCCTCCAACCATGCCTCAGGCCTGTCACTGCAAGGCCTGTGTGTACAGTTTCACTGCTACTTTGACTTGGCATTTAAAAGCACTTGCCAACCCTTAAACTCCCCTTTTTCTATATATAAGTCCCCCCTAAGGTAGGCCCTAGGTAGCCCATAGGGCAGGGTGCTATGTAGGTAGAAAGCAGGACATATACCTGTGTAGTTTATATGTCTTGGTAGTGTAGAACTCCTAAATTCGTTTTACAATGCTGTGGGGCCTGCTCTTTTCATAAGCTAACATTAGGGCTACCCTTATATACTGTTTGAGTGGTAGTTTCCGATCTGAAAGGAGTAACAAGATCATATTTAGTATGGCCAGAATGGTAATACAAAATCCTGCTGACTGGTGAACTGGATTTAATATTACCATTTTAGAAATGCCACTTTTAGAAAGTGAACATTTTTCTGCACTTAAATCCTTCCGTGCCTTTCAATCCACGTCTGGCTAGGTTCAGTTGACAGCTCCCTTGTGCATTCACTCAGACAACCCCAAACACAGGATGCTCAGTCACACTTGCACACATCTGCATATTGAATGGGTCTTAATGGGCTGGGACGGTGGAGGGCCTTACACTTACATGTCAGAGTACAGTAGCTTGCCTTCACAGAAAGGACTGCCACACCCCTTACTGGGACCCTGGCAGACAGGATGGAACTGAAAGGGGACCTTGTGCACTTGTG
The DNA here is from genome assembly GCF_031143425.1 of Pleurodeles waltl. Lineage (NCBI taxonomy): Eukaryota > Metazoa > Chordata > Amphibia > Caudata > Salamandridae > Pleurodeles > Pleurodeles waltl. Next base: position 1,055,542,897 of record NC_090440.1, read on the forward strand.
CGCCAATCTTTGAAGTCTCCCCCACTTGAAAGGCACATTTGGGTATTTAGTAAGGGTCTCTGGCCCTACCAACTCATACACTTCTGAAGTTAGACACTTCTGGACACGATAACACTGGAGAAGAAACCCTGAACCAGAACCTGCAACCTGCCAAGAGGAACTGCCTGGCTGCCCAAAGGACTCACCTGACTGCTTTTCTGCAAAGGACTGCTGCCATGCTGTCCTCTGGCTCTGCTGAGAAGTGCTCTCTAAGGACTTGGATCGAGCTTGCCTCCTGTTCCTTGAAGTCTCAGGACCAAAAAGACTTAGGCGGTCATTCTGACCGCGGTGGGCGGCGGTAGCCAGCCGCCATGCGGTCACCGCCATTTGGCCGCTCCGCGGTCAAAAGACCGTGGAGGCCATTCTGGCTATCCCGCTGGGCCGGCGGGCGCCCGCCAAAGGAGCACCCGCCGGCCCAGCGGGAAAGGCCCTGCAACATAGAAGCCGGCTCCGAATGGAGCCGGCGGTGTTGCAGGGGTGCGACGGGTGCAGTTGCACCCGTCGCGATTTTCACTGTCTGCTATGCAGACAGTGAAAATCATGCTGGGGCCTTGTTAGGGGGCCCCTGCACTGCCCATGCCAGTGGCATGGGCAGTGCAGGGGCCCCCAGGGGCCCCACGACACCCGTTCCAGCCATCCTGTTCCTGGCGGTAACAACCGCCAGAAACAGGGTGGCGGGAAGGGGGTCGGTATCTCCATGGCGGCGCTGCTTGCAGCACCGCCATGGAGATTCAGCCCAGACAGGGGAAATCCGGCGGGAAACCGCCGGATCCCCTTTTCTGACCACGGCTTTACCGCCGCGGTCAGAATGGGCAGGGAAGCACCGCCAGCCTGTTGGCGGTGCTTCTGTGGTCATCCACCCTGGCGGTCGATGACCGCCAGGGTTGGAATGACCCCCTTAATCTCTGCAAAGAACTCCTTGTGCAATGAAAATCGATGCACAGCCTGCAAGAAACAACGCACAGCCTGCATCGCAGTGAGAAAATCACTGCATGCCAAACTGGAACAATGCAGCCTGACTTCCCAATGAGGAGATCAACGCAGCACCAGCGCTGCGACCAGAACTTCGACGCACGGCCTGCTGGATCGACACAAAGCCGACCCGGAATGACTAGCCCGACTTCGTGAGAGGAATTGACGGATCGCCTACTGTGCAACATAAATTTCCAAGCATCGCCCACCGGTTCGACTTATCTCCTGTGACTTCGTCCTGCGTGCCCAGTATTTCCACGCATCGTCCCCGGGGCGTCCGAAAACCCTGCAACCCAAAGAGGATCCAAGTCCGCGCACCACGCATCGTCTGTGTGCAGCCAGAGAAAACGACGGACACCTCCCCGTTTTCCATGCATCTCCTCCTCTGCGGTCCCTTGCGGAGAATTTGAACGTAAAGCAGGTACTTTGTGCTTGCAAAAGACACTTGTTGCTTTTTAAAGACTAAATACACTTTATATAATTTGACAGTGATATTTCAACGTATGCTTATTGATTCTTGAACGTTTTTGACCTGCATTTAACCAGACAAATATTATATATTTTTCTAAAGACTGTGTGGTGTACTTTTGTGGTGCTATACTGTGTTACTGCATGATTTATTGCACAAATACTTTACACATTGCCTTATAAGTTAAGCCTGACTGCTCAGTGCCAAGCTACCAGAGGGTGGGCACAGGATAATTTGGATTGTGTTTGACTTACCCTGACTAGAGAGAGGCTCCTTGCTTGGACAGGGGGTAACCTGACTGCCAACCAAATACCCCATTTCTAACACTCTATATTTATAGTTTTATTAGTTAATTATAGGAACACAGTGATTGTGTTGTGTTAACAATATTTAATTTCTGATATTTTTGTGTATCAATATTGTGTGCATCAATTTTATGTCAGTGATCCACAACGGGTTATGTTCTGTATTGTAGAAAATAGGTTTCCACCAATGGATTGCTGGAGCTATGTGTAAGGGAAAGTCTTAGAAGGGATGAAATACTCTAGAATGCATCGGGTGGCAGGAATTAGTAATGCCATTCCTTCAGTAGCCTTATGAATGATTTTTGAGTGCAGCTAGTCTCATAATACATCACTTATGTTTATGCGCTGATTTGGGCCTGTGTATCTGAGACAAAACTTGCCAAAAGTATTTATGGCAAATATGGTAGGGCACAGTATATGCCCTACTGAAGATGTTGCAGAATTTAGTTTTGTTTGGTGGATGGATTTTTGGGCATAAAAGCTATTAAATGTTTAAACTTCAGTTAAAGGATTACATACTCCACCCACCAAATCAATAAAGGGTTGGAGGTAATGACCAAAGATGACTCTAGAAATTCACATTGGAATGTTGCATAATTTTTTTGATGTCAGGAAGATGTTTGGGGAAGATATTAGCTATTTACAAAATAATTTAGTTAGGTGGGTTCTAATTGAAAACCGGCTTTCAAATATCACAGTATTCTCCAATTATCTTGATGCATGTTGACAGTGCAGAACGTAGTAAATTATAGATTTGTAAACACGTTTTTGTCTAGGTTGGGAGCAAACCACAGAATGGCTCCTTGACAAAATAGTATTTTTGACTGAGCAGTGTCTTAAAATGTCAAAATCATTTTCCCAGCACCACTGAGCTTGATTTCAACTTGATGATTTTTCTTTATTTTTGTTCGATTTTTCTCTGTTTAAAGGACAATACATTGTGGCAATATCTCATCACATCTGCAGCAGATTTTGTGTGGATCTCTCAAACTGGTGATGGTATTAGCTGTTCACCTAGGATAAGAGGCCTTTCCTCACAGGGCTTTTATTTCTAATAGGTAAGTAGATTGAGTTAATCAAATTGTATGTATATGGAAGACGCTTTCTGAAATTATTCATATTGAGTTCAAAAATAATTTTGGAAGAATAAAGTTTTCATAAAAGTCTGTGATATGATGTCTGTAAACAATGTGTTACATTGTGACGTAGTGGCTAATGTTAGTGAAGGGGTGAATAATCCTTAAAAAGCATATAGAATTCTGATTGTATGAATATGCATGAATATGTAGTGAGATTACAGTTTACGTAATACAACTCTTTTTCATTTGTTATGGCATTTGTGAGGCCAACTATGCATTATTCCACCTGCAAAATTTGAAGTTTCATTGCTCAACATTCATAGGACATCATCAGGACTGTTGTTATTATTTTGAAACATCATTTGTGAAAAAGTGCATTAAATTGAAGTCAGACATTGTTCAGTCAAAATTTCACTACACTCTTTGGTCTATGAAAAAACAAAAAAAACAAAAGCATACAAGTGTAGAAGTAACATTGTTCCAAATTAAATTGAGCTTGGTGCACAGTCAATCTGTGTTGCTGTAGATATAATTTTGAAAAGACCCTATGTAATTGGAAGCCCCCAATGATAACTAGAAAAGAGTAAAGTATGTGTGGGTCTTGGAACATAATAAGAGAAACAGCTGACGCCAGATGTTGAATTGTCATGCTTACAAGTCGTTCAGGTGGTGTATAGTGATTTGTGATTTCCAAAAGAAATTTGGATTCTGAAGACTATGGGACAGTGCAGATAAATCAGGCTGAGGTGCTTCCAGCCAACCAAGGTGATGAGACAGAGAAAGATTTTAATTTTTTTCAAATTGCACACTGTATGAGTTTTTCAGTAAAATGAATATGTGTAAAAAATATAAATATAACTTCTCTTGTGCAAGTATATATTCAGTGCAGTGAGGGACATATATGCTCAGAAAGGTGTTGGCTTTCCTTAGGTACTAGAAGAATAAAGCAACTAGACTCCTACATCAGAGATTATGTTTTCAAGTAATTCTTCCAAATCTTAATAGCATACTCTATGATATGCATAAAGTGAACAATACATGTGAACAAAAGACATATGTAATAGCTTAGAAAATCCCCCTCACAAGATGAATTGAGAAATGGAGAGAAGTGAGGGTTTTCAAGTGCTTGTATCTTAAGTTATTTTATTAATATTCCAGAGCTGCTTGTTAATAATGTTGCTGGTGATTGGCTACCATGCTTGTTGGAGTCAGCCAACTACAATGACAGTAAGCAAAAGTCAGATTCTTTATTGACAAAAAAATATGTTTTGTTGCTGGGTTGTAATTAATGTTGAGGGCCTATTCACAAACTGCATGTTGTGGTGTGTTGAGTGGTACTACAATAATACTATGTATATGCTACAAAAAGATATTCACATTTGTTGTGTGGTGGTCTCTGTTCTAAGTGCTGAGATCTCTGCACATATTGGCATATGTTTTTATAGTAAATGTGAGAGTGGCAGGAGAATGGCTGAAAAATGGGGAATACTTACTACTAAATGGGAGAGGTGCAGGGAAAAGCAAAGAGGACTTATGGGAGGGCTAAGGAGGAGTGAAGGGAGAGACAAAACCCCACTCACAACAGAATAGGGGCGTGATTGAAGGTTTAGCAGGCAGGTTACTCGGAAGGAAACATGCAGAATATTTTCTTCAGCATTCACAAACTGAGCTTTTTAAGTTACCACAGCTGCATAGGACCCAAAAGAGTAGTACATGTACTACAGCTCAGCCTTGGAGAACGTCCAGCACCCCACATGGTCAACGAATAGTGCAAGGACAGAAAAGGCACCAATTTATTATTATGCCACAGTCACTGGCAGAAGGACAAAGGGTGGCAAGGTATTTCTATGCTTTTGTCTACTTCCTTTGTGTGCAAAGTATCATTGAGTGCACCCATGTGACACTTCAGCCACATCACCACATAGCACACCTTTGACTAAACAAACACTGCTGGCAGTCCATCAACATGCAAGCTGTCTGAAGTGCCATTGGCTGCTTCACTGACTTACACACTACCTTTGTTGAATGTATACACAACAGCTACATTTTCTGACAGTCTCCTCGTGCACTTTGCTTGAATACTGGAGATTTCAGTGACCTCTGGCTTGCATCAGCACCTCACACTAGAGCTGCATGTGCATCTGGGGTTGGCATCTCTAACATTTTTGAATCACTACAACACAATACATACCTATGACACTCTCATCCACTGCATGTTTGTAGGCATGATGCATAAATGTACTTGAGGAGTATTGGATTCTCTACTGATAGTGTTCCCCTGCCTCTACTTTTAGATGGTTCAGCATCATCATCCAGCACAAGGTCCCCAGTACATAGAGCTTTAATGTGCATTACTGGGCAAATAAATAATAATGTTGGCATCAAAGGAGCATAAAGATAAATAAAAAAACTAAGATTTGGTACATGAATAGAATTATAATGCCTCAACATTGTGAACTCATCAGCTCCAGCCACAGTGATTTTGTTTGTGGAGATCCTCAAGAGGTCAGTTGCTTGACCTGTGTCCTTGTGGTTGGAGTTTCCAAAGTATCTCCAAAATCAGCATTTAAAAAGATCATAATTATGTTAAATGGGCATTGTTAATCTATAAAAATCAACATGATCACATATTCTGACACATTAGAGATGCAGCCAAGAAAGAAAAACAAAAAAACCCTAATAAAACGTCTTTCAACAGTTGCCATACTAAAATTTAAGAAAGAGATAAGAAAAACCAAGAAAAGAGAGCTGGCTGAAGGAATTGAAGGGAACTCCAACTGCAGCAAAGAATATTTATCATCAAAGATTTCACCACACCCACAGCCTCTGTCACCAGCATTACCCCCTCTCAAGAATTCTGCAATGACCTATCCAACATCTTCCACAGCAAAATCAAGAATATCTACAGCAACTTCATACATCAACCAGATTCCAGCAAACCTATCACCAACTTGCCCATTACCAATCAAGACAATCACCTGATCAGATAGAAGACCTTCACTAGCGAAGACACAGTCATAATCATGTGGACCATCCAGTCATACCACTTCAGCTGCGTGGGAGGAGGTGAGTGGTGCAAGCAACTGCACTCACAAAACAGTGCCGGCAGGCCAGCACTTCTCCTTCCCAAGCGTAACTCTCACTTGATCCTTCAGTGCCGACCTGTTGGGGAATTTTTCTAGCTATTTCCCTTGGGGCCATCTTCCAGCACAGTCTTTTTTCCACAATCCTTCTGTAGCGATTCTGGAGTCCTATGTATCAGCCCAACCAAAGATGTCTGCCACCATTCCAGCTCACATACCATCCGAAACAGCTCTTGTAATTCTGTTTTCTCTTCCTGGGTTAGGCCTATTTAAGGGAGGTTCTTCCTGACTTCCAGTGCATCGCAATGCTTCGAGCATCGTCATTGTGTTCTCTCGCTCCTGGATTTAGCTTTCAATGGTGTTTTTCAGTTTCCAGCTTTTTCCAGTACTTCACCCTTCAATGTTCCTGTGCTTGGTCAACACTGTTTCACAGTCTGGCTGAGTCACCTTGTCCTTTGAGCCTTGGCATCTTCTTTTGGGAATGCCATCTTCTTAGGAGGTTTTCACAGGCTGATTTTTTGCTACTTAGGGGTCCTTCTGGAGGGCACTTTTCTGCTTGGCACTCACAAGTGTCTGCTGAAATGTGGTTACTGGAAGGTGTCACCCTTATCCCTGGAATACAAAGATCTGGATGAGCAGACACTGAACCCACTTGAAGGAACCCATCACAAATCTTAGTTGTGGCAGATTGTGATGCCCACAATCCAGTCTAGAAGTCGAGGAGATGAGCCATGATAAAATAGAGCAAGCCCAAATGCCAGTCAAGTTGGTGCTCCCTGATCAAGCCCAGTCTTTGATGCAGCAAACACAAGAAGTACAGTAATTGTGCACTGAAAATCTTGCATTACACCAGGTTATAATCTGCAGAGCATCTGATATACCAATACGAGCTTCACCGATCCCACATTTCTCTGGAGATCTACACAAGTTAAAAAGGGTTTTTGGATTCATTAACCATGTACTTTGCCTTCTGCCAGCACAATTTGCTCAAGACTGCAAAAGGGGGCTATCGGACTGGTGCCTTATCTGGGCCAGCACTAGCATGGGGGACCCCCTTGGTAACCACTGAAAGTCCAAGCCTGTCAGATAATGCCTCTTTTTTTAACCACCTTCAAATGAATGTTTGAGAGGCCAGATCTAGAGTGCTCAGATGAAGAGGTGCTCTGTGAGATCCAGCATGGTAAGCAGGGCATTCTCTCTTACACAACCAGATTCCACCAACTAGCTATTGAAATAGGCTAGTTTGAGTGAATTTTAGTACCTCAGTTTTAACGAAGCTTGCAGAAAGAAATGAAGGGTGAGTTAGTCCATTCTGTGTGGGCCATTTCCTTTGTGAAATTATGGACCAAGCTCTCATGATTGAGCACCGGTTGAGGGAATGTCAGATGGAGAGATGAAGGTCTTGGATTTCACCAGAAATAAAAAGAACTTGGTCCGTGCCTGTGAGATCCGAAGATACCCTTGATCCCTCAGGAGTCTCCTTCAGGGAGGCACCAATGCAGATAGGATCAGCTGGTGCTTCTCTCATAGAGTCTGAATGGGCACAACACAGAAAGAATGGGTTGTGCATGTATTGTGGATCCCCAGTTCATTTGATTTGTAGTTGCCCTCTGTGTCTCCCAACTTCTATTGAGAAATACCAGATCTGTCCCTTCTGAGAGGTAAAACAGTGGGTTAAATCAAATCCCTTTCACCAGTGTTTCTAGAGACATTCAGTCCTCACTTTTCAATCTACCGTTTCATGTAGGATTGCCCAGTGGAAATATTTTGAAGGTATCAGCTCTCCTGGATTGTAGTGCCAGTGGGCTATATGTTGACAACTCCCAGGCCACAAGGCAAGGGCTAACACATATTTCTAAGGATTCACCAAAACAAGTATATACTGTGGATGGCAGCCCATTAGTGTCTGTGCCCGTAGTCAAGATGACAACACCATTGTGATTAGTCTTTGGTTCCCATCAAGAGAAGATTTCTTCTGATAGACTTACCTCCCCTAATTATACCATAATCTTAGGAGTACCTTGGTTAACTTGATACAATCCTTACATCAGCTGGGAGATTCGTACCATTTCTCTCTCCTCTAATTTTTTTCATACACACTGCTATCCAAATGGAGGATATTAGACCCCTTAAGAGTTCACTCCAGGCCTAATTCCTGAAGCCTGAGTGATAAATTCCATTTAAGGAGTACAAGCCTTGTGCCATCATCATGCAGATCTCCTTGAAAAATGCAAGGAAATAGTACTACCTCCACATAGAGACTAAGATTGCGCAATTCTGTTTGAACCTTGAGCTACTGTGCCTTTTGTATTCACTGACTGACTCTGAAAATGAGATCCTTAAATAATATTTGGAGGACAATTTACAGAATGGTCTCATCAGATGATCTTCTTTCCTTGTTGGAGCCTCGATGTTTTTTACTCAAGATATCCAACTAATAAAGACCCTGTACAGACTATTTCGTTCTGAACAAAATTACCATCAAGGATCTTTATCCTCTTCCCCAAATCAAAAACATTATGGAATCTGTAAGAGGGTCTCAAATATTCACCAAACTTGATCTACGCTGAGCTTTTCACCTTCTCTGTATCAACAAAGGAGACAACAAGCATTTAGAACACCATTAGGCCACTTGGAATATCAGGCCATGCCCTTTGGTTTGAGCAATGTCCTATCAATTTTCCAGCGATTCATGGATCACATTTTTTCTGACATTCTAAACCAATTTGTTGTCATTTTTTTTTCAACAGCCTGATATTTGTCAAACATCCACCTGTATATTATTTGCATGTGTGTCAGGTGCTTGGCAGACTTTGTCCGAACAAATTAAGTTGTAAACCTGAAAAATTTGACTTCCATCTTTCCGAAATTTGATACCTTAGATCCTGACTGAAGAGCTAACGAGTATCAATGGATCCTAAAAATATAGCCAAAATACTAGATTGGTCAGCCATTTATAATGTCAAAGAGACTCAGTGATTCCCTGGTTTTGACAAACTTTGATTGAAAATTAATTGGAAATTTTGATCTCCTCACCAGTAATTTCACGGATCCTAGGAAAGATATGCTGCAGCACTTTTGCTGGGATCATCATGCTGACACTGCCTTCCGGGAACTAAAACAAGCCTTCACTCAGGCACCCATTCTTTGGCATCCTCATCCTTGCATAAGTTCATAGTTGAGAAAGATGTCTCTGCTAGAGCTATAGTTGTAGTCCTTTTGCAACTTCAACAAGATGATGGGTTGGCACATCACATCTTTCATCTCTTCCATACCTTGAATGATTCTGAGAGGAACTACTTAGTTCTGGAAAGAGAACTTCATGCTGTGAGCCTAGCCTGCTCTGAATTGAGACATCTGTTAATGGTGGCCCAATAGTACATTTTGATCAGAACAAACCACAGAAACTCACAGCATCTCAGAAATATGCAGTGTAAAAACAGCAGACAAGCATGATGGGCATACCAGGCTCGCAAAACATTCTTGCTGATGGTCTCTCACGCAGATATCTAGACACCCAAACAACGTTCCACTAACCAATTCTTCCTTCCAATAAAATCATCAGAGTACAAGCTGAACATGCCAAAGTACCTCAAGGCGAATGGGACAGGATACAAAGGAGTCTACGTAAACAAAGACTTTTTTTCTTGAAAGGAAAGGCTCTGTTCATTCCAAATAGAAGATTAAGCTCTGAGTTTCTCAAGATATGTCATGATTCCCCTGTAGCGGGGCAGTGGGGAAGTAAAACCACACTAAAACCGATTAGCCCATCCTTCTGGTGGCCTAATGGCTGTCACAATACTGAACAAGAGTATGGGAAGTCTTTCCCTGTTTGTGCTCAAAACAAAAACTTCCCATGCTGGTCCACCTGGTCTTCTTCAACCTTTGTGTGTACCTCCTGAGCCTTGGCACATTGCTTCTACAGATTTTATTGTGGCTCTACCTCTTACTGAACGTCAAAAAGTGGTGACTGATGATTCTTTTTCTAAGATGGACAATTTCATAGCCTAAAAATCCTTGCCTTCATTATTTCTGATCATGGACTTCAGAAGTATTTTTGTAAGTCACTCAAAACTGAGGCTGCCCTTTTTTCTGCTTTCCATCCTCAAACCATCAGGCAGACTGAAGGACTGAATCAAGGCCTTGAACAGAACCTTTAATGTTTTGTAATACTACCCTAAGTCATTGGTTTTCCTATTTGCATTAGCTGAGTTCTCCTACCACAATGTTATACATGCTATACATAGTACAACTCAAACCTCTCCTTTTTTCTGTCTTCAAGGGTTTCATCCAAAATCTTAAATTTTTCATCTCTATTCCCTGGTCCAATACCTGCTGCAGCTGTTTTTTTATTCATTTATGATCGGTAAAACAGAAATTCTCATCTAATCTTCAGAATACCAAACAGAGGATGGAGTGCTATGATAATTATCATTGCACTCCTTCTCTTTATTACTAAATTGGTGACAAGGTCTGGCTCTCTTGTACATTTTTGCCTTCTTGTCGTTCATTTACTTAGTTCCATCCCTGATTTTATAGTCCTTTAATGATCATTCATGTTGTTAATCCTGTGACCTTCAAATTACAGTTATCACTGTCCTACTCTACAATACTGACCCTTACCTCTGTATTTTTTCTCAGCCTCTGCTTGTGTTGGTGAATGATATTTCTGAATTCGAGGTTCAGGGTATTCTTGATTCCCATTTTTTCTGAACAAAGGTGTAATCCTCTTTCACTGGAAACGTAATCCTCCTAGTGAGTGCTCCTGGGAGATGCGAATACTGTTCATGTTTCCATTCTGGTTTGTCACTTTTTCCATTGATTTGCCTGAAAATCCCAGATGCCTCAGGAGGGGGGCATGCTATTGTATACCTCCTGATTGAAGCAAGTTGATGAAATTAATTGCCTTCTTGAGGCACAAGCAGAGATACACAGAAGCATCTGTCGGACAGAGCTTCTCTCTCCCATACTTACCTCATGTTTGGACTGTTGGAGCTTGCCTGTCAGGGGACTTACCTAGCTACAGGAGGGTACTGGAGTGATGCTGGAGACTTACGTATCAGCCAATTCCAAGATGGCCCCCATAATTCCAGCTCACATACCATCCTAAACAGTTATGGACCTGTTCTTGTGAATCTGTTTCCTCTTTCTCGGTTAAGACTGTTTAAGGGAGGTTCTTCATGTCTTCGAGTATGTCGCAAAACAAATTGTTCTTGTGGTGTTTTATTGCTCCTGGGTTGTGCTTTCTGCTGTTTTTCAGTTTCTAGCTTTTCCAGAACTTCACACTTCCTTGTTCCTGTGTCCAGTCATCATTGTTTCGCAGTCTGGCCGATTCATCTTATCTACTGAGCCTTGAACACTGGCTTCCAAGGAGATTTTTGCCTGCTGTTTTTTTTCCTCCTTGAGGCTCCTTCTAGAGGGCACTTTTCTGATGGGTGCTCACAAGTGTTGACAGTAATGTGACTATCAGAAGGGGTCACTGTTATATCCGGCATACCAAGATGTGAACAAGGAGACTCAGAACTCACTTGGAGGACCCCATCAGATCTCTTAGTTATGACGCATATACTCTGGGGCCCCATTGGTGCCTTGCCTCCATAACGTTAGTGCATCAATCAGCAGACGCCTCACCCACATCACGAACATCTCCATCACCTCTGCCATTTTCCCAGAAGCCTGAAAGCAGGCAAGCGTCAACATCCTCCTCAAAAAACCTTTGCCGACCCAAGCCAACTGGCCAGTTTCTCGCCTATCCCCCTGCTTCCCTACTCAGAGAAAGTAATTAAAATGGCCACCAACAAACAACTCACAAGTCACCTCAAACTGTACCACCTATTAAATAACACACAATCAGGCTTCAGAAAGAACTACAGCACATAAACCACACTCATTGCAGCCACCAAACGTATTAAGAGCATCCTTGACCGAAGATAAAGAGCTGCCCTTATCCTGCTTGACATCTCTGCAGCATTTGACACAGTCCACCACAACACTCTCATCAGAAGGCTTCACAAGTGTGGTATCCAAGGAGCAGAGCTCAACTCGATCTGCTCCTTCATTACAAGGAGAACCCAAATGCTAGACTGTCACTTTTCCCATCTGAGGCCAAGAAACTTGTATGAAGAGTACCCCAGGGTTCATCCCTCAGCCTGAGCCTTTTCCATAACTATATGGCCCCACTTGCCAACATCATCAGGTCTCAAGCAATCTCTATCATCTCCTTTGCAGATTTCACCCAACTCACCCTCTTTCTGATGAACAAGACAGTCACCAGAATCAACTTCACCAACTGCATAACCCTGGTAGTGGAAAGCATGGAAACCAATTGTTTGAAACTGAACTATGACAAGACAGAATTACCAGTCTTTGGAAAGAAGATCTCTAAGTGCCAAAGCTGATTGTGTGGGGAGTTGTGGATTGGGCTACAACACCGATCCATGCATGAGTTTTATTAAAATTATGATTATATTAAAGGGTATTAATAGGCATGCCAAAGTTACATTTTAATACAATAGAAACCATGCTAAAACACATTGTCAAATATAGTGGAAGAGTTTTAAAAAACAAGTGATAGAAGTTCTCTGTAGTGTCTTAAACAGATTGGTAGCATAAAGACATACCTGTGTGTAGGTAGTTTGCATTGCAAAATCTGCCTTGTTTTTTGCCCGTTTACATTTGCAATAACTTCTGGCCCAGCTGAAGCGACGAATCAACTCATAATAGTGGCTGCATGAAAAAGAGAATAACAAAAAAATAACATACAGCATGTAGGAATTTACAGGACTTGTGTGAGAGTGTTTTTGAGGAATATGTGATGTGTGTCTAACACTGCAGTCTTAGAGAAGGACAAATGTGGATGTGTAATAGAAGGTTTGCATTTAGTGAGAAAGAGGGAGAGAGAGAGAGAGAGAGGGGGGGGGGAAAGAATGAGAGACATAGAGAAGGAAAGTAGTTTAGAATTATACTTGGACCCACATTCTGAAACCTGAAAAGAAATAAAGCAGATCCTATTGTGTAGGCAGTGATTATATTGCAGGAAGAGAATGAGCATCAGCGTGCTTGATTTGTTTCAAGTGCATCTAATTGATGTATTCCCTTTCCATGTGGAGGTCTCTGCCCTAGCTGTTATGGTCTCTGCCCTTGGTGCAGGGGTCAATACACTGAATTAGGAGTGCTTTCAAAGTGTTTTGAATGTAAAATGTGTTGGTAAATTTACTTGTAGTGAATGTACAGTTTTAAATTAAACAGTATGCATTGTCCTTCTGTAATAATAAATCATTTCTGCATTCTGAATGTGAGGATTCTTTCTGAAGACAATTAGACTTTTTTGATCGGATGAGTTTTCTGTAAAAATTTCAGATTTGTTATAGCCATCCATTTGTTTGTAGTTACACAAAATAAAAGTAGTCCTTTATTTTCTAATAACTTTGAAAACTTAATTTTAGATCATGTTAGGTCTAAACTAAGCACAATACATAAAAGTCATTTTCTAAGCGGTATGTCAACAGGGGACTTTCCAGTCATTTGATGGCACCTTAAATAATTCAATTTGAAACAGAGACATTCAGCTTTTTTGCCAGATATTTTGGGCCAATTAGAGTTGGTACTTGGTCTGCCTTTGTTGAAAGCGGAGCCAAGTAGCTCCTTCTTGGATTATGGAAAAATCACTCCTGTATAAATGTGAGCAAGTTGGTCATTAAAAGTAGAGAAATCTTAATCATTATGATAGGTAGAGCTCTAGTGTTAGTGCAGTGGAGAGTACAATTTTAAAAAGCAAATGTAATTGTGATTATAAATGAACAGGTGGTGAAGAACATTTTGTGTCAAAAACACTATGGCCCAGATTTTAGAAAAATAACGCACAACTGCGCTGTGCTATCTCATAACCTCATGTGGTGTGAGGCCTGCCAAAGTAGATGTTAAAGTGACACAAGCATTGTAAGCAATGGACCTTCCTGTGCTTTGCTTCACTTGGGCTATCAGTTATGGTGCCAATGATGTAAATCACCACTATAGTGACAAAACGCGTTGGACTACTGTGGGAATGTCCATCATGGTGTCCACTAATGTAAATAATGTGCTTCCATTGTGTCAGTGGCTGAGGCAAGGGGCCTGCAAGGAAAATGGTGGTTAGGGATTAATGCACTAAATACATTGGAAGTTTGCCCTATGTGTGATGCAGAATGCAACACACAATAAACAACTGCAATCTGTAGAAATGCTAGCTTGTCACACACCCACTTGACCCACCTTGAGTACTTGGACTACACTTAACCAAATCCATATGTGCAGATCTTTTCAAAGGCATCAGAAGCTTGGTGGGTCACATGTGTTGCATGGGAAGATCACAAATATAAAGCCAGGATAAGGTATGCAAGGTGATTCACCGCCACATGTAAAGTATGATCACTATCCACCATTGGAGTTGAAGTCAAAAAAGGATTATGGCCCTCATTATGACCCTGGTGGTTGGTGATAAAGTGGCGGTAATACCGCCAAGAGGCTGGGGGTAAATACCGCCAAATTATGACCATGGCAGAAAGAGCTCAGACAGACAGCCACTATACCACATCGACCACCAGGGCGGAATCAACAGCACCATGGCGGTAGCCGCCTACAGCCATGCGGAAGACAATGTTCTGCCCACTGTATTATGATAGTCCAATCCACCACCTTTTCTGGGTTGGTATCAACGACATCAAAAGCTTGGCAGGAACACTGCATGGGGACTGAATTGCTATTCTACGTCCTGCTCTACCACGAACACCAACGACGGCGAAGACGGCGAAGACGACCACAGTGAGTACAGCTGCCGAGCACACAGGGGAGGGGGGAGGAAAAAGAGAGTGACACACAGAAGCAACACGCAACACCCCCACCCCCAACACCATATACACAAGCAGATGCAGTGATAAAACATATTTACCCCGTACCCCTCTGGAATAAAGCAAGTACAACATGAATAGATGAAAGTGAGTGTAAGAAGATACATACAGTAGTAATACGTGCATCCGATCTACAAGTATATACATATTTACAGATCAAGGGATATTGCTCAGTCCTCAATGTTCATGGGCCACAGGGCCACATTACAAAGTCCAAGTCCCCACTTGACTCCTGCAACAACATGGAGAGAATACTGCAGGGGCATCAGTCCGAAAATAGGCAGGCACCTATGGGGGATGGGCAACGGGGTGGCACCTCAGCCGGCAGATGGAACAACACCACTGGTCCTGGAGGGGGCAACATGCCCTGTGCTTGGTTCTGGGGAGTGCAAGGCCACAGTCTCTCAAGTTGGTGACTAGCCCACTGGTTCTGGAGGGGGCGTTGTGCCCTCTGATCTTCATCCTGGAGACAGACGGTGGCCATTTCAGGGGGCCTGGATCATAACTGCGTCACAGATCACAATTGTACATTCAGGACATATGTCACTAATACATTAAAATATCACATCATGCATTGAACTGTAGTGGCTACAATGTAAATATTATGACCGGCTCCTCACTTTTTTGCCCCTTAGATTGCAACCTCTGCGGATGAATAGGAGATGGAGACATCCCCGTGTACAGACCCCTGGTGGACTTGGCAACAATGGAGGACAGGCACATTATCTTCACTTATAGACTTGACAGGGCCACAAGCACAGAGCTGTGTGCCCAACTGGAGCCTGACCTGATATCTGCTATCCGTCACCCCACTGGGATCCCCCCTCTTGTGCAAGTGCTATCTGGGCTCCATTTCTTGGCAACTGGTTCTTTCCAAGTACCAGTGGGCTTGGCATCAGGAATATCACAGCCAATGTTCTCAATAGTGCTGACCAGAGTGTTGTCTGCCCTGATTAAACACATGTGCAGCTACATTGTTTTCCCCCAAGTGGAGGATTTGGCCACAGTGAAGGCTGACTTCTATGCAATGGGACATATCCCCAACATCATTGGGGCGACTGATGGAACACAATTTGCATTTGTCCCCTCCGGCAAAAGGAACAGGTGTTCGGAAATCGAAAAGGTTTTCACTTGAAGAATGTGCAGATGGTGTGTTTGGTGGACCAGTACATCTCCCATGTCAATGCTAAGTATCCAGGCTCGGTGCATGATGTTTTTATCCTGAGGAATAGCAGCATCCTAAATGTTATTGCCGAACTACAGAGCCACAGGGTGTGGCTAATAGGTGAGCCTGGTTTCCACCCATTGGATGTTGGTGTGTGGGTATGGTGTGGGCCATAAGGGTTAGTGTGTGGCTAACAGTTGTCCCTCGATATTTGCAGGTGACTCTGGTTACCCCAACCTGTCATTGCTACTGACCCCTGTGAGGAATCCCAGGACTAGGGCAGAGGAACGTTACAATGAGGCACACCGACGAACACGAAGGATCATTGAACATACATTTGGCCTCCTGAAGGCCAGGTTCCAGTGACTTCATTTAACTGGTGGATCCCTGTGCTACTCACCCAAGAAGGTCTGCCAGATAATTGTGGCATGCTGCATGCTGCATAGCCTTGCCTTGAGATGTCATGTGCCTTTTCTGCAGGAGGAGGAGGCTGGAGATCACCATGTGGCAGCAGTGGACCCTGTGGACAGTGAAGTTGATGAGGCAGAGGATGAGGATGAGGACAACAGAACTGCCGTGATTAGACAATACTTCCAATGACACACAGGTAAGACAGTGCAACTTCACATTTCATTGAAAGTTTTTGTTTGACATTGTCACTGGCAGGCTGTGATTTCCTACTTCTATACCCACTTACTGTACCCTTTGGCAACTCTTTTTGCAGATGTTGGTGCCCCACTATCACTCCTGGTGTGTTCACTACAGCCAACTACAGGTCTTTCCTATGTATACATTACTGTACAGTTGAATGGCAATGTTTAAACCTTGTTAAAGAAATACATACTTAAATCATTTGACATAACCCATACTTGTATTTTTTCAAAGTGTGTTTATTGCGGTGCTCTGAAGAAAAGGGGAAGTGCAATGGGCTGAGGTGATGATAAAGGAAAGTCTAGGGTAGAGTGCAGTGTATTTGTAGCACAGGTACATTGTCCAAGGGGGCATAGGAAGGGGAGCAATGGCAGTTCAAGGTGGACAGAGTGACAGAGTAGGACACAAGGGTGACAATCAGGAGAGTCTTATTTCCTGGTGGGGGTCTTGGCAATAGTCTCTGGCTTCTGCCTGGATCGCAGGAAACGTTTGCAGGGTGGTTCTCCTTCTGCAGGGGAAGGGGTGCTGGTGGCCTGTTGGTCCTGTGGCGGGGCTTCCTGTCCACTAGCGGCAGCGGAGGTGGAGGGCTGTTGAGTAGTCTGGCTAGTGGCAGGGGCCCACTGGTGTGACACTGCCTCCATCATAATAATGGCCATGTCTGCCAGCACCCCTGCAATGGAGACCAGGGTGGTGTTAATGGCCTTCAAGTCCTCCCTGATCCCCTGGTACTGTCCCCCCTGCAGCAGTATGTTCTCCTGCAACG
Source organism: Pleurodeles waltl (assembly GCF_031143425.1). NCBI lineage: Eukaryota > Metazoa > Chordata > Amphibia > Caudata > Salamandridae > Pleurodeles > Pleurodeles waltl. Next base: position 1,055,560,308 of record NC_090440.1, read on the forward strand.
TATCCAGGATCTGGCTCAGCGTATCCTGGGAAGGTTGGTATGCTCCCCGGATTGCAGTGAGTGCCTCCTGGAGAGTCGGTTCCCTGGGCCTGTCCTCCCTCTGGCACACAGCAGTCCTCCCAGCTTCCCTGTTGCCCTGTGACTCTGTCCCCTGAACCATGTGCCCACTGCCACTGACCCCAGGTCCCTGATTGCCTTAGGTTTATGGTGTGCCCTGGAGTCCCTGTAGTGGTGGAGACACTGCTGATTGACGTGTCCTGGGGGCAGGGGTATGGGTCCGCTGGGTGGGTGCTATGGTGGTGTTTCCTTTGGGGGGAGGCTCTGTGGTGGTGTGTGACTGTGGCTGGGTACCTGACATTCCGGAGGTCCCTGATGGGCCAGGTTGGTCATCCAGATCCAGATGAGCAGAGTTGCTGTCGTCACTGTGGGCCTCTTCTGGGGGGGACTGGACGTTGCTGGCACCTCTTCTCTGGTGACATTGGCTGGGACCTGTGGGGATGTAAATGTAGTGTTATTATTTCTGTGTGTGACATATTGTGCATGGGTGGGTTGCCCTCTATGGTTGTTATTGCCCTGGCAGCTTTACCTTGTGTGAGTTGTTATGTGGTGGGATAGTTAATTCTATGTAGTGTGCATGCTTTAGTGATAGGTGTCCTTGCAGGTCTGTGAGTGGTGTCCATGCATTGGTATGGCATGCTAGGCTTGCTATTGGGATGAGTGGGTTGTTATGGTCGGGCGTGTGTGAGGTGGTGGAGTGATGGGAGTGAGGGTGGGGTGGGAGTATGTGATGGCATGCAGGTAGGGGGGTGATAATAGTTTAGAGTTGACTTACCAGAATCCAGTCCTCCTTTAACTCCTGCCAGGCCCTCAGGATGCATGATTGCCAAGACTTGTTCCTCCCATGTTGTTAGTTGTGGGGGAGGAGGTGGGGGTCCACCGCCAGTCCTCTGTACTGAGAGCCGGTGTCTTGCTGCAATGGAACACACCTTCCCCTGTAGGTCGTTCCACCTCTTCCTGATGTCGTCCCTTGTTCTTGGGTGCTGTCCCACGGCATTGACCCTGTCCACAATCCTCCACCATAGCTCCATCTTCCTTGCAATGGATATCTGCTGCATCTGTGATCCAAATAGCTGTGGCTCTACCCGGATCATTTCCTCCACCATGACCCTTACCTCCTCCTCAGAGAATCTGGGGTGTTGTTGTGGTGCCATGGGTGTAGTGTGAGTGGTGTGGGTGAGGGTGTGCAGGGTGATGTGTTGGGGTGTGTGATGTAAGGTGCTTGGGTGGTGTATTGGTGAGGGTGGTATGTGGCTCTGGTTGTGTGAGTGCTGGTGCTGTCTCTCTCTGTTGGCAATTGTTTGAAATGGTAAAGGATTGTGTGTAATATGGGTGGGTGTTTTATAGTGGTGTGGGTGTGGTGTGTGTATGGGTGTCAGGTGTGTGTTGTTCGAATTGTCCAATGTGGTGTTGTTTTGTTTGTGTGTGTGTATTTTGAGCGCATCGGTATGTACTGCCAATGGTTTACCGCCATTGAATGTCCGCCATGGTGATTTTTGGGTCATAATGTTGTGGGCGTTGTTCTGTAACGGTGTGGGTTTTGATACCACCAGTTTATCACTGATCTTTGGGCTGGCGGACTTGGGTGTGTGGCTAAATAGTGATGGATTGGTATGTGTGTGTCATAATATGATGAACAGATATCCGCGACGGTGGTGGTATGTTGGCGGCAGTCGGTATGGCGGTAAGCGGGATTTACCGCCAATATCATAATGATGGCCTATGTTTGGGTAGAGAACTATGATGTCTATGTCTGGATATAATGGTACATAATTACATATTTATGAAGAAACATGCAGTGCAACAACTCAGCTTGCTCTTCTGTGCAGCATCAATTAAAATGTGCAGGGATGTGTACTTGTCACAGAGAGTCAATGCATCCCTCTACTAACCTTGATAATGCATAAAGATATGATGGACAATACCAACTTTGTCACACAATCTGCATGGTTTAGGGGTGCCCCTCTAGCTGGTCCAGATGCACATCTACAGGAAGGAACACATCCTGCAAAATCTACTACTAGGACTACTGTTTGACACTTACAATGTTTGATGATGATTGCAAAACACATTGAAAATTGTCCACGTTAGGTTTAAAACAATGTCAGTCCTTAGTGCCACAACTACAATACCACCCCTGACGGTGTGGCCCAACTTGATGCATTCACACATCAGCAAGCCTCAAAATGTATTAGGTCCGCATCCTACCAGCCATGCGTTGTCAGAGTGATGGAATTGGGTGGGCTTTCCACATGCATCCCCCTGGCTAATTAGAGTCATGTGTTCAGCATCCTGCACCACACAACATAACAATGAATCACCTCATGTGTATGTGTGCAAACAGGAAGGTCTACCTTCTATCAAAACAACATTCAGTCAAGCAATGTTGCCATCCTGGCAGCTATGCAGCAAGAATACCTGAGATGCATGGATGAGCGTTGCCCTGCAGGAAGGGAGAAAATCCTTTTTGGACACATATACACAAGGTGGTTGAATCTCAGAAGGGTGGTGTAGTATGTGGGACACACCACTAAAAGTGGCTAGGAGGATGCATGTGGACAGCTAATTTCCTAATATCACAACACACTTAGGGTGGCAGAAGGGTCAGTTACTTACTCAAATATCAGTCAAAAGCATTTCCAAGTAGTTCTGTTCATCTCCATTTATGATATAAGCACAAATCCGGAACAAAGCCCATGGCATTCATACTTAACAGTCAATTCAATGAAAGAGGTGCATATGTCGAGGACCATGATTAAACAATCAAGGTGGGTGTAACACACTGGGAACTGTGGACTGGCAGATTGTGCAAATGGTGACTTAACAGAGATGATGCTCAAGTGGCACAGTGTGACATTAGTGGACCATACATGTGTGCCTTGATGAGGGCATCAGTACCATGTCACTGAGCCACCTGTAGCAAATAAATGATGAACCATGTCAACAGCCACTACAGTCAAAGATTGACCTTTCACTATCCCAAATGCAGAGAATGGTGCCTCTCCTCCTGGACATGCCTGTCCTAGATTTTACTGAGGATATGGATAATCAGCTGAGAAACATCAATGCTGCCACTCTCCAGGATGTCCTGCTTTTCCTTCCAGACACCATCTCCAGTCACAGGGAGAACACACAGAGTTGCAGGGTTTCCACATGAATCACCGAAATACCAACACACAGCACCGACCAGTCCTGTCACAGCCCTGGACTCTGAGGACCCAGCAATTACCTTTCGGAGGACAGCAGTAGGAGTCCTGTGGGAATCTAGCACAGCACATACTGGTAGGGATGGAGACCATGGTGGGCAGCCTAGAGGGAGTGCAGAGGTGCATCAGTCCGCATAAGGACAACTCTGTTGTCATCAGAGGCACCCACCCTCTGCTGTATGGGCTCCAGCAGTCCTTGGCCGGGATAGCTGCTTTCCTGAGGTAGATGCCTTACCAATTGCCCTCCCAAAGTGCTAGCAGCATGATTGATAACAGCTGGGGGCTATACAAAATGTCCTGGAGTCCATACAGAGGGATCTGGCCTACCTCAGTGAAAATATGGCTGCCTACCACTGTGATATAGCTGCTGTGTTGCAAAACCAGCAGTTCCTCCTTTCTGCAGTGATGCCTTTTGCATTCCCACAAATAACAGCTGCCAGGACCTTTTATTCCACTGCTCTATTCCCTGATGTGTGTGTGCCCACCCCAACTTCAACAACAGCACCACCCTTGGCACAGGAGGCACCACACACATCACAGGGCGAAGATGTGGAAGGAACAACATTCACACGAAAAACCACCCAGTAGCTACTGCCTGTGTCACATGGACAGTATCTCTTTAGTTCTGTGTCTAAGATCATGCCAGTGTTGTGACAGCTGGCAACTTGCCCTCTTCACTCTACCACTGTTGACTAATCATGCATGGACTGTCATTGTCTCAATCCCTACATATTGTCAATTTGGATACTTCCTCACTAATGCTCACCTCTCCTTCACATGTCTCATGACATATCCCTCACCCTTGGACTCTGACTGGACATTCAGTGGCTTGGGATATCTCATGGGGTCAATGAACAGTACATTGTGCGTCATTGGGAACAAAACTTGCACATGTAAATAAATAATCATAGTCACGTGTCCTGCAGTGTTCCATCAACTGTTATAAATGTATGCATTATGTGAAGCCATGTCAATGACTACAGAACCAAAGGACATATGTGATCTTCTGTCAGACATAAATGCACACACTGGGACTCAAACATGATTAAGGTCACTAATAGTATTGTGGACTACAACTAACTTTCTGAGTCGTCAAAGCATGTATTAAACAGGTAATCATGTAAGTTGACATATGGCTTGTGTGTTTTTCGAGCACAAGTGTCTGGAAATTTCCCTGATGAGTGTACCAATACAACACTGATGTGAGCAACTAAATAGTCATATGTAAGACTGTGAGGAGCAGCGGTTAGTATGCCAGTATTCATTTCCCAAATAAGGTGGAGCTTAATTTGCTAAACATTTCAAGAACGATTATTACAGACCTTAGCACTAACAATTGATGTTGCACGATTACCTGTCTAAGATTTTGTATCCATACACAATCTGAGTGGGAGGAACTGCGCTGAAAGTGTCTTGAGTAGCCAATGTCATACCGCTGCCAATCAGACAGGTCCTTGGTCATAGAGGATACACATAGTCACACATGTAAATCAATACCTAAAGGCATTTGTCCAACGTGGCCAGTGTAGACATGATAACACCCAGACAGTCAATCATCATGGACACATTATTGTCAAAAACTAAAAGGATTTATTGTTACTAAAAACACTACCTATTGAAACCTAAACTACACACTAACCTACACCAAACTAACCTATACTAACTTATCTTAACTTATCCTTACAGCTATCTATCCTAATCTAAACTCATTGTATACATGTAAGCCATAAAATAAACATTGTTCCCCCCAATCCTCCTTAAGAGACAATAGATGAGTAGGGAAACATGAACTAAAGCTACACATAGACTAACTAAACCTATTGTCTAAACAAATATATATTTTTTGTATTTTTCATATATATATATATATATATATATATATATATTTATATATATATCTCCCATCCAAACACAAAAATAATACCAAACCCACCCCCTCAACTACACTAACTATGTCATACAACTCACCTAATCTATGCTACCTAACCTATGCTTACCCACCTCCTAAAACTCACTACAACTATTTACAATGGGAACTAGGGGAAGGGAAGGAACTGGGAAGCGGTCACTGTACACACCCATAGTTTCTGAAGTTCCTTCTTTATGTATTTTAAGAGTTTGTAATTATGGGCACTGTGTGCCTTCAGTTTTGCCAACCTTGCCATGAGGTCTGCCATTTCCTTTCACATATCTGCCTCAAATAAGGAGCCTGTGGCACCTGGTGGTGGTTGTTGTTAGGCTGCTTGTGTAGTTTGTGCTGTGGATGTGGAGGGAGTCCACTTCTGACCCTGGACATGGAGGTCATACCTTTTTTGGTACTGGTTGCAGGATGTCTTTCTAGGCCCCCATGTGGAAACGCCAGCCACGACCCTGATGCCTTTTCCTTAAGGTACCTCTTGACTACCTTGCGGTAACCTGTCTGGACTTTGCAGATGTGGCAAAAATGCTCGGCACTCTTCGCAAATGCACGCTTCTGTGCTGTGGTAAATGCAGCAGCTAAAACATGAGGAGAACATGTCATCAAAAACTGCGTTGCGTAGGGAAAGGACAACCATGCAGCATATACAGCACCTTCAGATTACACATTGTCCCCCAGACATACCACAACAATGTCAAAACCCAAGTCCACACAAATCTGCCTACCATGCATCTACGGTATCATGTTTGTGTCACAGGGATAACGGCTATCCAATGTTGCACACAAGGGGCTAGATTTAAAAGGGCCCAACAAAGTCAAATTCCCTGTGCCATGATAACAAAGTGGCACAATGCATGCATTGCACCACTTTGTCACCCTTTGCGCCACTTTATGCTTTGTCCAGGCATAATGTATGCAATGGGGATTCCCCTGGTAGTGGGCCCGCAAAACAAGGCGCAGGGGATTTTAAGAGATTCCACAGCGTCATTTTCTTTACCTATTTTTAACACCTGCAGGCATTACAAGGGAGTACTCCATTGGTGACAATGGGCCCCTTTGTACAGTTACGGGTAAGTGTCAAACTATTTTGCCCTATCCCTGGACAGTGTATCAATAGCGTAATTTTTTTTCACTCTATTGGCCCCTACCCTGCGCCATGGTGTGCCGAATTTCTGATATGGTGCACATATGGTGCACACATAGTGGCGGTAGGGGTAAGCTAAGGGGCGCAGGAAAAGTGGCGCTGCACTGGGTGCTGCGCCACTTTTATTTAATCTTACCATATCTGTGCACAAGCTTGTTACATCTCTGAAGTACCAGGTAAACACACCATGCACATCTTATACACACGTGATGAGAGCATGCTCACTCACAATTATCATGATGGGTAGATCATGTAGGTTAATCTGCACACATCTTGTTTGCTACAACCCGTGGACATGTCCCACATCCATCTGGAGAAGAGCTGAAATCTCTATTTGTACTCAACTGACTGTTGCCCTTCACAAAAAGCCTCTTGCTTGGCCGGTGCCTCACTTGCTGAGTAAGCTAGTCAACTTAGGTGGTCATTATGACATTGGTGGTAAATGCTGCTTACCGCCACAGTGATGGCCGTCAACATAGCACCGCAGTGGCGAATATCCGTTTGCATTATTATGAGACACACTCACCAAACCGACAGAATACTGCCACATACACAAATCTTCCAGCCCAAAGGTCAGTGCTAAAGTGGCAGTACGAACACCCATACTGTTGCGCCAACAAAACAACGTCCACAACATTATGAGCCACGAATCACCACGGCGGACATTCAATGTTGGTAAACCATTGGCGGTACACACCGGCGCGCTCAGAATGGCCACCCAAGTACAAAACAACACAACATTGGCCAAAACGGAAATCACATACCTGACACCCATACACACACCACACCCACCCACCCATAGCACTATAAAACAAACACCCACATTACACACAACCCTTTATGAATAACAGTAAGCACCACAAGACTAAGACAAAGAGCACTGAGACAACTACACACACACACCATAAACAGCCATCCATCTGTCACGCACTCCACCACATCACTTAACACATTCTGCACAACACACACCACACAAAACCCATGTCCCCACTAAGGCACCCCCATTTCACAGATGAGGAGTTGTGGGTCATGGTGGAGGAAATAGTCAGGGTAGAGCCACAGCTGTTTGGAGCACAGGTACAGCAAATATCCATTGCCAGGAAGATGGAGCTATGGAAGAGAATCGTGGACAGGGTGAACGCCGTGGGACAGCATCCAAGAACAAGGGACGACATCAGGAAGAGGTGGAACGAACTGGGGGGGTACATTCTGTGGCAGCAAAGCACCAGCTGGCCATCAAGAGGACTGGAGGTGGATCCACACCTCCTCCCCCACAGCTCACAGCATGGGTGGAGCAAGTCTTGGCAATACTGCATCCTGAGGAAGTCACTGGAGTAGCTGGAGGACTGGGCATTGGTGAGTCAATATTCACTACTTGTCACCCCCCGTACCTGCATGTCACCACCACCCTCCACTCCATCCCACACACTGTACCTACACATGTGACTAACCCCAATGCCAAGCCCTGCATGCTATACCAATGCATGGATAGCCCTCCCAGACCTGCATGGATACCCATCACCAAAGCATGCACAGCATAGAGACCTAACAATCGCACAATCAATCACCATACACAAACAAAGTGGCAGGGCAACAGCAATAATAGAGGGGAAGCAAGGGTTGTACAATATGTCACAGACATGAAGTATAATACATCACTTACATCCCCGCAGGTGCCTCAGCCAATCTCAGCGGCGAGGAGGTGCCACGACTAACCAGTCTCCAACAGAAGATGACCCCAGTGATGACAGTGACTCTGGACTTCTGGATCTGGATGAACTACCTGGCCCCTCAGGGACCACTGGTCTGTCGGCCACCCCAGCCCAGTCCCAGTCCACCACAGAGCCTCCCCAACAGTATCCAACACCACAGCACCCACCCAACGTCCCCACACCTCTGTCCTCAGGACACGTCAATCAGCAGTGTGCCCACCTGTACAGGGACCCCAGTCCACACTTCACCTCCAAGACAATCAGGGACCTGGGGTCAGTGGTAGTGGGAACACTATTCAGGGGACTGAGGCACAGGGGAACAGGGCCACTGAAAGGACTGCTGTGCACCAGAAGGAGGACAGGCCCAGGGAACTGACTCTCCAGGAGACACTCATTAATGTCCTGGGGGCTTACCAACAATCGCAGGACAAAATGGGCCAGATCCTTACCAACATGCAAGAGAACATGCAGCAGCAGAAGGTACACCATCAGGAGATCAGGGAGGATTTGCAGGCCCTCAACACCACTATGGTCTCCGGTAGCAGGGGTGCTGGCAGATATGGCCAACATTATAAGGGAATAGACAGCACACCAGCGGGCCCCTACCACTAGCCAGTCTACCGACCAGTCCACCACGTCTGCTGCAGCTAGTCAGCAGGAGGCCCTGCCATAGGACCCAAAGGCCACCAGCACCCCTCCTCCTGCAGAAGATCAACAACCTCACAAACATTCCCTGTGACCCAGATAGAAGCCAGAGACACTTGCCAAGACCAAGACCACCGCCAGGAAATGAGACCCTCTGAATGTCCCCCTTTTGTCCCACCTTATCACGGTGTCCACTTTGAGCTGCCATTGCTCTCCTTCCTATGGCCCCTTGGACACTGGACCTGTTCTACAAATAGACTGGAACAATACCCTGGACCCAACCATCACCCCATTCCATTGCACTTTTCTGTCAATTATTTGCCCTCAAATAAACACCCTTGAACACAACCTGAGTGAACATGTTTTATGTGATGAAAATGTGCATATATGGAAACAGTCACATCCTGTGCAAATGATTTGAGCACTGTGATAGTATACCGTTAATGATCTATATCTGTCTGTAGTCATCACATCAGTACACAGTTGTCATATCACCAACATCTGCAAAATGAGAAGCCATAGGTGACAGTAAGTAAAGATGCAAGGAAGTGAATGCCATCCTGATACAGCCATACAGAAGACATCAATAATCAGAGGAATAGTCAATTCCACTGTCTCACCTGTGTGTCATTGGAAGTATTGACGTATAACTAATGTTCTGTTGTCCACATCCTCAGCCTCTGCCTCCTCATCCTCACCGTCCTCAGGGTCCACTGCTGCCACAGGGGCATTTCCAATCTCCTCCTCCTGCAAAAAGGCACATGTCGCCTGAGGGCCAGGTTGTGCAACATGCAGCATGCAACTACTATCTGGCAGACCTTCTCGGGTGAGTAGCACAGGGATCCACCGGTTAGATGGAGGTATCTGAACCTGCCCTTCAGGAAGCTGAAAGTCCTTTCAATAATTCTCCTGGTATGCCCATGTGCATCATGATAACGATTCTCGGCCCCTGTCCTGGCATTCCTCACAGAGGTCAGGAACTACGATAGGTTTGGGTAGCCAGAGTGACCTGCAAGTATTGAGGGCCAAACATTAGCCTTACACAATGGTAAGGGGTCAACATCAGAAGGCATATGTTGACATTCAATGGGTGGGAAGTAAGGCTCACCAATTAGCCACACCCTGTGCCTCTGTAGTTGTGCCATCACATTTGGGAGGCTGCTATTCCTCAGGATGAAGGCGTCATGCACCGACCCAGGATACTTGGCAGTGACGTGGGAGATGTACTGGTCATGCAGGCACACCATTTGCACATTGAATTCATTCTGGCGGGGGGACAAACGCAATATGTGTACCGTCAATCGCCCCAATAATGTTGGGTATTTTTCCCATTGCATAGAATCCTGCCTTCACAGTGGCCAAATCTTCCACCTAGGGAAAAGCAATGTAGCTACACGTGTTTCACCAGCGCAGACAAAACCCTTACCTGCACGATTGAGAACATTGGCTGTGACATTCCTGCTGCCAAGCCCACTGTCCCTTGGAATGAACCAGTTGCCAGGAAATGAAGCACTGATAGAACCTGCACTGGAGAGGGGATCCCAGTGGGATGACAGATAGCTGATATCAGATCAGACTCCCATTGAGCACACAGCTCTCTGATTGTGGCCCTGTCCTGCCTATAGGTGAGTATTATTTGCCTCTCGTCCAGTGTAGCCAAGACCACAAGAGGTGTGTACTTGGGGGCTTGTCTCCTCCTCCGATTCCTCTGCAGTAGTAGCCATCTAAGGGACACAAGAGTGAGTAGACTATCACAATTTGAACAATAGAACCACCACCTCAGTGTACATAGGGTAGTAAGTGATCGGACATTGGGAATGGCAATGTATGTGCAAAATAAAGAAATGGCCCCGTTCTCGATTATCTGAATATTGTCCACCACTAATATATAGGGACAGATGGAAGTGAGTTAACTCTGCCAGCGTGTCATGTCATGGCGGAAGGCGGTCTTTCACCGTGTGCTATTCCTCATTGGATAACATGGGGCTCTATGGAGTTCAGGGGATCACCTGCGGAGGTGACGGTGTACACCGCCTTGGACGTGGCCGCCATTTTCTATCCATAACCTCACTTGATTCCTGACTTTCCACAGGACAACACCTACATTGCACGTGCTGCTGTGACATGTGTCTGGATCCTGCCATGGCATGTGTGACCGGGGAAAGGTCCCCTGCCTTCATTTCGGAGGAGTTGGAGTGTTTGGTAGATGGGGTCCTACCACATTATGGGCAGCTGTATGGGCTTCCAGACCAACAGGTGAGTACACCTTGGGCACGGGGCATGTGACAGGGTTGCAAGGAGATGTGTGTGGAAGCATAGTGCCATTTGGGGGGTCGTATGTTTGGTGGTAGTGTACATGGTGGGCACTGGGTAATGTGTGCGCCAACAGGGATGGAAGAGGATTTGTGGGCCATATGTGTGACAGGCTGGATTGTATGTGTAATGGTGTCCTCGTGTCTGTGTTTCCTCTAAAGGTCAGCGCCCATCAGAAGAAGGGATTGTGGTGTGGTATTGCCAAGGACGTGCGGACCCTGGGGGCCTACAGCAGGTGGAGCACCCACTATAGGAAGAGGTGGGAGGACCTGAGATACTGTGCCTAGAAGACCGTGGAGGCCTGGCTTGGGATGGCCTCCGAACGAGGGCGGGGTGCCCGTCAGGACCTGACCCCCCCGATGGCCTGTATACCGGCGGTGGCCTACCCAGAGCTGGATGAGCGCTTGAGGGAATCACAGCAGCCACAGGGGGGTGAGTACAGTGTGCATTACAACTATGATTGGTAGGAAGCATGGGAACCTGGTGGTGGGTGTCAGTTAGTGGGTCCCCCTTAAAGACAGCTCAGCCCAGGGGTAACGGTTGTATTGCTAAATCTGGTAACCTCGCTAGGTTGCATTCCATGTCAGACAGTGATTAGTGACTCCCATGAGGGGTGCAGTTGGAAGGGGCTGGCTCACATCTTGCTGTGGTACCTAGCCAATGTAATGCCAGTGCGATGCATGGTGCTCAATCCTGACCCCTGTGTGTGACAGCAATGTGTATGCCATATGTGGTGTTGGTGTTGCAATTGACCCAGTGCTCCCTTTCTCTCTCTCTCCCCCTTTTTTCTACTGCAGTCCTGTCCATGTGTGTATTAGCATCATCTGACAGAGAAGCAGGGGCACAGACGACAGAGGAGCTGCGTTCCACAGGAGGCAGAGTCCACTGACGCTGAGGGGACCAGTGGGACGGAGGGTGAGGGGAGCACCACGGCGGAGACAGGAGGTGACAACACTGACTCTGATACCTTCTCTGATGGAAGCTCCCTGGTAGTGGCAGACACCTCTGGGATCAAACAGGTACAGCCGCCACACCCCCTACCAGCATCACCCTCCCAGTAGCCCGTCATCAAATTGCCCGTGCCCGCTGACTCAGGAGGGTGGGCATCTCCTTCGCCCCAGGCACCTCTGGCACTGTCCCAGTGAGCCCTGCTACCCTCAGTGAGGAGATCCATCTCTGTAGGGCAGTCAACCATTGTGAATGTCATCCAGGGGCTGGCATCCCAGATGCAGCAATGCAATCCATTCCTGGAGGGCATTCAAGGTGTATTGGCGGCCCAACAGAGATCGTTCCAGGCTCTGGCCTCCTCTCTGACGGCAGCCCCTATCCCTACCGTCCCCCCTCCAACCACCACTTCCCAGTCCCAATCTCCTCAACCCCAACCCATCCGATGCACACATAAGACAAGTATGCACACAAACCATCACACAAGAGTGGCACAGGCAAACACAGGCAGCAGACTTCAGGCCAAAAGCACTCACATAAACAACAGACAGTTGCACACACAACAACATCCACTGCTTCCACTGTCTCCCCCTGCTCCTCCTCCTCCTCCCTCACTGTCACATCCGCACTCACACCTGCATGCACTGCTTGAACAGCCACCACCACCATCACCACACCAAGCAGCAAAAACACCACACTTGCAGACACCTCCACAACATCCATCCACGCGTCCCCTGTGTCCTCTTCCACCCTGTCTGCCCCCACCTCCTAAGAGACACAAACACATGCACACAGACACACAACAGCTATCCACCTCACATCAGCACACTGCCATGCACCTGCACCCAAGTCCAGCAGACATACACCTCCAACAACCACTCCCTCAACCTTCACTCCCATCCCTCCTCCCTCATACCACCCCACCGTCCATAAGAAGCTTTTCCTTGCCCATCTTGACCTCTTCCCTCCCTCTACATCCCCGTCCTGCCTTTAAGAGCAGGGTCGCAACGACCCAGCCCAGCACCTCAGCCAAACTGTCAATGGGAACAGTGGAGGCACATCCTAGTCGTGGAGGTAAGAGAGTGAAGGATCCCACTCCACCACCCAAGAGAGGGATGGATCCCACTCCACTACCCAGGAAAGGGAAGGATCCCGCTCTATCACTCAAAAGAGGGAAGGATCCCACTCCACCACCCAAGAGAGGGAAGGATCCCACTCCACCACCCAGGAAAGGGAAGGTTCCCACTCCACCAACTAAGAGAGGCAAGAGGTCCCCCAACAACAGTAGTCAAGGTGCCCTCATCTCTAGCAGAGGCCGGCAGTGTCTCCCCTCCAACAGCAGTGGGCAACGAGCCCTCACCTGGGACACAGCAGCCCTCACCTCCAGCAGAGGCTGGCAGGGGCTCCCCTCCAACAGCAGTGGGCAAGGGCCCTCACCTCCAGCGGAGGGCATGTAGGCCACCCCCAGGGATTGTTGTACAAGGATCCCCCTTCAGAACCAGTGGACAAGTTCCCACCTCAGAGACTGTGACCTTGTACTCCCCAGCAAAGTGAAATGGGCAAGGAGCCCCCTCCAGAACCAGTGGGCAAGTTCCCCACCTCAGAGACTGTGACCTTGCACTCCCTAGCAAAGTAAAATGGGCAAGGAGCCCCCCCCACCCCCTTCTCCCTGAGGTGCCAGGCCATTCCCACTATGATGCCCCTGCGCAGTGCCCTGTGTCCATGTGGGTCTTTTGTACTTTGTACTGGCTATTGGCCCTTTCTGAACAGTGACTCATGTATATCTTGCCACATGGACAATATGGTGGCTGTTTTCATCAAATCACACTATCAGTTCTGAAGAATTGTAGTCCTTGCATTATTATGACATGTGTCCTGTGACATTGATTTTCCTGTGCAGCTAGTTGTGTGTATGGTGTGTATGTGAATGGTGTGTGTTGTGCGTGTGTGTGTCACTGTCCTTTTCCTCGCTCCCACCCTTGTGTGCTAGGCGGCTGTACTCACTGTCATCGTCTTCGTCGGCATTGGTGTTCCAGGTGGAGCATGGTGTAGAAGAGCATCGGAAAGACTTGAAGTTCCGGTTCCATTGTGGCCTTGATGTTCTCTGTTTCTCTGTTGGCTAGTCTTTTGTCTTCTGTCTTCTGTTTCCACCAGGCTTTTGATGGCGTTGGTACCGCCCCGGAAATCCTGGCGGTTTGCTATGTCATAATATGGTGGGTGGTACCTTGTATTCCCCCTGGCTGTTGATGGCTACTGCCGTGGTCAGTGGTGTTTACACCCTGGCACTCGGTGTGGTACATTGGCTGTCTATGGGAGTTATCACCGCCATGGTCATAAATTAGCAGTAATTACCACCAGCCTGTTGGCGGTATTAGTACCACTTTAACAGTCACCACTAATGTCATAATGAGGGCCTTAGTGTTAGGAATGCCATCTATTTCATCTGTCTAGAAAGTCATTGTTATCCCACAAAAACATGTACAGATATGGGATGCACACATACATACATGTCTCAGTTACATATCATACAATGTTTTGGGGGAGGGGATAATGTCCATTGGCAGAAGTGTAGAACTTTGTAGTTAATCTATGTGAAAATAGAGCAACCACTCAGATGCCTGACTCTTTTCAACCCCATACTACCACCACATAACTCCATCATGTGTGTGCTGTATGTAACATATGGCACACTATGACGCATGTCATGACACTGACATTGTAAACTATGATATTATGGTGGCACTTAGTATGCGTTGTACTATACATGAAGGTGCTGAACCTGCTAAGTGAAATTAGGCATTTTGATAACAATGGAATTGTCATTTTACCAACCTGCCTTAGGCACTAATACAAGTTAACTCTAAAAATGGCACAGTGGAACAAAGTTGATTTAAAGGCTCTTTTATCATGTGCCACCTATGCCAGAAATGCACACCTTGCATTCTTCAGGTCTGGTGCAGTCATCATGTGGTACCAGGCTTTAAAACTGCCACAATGCTTGCTTTGTGCTCATTTTGACATATTGGCCCTCATTTCAACCCTGGTGGTGGGTGTTAAAGTGGCGGTAATACCGCAAACAGGCAGGCGGAAAGAAAAATGGGATTACGACCGTGGCAGAAACCGCCAACATAGACAGCCACTTTAACACTCCGTCCGCCACAGCGAAAAAAAAAAACACTGCGGCGGTAACCGCCAACAGACAGGCAGAAGACAAAGTACTGCCCACCGTATTTCAAGACGCCTATCTGCCACCTTTTCCGGGGCAAAATCAACGCGATCAAAAGCACGGCGGAAACAGTACACAGAAGGGAAAACACTCACCTCTCGACACCGAACGAGGAACCATGAAGCCATGGAGCCCGAACTTCAGGTGTTACCCATGTTGGTTTACCTCCTCTTCTACCAGGAGTATAAACGGTGGCAGCAGCGACTACGGTGAGTACTGCACCTACAACACAGGGGAGGGGGGAGGAAAGAGAGTGACACACACACGCAACACGCAACACCCCCATCCTCACACCCAACAACATACACACAAATACATGTATCAACATTACATATACACCCCCCACCCCCTGGAAGAACGCAAGGACAAAAGGAAATGATTGTAATGATTGTAATCATTAAAAATCTATTAGTCAAAAGTCAAAATGCAGTATATACAAATATGTACACCAACTACACAAGTCCGGATAGTGTACCAATCATTGTCCGTGACCCACTGGGCCCAAAATGCATGGGCGAAGCCCACACATGATACCTAACTTGAAACGGATAGAACACTGCTGGTGCATCAGATCGAAAAAACACAGGCACCCCAGGGGGAGGGGGCGGCACCTCAGCCTGATGAACGCACAATGCCACTGCTGTACGAGGGGGCTCCATGCCCATTGCTGTATCCTGGGCAGTGCAAAGCCACAGTCTCACAAGTCTCTTCAATGGGTGTTTTGCCCACTGCTTTATGCTGGGGAGTGCAAAGCCACAGTGTCACAAGTCTCTTTAGTGGGTGGTTTGCCCACTGCTTTATCCTGGGGAGTGCAAAGCCACAGTCTCTCAAGTGGATAACAGTCTATACTGGTTCTGGAGAGGGCCTGGTGCCCAGAGTGCTTCATCCTGCCAAGGACTGAGGTAGTGGATGTCAATCTCCACTAGTTCTGGAGGGGGCCTGGTGCCCAGAGTGCTTCATCCTGCCAAGAACTGAGGTAGTGGATGTCAATCTCCACTTGTTCTGGAGGGGGCATGGTGCCCAAAGTGCTTCATTCTGCCAAGGACTGAGGTAGTGGATGTCAATCTCCACTGGTTCTGGAGGGGGCATGGTGCCCAGAGTGCTTCATCCTGACAAGGACTGAGGTAGTGGATGTCAATCTCCACTGGTTCTGGAGGGGGCATGGTGCCCAGACTGCTCCACATGCAGTGTGGCCAGTAAAATTCCCTCACCTGAGTGTGCATGCCACGAGATTGGCGAGGTTCAGGTAGCATGATACGCCATGGAGGCAGCGACATACCCCACATTGATGTAGCTTCGCATTCCACCTGCAGGTGCAAACAGTGATGGAAGTCATGCCTCATGGAAGCTTCCCTGGGTCCAGGAACTAACCTCCAGCCTCAGACGACTGACCACTGGGGATGGTAGCAATGTCAGCGGTGGTGCCAGTGTCAGAGGCCGCCGCGGGGCATGTGGCGGTGCTTGCAGCGGTGTCTGGTGGCAGTGCTTGAGGCGGTGTCTGTGGCAGCGGTGCTGGCGGCGGTGCATGGGTCAGCACCTGATGAGGGACAAAGCAGGATGTCTCCTGCAGCCTTGGATGGCTGCCCACTGGGGAAGAGACTGGGGACTGTCGCTGAGGCTGTAGACGGGCCGGGGGTGGTGCAGGTGGCGGTGCAGGTGGCGGTTGTGCTGGTGGGGCAGCTAGCGGTGTTTGCCGCCGTACAGGTTGG
Organism: Pleurodeles waltl; assembly: GCF_031143425.1. Taxonomy (NCBI): domain Eukaryota; kingdom Metazoa; phylum Chordata; class Amphibia; order Caudata; family Salamandridae; genus Pleurodeles; species Pleurodeles waltl. Next base: position 1,055,577,183 of record NC_090440.1, read on the forward strand.
CGTGGTCGTGGACAGGTGTGACACTGGTCCCTCAGTCGGTGCCACCATGCCCTCTCCTGACCTACTCTTCTGCTTTTGGCCCTTCCCCACCTTTGATGGTGCCACAGTTGTCTTGCCACTGTCCCCTTTGGTTTTTGCTGAGCCCTTGGTGGCTGGTAGTTTCGGCTTCTCCCTCCGGGATGTGGGCACCTTTTTCACCTTGGCAGGTGGCAGAATGTCCTTGCCCTTGCTACGTGGCACACTGGCAGCCCTGATGGGTGGCGCACTCGATGACCCCGCAGTTGCTGGCACCACTGTGCCTGGGGATGTGGTGGCTGAGGTGCTGGGCTGGGACCTGCAAAGCCTGGCCCTAGGTGAAGGACGGGGGGGGAGGTGTAGGGAAGAGGTCAATGTTAGCCAGGAAGAGTTTTTAAGACACACTGGTACGGAAAGATGGAGGAGGTGGTTTGGGAGCAGAGGTAGAAATAGTGGTTGTAGGAGGTGGACGTCAGCTGAATTTGGGTGAAGGTGCAGGGGCCGGAGGCTGTTGTGAGGTGGATGGCTGTTGGGTGGGTGTGTGCCTGCGTTTGTGTACTTTGGGAGGAGGGCTCACTGACACACTGGGAGAGGACACTGGGGATATGTGAATGGTAGTGGGGGTGGTGAGTGCACATGAGCGGTGTGTGGATATGGGCGTGCTGGTGATGGAGGTAGTGGCTGAGGATGTAGTGCATGCAGGTGTGAGTGGAGACGAGACAGGGAGGGAGGAGGAGGACGTGGTGGAGGGGGACACAGTGAAGACAGTGGATGTTGGTGTGTCTGCATGGGGATGGTGCTTGTGTCAGTGCCTGTGGGATGTGTGGTGCTTATGTTTGCCATGTCCACTCTTATGTGTTGATGTGTGTGCATGCTGGTCTGATGGTGTGCTTGGGATAGGCTGAGGTACAGGGGATTGGGTCTGGGTGGAGGAAGTTGGAGGGGGAGGCTGGACACAGGGACAATGGCTGCCATCAGTGCTGAGGCCAGAGCCTGAAATGCTCTCTGTTGGGCTGCCTGCCCAGAATGAATGCCCTCCAGGTATGCATTTGTTTGTTGCAAATGCCTCTCTATACCCTGGATGGCATTCACAATGGTAGATTGCCCAACAGTGAGGGATCTCAGGAGGGCAATAGCCTCCTCACTGAGGGCAGCAGGGCTGACTGGGGCAGGGCGTGAGGTGCCTGGGGCGAAGGAGATGCCCACCCTCCTGGGTGAGCGGGCACAGGAAACACCCTGAGGGGCTGCTGGGAGGGCGGTGCTGGTAGGGGGGTGGCGGCTGTACCTGTTGATGCAGTGGGCACAGAGGTGCCCGCCACTGCAAGGGAGCTCCCATCAGAGGAGGAGTCACTGCTGTCTGCTCCTGTCCCCGCCGTGGAACTCCCCTCGCCCTCCGCCCCAATGGTGGCTTCAGACTCCATTGCTTCACCCTCCAGGGCCAAGTGGGTTGCGGCTCCCTCCTGCTCCTGTGCCAATGCTCCTCCGCCTGATGATGCTATTGCACACAAGAACAGGGAGACCACAAAAAGGGGGAGGAGATGGAAGAAAGACATGTTCAGTGCATGCAACACCACTACCGTTGGCGGACACAACACATGGAGCAGCCCACTGCACTACGCCATGCACTGACAGTTCCTAGAAATTTCAGCGGCCATGGGGTGCGTGGCCTAAGACCAATTGCAGCACACCTGGAAGTCACAGGAGCCTGACTAGGTGTAGATGGCTCTTACCACTGGTGGGGTTGGGGTGCCATATAGCCTGCCTCACAAGGGACCTTGCCTACCAAGTTCGCCCTGGCCTAGGGGAACCCACTGCCCACCTCCCCCACCCAGACACCTCGTAATACGCGCAGTCAGTTGAAAGAGAGTGTACTCACCCCCTTGTGGCTGCTGTGATGCCCTCAAGCACCCATCCAACTCCGGATAGGCCACCGCCAGGATCCGGAACATCAGTGGGGTCATGGTGCGACGGGCACCCCTCCCACGTTGGGAGACCATCCCCAGCTGGGCCTCTGCCGTCTTCTGGCTCCAGCGGCGCAGGTCCGCCCGTCTTTTACGGCAGTGGATGCTCCGTCTGTGGTAGACCCCCAGGGTCTGGACGTCCTTGGCGATGGCACGCCAAATACCCTTCTTCTGGTGGGCGCTGACCTAGAGGAATGGTACAGGGAGGAAAGGAAATTACTTACCCGTCCGGACTGTCATACTCATTGCCCACCACTTCCCACCCATGTCCTGACGCAAATACACTCACCATCCGCACATGCAGGCCTCAGCCCCCCCATGTATCTTCCATCCACACCACTCTAAACATGCATTGCCCATGCAGAATGCTCACAGTGTACTCACCTGTTTGTCTGGAGGACCGTACAGTTGTGTGTACTGGGGGAAGACCCCATCCACTAGTTTCTCCAACACATCTGAAGTGAAGGAAGGGGCCCTTTCCCCAGACACTGTAGCCATCATTGCTTCAAGACACAGGTCGCAGCAGCACTTGCAGTGTAGGTCCTCTCCTGTTGAAGGTCAAGTATCAAGTGAGTGAACAGGCAGAAAATGGCGGTCACGTCCACGGCGGTGTGTACCATGAACGCCGGCGTACATCGTCATTGGCTCCTGGGACCCAAAGGGCCCAATGTTAACCAATGCAGAACTGCGCCGCAGTCTTCGACCGCCCGCTGCGACGGTGTACAATGCCAGCACAGTTACCTCATATCCCCTTGTCCCACTTTACAGGTCAGGCATCCGCCATTTCAGGAGGCCACATGGGTTGAATGTTAATTGTGTCACACCCATCTGGGACAGGAATATAGACAGATACCAGCACATTGCGGATTAATAAAGTTTCTGCAAATAACGAATTGTGATAGGGTAGAGGGCTGTTCACCGTCCAGGCTAGTGTCAGGGGCCCCTTGTTGTGCCACTGTGTCCCTCCTGGTGTTGAGAAGGTCTGCCAGCACCACTGCAATGGTGACCAGGGTGGTGTTAATGGACTTCAAGTCCTACCTGATCCCAAGGCAGTGTTCCTCCTGCAGCCGCTGGGTCTCCTGAAACTTTGCCAGTACCGTTGCCATGGTCTCCTGGGAATGATGGTACGCTCCCATGATGTTGGAGAGTGCCCCGTGGAGTGTCGGTTCCCTGGGCCTGTCCCCCCCGTCGCATAGCAGTCCTCCCAGTTTCCCTGTCATCCTGTGCCTCTGTCCCCTGAACCGTGTGCCCACTGCCCCCAGGTGCCTGATCGTCCTGTGTTAGTGGGTTTGCCAGGGTTCCCTGTAGTGGTGGACACACTGCTGATTGACGTGTCCTGGGGACAGAGGGATGGGCCCGCTGGGTGGGTGCTGTGCTGGTGTTTCCTGAGGGGGAGGGTCTGTGGTGGCTTGTGACAGTGGCAGGGGAACCGACTGTCCTGAGGTCCCAGATGGGTCGGGCTGGTCATCTTGATCCAAGCGTCCAGAGCTGCTGTCATCACTGTGGGCGTCTTCTGTGGGGGGACTAGATATGTCTGGCACCTCCTGTCTGGTGACGTTGGGTAGGGGTCCTGTTTGGGTGTAAATGCAAAGTTATTGTATCTGTGTGTGCCATCTTGTACAATGGGTGAGTGACCCTCTACTCCAGTGCTTGCATTATTGGCTTGGTCCTTGTGTGATTGGTGATTTTGGGGCAAGAGTGAGTCTCTGTACTGGACATGCTTGGGTGATGGGTATCCATGCATTGGTGTTACATGCAGGGCTTTATTTTGGGATGTGTGGGTTGTGTTGGTGGGGTATCTGTGGGTTGTTGGGGTGATGGGTGTGAGGGTAAGGGTGGGAACATGTGATGGCATGCAGGTGGGGTGGGGGGGATAAGGTAGTAAAGATTTGCCTTACCAGAGTCCAGTCCTCCTGCTACTCCTGCGAGGCCCTCAGGATGCATGATCGCCAAGACTTGCTCCTCCCATGTTGTTAGAGGTGGGTGTCCACCGCCAGTCCTCTGTACAGCAATCTGGTGTCTTGAGACCACGGAACGCACCTTCCCCCGTAGGTCGTTCCACCTCTTCCTGATGTCATCCTGTGTTCTTGGATGCTGTCCCACTGCGTTTATCCTGCCAAAAATTCTTCGCCATAGCTCCATCTTCCTTGCCATGGATGTCTGCTGCACCTGTGATCCGAATAGCTGTGGCACTACCCGGATGATTTCCTCCACCATGACCATGAGCTCCTCCTCAGAGAACCTGGGGTGTCTTTGAGGTGCCATGATGTGGTGTGGGTGATGTGTGAGGTGGTGTGTGTTGTGTTGTGTGAGGGGATGTGTTGGTGTGTGTTGTTTGAGGTGCATGGATGTTGTGTAAGTGATGGTGTTGTGTGTCTGTGGATGCTGGTGTTGTTTTTGGTAGTGTCTCTCTCTGGCCTGCTTTCAAATTTCTGGTAGTAAGGGTTTGTGGGTAATGTGGGTGTGTGTTTTATATTGGATTGGGTGTGTGGGAGTGGTGTGTGTATATGTATCAGGTGTGTGTAATTTGAATTGTCCAATATGGTTGTGTTTCGTAAGTGTGTGTGTATTTTGAGCGCAGCGTTGTGTACTGCCAATGGTTTACTGCGGTTGAAAGACCGCCGCGTTGATTCGTGGGTCGTGATAGTGTGGGCGTATTCTTGTTAGAGTGATGGTGTTAGTTTTGGTAAGCCAGTTTATCACTGACCTTTGGTGTGGCGGACTTGTGTGGGTGTCTGTATTGTGGCGAATTCCAAGCTGTGGGTCGTAATACCTGTAGTGGAATTCTGTGGCCGCAGCGGTATGTTGGCGGTCTTCTGCACGGCAGTAAGCGGGATTTACCACCAGTGTTGTAATGAGGGCCATTGTTAGGTAATACTTGCCTCCATCAGCCACATTAACTACAAAACCCTATGACAATGATGTTGCATTATGAGACAATTAGTCCTTCTTATATTTGTGTTCTTGTTGTGTCACTCTGCACATACATCACTCAAGGATAGCACACACCCATAGCCAACAATACTCCTGCGTCATGTTTATCATCACTTAAACATTACTTGGCACATTCCCACAGTTGTAAAGCCCATGATGGATATGCACATTTGTGCCTTGGAAAAACTGAATCCTTTCATCATTGGACGTGTTTACCATTTTCAGCACTTCAATATGTATCTGTGGTTATGAGAAAACAGGGCTGATTGCAGAGGCCTCTCAACTTTTTGCCCCTATTTTTCACTTTTTGCTGGTGTTTTCCTGACTCTTATGGTGCCCTGGCTACTGCTAACCAGTCTAAGGGCCCGTGCTCTGTGTAAAATGAGTATACAAATTAGGTTAATTATAATTGGCTATGTCAATCTACCAATGGGTCGCTAGTATATGGTAGGGCATGTAGGTTTAGGGACCCCAGCTTTAGAGGTGCACCCATAGGTGCCCTGCTGAGGTACCCAGGGCCATTTCAAAGCCAAGACTGCCTGGATGGCTGCTTTTAAATTAAAGTTATAAACAAATTTGACTTTGGAATTACAAGTTTTTCCAAAATCTTGAACTACTTTATTTTTACATATATGTCACCTCTAAGGTGTGCCCTAAGTGCCCCTAGGGTTGGATGCTATGTAACTGTAAGCAGGGACCTTATAAATATCATTGTATAAGCCCTGGTGAGTCAAAATAGCCAAATTTGTTTTCCCTCACTGTAGTTAATGGCCTCCGTAGGCTAAAATGGGGAGACCTTATTTTAATTAACAATGTTCCCATAAGAGACACATACCTTGAATTTGGTATCAAATTAATTGTTATAATTAATCCCACAACCTGCCGTTGTTGGATTTAATAGAATTAGTTCAGGTAAATAGTTTTAAAACTCTACCTGAAAGTTGCCAACGTCAGCTCTGTGGTGCCCTTCTCTAAATGGCCAGCCTCTGACAGCCTGGCCAGGCTGCCTTGATGAGGTGTGAAGTGGCCTGGGCTGAACAAAAAGGATGTGCCTGGTGGAGGAGATCTGCCTCAGCAGACAGTAAAACAGGAATGGGGAGAGCAGCCAAACTGGTCTTCAAAGGAGGGAAGTACATTTGGAGCAGCTCAGGACCTCTCCCATTTCCTGCTACCCCAGATAGTTAGGTGCCCTCTTGATTAGATTAAGAGAGGGCAGGAGAGGGGTGTGTTTAAAAATCAGTTTCAACCATGTTGGATTTCTGAAGAATGTTGCTCCCTGGGATTGATGTTGCCACACTTCCCAGGAAGTGGACATCAAAGGGGAAAGGAGCCTGCCTGTGATTGGACAATCAGGCCCCCCTGCTTTCCACCCCAGGAGCAAGGATGTATATGGCAGAGCTGCACCCACACCTCAGATCCCTACAAAGAACCAGACAAAGAAGAAGGACTTCTCTCGACCGCTGACCTGCACCTGGACACTGACTGCAACAGCTGCACACGTGGGCTTTACCACTAAAAGGACTTTGCCTGTCTTCTACTGCTGCAAGAAGGGGCTTCCTGTTTGCTACAGGTACAAAGGAGCAGCCCGGAGTCCCCTGCATGAATTCCTGCAAGCAGAGCCCAACTGATCAGCGTCCAGTGGCTGTTTGAGGATTCTGACCAGGTGCATTCTGGGATTTGTAGTCCAAACTCCACAGGAGCAACTCAGAGCTTCTGGAACTTTGGGTCAAGTTGTGGACACTTCAAGGACCCACAAAGGACCTCTGGAAGAAGAGCCAGCAGTTTGTAGATGTGTGGATCGACTCCATAAATTGAAGAGGTGCATTGTGGGAGCTGTAGTCCCAGACACCAAGAGGCAAACCATAGCCTCTGAACCCTTGGCTGGTGCTGGTGGCCACTCTCCTGAATCAAGAAACACTTTTGAAAGTAAGTGTAACAGTGTTACCTCGTGGATGGCCTGAACTCTGGACTTTGTTCCTGTGCGGTATGACCTTTTTTAACCCTTTGAGCGCTAGTTGCTTTCATGCCCAAAAAACATTAATTCTTTAAAAATTCATATCTCCAGTTCCCCTTGTCCGATTTTAATAGCTTTGGTGTCATTTTAAAGATACAAATAAAATCTATCTTTAGAAATTTGAGTTGGATGTTGATTGTGTTTTGTGATTTTCACTTATTTAGTGTTTTGTGGTTTTTAAATGCTTTACACACTTGTCTCCTAAGTTAAGCCTTGTCGTTTGTTGCCAAGCTACAAAGGGTTGAGCTGGGTTTAATTTATTGAGACCTTACTGGACCTAAGTGGGGGTTAGTGGCCTATTGCTAGGTGTAGGTACTTACCTGTTCTTACCAATAATACAGTTTCCAACATTTTTGGTGTGCAGTGGTCGGATCCAGTACTTGTGGGTAATATCACACTACATGTTTAAGTGAAATAAGTTAAAAATCCTCTAAAGTGACCTAGAGCAAATGTATTTTTGATTTTTCAAATTTGGACTCATTTTTTTAATTACTTCATTTTTGATTTTTCTAAATTGTTCTGATCAACTGGTGCCTAAGTTTTTTTTAAGTGACACAAAACTTAAGGGAGGCCATGGAGCTTGATCTGACTCGCCTACCCACACTCACGACAGTTGAGCTGAGGATGCTGTGCAGAAAGATGGGATTACCTGCAGTTAACAACCTTAGGAAGGCTGTGATGTTTAAGTTCCTTGAAGCCTGGGTAGTGCAGATGGAGTCAGAGAAGGCTTCAGAGGTAGGAAGTTTGAAGGAAGATGTCCTATCCACCCTCCAGGCGGAGGAGGAGGTGGATGATTGCCAAACTGTAATCGCAGTAGCTAGGGCACCATCCAGAGCTAGTGAGAGGGGAGGGTCTGTGGCATCAAACCAAGATGAAGCAGACCTCGATCTCAGGAAAAGGGAACTTGAGGCCTAGGTAGCCCTGATAGCTTTGGAGGCAGAGAAGTTGACCTTAGAGAAGAAGAAGTGGGCAAAGATTGAACAGAGAGATGGTGGCAGTGACAGAGAAGTTGAGGTGCCCATGGGTGGTGGATTCTGCCCTAGGTTACCTAAGTCAATTGTTCCTTATATAAAGGGAGATGAGATATACAAGTGGTTGGAGGCCTTTCAGAGGGCTCTCTAAATGAGAAGGTTTAAGCCCAAATATTGGGGTTCACTCCAATAGATGTTGGTCCCAATATCTGGGAGGGATAGGTTCCTGACCCTAAGGGGGGAGGAAGCAGATTCCTATCCCAGTATGAAGAGGTGTTTAACCAAGACGTTTGGTCTGATGCCAAAGCAGTACAGAATTATGATTAGGGACACCCAGAAGGCCAATACTCAATCTTGGGTTGACTTTGGAGACACCTCACTTAAGGCACTAGAGGGCTGGACACATGGTAACAAAGTAAATACTTATGAGGGGTTATACAATTTGATCATGAGGGAGCACATCTTGACTAACTGTATCAACAAGAGGTTACACCACCATCTATTGGACTCTAAGCTGACCAACCCCAGAGAGCTAGGGTAGGCAGCTGATGAGTGGTTGAAAACCAGATGGTTGAAAAGTCCCAGGGGGAGATTCCACGAAGGGGGGTAAGGACCCCAAAAACCCAAAGAGAGGGATGGTAAGACCACCACAGAGACTTCCTCTGTACCCCAGAACCCCGAGAAGGAGGGGAGTACAACCCACTCTCACTCTGACAACAGATGCAGGGAGACCGAGGGCTTTGACTGTCAGCAGACAGGTCACTTCAGGGAAGATAAAGCCTGTCCCAAGAGGGTGGTTATCACTGGGCTGTCCAGTGTAGCCATAGAGGAGGACTCCTCAGATGATGATGTTCTCATAGCATTGGGCTAGGAGACTGGACCAGATGGTAAGCTGGTGATCCCTGAAAGTGGGAATAGGTACTTTCACCCAATTCAGGTGAATGGGATCCCTACCACTGGCCTGAGAGACACCTGTGACAGTCACACCATAGTGAGTGATCGGTTGGTGACCCCAGACATGTATGTCCCAGGGGAGACCAGGAAAGTCAGGATAGCCGCTGGTGAGGTCACCACCAAACCTGTAGCCATAGTGCCCCTAGAGAGGGAAGGTATCCTTCACTGGTTTAGGGTGGTGGTCAGTGCTGACCTCCCCTCAGATTGTATCCTGGGCAGTGACCCCCCCAGTGGTGAGTCTGGTCCCTGAGGGGGTGGTCACCCAGGGCACCTCTCCAACACAAAGTCCTGGGGAACCAGTCTCTACAGTTAGGAGACAGAGGTCCCCAAGAAAAGGGAAGAAGAAAATGAAAGGTAGACTACTCTTAAAGAGAGTTCCAGTGAGCCCAAGGCCTTCTGCCCCAACAGGGAGGGGTCCAGAGTTGGCCCTGGTGAGGCCTCATCAGACCCCAAGGATGTACTGAATAGGCAGGCAGCTGTCCAGCTGCAGGGTGTAGCCCCTGCACTGACAGAAGGGGGAGTGGAAGGAGAGTGTCTGCAACAGAACGTGGTAACCCCCACTTTAAACATCCAGAAAGGTGTCAGAGCCCCACAGTTGCTCCTAAAGCAGCTCACCCACCTGTCAGTGGTGAGCTTAGGGTTTGGTTCTGGGTACTGACAGCTGTCAGTAGCATCTGCTGGTTGCCCGCCTTCATGGTAGCACTGCACTTGTCCTTGGAGGCAGACCCCAGGGCCAAAAGCAAAGTAGGACCCCTGACCTTGTTGGTCATGGTGGGGTTGCTCAAGTGTTGGGTGACCTCTTTGGGTAAGCTAGTTGTTGCCCTAGCAAAGGTATAGGGGAGGTGGGGACCTCACTAACCAAGTTGGTAGAGAGAGAGGAGGAAGACCGACATAGAGGGAAGTTTCAGTTGAAGATGGGTCCTTTCACTGTTAGGATGGGTTCACTACCCAGGGGGAATGACCATGGCAGGAGGATGTAAGGCAGAGTAGGCCCTGCAAAGGGACCACCAGTTTTCCTCACTGCCTTCTTCGCCTGACAAGCAAGGACAACTCTCCCAGGGTTGGACTGAGTCTCCTGGGTGTGTGGGCCGGGGGGAGGCTTGTGTGAGAAAACAGGGCTGATTGCAGAGGCCCCATTTAACCTTTAAAAATGTATAACTCTGGTTGCCTTATCTGGTTTTAATTGCTTTGGTGTAATTTTAAAGATAAAAATGTAATCTATTTTTATAAATTGCTCTTGGATTTTTATTGTGTTTTGTGTTTTTCACTTATTTACTGTTTTGTGCATTTTAAATGCTTTACACACTAGTCTCCTAAGTTAAGCCTTGTCCCTCATTTTCAAGTTACCAAGGGTTGAGCTGGGTTTAATTTATTGAGACCTAACTGGACCTAAGTGAGGTTTAGTGGCCTATTGCTAGGTGTAGGTACTTACCTGTTCTTACCAATAATACAAATAATACGAATACCAATAATACACTTTCCAACAGCGATACACAAGGTACACAGAGAGGTATGTGCAAATTGCCTGCAACCAGTCCATTTCTGACCTCTTATAAATGCAGGTTGGTTAAGACAAAAAACTTGCTGTCCTCATCCTCATGACATGCTGCAGTTATCCTTGTGTCCTACTGTCATGCACAAGCAAATGAGGATGTTGCAATGTAAAAGGGGTACTTACCAACAGGTCCGCCAACCCAAATCACCAGGTGATCTAAGAGATCCCTTTCACAGGCAATGAGGTCTGCCCACTGGTGTTTAGGCTGGTGGTCCGTGCGCTCCACAGAGAAGATCCTATGAATCTGGTAGAGCACCTTGCCCCACTGCAGCTTCCTTGCCTCTATTAGGTAGCCCATGATGACCCAGCCATCTATAGCCACCATGTTGGGGAGGTAGTGGCACACTAACCAGATGAACCCTCACATTTCATCACCACTCATCCGTTGGGCTCTCCCCTTCCCCGACGTCTTGCAGTCTCCCTCCACTGCAAAATGATGATCCCAACAATAATAAACTATACCCCACCTACTCCCAATACCCCAACAAACTAAACTACCCCAAGACAGACACCTGACAATACTTAGACAATGGCAAGACAAGAATTACAAAATTTACAAAAAGGACTAGACACAGACCGGACACGGCACAAAACAGTCAAGATTCACAATTTCTCACACCAGCACAAGCACAACAGAACCTTTGTTAACCACAGACTACAAGACTGTAAAGTAAAAGTGGAAGTAAATTCACTTTTCGTTATGTGCAGCAATGAAGTCATGTTATATCACTTCCTGGGTGTATGCATCATGTTTTCTGTTATGCGTAATTATTTTGACACATGACGGCCATGCGTGGAATTTTCTATGAAAGCTGACAAGGCTTGCCACCTTAGATTTGATGCACAGGTGCCAGGCATCATTTATGGCATATGTGATGTTTGTAGGACTACGGTATGCGTCATTTTTTGACACAGGCCGGGCATGCATGGATTTTGGAGGGAAGGCCGAGGAGGCAAGATGATTTAGAGTAGACATTTATGGTGACAGGCATCATTTTTGTGATTTGCGATGTATGGAGAGGTACAGCATGCGTCATTTTTTTTACGCATAACGGCCCTGCGCAGATTTTGGAGGAAAGGCTGACAGTTCAACCAGATTCACATACCTTGTTACAGGGGCTATGCATCTATGTCTTTTTTATGGTATGGCAACATGTGCATTTCATGTGTACCTATAACATAAGAACCTGTTACCGTATAATTTTAGGTGTGTGTGATACATAGAAGAACTGATACTGTTTGCGAATGTGCATGTATATGAAGAATGTTTTCTACATACATGTTTACACATGTGTACTGAGTGTGCATATGTGATGCTACTCATGTTGTGGGTCTACCACATTGTCATGTCAGAATTCAGACTGTACGTTTCAAAACACAGCATGAGATTGGATGGGCCATGTACAATACAGATTCATGCATATGATACCCTTGACAAATCTTTAGCAAAGGATGCTGTTGACTAATGCTGGGATAAGATCTGGTAAGCCATGACAATGTGAGTGCATGCATGTCCACACTGTGGTGTGTTGTAAGGGCCAGACTTCATAATGCAAAGCAACACATGTAACGTATAGTTCCCCATGCATGCAAAATGTTAGAGATAGTGTGATGGCATGTGTCATTGTAGGTATGTATGTGACATGCTTGAGTGTGAAAAGATATGTTTCATACATGATGAGTGATGCATGATAAAGTGGTGGGTTTAGGGATTTGACACATACGAATTCTCGATTCCAGCAGTGATGTATATAGACCATAGTCTCAAGGCTGTGTACTCATATCTGTGTTAACTATGTTTCACAATTTGGGAACATTTGTAATTGTTGTCTAATTTTGTAAGTAATCATGTGGCACATGCATTTTTATCATGTAAATTGTACCCTTTTGTCCACAAGCAAATAGATGGCACCAAGCCTGGTCCACCTAGGTGGGACATGTGTTGTAAAATTTAAACCCAGGACCAGAACTGTGGTGCGCCAGTGTGTAAGTGTTTTCGCTGTTTGTTCACTAGTGTGCATCGTCTTGGGGGTGGCATATAGGGATCTCAATTACCCCCCGCCAGTTGCATCAGCCACCTATCCATATGGTAGGTCGAGACATCTGGGGATGTGTGAATCCAATGATTTATGGTTGTGAGTTGAGCTGCCCAGTGATATTTTCTCATATCAGGAACGGAAGTTTCACGATCATACCAGCACCTAATCAGCTTGCCTAGAGCTATTCTTGCTGTGCCCCCATCCCATAATTGATTTCTGAGTTTGCTATCTAAAGCACCAAGGAATTATGAGGTTACTGGGAAGAGGGTATTATGTAATAAGTATTAAAAGCATGGGAGGGACATCATCTTGAAATGAGTGGCCCTGCCTAGCAATGACAAGGGGAGAGCCCGCTATTGTTCTATGTCTCGTCTAAGGGGGGGTCAGAAGTGGGGGGTAATTACAGGAGTAGAATCCTGTCAGGTCTTTAGTTATATAAATGCCTAGGTATTTGAAGCACTCAGTTACCACTTCGGCTTCACAGTCGCCCGGCACACTGATGGGAGCTCCTTTGAGGATTTAGAGAGTAGATTTGATGGAGTTAATCTTATAGCCTGAGTATAGGCCAAATTGAGTCACTATGAGCACTATGTGGTCTAGGGTCCTGTACATACACCAGAACATCATCAGCATACAGTGATAATCTGTCTTCCCAAGCACCTAAGCTGCCAGCAGTTCTAGGACCAAGGCAAACAGGAGGGGGGAGAGTGGGCACCCTTGCCCCTAGTGAAGGGCTAATGGTTAAGACCAAGTATTGGTCACTACTACGTGGGCCTGTATATAGGAGTTGTGTCAAGCTAATAAAGCAGGGGCCAAAGCCCAACCTCTCCAGCACTGCAAAGAGGTACCGCCATTCCATGATGTCAAAGGCCATACATGCATCAAGGGACAAGATGACGGCACCTTCCTGGATGGTGTCTGTGTGGCCTAGTTCCCCGTGTAATCTATGGAGCTTAAGAGTCATATTGCCTTGTGCCATGAAGCCTGACCAGTTTCGACTGATCAAGTTGTAGACTACGGGGTCAATGGCGAAGCCAGCACTTTGGCTAATATTTTCACCTCTGCGTTCAGCAATGAGATATGTTTGTAGGACCCACTGTCCTCCCTGGACTTTCCTTTTTTATGGATGACCACTGTAGAAGCCTAATGCTTGTCTAATGGGAGTACTCCCCCTTCAGGCTCTCCTCATGCATCTACATCAGATGTGGTGCAAGCTCATAAGCTTTCAACTTATAAAGTTCTATTGGGCCCTGATGCTTTGCCTGGCTTCAAAACGCTGATGGCTTGTACTATTTCCTCCTGGGAAAGTTCTTCTTCTAAGGCTGTAGGGAGGGTTGGAAGGAGGATGTCACCCAGGAGCTCGGTTTCTTCGCGTTTCGTGGAGAAACACCTTGCTGAATAGATTTTAGCATAGTATTGGGCAAAAGTTTTGACTATGGCTTCCCTGACTCCTTCTGGATCCCAACAACCCATCTATCCCCTGCCTCCTTCCTGTCCAGCCTGGACAATAATTTTCCTGTCTTGTCCCACATTTCATAAATGTGGTGCTGTTTCATCCTATGGTGCATTTTAGCAGCTTCCTGGGCCACGTCTCAGTATTCCTTTTCCTTAAGGGCAAGAATGTGGGCTTCCTCTGATCCCTCCTTGTCTGGCAACCCAAGCCACCCTCAAGGGACAATGAGTCACATTCAAGAGCCTCCAATTTGGTGTTTTTTTACTTTTTTCCCTCCTGCCTTCATGGAGAAACACACCCCCTTGACTACTGTCTTTTAGTATTCCCACAGTCTGAGTGCAGACTCAACTGAAGTGCTATTTTCCTTAAAATAATGGTCTATTGCGGCTAACATCCCTTCTCTAATTTTTGGAACGTTAAGGTACCAAGGGCTCTGTAACAGGGTCGTCGCTTCTCCGGTTACAATACAGGCCCCCGAAACGCATCAGCAGTGCCCCGGGGGAACACAACAAAGCAGCGACCACCCGGAAGTGAATACCAACCCAGATATCTGGGTTGGATCGGCGTCGCTAGTAGTAGAAAAAGCGAAGATGGAGGGAGAGACGGCGGGCGATTCAAAGGAGGCGAGGAGAGAAGACGGGAGCAAGCGGAGTCAAGGAAACGATCGAAGTGAGGAGCGGAACAAGGGCCTAGGAGGAGAGACCCCAATTCGACCGAGACCGCTGGATGAACGGACCCGCCACGTCCCTGCTCCTCATCAAGATTCCCACTCCTCTAGAGGAGGTGGTATGGCCCGCATTAGCAGCCATTTCATATCCCCAACGGTCCAGGGCGTGACAAATATTACACAGGAGGTGAGTCTCTTGTAGGAGAACTATAACTGGGGAGTGTCCTTTGATGTACTGGAGCACCACTCCCAGTTTGACTTTGTCGCCTAGGCCATTGACGTTCCAGGATGGTACCCTTAGTGTTAACATGCTAACTTTGACCATCCTACTGTATGATTAACAGACCACATTGGGAGGGGTGCTGGGCAAATGCTATGTGGGGCTCAGACTGTGAGAGTGAATGCCCTGTATGCCTCAGCTATTTTGACTGGTGGTATGTATCTTGCCTGAACATAATCGACAACAAAAATCCAATAACCTCTCTTGAAACATTATTTCCCCCTCCCTGTTACACCACGCTGCGGAATCCAAACTACCTGCCTCCTCAAATGCGCTGAGCACCTGTTGCCCCAACTAAACATACTGCTTACTAGGAAGCGTATCTACTGCCTTCTGGCCCCCACCCAGCCTCCTTCTGGAATGTCTCAACCAAGTTGGTTTCTCATATCCTCAGTCTCTATCTTGCCCCCAATCACCGATTTAGGACCATCAAGGGCTACTCCCAGCTGACCCACAAGATGCTCCAGGTGTATCTTCAGTGACACATTCTCAATACCCCGGGTCCCTCTCATCTCCCCATGGGTCCCAAGCTCCATCCCCGAGATCAGGACGATTGCCCGGGCAAGGCGAATCATTTTTGCCCCGGGTTTCCACTTCAAGTGTATCACAGTTCCCTGTTGCAGTTGCTTCCACCCCGGCGCTTCTTAGGCTGGTCGCAGTGTCTTCAGCCTCCTGCCACCTGCAATCTGCCATCCATCCAGCCAATCCCCCCCAACTTCTGGGGTTGAAAAAAAAGTGAATTTTGTCTGCTGCAACTACTCGAAGCTGTGCAGGGAATTCATTGAATACTTGAGGTCCCGCTCCCTCAGAGGCTTCTTCACCTGGAGAAAACTGTGATGCAGCCTCTGGACTCGAAGAGTGAAATCAGGGAAGAAGGGAACCCGAGCGTTAGCTATATGCAATGTAGGGCCACTGGGAGCTGCTTGGAGAATCACATCCCGGTCTCGGAAGTTGAAGCATCTTGCTGTGATGGGACGAGGGGGTGAGCCAGATTTCAATGGTGCATCTGGGATGCGGTGAACTTGCTTCATCTAAATGGATTTTTAAAGCCCACGTGGTTGCAGCTGTTTCAGGATGAGATCCTCCATGAACAGGTCCATGGCTGACCCCTCAGTATTTTCAGGTACCCCATTATCTGTATGTTATTTCTGTGGATCCGGCCCTCAAAGTCTTCCAACTTCTCTCTCCCCTGTTCTGTTGTAGTTTCACATCATTTTTTGAACATGTGCACACACTCACATCTGCATTCTACAACCTGTAGCACATTCACCAGGAGTTCAGTTTGGTATTGTGATTACTAATGTCAGCTCTGAGTAGAATAAATTCCACATTCAACCTTTCTGTGTCATTCTTTACGCATACAATTTGCCAAGGGTCTGTGACTTGTTGGACATTGCTTGACTTACATGCAGATTCCTAACCGTTTTGGGTGTGATACACCTAGACATTTATGTGTATTGGTCCCTGTATGTCACTCTTTCTTGGTCAAACGTGTGGCCAGCACTGAGAAGTATGTTCTCAGTACTCATGTGTGATATTGTCATTCAGACTTTGCTTGGTTACCTAGCAGACACAAACCTAGCCTTTTCCTACCTAGCACATACATCTGTATAGCAGCCTTCACATGTATTTCCAGGATTGCCACAGGCATAGGTCAAGCCAACACACTTGTATGATATGTGTATGACAATAGTAAATGTAGTTGCTACAGACTGTACCTGCATTCCACCCACACAGTCATGTGGTAGTGCATTCTTTTAAATTATTTTTTTGTTCCTGGCTATGGGGCAGATTCAAGAAGAGTGGCATTGCACCCAGTGCCCTTAGCGCCCCCTATTGCTACTATGTGTGTGCCGTATTTAGAAAACGGCACACAATGTTGCAAGGTAGTGGGCAATAGTGTCAAGGTTTTTTACGATATTGACGTACTGTTCAGGGTTTTGGGTCTAACCTTGAACATAACATAGGGGCCCATTTACACCAATGGTGTGCCCACTTTTAACAGTTGTTCTGAGCAGGTGTTAAACGTAGCAGCAAAATATGACACAGTTCATTTTCTTAGATTCCACTGCACCATTTTGGAACACCCCTACAGGGTGTACACCCCCCTTGCACACTTAATGCCTGTCTCAGGCATATTGTAGCACAAAGTGTTACAAAGTTGTGCAATACATGCATTGCTCCACTTTGTATTTCTTGTGCGTAGATTTTGGCATCGTCGGGCCACATTAACCTAAGATGTATGACGCAAATGTTGCGCAAGGATGCACTAGGCTCTCTTAAATCTTGGTCTATGTTCCAAAATTGTTTTCAACTGTTGTGGTATAGTCATCCTCTCTGAGATATGAGCAAGCTACAAATGGTATGTGATGGTGAAAATGAGCATGCCATGAGCATCCTGAGTTCATGTGACTTTATTGAATTATTTTCATGGTGAATCTTTTAGTACAGTGTCTATGTGAAAAAGTTGTGCACAATGTGTTCCCTTCTGCATACTCCAGGAGCACAGTTTTGTTGTTCCCCCTCATACTCCTGAGCACCATTGTAGTCATCCTCCTCATTGGGGACATGTACTTGTTCATTCCAGGGGACATTGGTGCGTAGACAAATGTTATGTAAAAAAGCACACACAAGGATAATTTAGCAGGCAATGAGTGGTGCATATAATTGTCCCCGTCCTGTTAAATGTAGGCACCTGAACCTTAATTTTAGGATGCCAAATGTCCTCCCTACCTCATCTCTGGTCCTTATGTGGCCCTCATTGTAAGCCCGCTCTGCATCAGTTGTAGGATTTCCAAAAGGTGTCATGACCTATGGCAGGATGCCATAACCTTGGTCCATTGCAAAGGAATGTGAAAGCATGTGTCAATCATGCATATTCGTTATTTGCTAGGTACCATGGCACATATTTGTTTTGAGTGGAGTGGTGATTCAGACTTGCATCTGGTATTGTGTGTGTTCCTGTTTGGATACTTGGTTACATTGGTGTGTGGTTGTCTACTTTCCTATCATGGTTTGTGCGTTAGGTACCTGGTGACTGTAATTTAAAATCTGGTCTGACAGTTCACCCATGCCGAATAGCTGTGGTGGTGTCTATATTTTAGCCCGAGGCCCAAATTAAGGAGGACCTAGCACCTCCTTGCTCCACATTAGCCAAATTTTGATTGACACTATTGTGGCCCAACAAGGCCTAAATCACAGTGCCATGTTTACAAAGTGACACTACCCATGCAGTGCAACACTTAGTGACCCATTGTGCCACATTATGCCAGTGTCAGGCTTCATATATCCAAGGGGTGTATTCCCCTGTTAAGGGAAATTCTAAAATGGTGCAGAGGAATATAAGAGGTTGTAATGCGTAATTTTTAGCAGATACCTTCAACACCTGCACAGAGCCGGCATTAGTAGGGGGCACACCATTGCTTTAAATGTGCCCCTATGTGCTGTGCAGGGTCTGCACAATAAATTTGGCAATAATCCTACACATTCCATCTATGGCATCAATTATCTTGAAACAGCACAAACTCATTGGCGGTAGGGGGGCGCGAAGAGATGCAAGTAAAGTTGCACTGCTTTAGATGCTGCGCCACTTTTCTGACATGTGGCCTTTAGTACCTTCATTTTAGACCTGCAGAGGAGTCATGTTATGGAAATGTGTACCTATTTTGTGTGTTGTGTGCCATGTAACAGGTGTAGTGCCCTGTGTGTTGCATAAGAATCCCACCACTTTGCCCTTGAAATACAAAATGTTGTTGTTGCCATTTGCTGGCTGGCATATGTATGTGCATGAGGTCCATATGCTCAGTGTGGCACAGTTGTATGGGATGCATTTCAATGTATGCAAGAGTTTTCAGACAGCTGTGGGACAGGACAGGGGATGATGCTTCTTTCTGCAGAGTCCAGCCTTGCTAAGTCCCATGTCTCCTCATTCATATGAACTACACAAAGGAAAGTTGAACACAATGAGTATATCTGTTATGCTTTGCTGCTATGTAGATGGTTATGGCACCACTCAGGTGGCAATTGGTATCAGTGCTGCCTAAGATTTCTACAGCATGGTAAATGTGGCGCTGTGCCAATAAGTGAGATGTTTGACGGTGGGACGGCAAATACAATTCACATAGCTGAGCTATTCCTTGGTAAGTGTTATGTGTGAAGGATCTGTGTTTTGTTGTCATGTGCAGTGGTTTGAGCCTAGATTTTGTATTCAGAGGGGACATTGCTCTACCTGTCAGTCATGTAATGTGTCAGTCAGGTGGTGCCAGGGACTTGTAGATATGGGTGTATGTGAGGGTGATGTGCATTGAACACAATGTAATGTGGCATGTGGCATATGTGTTATAGTCTATACATCTGTGTTTCCATGTCCATGTGTGTTTAGTGTGGTGTATGTATTGCTTGTACTACAAGTTTTGTATGTTGTCTGTGTTATGATTTGTATGCTGTCTTACCACAAGTAGGCCATTGCTATATTGTCAATTATCTGCTAGATGCCATAGACTGCATACATCTGTCAGTTCAGCCACATCATCATATAGCGTACTTACTCCTCAACAGACACCTGTGGCAATCATCAACATAGAAGCTGTCTGAGATGCCATTGGCTGCTTCACTGATGTGCACACTACCTTTTTTGGTTGAACACTCAAAAGCTACATTGACTGACAGCCTCTTCTTACACAATACTTGGTTAATGGGTAGTTTGGTGACATAGTGGCAGTTGGTATGTAACATTATTTCACACTGGGGCTACATGGACATCTTGGAGTAGCTCTCTACTGTACCCAATAATCACAATGGGACACTACAAACCTGTGTCTTCTGCATCATCAGCATGTTTATAATAGGGTGAGGCAAAGAATTCCGCTCTGCCGGAAGTGTTTGCAGCATTTTGCCCACACCATGCGCCACATAGAGCGTGGAGTTCCGAAAAACTCTGTGGAGTGACGCGAAGCTGAGTTTTTTTCCCTCATGTTGCTCACCAACGTTCAGATGGTGAGCACGAGTGAGAGAAATCACTATGTCGGCAGACTAGATTTCTGAACGTGGTGGTTGCGACAGGTTGCGACTGCCGCATTTAGAAAGCTGCCACTCGCATTGAGGAAGCTGCCGCTCAAGTAGAAAATCTACTTAGGCAACAGAAAGAAGTTAGCGCCCTATAGCTATCACTATGATGCCTTTTGTGCTGATTTTACAGCGCAGGAAAAAAAAACTTGCACTGAAAATCAGCACGAACATTGTGACATACCCAAATTTCGCCGCACGTGGAATTTTTCAGCACTTCGTGGAGTTCCGTGTTGCAGAACTCCATAAACTCCACCCAGGCCTAGTTTATACTCATGATGTATTACAGGTATAATAGCGTTCCTTTTTAAATAATGCTTGCCTGTTTGTTGTAGCTGAAGCCAGATATACTCTCTAGCACCATCTATTCACACTCTACAGATGTCCCAACACCCTACCTCGAAAGGGGTACAACACTGCACACTTTCATACATAAGCCATTATTAAATATACTTTTAGGGACCGTAAGTCATGATTCAGACGTCTTGACCAAACAGGAAGGTAGATCATCTAGTTCCCAGAAGTTGTGTGCAAGATTTTTGTAGCCTAATTCTAAGATGGAATCAGAAGATGCCAACGATTGAAGTGCTAACACTGTTGCTTGTAGGAGAATTCTCTACTCCATTTGCCCACTGTCCATTATTTGTTGATGGTTCAGCATCATCGACCAGCACTCTGCAAAAAAACATAATAGGTTGGTATCACATGAGAATAAAGAAAAATATAAAATGAAGCGTAGATCCACAGATAAAATTATTATACCTCCACAATAAGAACTCACCAGATGCAGTTATTTGATTTGCAGAGATCCCCCCCAAGGTCAGCTGGTGAACCAGTGCATTTGTGATTGGTGTTTCCAACTTATCTCCCGATCTAGCTGCTATAGAGAAAATAAATGTGTTTAATGGAGCATGTCAAGCAATAAAAGTCAATGTCACTGCATGTGCTAAAACATTAGAGATATATTCAAGAAAGGATATCAAACAGCATTATAAAAATACTTTTGACTTTAAATGGGATGAAAAATATCAGATAAATGATTTATTGAAAGGTCTAATGATGAAATGCAATGTTAGGTTCAAATGCTTCCAGACTTACCTGAATGATTGATGGTAGAGCGTCTAAAAGTGGCTGCCAGGATGTACTGTGATATAATGGGTGTTGATGATCTGAAGGTTGAGACCATGGCCCGTTCCCTGACAGAGCCTGACAGGAGACAGAAACATTCATGAGGAAATAAGGCATTTTAAATCCTAAAAGAAGTGGCAATTTATATGGTTTCAAGACCGACAACTATTGCTTTTCTGCAAGTTAAGTCAAGTTCTAATATATATTTTATGGTGTGACCTGTACATTGGCAAGTCTAATTTATAGGACAATATATAATATCTAAAACAGTTGTATTACATATTGAGCATGGTGCTAACCTGGATGAGTGACAAAAGGCATACAGTTACAATGTCAATAATAAATGAAGATGTTAGATCTGGAGGTAATAGAGAAGATAGTTTTGTGCGTTTTAAATGCTTTACACACTAGTCTCCTAAGTTAAGCCTTCTCCCTCATTTTCAAGTTACCAAGGGTTGAGCTGGGTTTAATTTATTGAGACCTAACTGGACCTAAGTGAGGTTTAGTGGCCTATTGCTAGGTGTAGGTACTTACCTGTTCTTACATATAATCCACTTTCCAACAGCGATACACAAGGTACACAGAGAGGAATGTGCAAATTGCCTGCAACCAGTGCATTTCTGATCTCTTATAAATGCAGGTTGGTTAAGACAAAAAAAATGGCTGTCCTCATCCTTGTCATGACATGCTGCAGTTATCCTTGTTTCCTACTGTCATGCACAAGCAAATGAGGATGTTGCAATGTAAAAGGGGTACTTACCAACAGGTCCACCAACCAAAATCACCCTTTCACAGGCAATGAGGTCTGCCCACTGGTATTTAGGCTGGTGGTCTGTGTGCTCCACAGAGAAGATCCCATGAAGCTGGTAGAGCACCTTGCCCCACTGCAGCTTCCTTGCCTCTATTAGGTAGCCCATGATGACCCAGCCATCTATAGCCACCATGTTGGGGAAGTAGTGGCACACTAACCAGATGAACCCTCACATTTCATCACCACTCATCCATTGGGCTCTCACCTTCCCCGACGTCTTGCAGTCTCCCCCCACTGCAAAATTATGATCCCAACGATAATAAACTATACCCCACCTAATCCCAATACCCCAACAAACTAAACTACCCCAAGACAGACACCCGACAATACTTACACAATAGCAAGACAACAATTACAAAATTTACAAAAAGAACTAGACACAGACCGGACACAGCACAAAACAGTCAAGATTCACAATTTCACACACCAGCACAAGCACAACAGAACCTCTGTCAACCACAGACTACAAGACTGTAAAGTAAAAGTGGAAGTAAATTCACTTTTCGTTGTGTGCAGCAATTAAGTCATGTTATATCACTTCCTGGGTGTATGCATCATGTTTTCTGTTATGCGTAATTTTTTTGACTCATGACTGCCATGTGTGGAATTTTCTATGAAAGCTGACAAGGCTTGCCACCTTAGATTTGACGCACAGGTGCCAGGCGTCATTTATGTCATATGTGATGTTTGTAGGACTACGGTGTGCGTCATTTTTTGACACAGGCCGGGCATGCATGGATTTTGGAGGGAAGGCCGAGGAGGCAAGACGATTTAGAGTAGACACGCATGGTGACAGGCATCATTCTTTTGATTTGCGATGTATGGAGAGGTACAGCATGCGTCATTTTTTTGACGCATAACGGCCCTGCGCAGATTTTGGAGGAAAGGCTGACAGTTCAACCAGATTCACATACCTTGTTACAGGGGCTATGCATCTATGTCTTTTTTATGGTATGGCAAGATGTGCATTTCATGTGTACCTGAAAGAACCTGTTACCGTATAATTTTAGGTGTGTGTGATACATAGAAGAACTGATACTGTTTGCGAATGTGCATGTATATGAAGAATGTTTTCCACATACATGTTTACACATGTGTACTGAGTGTGCATATGTGATGCTACTCATGTTGTGGGTCTACCACATTGTCATGTCTGAATTCAGACTGTACGTTTCAAAACACAGCATGAGATAGGATGGGCCATGTACAATACAGATTCATGCATATGATACCCTTGACAAATCTTTAGCAAAGGATACTGTTGACTAATGCTGGGATAAGAACTGGTAAGCCATGACAATGTGAGTGCATGTATGTCCACTCTGTGGTGTGTTGTAAGGGCCAGACTTCATAATGCAAAGCAACACATGTAACGTATAGTTCCCCATGCATGCAAAATGTTGGAGATAGTGTGCTGGCATGTGTCATTGTAGGTATGTATGTGACATGCTTGAGTGTGAAAAGATATGTTTCATGCATGATAAGTGATGCATGATAAAGTGGTGTGTTTGGGGATTTGACACATACCAGTTCTCGAGTCCAGCAGTGATGTATGTAGACCATAGTCTCAAGGCTGTGTACTCATATCTGTGTTAACTATGTTTCACAATTTGGGAACATTTGTAATTGTTGTCTAATTTTGTAAGTAGTCATGTGACACATGCATTTTTATCATGTAAATTGTACCCTTTTGTCCACAAGCAAATAGATGGCACCAAGCCTGGTCCACCTAGGTGGGACCTGTGTTGTAAAATTTAAACCCAGGACCAGAACTGTGGTGCGCCAGTGTGTAAGTGTTGTCACTGTTGGTCCACTAGTGTGCATCATCTTGGGGGTGGCATATAGGGCTCTCAATTACCCCCCACCAGTTGGATCAGCCACCTATCCATATGGTAGGTTGAGACATCTGGGGATGTGTGAATCCAATGATTTATGGTTTTGAGTTGAGCTGCCCAGGGATATTTTCTGATATCAGGAACGGAAGTTTCACGATCATACCAGCACCTAATCAGCTTGCCTAGAGCTATTCTTGCTGTGCCCCCATCCCATTTATTGATTTCTGAGTTTGCTATCTAAAGCACCAAAGAATGATGAGGGTATTGGGAAGAGGGTATTATGCAATAAGTATGAAAAGCATGGGAGGGACATCATCTTGAAATGAGCGGCCCTGCCCAGCAATGACAAGGGGAGAGCCCGCCATTGTTTTATGTCTCGTCTAAGGCGGGTCAGAAGTGGGGGGTGATTACGGGAGTAGAAGCCTGTCAGGTCTTTAGTTATATAAATGCCTAGGTATTTAAAGCACTCAGTTACCACTTCGGCTTCACAGTCGCCCGGCACTCTGGTGGGAGCTCCTTTGAGGATTCAGAGAGTAGATTTGATGGAGTGAATCTTATAGCCTGGGTACAGGCCAAATTGAGTCACTATGAGCACTATGTGGTCTAGGGTCCTGTACATACACCAGAACATCATCAGCATACAGTGATAATCTGTCTTCGCAAGCACCCAAGCAGCCAGCGGTTCTAGGACCAATGCAAACAGGAGGGGGGAGCGTGGGCACCCTTGCCTCATGCCATAGTGAAGGGCTAATGGATCAGACCAAGTATTGGTCACTACTACGTGAGGCTGTATATAGGAGTTGTATCAAGCTAATAAAGCAGGGGCCAAAGCCCAACCTCTCCAGCACTGCAAAGAGGTACCGCCATTCCATGATGTCAAAGGCCATACGTGCATCAAGGGACAAGATGACGGCACCTGCCTGAATGGTGTCTGTGTGGCCTAGTTCCCCGTGTAATCTACGGAGCTTAAGAGCCATATTTCCTTGTGGCATGAAGCCTGACCGGTTCGGGCTGATCAAGTTGTAGACTACGGGGGTCAACGGCGAGGCCAGCACTTTGGCTGATTTTTTCACCTCTGCATTCAGCAATGAGATAGGTTTCTAGGACCCGCTGTCCCCCCTGGACTTTCCTTTTTTATGGATGACCACTGTAGAAGCCTAATGCTTGTCTAACGGGAGTACTCCCCCCTTCAGGCTCCTCATGCATCTACATCAGATGTGGTGCAAGCTTATAGGCTTTCAACTTATAAAGTTCTATTGGGCCCTGATGCTTTGCCTGGCTTCAAAACGCTGATGGCTTGTACAATTTCCTCCTGGGAAAGTTCTTCTTCTAAGGCTTCCCTACCCTCTGTAGGGAGGGTTGGAAGGAGGATGTCACTCAGGAGCTCGGTTTCTTCGCGTTTCATGGAGAAACACCTTGCTGAATAGATTTTAGCATAGTATTGGGCAAAAGTTTTGACTATGGCTTCCCTGACTCCTTCTGGATCCCAAAAACAACACATCTATCTGCTGCCTCCTTCCTGTCCAGCCTGGCCAATAATTTTCCTGTCTTGTCCCCATTTCATAAATGTGGTGCTGTGTCATCCTATGGTGCATTTTAGCAGCTTCCTGGGCCACCTCTCGGTATTCCTTTTGCTTAAGGGCAAGAATGTGGGCTCCCTCTGATCCCTCCTTGTCTGGCAACCCAAGCCACCCTCAAGGGACAATAACTCACATTCAAGAGCCTCCAGTTTGGTGTTTTTTTATTTTTTCCCCTCCCGCCTTCATGGAGAAACACACCCCCTTGACTACTGTCTCTTAGGCTTCCCACAGTCTGAGTGCAGACTCAACTGAAGTGCTGTTTTCCTTAAAATAATGGTCTATTGCGGATAACATCCCTTCTCTAATTTTTGGCACGATAAGGTACCAAGGGCTCTGTAACCGGGTCGTCGCGTCTCCGGTTACAATACAGGTCCACGAAACGCATCAGCAGTGCCCCGGGGGAACACAACAAAGTGGCGACCACCCGGAAGTGAATAACCAACCCGGATATCTGGGTTGGATCGGCGTCGCTAGTAGTAGAAAAAGCGAAGACGGAGGAAGAGACATCGGGCGATTCAAAGGAGGCGAGGAGAGATAAGGGGAGCAAGCACAGTCAAGGAAACGAGCGAGGCGAGGAGCGGAACAAGGGCCTAGGAGGAGAGACCCCAATTCGACCAAGACCGCTGGACGAACGGACCCGCCACGTCCCTGGAGGGGCGTGGCTCTCCCAGGTACGATCATGTCACAGACTGAGTTACTTCCCATTGTGGAGCAGGAACGGGAGTGAGGGGGGTATAGCAGGGGAGGGACCCGAGGAAAGGGTCCAGGAAAATGAGTAAAAGAAAGTAGAGTACATGTAACTCTAATAACACCCCCAGATAGGGACTGTGCTATACAACAGCCCTACAAAAGAATCAAGATGGTCACTTAAATATTTGTTGCACCTAGAGCACTGGTGGTTTTTTCCCTGTTTTTGTTCCAACCCCAACCCCGGCACCGCCCATCACCTGTACTGTCAAAACAGACCCCCTTGTTGTCACACTCCCTACTGTTAACTCAAACCCAAAAGGAATCCCCAAGAGTCTCACACTTACCTCTTTCTTTATCTCTCTGGGGTCCACCAACGACGTCTGTCTCGGAGTCATCCTGATTATCCTGGCCAACACTCCCACTTCTCAGACATCCCCAGAAGAAGAACCTTTAAGAGAAAAGAACAAACCGTTACTTCATGGACAATAACCAAGGAAAAGACCCTGTGAACTGAAACAAAGGAACTGGAAGAGTGATTAAAAAACGTCCTGTGGGATAAATAAAGAGCACTTGAGAAGGATACTGTGTCTAATGAATCCCTAATTCATTAACCCTATCAGGGTACTAAGTCGAACCCACTACATTGGTGTCAGAAGTGGGATTTTGAAGGAACTAAACATGGTATACGCAGAGATGGAGGAAAAACCTACCATAGTAGATATGATGCAACAGCTGGCTGAAGGGCAACAGCACCTCCAGCTTGTTTGGGAAGAACAACAAAAGGAGGCCAAAACGGAGTGGGAAGCCCTTCAAAGCACACTGAAAAGCCAAGGCACCATCATGGCCAACAACCAGTTAGCCCAGGAAAATGCATTGAAGACCCTGACCGATACCATAGCTGCTACCAGGGTTCATCCCAACGTCCCCAGCTCAATGTTACAAAGATACCAAGAAGGCAAAGATCTGGATGCCTTTTTTACGAATTTTGAAAGGGTCACCACTTCCGCCACATGGCCCCAAAAGAGGTGGGGACAGTACATTGCCCCTCTGTTGATAGGTACCCTACAGGCAGCTTACCAAGCAGTGAACCCTGGGGGAATCACCCCATCCCAGGAGATCAAAGAAAAGCATTTTAGAACGTGTGGGGTTTGACACCGAGCACTACCGACTCCGGTTCAGGAAAGCCAAATGCGGTCCCTCAGAAAACCCCCAGGCATTATATTACCGGGTAAGGGACCTGGGCCTAAAGTGGTTGGGACCAATAGGAACAAACAGGGAGGACATTATAGAAACCGTTCTATTAGAATAATACATGGAGGCCCTACCGACTGCCACGCGCAATTGGATTAAACAACACCCTAATCCCGATACCACCACTACTATTGATTTGGCTTGTGCCTATCATCGCTCTATCAAGTTCAAGACTGGAACCCATCGAGGTAGCCCTACCATTAACCGTCCAATTATTGCTCCCTTCCGTCCCCCGAGTAGAAAACCTCCAGAAGACAATGGAAGTTCCCAGCTGGCAGAAAGACCGCCCATCCAACAACCCCAATGTTAAAGCTGCGGGGAGTGGGGACACATCGCCCGTATGTGTCCCCATAAAATGGAAAGACCTGAACCAATGGAGATTGGTATTGCCCGTGGAAAGGTGTATTATGCAGGAAAAGAAGATAAGCTGTACAAGCGTAAACTAGTTATCAATGGGCGTCGAGCTGTAGTATTAGTCGATTCCGGCTGTAGCCAGTCGGTCATTAGAGCCAGCCTGATTGATAAGAGAACACTGACCCCAGGGGCAGCAGTGGCTATTTGTTGTATTCATGAAGACTCAAAGGAATATCCTATGTCCTGGTTCTCCCTTACCTGGGGTGAAAGAAAGGACGATATTAGAGTGGGAATCATGGAACGACTGGTGGAAGAGGTTATTATCGGAACCGTAATGTACATTTTGCTGCACTTCTTGACAGTGTCCGAAGAAACGGAGACAGTGATCCATGGTGGAAGGAAGCCCCATTCGCTGAAGAACCAATCCACCAGGATAAAACAAGATACAAACCTAATGAAACAGAAAAAAGAGAGACAAAGAGACTATATGCACATAAGGAACGTGAGTCCAGCAGGGTAAATATAAAAAATGTTGCACTTACTAGCCTTCCCCCCTTCAGATATTGTCAAAGAGAAGACCCCACGCTTCAAAATGCCTGGAGGGCAGCAAGACCTAGTAACCCTGGAGAAAAGGGACCCTGTTTTTCCATACATAAGAACCTTTTATATAGAGTCATGAATCATAATAAGCAAGAAAAGAAACGGTTACTAGTCCCCAAGCCCTATCGGTTGCAAGTCCTACATTTAACCCATAGTCAGTCAGGTGGGGGACACTATGGAAGGGAAAAAAACGAGGAGTATTTCGTGCGTCGATTTTACTGGCCAGGCGTATTTTCCCAGATACGTCGGATTTGTCAACAGTGTCCCAAATGTCAGCTTGTCGATCCGGGACCTAGAAGAAGGGTTCCCCTACAACCATTAACTATTATCAACATACCCTTTTCCAGGGTGGGAATGGAGCTGGATGGGCCACTTATTCCTTCCTCAAAAGGATATAGATATATTTTGGTACTAGTCGACTACACCACCCGATATCCTGAGGCCATTCCCCTTACAAGCATGAATACCAAAAGCATGGCCCATGCCATGATTGGGTTTTTTCCTGAGTTGGTTTCCCTAAGGAGATATTCACCGATCAGGGGACACAATTCATGTTGAATCTAATGACAAAAATCTGCCAGATCCTTGGGATAAAATATCTGAGGACCTCGGTATATCACCCCCAGACTGACGGACTAGTAGAAAGATATAACCTCACCTCGAAGACACTTTTGAAAAAACCGTCTCCGACTCCGGAAAGGACAGGGACAGGGACAGACGGTTACCATTGGTTCTATACGCAATGAGAACACATGAGCAATCCTCTACGGGGCATAGTCCCTTTGAGTTAGTGTTTGGGCGACAACCCCGAACCTTGCTGGATATGGCAGCAGAGATGTGGGAGGAGGTTGAGGGAGGAGAAAAGTCCCTTCTAGAATATGCCCACAACCTAAAATCCCAGGTCCAATCCGTATGGGAAGATGTGAGAGAACACTTAGAGAAGGCCCAAACCAAACAAAAACAATATTAAGACCGAAACACCCAGATACGTATACTGAATACCGGGGAGAAGGTTCTAATTCTGTTACCCAGCTCAGAAAACAAATTATTAGCGATATGGCAGGGGCCCTATAAGGTTCTAGGGGCCGTGACTCCGGTCACGTACACTATTGAGATGACAGAAAATCTGAGAAAGACCCAGATCTATCATATAAACCTCCTAAAGAAATGGGAGGACCCCAATATCCCCATGACGGACCCGGTGCGGGATTACTTGTTAATACGGTAAAATAACTCGACATAGGATGGTGTCCTACAAGTTCAGAATCAAAACCCGAAGAACCCCAGAGGAATACATCCTTAACACATCGACAGCAAGAGCAATTAACCCATCTCCTGTCTAGATATGACAAGTTGCTCTCCACTCGGCCAGGGAAAACAACATTAGCTCAACACCACATTAAGACTCTGCCAGGGAAGGTGATACGCCTTCGACCCTACAGGATACCTGTAGCCTGGAAAATCATGGTCGAACAGGGCATAGAGAAGATGTTACGGATGGGGGTCATAGAACCCTCTAATAGTCTGTGGTGTTCCCCAGTGGTATTGGTCCCCAAACCAGATGGGTCTGTCTGCTTTTGCATTGATTTCCGGCAAGTAAACACCATATCCCAATTCAACACTTATCCCCTTCCCAGAGTAGATGAGCTAATAGAACAGTTAGGAAAGGCCAAATACATGTCTAGCCTTGATCTTACGAAGGGATATTGGCAAATCCCTTTGGCCTCCGTAGATAAGGAAAAAACAGCCTTTTCAACATCCTTAGGCCTTTACCACTTCACTGTTTTCCCTTTTGGGCTACATGGGGCACCGGCTATGTTTCAACGTCTCATGGACTCCCTATTGCGGCATCATACCAGCTATGCAGCAGCCTACTTTGATGATATCGTAATATATAGTGAAACCTGGGGGGATCACTTAGTTCACCTGGATAACACATTTACGACATTGCTCCAAGCCGGATTGACAGTCAACCCCACAAAGAGTCATCTGGCTTATACTGACATTTCGTATTTGGGATACCATATAAAGAGGCATAATTAAACCCCAGTTTAACAAAGAGGAAGCCATTACACGCATACCTCCACCAACCACAAAAAAAGAAGTACGCTCCTTTTTGGGCTTATTAGGATATTATCGGAGGTTCATTCCCCATTATTCCACCTTAGCAACTCCCTTAACGGACTTATTAAAAAAGGTCAACCGACAAAGATAGCGTCCTTAACACCATCCCAACACAGGAGTTATGTAACCCTACAGACATGCCTCACAACAAAGCCTATTCTGTGTTGTCCTGATTTCCTTAAGCCTTTCCACCTTCAGACAGACGCCTCAGATGCAGGTATAGGCGCAGTGTTATTCCAAAAGGGAGAAGAGGGTGCTAACCATCCCATAGTTTTCATCAGTTGCAAACTACTGCCCTGAGAGCAGCGCTATCCTATTATTGAAAGAGAATGCCTGGCCATCAAGTGGCCTATCGAAAGCTTACAGTACTATCTGCTGGGACGTCCCTTTCTTCTGTACACTGATAACGCTCCCCTTATCTGGTTGTCTCCTCATAAAAACACCAACGCCCGTATACTACGGTGGTTCATGGAACTACAACCTTTTACCTTTCAGGTGTGCCACCTTCCGGAAGAACTGATGTATCATTCCGATTATTTATCTCTCTATCCTGTGGAACAGGGTCTGGAGCAGCCCCAGTCAAGGGGAGGGACATGTAACTGGGTCGTCGCGTCTCCGGTTACAATACAGGCCCCCGAAACGCATCAGCAGTGTCCCAGGGGAACACAACAAAGCGGTGACCACCCGGAAGTGAATACCAACCCGGATATCCTGGTTGGATCGGCGTCGCTAGTAGTAGAAAAAGCGAAGATGGAGGAAGAGACGGTGGGTGATTCAAAGGTGCAGGAGGAGGCAAGGAGAGAAGACGGGAGCAAGCGGAGTCAAGGAAACGAGCAAGGCGAGGAGAGGAACAAGGGCCTAGGAGGAGAGACCCCAATTCGACCGAGACCGCTGGATGAACGGACCCACCACGTCCCTGCTCCTCATCAAGATTCCCACTCCTCTAGAGGAGGTGGTATGGCCCGCATGAGCAGCCATTTCATATCCCCAACGGTCCAGGGCGTGACAAATATTACACAGGAGGTGAGTCTCTTGTAGGAGAACTATAACTGGGGAGTGTCATTTGATGTACTGGAGCACCACTCCCAGTTTGACTTTGTCGCCTAGGCCATTGACGTTCCAGGATGGTACCCTTAGTGTTAACATGCTAACTTTGACCATCCTACTGTATGGTTAACAGACCACATTGGGAGGGGTGCCGGGCCAACGCTATGTGGGGCTCAGACTGTGAGAGTGAATGCCCTGTATGCCTCAGCTATTTTGACTGGTGGTATGTATCTTGCCTGAACATAATCGACAACAAAAATCCAATAACCTCTCTTGAAACATGAATTTCCCCTCCCTGTTACACCACGCTGCGGAATCCAAACTACCTGCCTCCCCAAATGCGCTGAGCACCTGTTGCCCCAACTAAACATACTGCTTACTAGGAAGCGTATCTACTGCCTTCTGGCCCAAACCCAGCCTCCTTCTGGAATGTCTCAACCAAGTTGGTTTCTCATATCCTCAGTCTCTATCTTGCCCCCAATCACCGATTTAGGACCATCAAGGGCTACTCCCAACTGGCCCACAAGATGCTCCAGGTGTATCTTCAGTGACACATTCTCAATACCCCGGTCCCTCTCATCTCCCCATGGGTCCCAAACTCCATCCCCGAGATCAGGACGATTGCCCGGGCAAGGCGAATCATTTTTGCCCTGGGTTTCCACTTCAAGTGTATCACAGTTCCCTGTTGCAGTTGCTTCCACCCCGGCGCTTCTTAGGCCGGTCACAGTGTCTTCAGCCTCCTGCCACCTGCCACCTGTCATCCATGCAGTCAATCCCCCCCAAACTTCTGGGGTTGAAAAAAAAGTGAATTTTGTCTGCTGCAACTACTCAAAGCTGTGCAGGGAAATCATTGAATACTTGAGGTCCCGCTCCCTCAGAGGCTTCTTCACCTGGAGAAAACTGTGATGCAGCCTCTGGACTCGAAGAGTGAAATCGGGGAAGAAGGGACCCTGAGCGTTAGCTATATGCAATGGAGGGCCACTGGGAGCTGCTTGGAGAATCACATCCCGGTCTCGGAAGTTGAAGCATCTTGCTGTGATGGGACGAAGGGGTGAGCCAGATTTCAATGGTGCATCTGGGATGCGGTGAACTTGCTTCATCTAAATGGATTTTTAAAGTCCACGTGGTTGCAGCTGTTTCAGGATGAGATCCTCCATGAACAGGTCTATGGCTGACCCCTCAGTATTTTCAGGTACCCCATTATCTGTACGTTATTTCTGTGGGTCTGGCCCTCAAAGTCTTCCAACTTCTCTCTCACCTGTTCTGTTGTAGTTTCACATCATTTTTTGAACATGTTCACACACTCACATCTGCATTCTACAACCTGTAGCACATTCACCAGGAGTTAATTTTGGTATTGTGATTACTAATGTCAGCTATGAGTAGAATAAATTCCACATTCAACCTTTCTGTGTCATTCTTTATGCATACAATTTGCCAAGGGTCTGCGACTTGTTTGGACGTTGCTTGACTTACATGCAGATTCCTAACCGTTTTGGGTGTGATACACCTAGACATTTATGTGTATTGGTCCCTGTATGTCACTCTTTCTTGGTCAAACGTGTGAGCGGCACTGAGAAGTATGTTCTCGTACTCATGTGCGATATTGTCATTCAGACTTTGCTTGGTTACTTAGCAGACAAAAACCTAGCCCATACATCTGTGTAGCAGCCTTCACATGTATTTCCAGGATTGCTACAGGCATAGGTCAAGCCAACACACTTGTATGATATGTGTATGACAATATTAAATGTAGTTGCTACAGAGTATACCTGCATTCCACCCACACATTCATGTGATAGTGCATTCTTTCAAATAGTTTTTTGTTCCTGGCTAT
The DNA here is from genome assembly GCF_031143425.1 of Pleurodeles waltl. NCBI lineage: Eukaryota > Metazoa > Chordata > Amphibia > Caudata > Salamandridae > Pleurodeles > Pleurodeles waltl. The sequence continues at coordinate 1,055,610,347 of NC_090440.1, forward strand.
GGGGCAGATTCAAGAAGAGTGGCATTGCACCCAGTGCCCTTAGCGCCTCCTACTGCCACCATGTGTGTGCCGTATTTAGAAAACGGCACACAATGGTGCAGGGTAGTGGGCAATAGTGTAAAGGTTTTTGGTGATATTGACGTACTGTTAAGGGTTTTGGGTCTAACCTTGAACATAACATGGGGCCCATTTATACCAATGGTGTGCCCACTTTTAACAGTTGTTCTGAGCAGGTGTTAAATGTAGCAGCAAAATATGACACAGTTCATTTTCTTAGATTCCACTGCACCATTTTGGAACACCCCTACAGGGTGTACACCCCCCTCGCATACTTAATGCCTGTGTCAGGCATATTGTGGCCCAAAGTGTTACTAAGTTGTGCAATACATGCATAGCACCACTTTGTATTTCTTGTGCGTAGATTTTGACATCGTCGGGCCACATTAGCCTAAGATGTATGACGTTAATGTTGCACAAGGATGCACTAGGCCCTCTTAAATCTTGGTCTATGTTCCAAAATTGTTTTCAACTGTTGTGGTATAGTCATCCTCTCTGAGATATGAGCAAGTTACAAATGGTATGTGATGGTGAAAATGAGCATGCCATGAGCATTCTGAATTTATGTGACTTTATTGAATTATTTTCATGGTGAATCTTTTAGTACAGTGTCTATGTGAAAAAGTTGTGCACAATGTGTTCCCTTCTGCGTACTCCAGGAGCACAGTTTTGTTGTTCCCCCTTCTACTCCTGAGCACCATTGTAGTCATCCTCTTCATTGGGGACATGTACTTGTTCATTCCAGGGGAAATTGGTGCGTAGACAAATGTTATGCAAAAAAGCACACACAAGGATAATTTAGCAGGCAATGAGTGGTGCATATAATTGTTCTCTTCCTGTTAAATGTAGGTACTCTTCCTACCGTGCAGAAGCTGCCATTAAGTAGAGAAGGGGGAGTAGAGTACAACTGGAAGGAAGGAGCAGGAAAACGGCGTGAAAAAAGGGGGCGGCCGTGGGGAACGAAGCGGCAGGGAGATTGAGAGAGAGGGAGAAGTGAGAATGAGAGGAATGTTAGTCCTAGCACGCCTGGTCCTTAGTAAGTAAACTTACAAGGGGACGCATATATATGTCGATGAACCTTTTGAATCGCATGGAGTATCCTAGTCATGCAGTGACTATTGAATCAATAACCAACATCAATAATCAAGATAAGCACTTTATGAAACCACAATATAAATCATTAGTCATTTGTCACTGTCAACGTCACCCCTAACAGCCTACCTAGTCAAGATTAGCATTAGCATGGGGGTCTTCATGCAAAAAAACAATTTCGAGAAAACATTAATTTGGAAAAATCTACCTAAGTGTCAATGTCTATAACAGCACAGTTGGTACCTAGAAGAAAAGGCACAAAATCGTCCGTCACATTTTCATAGCTACCTATCCTGGATGGATCAGCAACAAGTCAGTCTTTGTCTTCAGCTCATCAGATAGTCAGCCACGGATCAGGCTCACAGAGTATGAGCCCAATATCAGCACCTCGGACAGCGTCTCCTGGCGTCATCAATTTTCTTCCCGGAGTTTTGATTCCTCACCTCTTGTCATGACTTTTTATTAGGGTCTCCCAGTCCATCCCCCTAATTGCTAATTGGTCCGCCGGTCAACAGATATGACTTTAATCTATAGTTTTTGTTTACTGAATCTACTAATTTTAATAACTTCAAATTACATGAAACGGATTGGTTCTTCTTGTGATGCCCTCATCAACCGGTCCTTCAGGTATCAAAATTGTTGCCTATGGCTCTCCAGTCAGTGCATCTATTGTTCAAGTCCTTGGAAAGTACATTTAGCCTGCTCTACACGTAATTGTATCAAATTGTCTTCATCATCTCCTGTCCGTCGGTACATTGCAGAATGTTCTAGCTAAATAACTTGAAATTTGAGTGGGTCAAGGATGCAGTTCATGATTTCCAGTCCTTTGCAAGGCGTCCGGTTTCTCCATGTTCAGAGTGTGCAAGGCCCAGTGGAACTAGGCCTCCAGTTTAGCTAACTTAATACACAAAATAGAGGTTATACATCTCATTATGACATATTACAAAATGTTCTCATGTATTTTCATTATTTTTCTCATTTTTCAGTTGTTTTAGTACACATGGTGATCATACCCCCAGGGCACATGTTTCAAACATGCACATTATTTTTCTATGATTAATTTCTCTATGCATTTGCACATTAGTAGCAACATATAAATTATTAATAATTTTCTAAATTAGCATATTTGCTTCAACAGTCCCTCCTCTGATGACTAAATATGTCATCACACCTTTCTTTAGCATCAATTTACAATTCTGTCTCAGATGTACTTTGCTTTCTCTTTGAGTTTTCTCTATAAGTTCTCCTCCTAGGTGATTCTCCCCTCCTCTGACCATTCTTGGATTTCCTTAACTTTATTTGTTGCCATAATTTGCATGCACCCCATAATCGCAATATAGAAACAATCACAATTAATATTCTTTGTACAATTTTCCATAATACCCCATTCCAAATTTAACTAAACCAATTGCCCATGGAAGCAAAACCATTTCCAACCTTTTCCCAAACTCCTGGTTCTTTAAATTCTTTCAAATCCTTGCTTGAATTAGTTAAATTAGTAAGTAAGGACCAGATGTAGTAAGACTTTTGCGACTCGCAAACGGTGAAAACCACAGTTTGCACGGCGCAAAAGGCCTTCCGCGATGCAGAATCACATTTTGCGAGTCGGTACCGACTCGCAAAATGTGATTCCGACTCGCAAATAGGAAGGGGTCTGAGACACCTTTTTGCATTTCCTTTTGCGAGTTGCAAATTGTGAGTCGCTGGGTCTCGCAATTTGCAACTCGCAAAAGGAAACCTTCCTACATCTGGCCCTTAAGTCTCTTATCTCTTTATCACTATTAGGAATGTAAGAACAACAATGCCTAGCATTAATCATTTTACATACTAGGCCGTCTTTCGCTAAAATTATGTCTAAAGCAAGCCTATTTTGAAGCGCCATTGCTCTATCCGCAGCCAATTCAGTATCTCACAGGAGTATTGTTCCTGTAAAGTTCATCCGCAGGTTATCTACAATAGTAGACAACTTTTGTATCTTAATTGCATTCAAAATAACTCCTACAGAAGGAATTACTGCACCAAAAATATCTCAATTGCAGAAGAGTTTTCCCTCCTCTGTCAATGTAATTCTGTTACTTTCAGAAATTTCTTTAAATCATCTATCTGATAAATTTTAGGGAAAACTATTCCCAAATAGCATGTCCCATACCATCTTCTAGGAAGACGGTAATAAGCATTAAGTCCACAAATATAGTAGATTCTAGGAATCGCAGTGTCCTGACCATTCAGCATAAAAGTCCATTTACTCTGAAACAAAAACACATGCCTACATTCACTCATTCCCACAAATAAAGTGTCAGTGCATGATTTCGGCCTGTATATACAAAGCTTTCCTACATGTAATGCATCTCAAGCTAATTTCCCTTGTGTTTTAATAGCAGTGTAAGTATAAACATTCTTATAAGTCCTTTTCTCCTATCCCTTCTCTAACTTCTCCTTCGATGCCTTTCTTCTATCATCAGTATGCCCTATGAGGCTCTTTTGTAATGGAGTTATTAAGCAAATTAGGTTATTTCTATGGCATAAGCAGTTCCAAATGTTAGTGTTGGCTCAAGAAATCCACTGACTAATACTATATCATGCTCCCTAGCTATTTTACTTAAATATCTAATAATAGGGACAAAGGAAAACACTACATCATGATTAGAATAAAAATATTGAATATACTCTTGGTTATAGAATATCGTTAGTAGCAAACTACAAGTTATGCCATAAGTTAAAGGCAAGCTATGGTACGTAACCCCTGCTTCCACAGAGGGAGGAATTTGCGTACACACAAGACAATTCTTTGCATCCATTGTTTCAACATGCTCACTCAACAACCAATAGAACACATTAGAAGGAAGCTCTCCTTGAGCATTAGTATAATCATGCCAATATTTTTCATCTAATTTAAACTTCTCTAAAGCTGTTAGTGTAGTAGTCTCAGGAACAGAAGCAATAGTAGCCTCTTTCATTTCACGAACAGATATACCCACAATCATTATTATGAACATTATTGCACACATAATTGCTACTCCCACACTCAAATACCTACGATATCTAATATTTCTAACACAATTATTTAATTCAGCCATGATCTGTAAAGAATCAGAAAGTAGAAATAACTCTCAGATAAAGTGCAACAAAAAAAATGAAAAAAATGAAACAAAATGAAAATATTTCTGTGTCACAGTTCAGTTTCTCACATAGGAACACTTTTTCTCCCTTGTCAAAATCAGTTAGCAGCTTGTCACATCTGAGTTTTCAAAATGTCATATCAGGTTATCAGTGTCTTCTCCGGGTTATTTCAACAGTCTCTTTATTTTCTTCAGATTAGCTCAACAATTCAGTCTATTGATCCCTATCAGGTTGCATCAAAGTACTGATTTGGAACTTCTCTGACAAATCAAAAGGACATCAACTTGTTTTGCCAGTCACTTGTTGCAGCATATGCCCATTCAGGACCTGTGTATCTTCGACTTGCTACCCTTTTCAACCTTCGTTCTCCACTTGATTCTCCTTCACTTAATTCTTCTTTTCTCGTGGCATCCACTTCTTCCTCTATTGGTTCATGTATAACCAACTCCTTCTTCCTAATTCGTGACTCAGGCCAATTGTCTCCTTTTCTTGTTCTTTCAGTCAATATTCGTCGTAGAATTGGACTCTTCTCTTTTTCTCTTTCTATGGTGTTTTCTCTTGATGGACCTGCAACGGGTTCAGGAGGAGTCAGACCTCTTTGACTTTGATCCATCTCAACTCTTTCACCCTCTTGATCTGTCACTTGCTCTGCTTGTTTTTCAGCACTGTCTGCTTCTGGGAGAACCCCTGCTGTGCTCGGTTCTCCTGCTATATCTATTGAGTTGTTAGACCCTTGTTCACCCTCCTGTAATTCTTTACTTTCATCTCTTACAGGGGTAATTGATCTATCTTCCACAAGCTCAGGATCAATCTCAGGATCAACTTGTTCTTGTTCCGGCTCAGGCACAGCCACCTGTTTTGCTGCTGTTGGTGCTCTGAACAACACTTATTCATGTTCTTGCAGACTCACCACTCTCTTTGTATGGCTTTCGTGTATTCAATTTGGAAGTCCTGCACACTTTACAGCTGTCGTAGTTGTCAGCACCCCCTGATATGGGCCCTTCTAACGCAGTTCTAAACAAGTCTTTCGAACATGCTTTTTGATGACAACCCAATGTCCAGCTCTCAGATTGTGTCCTGGGTCATGGATGGGTGGCAGGGTGACAGCCTATACCTGCCGAGTGAAAGAGTGAACTACATCAGCGAGACCCTTGCAGTAGTCCAACACCATATCATCTGTAATATAAGTGCATTGGCTGGAATCACTGTCAATCTCATTGCTCTGCCCATGAGGATCTCATGGGGTGACAGTCCTGTCTTCCTGTCAGGCATTATTCGCATTGACATTAGTATCAATGTTAAAGCATCTGGCCATTTCAGGTTAGTCGCGGCACACATTTTGGCAAGTCTTGATTTCAGTGTACCATTCAGTTGTTCCACTAATCCTGATGCTTCAGGGCGGTAACTGCAATGCAACTTTTGCTCAATGTTTAGTGCTGCACATAAGAGTTTGATCAGCTCGTTATTGAAGTGAGTTCCCCTATCTGATTCTAAAGAGATTAGAAATCCGAACCGTGGTATTAACTCTCTAAGCATCAGCTTTGCTACTGTGAGATTGTCATTACTTCATGTGGAATATGCTTCAATCCAATGACTAAAGACACATAGAATCACCAACACGTACCTCAATCCACCACGTGCAGGCATCTCAATTAATTAAATCCAACTGCATTCTGCTGAATCGTCCTCCTACTCTTCCAATGTGGCTCAAATTCACCACTGTCCCTTTTCCCACATTTATTTGCTGAAAGATTACACATCGATGACACACTGCCTCTGCTGCGTGTCGGAATTTTGGATTAAACCAATCAATTTTGAACAATCTGACCATGGCATCTCTTCCAATATGTACTTGGCCATGGTAGTATCTGACCATCTGAGTCAACAAACTGTTTGGCAATACCATCTGACCCTCCTCAGAAACCCAAATCTCATCAGGTCTTTGGATACATTTTAAATTCATCCAAAGCCTCTTTTCTTCCTTGTCTGTATTTTTCTGTAATGTTTTTAGTTCTTCCAGTGTATCAATTACTTTTAAAGCAAAACTTGCGCAATTATTTTTTCTTCAGGCATTAGTTCCCACTTGTCTTTAAATGATATACAGTTCAATGCACAAAACCTTGCGACTTGATCTGCAGATCCATTTCCCAATGAAATGTAACCCTGCATGTTTTGGTGTGCACTGCATTTTACCACAGCAATTTCTTCAGGTAACTGTATTGCTTACAGCAACTCTTTTATTCAGTTGCCATTTCTCACTGGTGTTCCAATAGAGGTCATAAACCCTTGTTGCGACCATAACTGACCAAAATCATGAACAATTCCAAATCCATATTGACTGTCAGTATAGATTGTGACTCTTAATCTTGCAGAAACATAGCATGCTCTAGTAAGAGCTACCAGTTCTGCCACTTGTTCAGAGTATACACCTGAAAGCCATGAAGCTTCTAACATGCCTGTAATTGTGCACATGGCATATCCTGCTCTCAGTGTGCCTGTTCCATCTCTGAGACACGAACCATCAACAAAGACAATTTGGTAATTTTCTTCTAAACGCTTGTCTCTAATATCAGGCCTCAGCTTTGTACACAACTCAGTTACCTCAAGACAATCATGTTCAACATCTGCTTCTTTTTCAATTTCAACAGTATCACTTGGAAGCAGTGTCGCTGGATTTAGCACTGTACATCTCTTTAATGTTACATTTTGAGCACCCAATATGCTCGTCTCATACCTTGTCAGTCTTGCACCCGTCAAGTATTGCATTTTTGTCCTTGTTAGTAAAATCTCAACAGTGTGGTACCATTACCGTCAAAGGGTATCCCATGACTACTCCTTCACATTGGGAAAGACTTTGACCAACTGCGGCTACTGCGCGCAGAACACCTGATAAAGCTGCTGCAACAGGGTCCAAGGTATCTGAAAAATAAGCTACTGGGCGATAGGCACCTCCATGGACCTGTGTCAAAACAGATAAAGAACACGCATCACGTTCATGACAAAACAAAGTGAAAGGCTTTGTGTAATCAGGCATTCCCAATGGTGGAGCTCTGCACAAACTCTCTCTCAATTCAGTGAAGGCTTTCATCTGATCTTCATCTAGGATATGGGATCTGTAACTTCCTTATGTGTCAACTGCGGCAAAGGTTTAGCAATCTCAGCAAAATTTATTTGGAATCCATTGTCTGCAGTACCACACCATTCCCAGAAACATCCTGACATCTCTCTGTGAAGTCGAGGGACTTCTCTGCATAATCATGGTAATTCTCTCCTAGAGATTCTCCTCAATCCATTTTCAATCTGGTGTCCCAGGTATTTTACTGATTTCTGACAATACTCAATTTCACAGGTGAAACCTTATGTCCAAATTCTACCAAATTATTTAACATGGCAATCGAGTCATGTCTACACTCGTCCCATGTTCTGGATGCGATCAATAAATCATCAATGTACTGTACTAAAATCGATTGGCATGACAATTTTAGTGACTCCAGGTTCTTTTTCAAGATCTAATTAAACAGTGATGGTGACTCCGTATACCCTTGTGGAAGTCTGCACCAGCTGTGGACTATGTCTAGGAATTTGAAACTAAAAAGAAACTGACTATTCTCGTGAAGAGGCACAGAAAAGAAAGCTTGTGACAGATCTATCACTGTGAACCACTCTGCATCGCAAGGAATCTGAAACAGTATCACTGCTGGATTTGGCACCACTGGACAACATTTAACCACCAAATCATTCACTTTTCGCAAGTCCTGCACTACACGCACTTTCCCACATGGTTTCTTTAAACCCGTTATTGGTAAATTACAAGGGCTGCTGAATACTTCCTTCAAAACTCCTTGTTTTAAAAAGTCTCCAATTATTTGTGCCACTTTCATTAGAATGTCTTGTGGCATGTTATACTGTGGAAGCTGCGGAAATACTTCATTGGGCTTCAGAGTGATCTTAATCGGCTCTACCTCCTTTATCAAGTCTGTATGCAATTCTTTCACAGTAATTATAGAGAAAAATTAAATCAATGGGTATTCTCCATAGGCATTGTTAACCATCAGTTCAGTCACCTGTTCTTCTTCATCATCACTATTGGTTTGAACTTCTATTCCAGTCGCCGAACAATTAATGGAACATCAGGTCTTGCACAGTAGGGCCCATATTTATACATTTTTAGTGCTGTATTTGTATTTTGTAAATTTGCGCTGCTTTTGCGTAAAAAAATTACGCAAATGCGGTGCTAAAGAAGTATAAATATGGGCCTAAGTCACTCCCCAGTAAGGATACAGGACTTGAATCGCACACCACAAATCTATGCAGTCCCTGGTCATTTCCAATTTCGACCTGCACTGGTTCTGTGATTGGGTTTGTCAACTGTCTGTTCTCCACTCCCACAACTTGAACTGTTCTGCCTGAAAGAGGTAAATCCGGGACCTCTACACTTCTCACTGTAGAGCGTGTAGCTCCTGTATCCCCTAAGAATGAGACATTGTAGCCCATCACCTATCCCTTCACAAAAGGTCCTCTCTGATCTACTTCTAGGGAAGCAGCAAGCATACAAGCTCCTTCATCCGAACTGTCACTAATCCATTCTTCGCTTATTTCATTCTCACTGTAAAATGGAAACTGATGCACTGTGTTATTACTACTGTCTTGTCTCTGACCTGTGACCTGCTGAGTAAGCATCACCTGTTGCTTCTCCATCGGGGCTTGAGGTATCTGCATTTGCTGTCTAGGTACCATGGGGTCCTGCTGCTGTACAGGTAGCAACTGTGTTAATTGTGTGCATGGCACCTGCATTTGCTGACCGGTAAGAAATTCTGTCCTCGATTCTGAACGTTAGGAATAAATCATTTCATTCTTTGGCCTTTCACAGTTTGAAATGTACTGACATCACCTTACTGAACAACACCATCCTGCGCCATTAACTGACACTCCCGCTTCCATTGTCCCACGCTTCAGCACAATGACACAGCAACATCTTTTTCATCCCCTGTAGGTCATTCTGAACAACCACAGTCCCTAAATCCGGACTACGCATCATGTCAATTCCACATCCTCTACCCCTCACTTGAGGCTGAAACATGAAAGCTCTCTGCTGCGGCAGCTTAGGCAGTACTATAGCTCCTTGCACTCCTGTCTGAGCTGCCTTTATTTGCATCACCATTGCTTTCTCCTTCCACTTTTTCTGTTTTAATTCAATCACGTCACTACAATATTTTGCATATTGCAATACCTCATCAATCGGTTTTGCCTGCCAGCAAATTAAATGAATCTTAATCATCTGCCCTACTTGTGGTCTCAACCGTTCAACAAATCTGAACACAAAATGCAACATGTCTTTCGGCTCAATTGCTTCCTTGTCACTGTACTCCTTGAATGCTTTTAACAATTTTTCATAATAAGTATGTACTGACTCTTTAGACTCTTGAACCATTCTGTCAATCCTTTGCCAATCAATATTTTTAGGAGAGATTCTCGTCTTCAGGATTTCGATCACCTTATAATAATTTTTCATTACCTCAGGTGAAGTTGCATCCGTGACCTTATCCCTTTCTGGTTCATTTGTTGGCCAGTCCACTGCTCTCTTACACTCAACCCACAAGTCAGCTGGTACAACTATCTCCAATAGAAAGTTTCACGAATCTCTCTGTTTGCTGATACCACTCAACCGGCTTCTCCCTCAATTTTGGGTAATCATTTATAAATGACAATATATCACTCCTGTGCCATGGGACATGAACGAACTGCCGTTCTGGAATCTCTCTCATCGGAAGCATCGTTACTGAGTCCCTTTCTCTTTGAACATCTTCAGACCCTTCTTGTGAATCCTGCTTCCATTTATCTTTTTTCTTGGTCCATCTACCTTCCCACTTCTCTAATGCTCCCCAAGTCTGAGCGCTCTGCAGGCAACTCCCTCAAATGTGCTTTCATTCCTGCTGATCTCATGTGCTCAAAATCCTTTGCCTCGAAATCTAATCTAATCTGTAACTGCGTTTCAAATGTTTCATTTTCTCAATCTCAATGTCATGTTTTTTTGCTAGCTCTGCCAATTTCTGATGTATTTTACTCAATTCTCTTGTAATCTATGGGCACAAATACCTCAGCTCTTCTTCAGTGTAAGATTCCAATCTGTTCACACCCATTTTTCCCTCAACTAGTTCGGTTGCTTCGATATTTAACCTTACACAATGTATTTGATCTTCACCCTTGGATGCATTTTGAGAAGTATTTAGACTGTTCAACCATTTACTCAACTGCTGAGCTGACAATCCCTGTAATGAAATGTTACTCACATTTGGCACTGGTAACTGTTGCATTACTGCACCTGAAGCTTGTGGTGTCAATAGTTTCAAACTCTGACTCGCATTCGGGCCATTCACTGCATACGGAAGTGCTACAAGTGGACTAAGATCCATTAAAGGTCTAGATCCATTGAAAGTCTGTCCTGCAGATGACATCATCTGCACAGGATCACTCACTCCCCTCCTCACAGGACTCTGTGACATTTCATTTTGTTCTCCTGTGACTGATTTCTTCTGCGCAAATAAGGGTACCGCTGGACCAACAGTAATTGGCAGTGATAGTGCATCTGGAGCTGCCCTAACACTTGCACCTTGGGGGAATGTTACCCCCATTGCCTGATTCATGACTGGCGTAATATCTGACTGTGTTCCCGTTAGTGGTGTAAACTTCGGCAAACCCTGTGCCTGTGCTGAAGGAATAAACATTTGGGTAAGTTCAGTCTGAACTAAAATTGGCTTTGGAAACACTTGCTCCCTCAGCACCATTATGTTCGAGACTGTCTCAAGAACTGGTACATCTGGACAAGTTCTCTGTACCGTAGGTAGATGCATCTGCGCTTGAACCACAGTAGTAGTTCCTGCATTAGGTATACTCTGTACTACCCCTGGTATTTGTCCACCTTCTGCCTGTACTGCTCCCTAAGCTCCCTAGGTTTGTGCTGGAGCAGCTGTAGTGCCAGTGGCACTAGTGCCTGGACCCCCTGACTAGGTCATTAAAGGTGGAGGTCGATCTCTTAACAGCTGCGTAATGAGATCCTCAACATCAGAATCTTCATCATCAACATAAGACTTTCTCTTTTTCTTTTTTCCTGCACTTTCATCTTCTTTAGCACCATTCTCCTTCTCTGCCTCATCCTCCTCCGTAATTGCAGGAAACAATTTGACATCCTGTAGTGTCACTGCTCTCTATTTCTTATGCTCCAAATCCCATCTAGCTTCAGCTAAAGATTTCTCTACTCGCTTCATTCTCCTTTTGAACTTGATCTCTTGTTGCTGTCTGGCCACTAATTCCCAGTCCGCTAAAGCCTCAAACTGTGCTGATCTCTGTAATGGCTTCATATCATTTTATGACATTCGCAATTGGTCCAAAATTCTCAAATTGAACCAGGCTCCGGAAACGCTAAAGACCCTTGCTTCTTAGTTAGCTTACACCATTGCTTCAATCACAAACACATTGCTACACCTCACTCCTCCATCACAATGTAAACCGGAGAATTTTATGGTGGGGTCGGTTCCCCAACTGATGCCTTAATGTAAGTATCACCCTTCATCGAACTTCTGAATGCCTTGAAAAACTTCATTTGTCTATTTTGTTTACTTCGATTCAATAATGAAATGACTTTTACTCCCAAGATTCCCTTCACCCGCTTACTCAATCAATTGCCTCTTACAGGTGGCTGCCAATCCGCTCGTGACTCTCCTCACTAACCCACCTATCCCAGCGCGGCACAACCTGAACATAGAACTCGCCAAATCTCAGTCGAAATTTATTTTACTCAATTGTCACTCACACTGACTTGTTGACCACGCCCGATCAACCTACTGACCCAAACAGATTACAACATATACCCAAGTGTCTCCTACACTTGTCAATAAACTCCAGAGTCTTAGACCACACAGGGTCCGTACATCACCAACAACCACGTGGATAATTTTTTAGCACAAAGCTCTACACACATGTGAAGTTTGACGACCTTCCTACTCTCATACCACGTAGTACGCACACTCCTACTACCCTTAACTGGAGTACGCAGGCTCCCTACTTACCTCACATACATCACAATTCACCTGCGATTTGCTTAAGCTTGTGCAAGTGCAACCTACCACTTTCAAACTATCTCAAAACACGCCAAGAACATACCCAACTCTAATAGCAGGATCCAGGATCTGGGAAAGTCATTTCTGGGCTTAAGGGGACATCATCTTTGCTACAATTGCCATTTCAGAAAAAGAAAATTCAAACCTCATAAAATATAAACAACTTAATCTTAACTTAAACTACTACCATAACCAAATAATAACCACATAATTAGTTCCCCAAGGAAACTAACCATCATGCTGCTACCAAAAACTGCTAGTGCACCTGGTCCTTAGTAAGTAAACTCGCAAGGGGACACGTATAGGTCGATGAACCTTTTGAATTGCATGGCGTAGCCTAGTCATGCAGTGACTATTGAATCAATAACCAACATCAGTAATCAATATAAACACTTTATGAAACCACAAGATAAACCATACTGATCAGAAATAACCACTACTCAGGAAAAGGGTTAACAAGTTTTATTCCCTATTGCTTACAATTCTAAGTCATCTGTTAGTTCAAACTTTAATCACATCAACTCTTTATTAATTCTTCAGTTAAAAGACTCTGGACCTCACTACGCAGCCGCCCGCCAAGATCGGACTGCCGGGCGGCTGCCGGGGCCATTTGGAGATCCCCGCTGGGCCGGCGGGTGGAAACCTAGTCTTGGACCGCCAGGGTTGTAATGTGGGCCATTATCTCTTAAAGAAAACATATGCGACAAAGCAACACCAGAAGCTATGAATATCAGCATTAATAATGTCATTCAGCAATCAGGTTTGTCAGTCATTTGTCACCGTCAACGTCACCCCGAACAGCCTACCTAACCAAGATTAGCATTAGCATGGGGGTCTTCATGCAAAAAACTATTTCGAGAAAACATTAATTTGGACAAATCTGCCTAAGTGTGAATCTCTATAACAGCACAGTTGGTACCTAGAAGAAAAGGCACAAAATCGTCAGTCACATTTTCATAGCTACCTATCCAGGATGGATCAGCAACAAGTCAGTCATTGTCTCCAGGTCATCAGATAGTCAGCTACGGATCAGGCTCACAGAGTATGAGCCCAATATCAGCACCTCGGACAGCGTCTCCTGATGTCATCAATTTTCTCCCCGTAGTTCTGATTCCTCACCCCTTGTCATGATTAGGGTCTCCCAGTCCATCCCCCTAATTGTTAATCGGTCCGTTGGTCAACAGATATGACTTTAAACTATAGTTTTTGTTTACTGAATCTACTAATTTTAATAACTTCAAATTACACAAAACGGATTGTTTCTTCTTGCGATGCCCTCATCATCCGGTCCTTCAGGTATCAAAATTGCTGCATATGGCTCTCCAGTCAGTGCCTCTATTGTTCAAGTCTTGGGAAAGTACATTTAGCCTGCTCTATACGTAATTGTATCAAATTGTCTTCATCATCTCCTGTCCGTCGGTACATTGCAGAATGTCTAGCTAAATAACTTGAACTACGAGCGATTCAAGGCTGCAGTTCACGATTCCAGTTGTCCGGTTTCTCAGTGTTCAGAGTGTGCAAGGCCCAGTGGAACTAGGCCTCCAGTTTTGCTAACTTAATACACAAAATAGAAGTTATACGTCTCATTATGACATATTACTACATTTTCTCAAATAATTTCATTATTTTTCTTATTATTCAGTTGTTTTAGTACACATGGTGATCATACCCCGAGGGCACATTTTTCAAACATGCACATTATTTTTCTATGATTCATTTCTCTATGGATGTTTATCTTAGTAACAACAAAGAAATCATTAAAAAAATTCTTAATTAGCATATCTGCTTCAACAATAGAGAAAATGAGAAAAAGAGGAAAAAGGTAGAATAAAGCACAGAAAGCGAAAGGCAGAATAACAGCACACTAAAATAAAAACATTAAGGGAGAGGACGGAAAAAAGAAGCTGAGGGCAGCCTAGCAGAAGAGCAAAGCTCTCCCTCTAGACACCAGGGATGAGGCGCAGGCAGGAGCCTGTGGGTGGAGGAGGGCCTCGAACTTCTGACTGAGGTCAGAGTTCAAGACAGATGGGCTGCACTTAGTGGTGGAGCTACACAGCGGCTGAGTAGTTCACTGACCAGCTCAGTGAGGAGCAGTTTACGGTCCAGGTCAGCGAGGTGAATACGGCACAGCCCTGTATTTCAAAACTGGTGCAGCACGGCGCTGCATGTTTTAGTGCAGCCCTGCGCTGCGCCACTTTCTTGTAGAACTGGCCCTATATTTTTTCTATTTTTTTATGCCCCTCTTGTGGCCAACCTTTCATTATTCCACCTGAAAAAAGTGAAGTTACTAAGCAGTTGTCTCTGCTTTTGTGAGACATCATCAGGGATGTTAATATTCCCAAATTGCATTTGTCAAAAAGGACATTATGAAGAAATCAGCCAGTAGTCTGTCAAAATTTCACAACACTGGCGGTCTAAAAAAATACCAAAAACAAGATGTTACAAGTGTAAAACTAATAACAACCTAAAGGGAACTGAGAACTGTGCAGGGTCAATCTCTGTTGCTGAAGATATATTATGGAAAAGGCTTCATGCAGAAAGAAGTCCCTAACAATAACTAGCAATTGATCAAGTATTTGTGGCTCGTAGACTAGTATGAGAAAAAAAAATGATGCCAAATGCCAACGCCAAATGAGCTATCTCGACAGAAAAAGCATAGGTTTATTGCTATACCACAGTCATCAGCAGGAAGGGAGAGGGTGTTAATGGATATCAATGAGCTTTTCCTCTTCTCTCGTGTGCTAGATGCCTTTGACTGCACCCATGTGTCAGTTCAGCCACATCATCATACAACGCACTTCTTTCTCCAAAAACACCACTGGTAATCCATCAACATGGGATCTGGTTGAGAGGCCATTGGTTGCTTCATTGATGTGCACATTACCTTTCTTGGTAGCAACACACAAAAGCTGCATTGTCTGACAGCTTATTCTTGCACAATGCTTGGTTACTGGGGAGTTCGGTGACATAGTGGCTCATTGATACATAACAATACTTCACACTGGGGCTACATGTGCATCTTGGATTGGCCCTCTAAAGTACTCAATTATCACTATGGCACAATACAAACCTATGTCTTCGGCATCTTCTGCATGTTAAAGCTCATGATGTATTAAATGTATAATCGAGTTCCTTTTTTGAAAATGATCGTCAGTTTGTTGTAGGTAAACCCAGATATACTCTCTATCCCAATCTTTACATACTCTACAGATGTCCTAACACACTACCTCAAAAGAGAAACAACAATGCACACATTCATACATAAGCCATTATTAAACACACTTTTGGGGACCTTAAGCCGTGATTCAGATGTCTTGACCGAACAGGAAGGCGGGTGATCATCTACTTCCCAGAAGTTGTGGGCAAGATTTTTGTAGCCCAGTACGAAGTTGGAAGCAGAAAATGTCAACAGTTGAAGTACTAACACTGTTGCTTGTAGCAGGATTCTCCACTTCGATTGCCTACTGTCCTTTACTTGTGGGTGGTTAAGCGTCATCATCCAGCACAATGTCCCAGGTACACAGTAGTTTAATATGCATTGCTCTGCAAAAAAACAATAGGTTGGTATCACATGAGAACAACGAAAAATATAAAACTAAGCACCGATTCATGTGTAGAATTATTATTCCTCAACAATGTGAACTCACCAGCCACAGATAATTAGTTTGCAGAGAACACCCATAAGGTAATCTGCTAATCCATTGCATTTGTGATTGGTGATTCCAACATTTCTCCCGATATAGCTACTATAGACAAAATAAATATTTTCTATAGTTAATGTCAATTAATAAAAGTCATCATCACCGCACACGCTGAGACATTAGAGATACATACAAGCAAGGATATCAACCAACACCAAAAAAAGACTTGTCACATCAAATGGGTTGAGAAAATTTAAATCAATGATTTATTGCAAGGTCTAATGATGAAATGCAATGTTAAGATCAAAGGTTTGCAGACTTACCTGAATGATGCGTGGCTGAGGGTCTAAAAGAAGCTACCAGGAGGTACCCTGTTACAAATGGTGTTAATGATCTGAAGTTTGAGACTATGGCCTGTTCAATGATAAAGCCTGACAAGAGAGAGAGAGTCAAACATGAGGAAGAAAGTTATTTTAAATCATAAAAGAAGGGTCAATATGTGTGGTTTCAAGACCCACAAAACTTGCTCTTCTGCAAGTTAAGACAAGGTTTAAAATATATTTTACAGCGTTTCCCATACCTTGGCAAGTCTAATTTTACAATTATATATATATAAAAACAGTTGTATTGCATATTGAGCATGGTGCTAACCATGATGAGTGACAAAAGCCATACACCTACTATGTCAATAATAAATGAAGATGTTAGATCTAAAGGAAATATAGAAAAGAGTTAACTTACCCATGTCTTCCATTTATTTACAGTGTGGTGCCAGGCTGGCTTGTAAGGTACTGTTCAGTGCAGAAGCTGATGTCATGGGAGGTGGTAAATCGGTCTTCAACACAGAGCCATAAAGGAATTATATTAAAATTATGAATTTATTAAAGTGTAAGGTATGAATGATAAAGAGCCTTATTACAAGTTTGGCAGTCCGTCGACCACCACGGCGGCGGTCCGACTGACATTGGGATGACGTTCGGACAGCTGTATAATGAGTCATGAAGACCTATGGAAAGACCGCTGCAGTTCCATCTGCACTGCTAGGCAGCATATACGACCACGGTCAAAAGGCAGCACAAACAGGCAGGCTGAGACAGTGTTTCCGCCAGAAACATTACGAGGTTGCACACCTCCAATGTGACCATGGGTGTCCAATCACCACCTCTCAGCAGACAGAAGCAGACGGTATAAAGGGAGACACTCACCTGCAGGCAGCCTCAGACATCTGGAGCAGTCATGGAACCCATAATGCATGTCTTGCTGCTGATCATCGATGGAGCGCAAAATTCATGCCACCATGGGTGCAACTGACCATTAGTAAACTCACCTACCTGTGTCTTTATGTTGAACAATGGATCGTTGCAACGTCATCAACATCATATGGGGGTCACACTACGGGCATCAAGTACACGTCTCATTGTGTACACAGTCCAAATCATACATGAAGACGAACACAGTCTCAGTCACAATATGCCCCCTTTTGGCAGCTCACTCACACTGCACAGCAACACTACACAAAACACACGTCCACACATGTCAGGCAGAGGGACATTGAAGGCTACACAACATTCTCACAAACATCACCAGCACACCAACAAATACAACTCTCACACTCACATTCCACACAGACCATGGACTGTCATCACATACAGCACACATATGTGTTGATGTGGCATGGAACAAAAACAACACTCTCAATAATTAGCCCTGCAATGGACACACACATCACACACATTACAGCATAATGGAAGGACAATGGCATGCACAATAGACAGGGAGACACATAGAAAAAGAGCAACATGTAAACAACACCTGCACAATAGGGATGAGGCCAGCAGGAACACCCAGGGGAGGAGGCTGCACTGGGACATATATCACTTTGCATAGGCCCCTAAAACAATATGTGCATAGGAAGTGGCCCTACATGTGTCTTAGGGACAAACAATACTAGAACCAACTGGCATGGCTATCTGCACATTGTGGAGGTGCAAGTCAACAAAGCACTCCAACTGCATAGGACATCCCTGTATAGGAACTAGCTGCAAGGTACACACAGCTAAATGAACACATGCACAGTTAAATGCAAACAAAGCTAGCACAATTCAACACACTCATGTCTGCACAAACAAAAAACTTGAGCACCCACACATCAGATCAATACATAAGCCATATCATATGTCTAAATCCACACATTGGCCAACATAAGATGAAATACACAATAACACACTGCTATCACACCACCATTGTATTCAAACTCCCATATCCATAAGTAGGAAAGTAGTCGCTTTCTAGCATGGTTACCCCCAATTTTGGCCTGTTTGTTAGTGTGTGTCAGTGTGTTTTTACAGTGTCACTGGAATCCTGCTAGCCAGGACCACAGTGCCTATAGATAAAAACCTATATGTCAATGTGTTTTGGCTGTCTCACTGGGATCCTGCTAGCCAGGACCCCAGTGATCATAGTTGTGGCCTAATGTGTATGCCTGTGTAGTGCCTAACTGTGTCACTGAGGCTCTGCTAACCACTACCTCAGGGCTTATGCCCTTGTGCTTTTAAATTTGTCAATGTAGGCCAGTGACTACATTTACCAATTTCAATTGGCATATTGGACCCCCCTTATAAGTACCTCGTATATGGCACCTAGGCACCCAGGGCATTGGGGTTCCAGGAGATCCATAGGGGGCTGCAGCATTTCTTTTGCTCCACCATGGACCCCCAGTACTGCCAAACCAGCTCTCTGAGGCTTGCACTGCAGCTACAGCTGCTGCCACCTCACAGACAGGGTTCTACCCTCCTGGGGTCTGGGCAGCCCAGTCCCAGGAAGGCAGAACAAAGCATTTCCTCTGAGAGCAGGGTGTTACACCCTCTACTTTGGAAATAGGTGTTACAGCCTGGGGAGAGGTAGCCTCCCCCAGCCTCTGGAAATGCTTTGAAGGGCACAGATGGTGCCCTCCTTGCATGATCCAGTCTACACCGGTTCAAGGACCCCTTTTCCCCTGCTCTGGCGGGAAACTGGAAAAAGGAAAGGGGAGTGACCACTCCCTTGTCCATCACCGCCCCGGGGTGGTGCCCAGATCTCCTCCAGTGTGTCCCATACTTCAGTCATCTTGCTTTGCAAGGTGTGGGGGCACTCTGGAGGGCTCTGAGTGGCCAGTGCCAGCAGGTGACATCAGAGACCCCTCCTGATAGCTCCATACCTGATAAGGTAGCCAATCCTCCTCTCGGGGCTATTTAGGGTCTCTACTGTAAATTCTCTTCAGATTCTGCTTGCATATTTCCTTCAGGAATCCTCTGCAACAACTTTAGACTCTTCTGACCTCGGATCATCTGCAGCCTGCTCCAAGAAATGCTGTAACTGCAACAAAATGTCTACAAGAGACACTTTTCTTCAGAAACCTCAGATCCAAGCCAACAACTGCAACAGTTTCCACAGTGTGCACGCTCTGGGGACTCCCTGTCTTCATCCTGCACCAGAAGAACCAAAGAAAGCTCCTGTGGAGTGACGGAATCACTCCTGTGCTCCAGGCAGGCTCCTTCCAAGGTGCCGACTGGTACCCTGGAACTCCTCTCATAGTGACGAATGTGCTCCTAAGGACACAGAGAGTGGGCATCATTGACATAGACTGTCCTGAGGTCCTGCTGACTCAATTTGGAGGAGGTAAGACCTTGCCTTCCCTGGGAACAATGGTACCCCTGTGTATTGTGTCTTCTTTGCCTTCTGAGGCCTCTGTGCACTCTTTGCAAAATTCCTTCATACACAGCCTGGCCCAGGTCCCCAGCACTCCACCCTGCGATGCTCAACTCGTTGAGTTGTTCTCCAGCGGCGTGGGACCTTCTTTTGTTGTGCTGCATCAACTGCATTTTGCACCTCCTTTGAACCCAGATCCTGCAGTTTCTGGGGGTACTGGCTGGCAGCCTGAGGGCTCTCTAAAGTGCTGAGAGTCCCCTCTCCCTCCTCACAGAGAGTTGAGGCCCCCAGGTTCCTCCTGGGTCCATTCAGCACCATTTTGATGAAAAACACACTTTTGCCATAGCCAAGGCTTTGTGATGCCTTCCAACACGAAATCTCATCAGCAACAATCTTCACACCGTGGGACATCTTTTGCATCATGCAGGAACCCACTGGCATCTTCCTAGGGTGCATTTCTGCAGTCTTCGACTAACTGGGGACTCTTAATTTGCACCCTCTTCTGGATTGGCAGGTGGTCCTGTCCTTCCTGGAACTTCTTTCGACTTCTGAACTTTGTCCCCTTCCTTTTCAGGTCTTCAGGTCCAATAATACAGCAGTTGTTCTTTGCAGACTTGGTTGGCTGCTGCAAAATCCCAAAAACGAGGTGTAGTGTGCCCTAAGGAAACTTACATTCCTGCTTTTCTGGGCTCTGAGGTGGGGTAATTTACTTACCTTTACTGTATTCTTACTTTCCCAGTGATTTTGCAAACACTACACTTGTCTAGGGGGGAATTCATGATTCACATTCCACTTTTTTAGTATATAGTTTGTGTTGCCTCTAGACCTATTTTCTCCCATTGCATTCTATAGGATTTCTTACTGTTTGCATTGTTCTATGACTACTTACTTGTCTTATTTTGGTGCCTAGTGTATATATTGTGTATAATACTTACATCCAGAAGGAGTATTCCCTCTAAGATATTTTTGGTACTGTGTCACCCAAATAAACTACCTTTATTTTTGGTAACTCTGAGTATTGTCTTTACTTGTGTATAAGTACTGTGTAACTATAAGTGGTATTGCAGGAGCTTTGCATGTCTCCTAGTTCAGCCTCCCCATGGGTGCCTGCCACTGTGCTTTGGATTTGTAATATGGTCAATGGTTGGTCACTATGCTGTCGGTGCTGGAGGTCAGACCGCCTATTTCTAGCGCTCTGCGCTGCTGCCAGTCCACCTTTTTTGTTTGGAGGTCGGTCGCCCTGTCTGTGTAACTCATAATAGGTCAGTCTGAAGGACGACCAACATGGCAGTCTTTTCAGGACCGCCAACATGGCAGTCTTTTCAGGACCGCCAACATGGAGGTCTGGTGTTTGGACTACCAAACTTGTAATGGGGCCTAAAGTTACATTTTAATACAGATAAAAAACACACTAAAACACACTGTCAAATATAGTGTTAGGGTTTAAAAACAAGTGATAGAAGATCTCTCTAGTGTGATTAACAGATTGGTAGTATAAAGACATACATGTGTTGTGTTTGGGTAGGTTGAATTGCAAGATCTGCCTTGTATTTTATCCTGTTGCAATACCTTCAGGCCCAGGTGAAGCAACCAATCAACTAAAAAGAATGGCTGCATCAAAAAGAGTATAGCAGAAATAAATAACAATACAACATGTAGAAATGTATAGTAGTTGTGTGAGATAGTGTATTTGAGGAGTATGAATGTGATGTGTGCCTAACAATGCGATCATGAGTGAAGGACAGTAGTGTGTGTGTAATAATAGGTCTGCGTTTAGTGAGAGAGAGAGAGAGAGAGAGCGAGAGAGAAAGAGTGAGAGATGGAGAGAAGGAAAGGAGTTTAGAATTGTACTTGGCCCCACATTCTGAAACCAGAAAAGAAATAAAGCAGATCCTGTCATGAGGGCAGTGACTATATTCCAGGAAGGGAATAAGCATCAGGTGTGTATGATTTGTTTCAGGTGTTTCTAATTGTCCTATTCCTTTCCTTGTGAAGGTCTCTGCCCCAGTTGTAGTTGTCTCTACCCTTGGTGCGAATGTCAATTCCATGAGTTAGGAGGGCCTGCAAGGTGTTTTTAATGTAAAATATGATGGTAAATTTACTTGTAGTAAATTTAAAGTTATAATTTAAACAGTATGCGTCATCTTCTGTAATAATAAATCCTGTTCTCCATACCGAACGTAAGGATTCTTACATAAGACAAACAATTCGATTTTTCTGATAATATGAGTTCTCTATCAAAATTTCAGATTTGTTATGGCCATCCATTTGTTTGCAGTTACTCAAAATAAAAGTGGTCGGTTATTTTCTAATAATTTTGAAAATCTAATTGTAGATCCTGTTTATCACAGCACAATACATAAAAGTCCTTTTCTAAGCGGTATGTCAACAGGGGACTTTAGAGTCATTTGATGGCACTTTAAATCACTGAATTTGAAACAAACAGGGAGTTTCCACTTTTTTGCCATATATTTCGGGTCGTATAGTTGGTATTTGGCCAGCCTTTATTGGAAAAGGAGACACGTAGCTCCCTCCTAGCTTATAGAATAGGCACTCCTGTATAAATGTGAGCAAGTTGGATATTAAAAGCGGAGCCAAATTAATCACCATGATAAGTAGAGCTCTAGTGTTAATGCAGTGGAGACCACAATTCTGATAAGCATATATAAATATTATGATTATAAATGAAGAGGTGGTGAGGAACATTTTGTGTCACAAACGCTATATTTTGTCAAAATTATTATGACCCTCTTGTGACCAACTTTTCATGAGTCCAGCTGAAAAAGTTGAAATTACTAAGCAGTTGTCTGTGCATTCAGGATACATCATCAAGGCTGTTATTGTTTCTAAAGTGCAATTGTGAAAAACGGCATTAAGAAGAAATCAGCCACTGGTCAGTTACAATTTCACAACAATGGTGGTCTAAGGAAATACAAAAAACAAGGCATTACAAGTGTAGAATTAATAAAAACCTAAATGGAACTGAGCGCAGTGCAGAGTCAACCTGTGTTACTGAAGATATAGGGGGTCATTCCGACCCTGGCGGTCCATGACCGCCAGGGCGGAGGGCAGCAGAAGCACCGCCAACAGGCTGGCAGTGCTTCCTGGGCTATTCTGACCGCGGCGGTAAAGCCGCGGTCAGAAAAGGGGAACCGGCGGTTTCCCGCCGATTTTCCCCTGGCCCAGGGAATCCTCCATGGCGGCGCTGCTTGCAGCGCCGCCACGGGGATTCCGACCCCCTTCCCGCCAGCCTGTTTCTGGCGGTCTTCACCGCCAGAACCAGGATGGCGGGAACGGGTGTCATGGGGCCCCTGGGGGCCCCTGCACTGCCCATGCCACTGGCATGGGCAGTGCAGGGGCCCCCTCACAGGGCCCCATACAGATTTTCACTGTCTGCTTAGCAGACAGTGAAAATCGCGACGGGTGCCACTGCACCCGTCGCACCCCTGCAACTCTGCCGCCTCCATTCGGAGCCGGCTTCCTCGTTGCAGGGGCTTTCCCGCTGGGCCGGCGGGCGGCCTTTTGGCGGTCGCCCGCCGGCCCAGCGGGAAAGTTGGAATGGCCACCGCGGTCTTTTGACTATAAAATGGAATAGGCTTTATGCAGATGGAATTTCCCAAAATAAATAGCAATTAATAAAGTATTTGTGAGTTGCAGACTAGCATGAGGAAAACAACTAATGTCAAAAGTTGATGCCTACTGAGACACCTCAACAGAAAAAGCACATGTTTATTGCCATACCACAATCACCTGCAGAAAGGCAAAGGGTGGCAATGGAGCTCTATGCTTTTGCCAACTTCACTTGTGTACTAGATGCCATTGACTACACACATATGTCAGTTCAGCCATATCGTCTTACAACACACACCTTCCTCAACAGATACCGCTGGCAATCCATCAACATGGAAGATGTCTGAGATGCCATTAGCTGCTTCACTGATGTGCACACTATCTTCTTGGTAGAACACACAGAAGCTACATTTTACAACAGCTTCCTCTTGCACATTGCTTGGTTCTTGGGGAGTTCAGTGACTTAGTGGCTCATTGGGTATTGGAATACTTCACACTGGAGCTACAGGTGCATCCTGGAGTGGCTCTCCAACATACTCAATAATCACTATGGCACACTATGAACCCATGCCGTCTGCATCTTCTGCATGTTTATACTTATGATGTATTACATTTATAATAAAAGTTCCTTTCTTAAAAATGCTTATCTGTTTGATACAGGTGAAAGTGGATGTGCTCTCTATTCCCATCTCTTCACATTCTAACACACTACCTCAAAAGAGGTACAACAATGCACACATTAATGCATAAGGCACTATTAAACACACTTTTAGGATCCTTAAGTCATGATTCACGTGTCTTGACTGAATAGGAAGGGGACTTATCATCTACTTCCCAGAAGTTCTGAGCAAGATTTGTGTAGCCTATTGTGAAGTAGGAAGCAGAAGATGTTAGCAGATGACCTACTACCATTGTTGCTTATTTGAGGAATATCTACAAGGATTTCCCATGATTCTGTACTTTTTAATGTTTAAGCATCACTGTCCAGCACAGTGTCTCCTCTATAAGGTAGTTTAACATGTATTGCTCTACAAACAATATGATAGGTTGGTATTACATGAACATAAAGATAAACATAAAATCAAGTGTTGATCTGTTATAGAATTATTACACCTCAACAATGTGAACTCACAAGCTTCAGCCGCAGGTATTTGATTTGTAGAGATCCCCTGAGATCAACTGCTGAGCCTGTGTGCTTGTGTTTGGTGATTCCAAAGTATCTCCAGATCAAACAGCTATAGAGAAAATTAATATGTTTAATGATAATGTCAACCTACAAAAGTCATCATGACTGTGTTTGCTGAGACATGGGAAATACATATAAGAAAGGATAACAAACAACACTAATTAAATGACTTTTAACATTTGGTATAGTGAAGCATTTTAGATAAATCATTTTTTAAAGGTCTAATAATGAAATGCAAAGTTAACATCACAGATATCTAGACTTACTTGACTTAATTGGATGGTAAAGGTTCTAATAGCTGCTGCTAGGATGTACTCTGGGATAATAGGAGCTGATAATCTCAAGGTGAACACAAAAGGCTGTTGTATGATGGAACCTAAAAAGAGAGAGTGACATATATATGAAGGAGTAAGTCATTGCAAATCATATAAGAAGGTGGAATGTATATGGTTTCAAGGCCCACAACTATTGCTTCCCTGCAAGTTAAGACAATGTGTAACAGATAGTTTATGGTGTTACCCGTACAGCGACAAGTCTAAGGGCAATCTTGATAAGGCAGCATATAAAAAACAATTGCATTGCATTTTTTGCATGGCACTAACAGGGATGAGTGACAAAAGTCATACAGCTACCATGTCAGTGCTAAATGCTGACGTGATATCCAGATGAAATAGAGAAGAGATTTAACTTACCTGTGACTACCAGTCGCTTGCAGTGTGATACCAAGCCAGCCTTTAGGTAGGCCCTGGCTCGAGAGTTTGGATTGGACTGTTTCCGCTAGAGCAGGGTTAAGACAGATATGCATATAAAGTGAACCCAACCAAGGTGGTATTGTGTGCAAAATAATGACTGGGATGCAACTTGAGTATTTACCAAAGGCTGAGATTAATTCCAGCATTCCATTTACATCCTTCTGTATACTTTAGATAATCAGGTCGGTGGCATAAAGACATATATGTGGGGTGTGTAGTTAGGTCGCATTGAAAAATGTGCCCTGTGTTTTGCCTTGCTGCACTTACAGTGACCCCTGCCCTAACTGAAGCAAACGATCTACTTGAGAGAGTGGCTGTTCATTATGACAAAATAAATAATGGAACATATGGGAGTAAATAATGCCTGTGTGAGAGGGTTTATTTGTGGGACATATATGTAATGCATGACTGCCAATGCAGGTAGATGGAAGGACACATATGGGTGTGTGATTATAGATTTGCTTTTAGGGAGGGGGAAAGAGAAAGTCAAAGAGGGAGACACAGGGAGAGAGAAAGAAGTTTGGAATCTAACCTAGCCCAACATTAGAGTTGTCAGAGAGAGACATCCCATATAAGAAGCAGCCATTCATTGTATAGAAGATGGCATTCTTGAAGGCGGTGGGGTGGTATAGACTGTATCCATTTGCCCTCAAGGAAGAAATTCAGCCAGCTCAATTCTGAAGAATTTCTGCTTTGTCTGCCTCTTCTGTTCTTGCTACCTCTGTTTATTATCCTCTTAGTTCGTACCTCCTCCTCAATGTATTAACAACGTCTGTTACTTTCTGATGCAAGGCTGCCTTCTATGTTCTACTGAGGGTAAATGGAGGCAGTCTAGGTCATTTTAGTAATATTTTACAGCAAATTTGACAACAAAGATAGTCTCCTTCTCAATTAAATTTATTTTCCTTTTCATAAGTGTGGTCCGTTTCCTTCAGTCAGAATGTAGTGGCTATAGGATCTGAAACCAGAAGCTGAAAAAAGAAGGCAAATCCCAGGGTGTGGGCAGTGCCTATATCCTGGAAGGGAATGACAGGTGTAAATCATTTGTTTCAATTTTCAAGTGTATGTGATTCTATTCCCTTCCTCCCTTCCATGTGGAGGTTTCTGCCCCGTTTGCAGAGGTCTTCACACTTGGTGTGGAGGTCTTTGCTCTGAGTGTATGGGTCCTTCAAAGTGTTTGCAATGTAAAGTATGGCCCTAAATTTCCTTGCAGTAACTTTACAGTAGTAAATAAATAGTATGCATCCTACTTCCGTAATCTTCAATTGTGTTCTATATATTGAAAGTGCCAGATCTTACTAAAGGCTTACAATTAGACTTTCTGGTTAAATACGTTCTCTGCCAAATTTTCACATTTGTATAGTCATCCATTTGCTTGCAGTTACGCAAAATGAAAGTTGGCCTCAATTTTCTATTAATTTCGAAGAGCTCATTTTTAGAACATGTTAGATCCCAGCTCTATGCAGAAAATCATTTTACTAGAGGTAGGTTATTAGTGAACTTGTCAGTCATTTGATGGCAATTTAGGTCATTCAGTTTGAGGCGATCATAGAGTTTCAGCTTTTTGGGCAGATATTTTAGGTCAAATAGAATTGGAATTTATTCATCTCCATTACTTTTTACTATTGCTGCTGATGCCCAGCTATAACACCCTAACACTTAAAAAAACATCAGGTTTGTCATTCCTTTCCTGTAGCCAACACATTGAATTAAGGAAGAAGAGGAGGTTAAAACCTCCTCATCGGATTATGGGAATGGCCGTCTTGTATAAATGTCAGGCAATTAGATATTAAAATCAGAGCCAAACAAATAATTATGATAACATTTAGAGAAATTCAAATGATTTCTGATAATAATAATCAGGTTATCGCTTTTACTCATCTCTCTTAATGTTTTTAAATCAATTTATTTATATATTTTTCCTTCGTCATCTCCCATTTGTGTGTTTTTTTTCTGAGTTGGACCAGTCATATCTTGAGTAAACATTTTGGTTTCATAGTCCTTAGTGCTGTGATTTAAATCATTTTGCTGTTCACATAAATCATTAATTTTGTTATATATGTGCTGATTACTTGTGTTTGACATTAATAAAATAAATTGACAAGAATACCAGCAGCGATCCTGATACTATATGGCCTGTTTGTTCAACAGCTCTACAATTGTACTTGAACCCCAGTCCAGCTTTATAACAAGAAATATTTATAGATCTGTGTTAGAAAACTGTCACAGAGGTCAGACTTATGCAATCAAGGTTCCTTCAATCAAGAAGAACAGTGCTGTCTTATTTTGAGTGTACCTGGTTCATATGTAAGATTTGAATGTTAAAAGGGAGTAATGTTTTCAAAATGGTTTTGAGATCAGGCAAAACTTTTGGTTAGGTGCAATATAGCTAGGCTGAGAACTATATCTACATTGTGGAACCTGTTCTTCACTGTTAAGTGCTCATTAAACAAAGGAGCATTGAGACTTGGAATTTTACACTGGGCTTGCAACTTAGAGGCAGAAATCACTATTCAGTGGAGAATCATACGCCAAAATAAACTGAGCAGCAGCCCATCTGAGTACTGATGTTGCTTTAGGGCTATTCTATTGCTTTGCGATGGTCTGGACAAGCTGGCCTAGCTTATATTGCCCCTTCGGCTATGTGAAAATGTATATTCACACTAATATTTCACAAAGGATAAGGGTGTAGATATGTCTGATAATCCTCTTACCGGGAATACTATGCATAAATATGTACCTATGCCTGATAATCCTCTTATCAGGGATATTATGCATGAATATGATGATGTTTCTCAATATATTGGATTAGCAATTTCCATGCATGACTCTGTGGCATCCAGCAATGATATCACTTTTCTTCATTCAATAGACAGCAACAGTTAATATGTCATTGAAGATGTAATGTGGAGTGGTACCTTTGATGAAGTGACTTTTGTTTCTGAATAACTTTATCATGTAGCACTCTACCATGAAATTCTTACAATCATTTGGAAATGTATTTATTAGCTTTTGGAATACCACAGTCTCTCTTAATGATAATTAGTCCTATTTTGATTTGTTACAATCAAGACACATCGCAGTCATCTTTTAAGATCCAATTTCCTTCGCCTTGATAGTACTAGTACTAGGAAAATGTTTGCAATCACAATTTTCAGTGGCTGAAAGACTTATGAGTGACCATAGGATGTGTAAAGTCTTAATGAGAGGTTTGAGCTCCTTCATTGACAAAGCAATAATATACCTCTGTTACTGGGATGACTAGTTGAGATGGAAATGATACACTGCAGAGATTGCTTCAACAGCTGGCAAAATCAGACCCTCCACTGCTTTCGACAAATAAGAACTTATAAAGGTTTGCACATAGCAGGAATCAACACATCTCTGAACAATTTATTTTTCACAGATGCAGAACAGACTACATTGCTATGGACACAATGTTGTTAGTTATACTAAAACTGAAAGTGCAAGACATCCAATCAGACCTGGCTAAATGAAAGTTACATAATGGCAGGGAACTTTACTTTCTTATGCTGCATAGACTTAAACTGCATCACAAACCACACAAATAAATTTAACTGTAACTCCAAACATCTATTAGAGTTTAAAATACTCTTGTGTACTGTTAATGGCATAAAGATGACTATGGATTTGATCTGATTGGATGTGGTATCCTGTTTTCTATTTTAAGTTATCCTTGTGCTCTCACAGTTAATACATTGCCTACTTTCAGTAATTTGACAATAGGGTTATGGATGGCACCCATTATAACTTTGAAGACATTATTTAACAGTGATAATGTTATCCCATTTTCTATGGGTTTTGGGTGCCTACATGGGTGATTATTTTGCTTTAAGACTGCATGTAAAATTCTAGTATATAATGTTTGTCCTTGCCAGCAGGACATCATATTTTCTCCAATAGAATTGTGTGTCATTTTAGTGTATGCTCCATAAAAGATGTACATGCATTTTCACATATAAAGAATTTAGATGCTGTGTTGACTTATTTTGTGGTACTTTCTTCTAAAGTGTTTGAGTATCTAAATGTTCAAGATCCAGTATGCAATTATGTTATACTCATTGGTGTTTTCATCTCATTTTTATGAATTGGTTTGTGTCTATGTACTTCGACACACTGTTGTTAGTTATACTAAAACTGAAAATGGAAGACATCTAATCAGACCCAGCTAAATGAAAATTACATAATGGCAGGGAACTTTACTTTCTTATGCTGCATAGACTTGAACTGCATCACAAACCTCACAAATAAATTCAACTGTAACTCCAAACTTCTAATAGAGTTTAAAAGTTTAAAATACTCTTGTGTACTGTTAATGGCATAAAGATGACTATGGATGTGATCTGATTGGATGTGGTATCCTGTTTGCTATTTTCATTTACCCTTGTGCTCTCACAGTTAATACATTGCCTCCCTTCTGTAATTTGACTATAGGGTTATGGATGGCACCCATTATAACTTTGAAGACATTATTTAACAGTGATAATGTTATCCCATTTTCTATGGGTTTTGGGTGCCTACATGGGTGATTATTTTGCTTTAAGACTGCATGTAAAATTCTAGTATATAATGTTTGTCCTTGCCAGCAGGACATCATATTTTCTCCAATAGAATTGTGTGTCATTTTAGTGTATGCTCCGTAAAAGATGTACATGCATTTTCACATATAAAGAATTTAGATGCTGTGTTGACTTATTTTGTGGTACTTTCTTCCAAAGTGTTTGAGTATCTAAATGATCAAGATCCAGTATGCAATTATGTTATACTAATTGGTGTTTTTATCTAATTTTTATGAATTGGTTTGTACTGAAGAGCAGTACTCCTAGATGACATTCTTTGGGACATTTAGAACAACAAAAACGTGATGGTTGCAATGCTTGAATTAATCTCAGCCAATGGTAATTTCTCTGGGCTTCATTCAAGTCCATCAATTTTTGACACCATACATATGCAAGTCAGACTTGGTTCTGATCCAATAGGAAGAGTCTTGGCAAAACTACCAGGACAGCTCTGCCACAGACTGGAACACAAACACTGTGAGACTGGTTTTTGCTTTTTTTGTACCTGCTCAGTGAGATGCAGTTGGAGTCATTTGAAACAGTGAACAGAAGACCTGTGTCTATGAATACTTGCTGCACTTAATAAGAAAAAAAATGATGGGTGAAATACTTGACAATTAGCCACTACTAATTATTCTGGTCTTGGACAAATTTTCTGTAATGTATATACCGTGTATATTCCTAAATTGTCTTGAATGTGGATCTGAAAGATAAATTGAGTTACTTTGTTAGATAGATGTATATACTGGCATTTAACTTTTTATTTTTTTGTCTAATGAAGACTCATATAAAATTGAATTTTGGATTAAAAGGTTAGCTTCGTTCCTGTTACAGTTTTGGATTGCAACCATGCAAATGATAAGAGATGTGGAGAATTTGGACAGTAGTGATTGAGAGAACGCAGCGGTAGACAGCCATAACCTCCTTTCCCATGATCATGCTGAACATTACATGATAGTTTATTAGGAATAGAAGCAGTAGGGGTCTAGCCTAACAGATGTTCCCTAGCTGACTGGTATTTCTAGAATGCCACCTAAGCAGCATTTGAGTAAATTGCGTGTTGGCTTTTTGTCTATGGTGAGCCAACAAGCACTTTTGCTTCTTGGCAACCACATCTGCAGCTGAGCATATTATACTTGCAGGATTATCGTACGGCTTATACATTTTAGAGCGTGTGAAGTGCCAAATTGAGATTGATGAGAACTGAATTCTACAAATTGAATTCATTCCAGGTAGCAATTCAGCAAATGTTCCTTGTGTTGAGGCAAGGGGATTCAATGGGTAGCTTAGGAGCCTTTGTTTTATAAGCTTTGTTTATGTAACTTGTGGATATCTGAGACCAGCCCATTACATCACTCCGAAGGTCCAGACCAGGAGAATGGCAATCAGAAAAAACGATGACAGAGAGAAAGTCATACAGACATGCAGATGCATTGAAACACACATGAACACACACACATAGGCAGTACACACACATAATGACACCCAACCACAAACATGCAACACATGCACACTCAAACACAAGCACTGTAACTGGTAGTAGAGGACCTGAAACATAATGAATCAGAATGCTGCACCACAGGGTCATGCATGTAGCTGCACTCTTTATGAATGTAGTGTCTGATAAATAAAATGCTGATAGTGGACAAGTTGGAGAAGGTCCAGTACAGGACTGTTGGATTTGAAGTATTGGGATTGTGTGAACTATGTGAGGTAGCACAGGAGATGAGGAGAGAACCCACTGGAATGGGAGTGGAGACTGATAAGAGCCTCTTTTACTGCAGGGTCTGGGTGTGTGGTATCCACACATGTATGTGAGTATACATAATTAATCTACATTGTGTGCATATGAATGTGTGTGTTTGTATGTGTGTAGCATCTATGTAAGTGTAATCTTACACCCACAAGCATACAAAGATCATCTTGAGCACAATGGTAGCTATTCATGATGTAATAGTTGCCAGTCATGGCATGCTGGCAGTTCTTCTGGGCATAATTTGAAAATAATTTGTCATAGGCCTAGATGTTACCCTTAGAGAGACGAAACCATTCTCAGTGTTTCTCCTCTCCCCCTAGCTACTGCCAATGTTAGTCCCAATCCTGGTGACCTCCCACTCATTCTTGCACGCTTGTGAGGTCCACAGAGTATGTTCCACCTCAAGAGGCTTTGGTTTGAGATGGAAACGAGCTGTGATGATTATGCCAGGCTGGTACACCCAGATTTTGGTTCATCATTGTGGCTCCCATTAGACTTGCCTCTGTTGAGAATTTCATTGAAATGTTCCAGATTCAGCAAGAACTACAAGTGTCAGAGATTCTATGGGAGCCCCGCAGAACCTACAATACTTGTTAGTCTCAAGAGAACAGCAGACACTTTTTTATTGTTTATTTCTATTTTAGATAACAATCAGTACAACTATCATGACTTCATGACAAAACATAACATGATGACTGGACAGAAAAATCTGAGAATTTCAATTCTACAGTACACATGAGTTTAATAATTGTATACTGAATACATTAAATTGGTTGCAAACATGTATCACTGTTTCAACACAGCTCTGATTGGTTAATAGTTACCGCTTTGAATTAAAAAAAGTCCAACTATTTATTACAACATGCAAACACCCACATCATGTCCCCACTGCAGCGACGGCACATCTAGTCTTGCTTCAGATTTGCCAGATAGGATCCCAATGGGCCCCCAGTGGTAATGTTTTTGCATATGCCCCTGATCATTCCTCACAGAGGGACATGTTCTTTAGACAATCGTGGAGTTTACGGGCAAGCCTGCTACCCCATCTCATAGCAACTTACTGCTTCTCCAGGAGCAAACTGGTTGTAATAAACCTTCAATATAATTTTGGAATCTTTTTGATGTGACCCAACAGCACTATGGTAGGAGTTAGTCAATGGGCCTTATCTATCATTTTAGTAGAGCCATTATAATTTGGGACTAAAACATGGTCACCACAGTGCTGGACCATGCTTGATAGAAGAAGTCTGTTTCCACAGTACCGCATTCCTTGCATTTAATGTCAGCCTCAGGATAATAGCATGCTAGGTCCACTAGTGTAATGTATACTCTTTGGAGATACTTGCAGTAAATCAGTCGATATCTGCTACTGGATGATACCTCCTTGGTTTGTTGGCAGGAAAAAATAACCATTGCTCATCTGTTATGCCTTGACACAAGTCTCCCACTCATGCCTTGGCGAGCACTGGGAGCCTCGGGGATCAAGCAGTCCAGCACTGCAGTGTACAATCTTGTTATACGTTTGTAAGGCTGTGGGTTGGCAATTAAAATGCTCAAAACCATCAGTTCAAGAGGTTCTTCGGGGAATGTGACAAAGAGACGTTTGTGCTTCATATGAGAACTTACCGTAAATAAGTACATCAAACATAGTTGCTTGTGAATTGCCTGTGTACTCCAAGTATGTTATAAACTTATGTGCTATAAATAGATCTCCTAGGGTCTTGATGTGCTTCAACAGCAGCCATCTTGACCACATATTTCTTACTATGGCTATAACTGGCTGCCACATCTCACTTGCTTCAATTTCAACAGGCCTGTTCTGTCTAGAGCTTAAACTTCTTGTTTCATCATCTCCACCTTCATCTCCAAGGGCACTCCAGCACCTCCTGCTAAAGCCTGCATGGTACTCCAGAATCTCTTGTCTCCCAGAAAAGACTGTGCTTTTTAATTGTATTAACACATACAAAAATAGAAAGAGATAGCACAAGCTCTGCTAACAATAAGCTTTTTTTCACTCTAGCACAAATCCGCCTCTTCTATGCATGTAAAGACCACTAGTACCATAGATGATTGTAAATCTGCAAAGCAAATAAAAGTTTTAAAAGTTGAGACCAATGCACAAGTGAATATGTGAGAAAAGTGAATGAATAATGTTACCAATAACCTGATTTACCTGGAAAATATCAAATACCTCAAACATACAGGGAGTGCAGAATTATTAGGCAAGTTGTATTTTTGAGGATTAATTTTATTATTGAACAACAACCATGTTCTCAATGAACCCAAAAAACTCATTAATATCAAAGCTGAATATTTTTGGAAGTAGTTTTTAGTTTGTTTTTAGTTTTAGCTATGTTAGGGGGATAGCTGTGTGTGCAGGTGACTATTACTGTGCATAATTATTAGGCAACTTAACAAAAAAAAATATATACCCATTTCAATTATTTATTATTACCAGTGAAACCAATATAACATCTCAACATTCACAAATATACATTTCTGACATTCAAAAACAAAACAAAAACAAATCAGTGACCAATATAGCCACCTTTCTTTGCAAGGACACTCAAAAGCCTGCCATCCATGGATTCTGTCAGTGTTTTGATCTGTTCACCATCAACATTGCGTGCAGCAGCAACCACAGCCTCCCAGACACTGTTCAGAGAGGTGTACTGTTTTCCCTCCTTGTAAATCTCACATTTGATGATGGACCACAGGTTGTCAATGGGGTTCAGATCAGGTGAACAAGGAGGCCATGTCATTAGATTTCCTTCTTTTATACCCTTTCTTGCCAGCCACGCTGTGGAGTACTTGGACGCGTGTGATGGAGCATTGTCCTGCATGAAAATCATGTTTTTCTTGAAGGATGCAGACTTCTTCCTGTACCACTGCTTGAAGAAGGTGTCTTCCAGGAACTGGCAGTAGGACTGGGAGTTGAGCTTGACTCCATCCTCAACCCGAAAAGGCCCCACAAGCTCATCTTTGATGATACCAGCCCAAACCAGTACTCCACCTCCACCTTGCTGGCGTCTGAGTCGGACTGGAGCTCTCTGCCCTTTACCAATCCAGCCACGGGCCCATCCATCTGGCCCATCAAGACTCACTCTCATTTCATCAGTCCATAAAACCTTAGAAAAATCAGTCTTGAGATATTTCTTGGCCCAGTCTTGACGTTTCAGCTTGTGTGTCTTGTTCAGTGGTGGTCGTCTTTCAGCCTTTCTTACCTTGGCCATGTCTCTGAGTATTGCACACCTTGTGCTTTTGGGCACTCCAGTGATGTTGCAGCTCTGAAATATGGCCAAACTGGTGGCAAGTGGCATCGTGGCAGCTGCACGCTTGACTTTTCTCAGTTCATGGGCAGTTATTTTGCGCCTTGGTTTTTCCACACGCTTCTTGCGACCCTGTTGACTATTTTGAATGAAACGCTTGATTGTTCGATGATCACGCTTCAGAAGCTTTGCAATTTTAAGAGTGCTGCATCCCTCTGCAAGATATCTCACTATTTTTGACTTTTCTGAGCCTGTCAAGTCCTTCTTTTGACCCATTTTGCCAAAGGAAAGGAAGTTGCCTAATAATTATGCACACCTGATATAGGGTGTTGATGTCATTAGACCACACCCCTTCTCATTACAGAGATGCACATCACCTAATATGCTTAATTGGTAGTAGGCTTTCGAGCCTATACAGCTTGGAGTAAGACAACATGCATAAAGAGGATGATGTGGTCAAAATACTAATTTGCCTAATAATTCTGCACTCCCTGTAATTGCATGTGATGGAATGCATAAACATGTCAACTATCCAAAGAATGGTAACATAGTGCAAAACACTCTTCCAGCCAGAGTGTTGGCTGTTTTGTATATGAATTTTAACCTGGATCTTTATCTAACATCTCAGGTTCTAATGAGGTCTTAGGCAATTTAGCGTTATCTATGTGGTTCTTCAAATATGTCTCTTTGGATGAAAACCAATGCTGTCTATTTAGAGCAGCTTATGATCTCAGTAATGGCATGGTTCATTGTACTCTATGAACTCTATTGTGTAGCTTACTATAGTCTCTATCCAAAAAAGAATTATAATAGACCTGTAAAGCCCCAAAGTAGAAACACTTTGATTCCTGCCTGATGAGACACCAGTGTTATCTTGATTTCTACCACTATCTTGCTTTCTCTTTGCCGGCTGTCTTGTCCATTGTCTGTTTCATCAGACCAAAAGTGCAGCAGGTACAGTGAACGTGACGGTGCAGTCTCTCTTTGCACAGTCCAAGGACAGCATGACAAGCCTGGTCACAAAGCGGCGATCTAACGGAAGCTATACCTGTCAATAGGGGCGTTAGGCAGGGGTGCATTTTGGCACCAACATTGTTTAATCTTTACATTAATGGTGCGGCGACCAACTGCTACACTGCAACTATGATGCGCCAAGGCTAGCTGGATCCCCTGTCCCCATTTTAATGTTTGCTGACGACACTTTATTAATCTCGAGAACACCCATGGGCTTACAAAATGAACTGGATGCTTTTTATAACTTATGTTTTACCAGAGGTCTTGAAATAAATCCAACAAAATCAAAGTTCATGGCTTTTAACCCACATAAATCGTTTAGGGGGAAAATGACCATAGCAGGCCAACCAGTGGAGAGATTCAGCCAATTTGACTATTTGGGGATCAGGCTAAGTGATGACCAACACTGGTCGGCGCAGATTGGGAAGAGTTTGACAGTACTCAGGCAGAGGTCAACAGCGATAGGAAGGAAAATTGCCAGTACCTTGGAAGGGGAGATATCACCCGCCATTACTGTCTATAAAGCAGCGGCAGTTGCAGCTTCAATCTATGGCGCTGAGCTTTGGGGATACACTAACTCTAGGTGTTTGACTATGGTAGAAAACCGTTTCATACGGAATTTCTTGCGGCTACCGATGAGTACCCCTCTCACCCCCCTTAGATTTGACCTAGCCTTAAACGAGATCCATAACGAAATTACATTAAGACCTCTCATGTATTGGGTTCGTCTTTGGACTTCGGAGTACTTGTCTACCCTCCATGTAGCATTAGATGAGTTTCTTGTAGGTGATTGTGCATTAAAGATCCCTTGGTTTAGACACATCAGAGATATGTGTAAACTCCTCAAGATGGAGGAGGTGTGGAGTACTCCTCATAATCTGACCAAGGAAGTAAAAGAGCGTGTAAAAAGGTGCTACTGGGAGAATATCCTGGTTCAAATCTGGTCTAAAAAGCAAGGCAGTCGTACCCTACAGTTCCTAGACCATAAATGTAGCCCCAAATTTGAGGCCTATATGGACAATGTAAATCCTCCCTATACTAAAACACTTTTCATCAAATTCAGATTAGGGATCCTCCCGCTCAAGACATTTACAGCGCGATGGAGAGCGGAGGATAGTAACTCAATATTTTGTCATTATTGTCAAAAGACAATAAAGTCACTCGCGCACTTTATGTTTTTTTGCCCGAGATATTTGGCACCTAGGAAGAAGTGGATTTCTCCGTTATGTAGGTCAGTGGGGATTAGGGAATGGAATACAGCATTACGCTTTTTGACAACTGACACAAATGACAAAATAGTTTTTTCAGTTGCAAGATTCCTGCAAAGTGCATGGGCTATAAGAACCAGAGAATTGTTATAATTGCGTGTCTTAACATATTGGTCTTAGATTATATTTATTCAGCATAACAAGTTTTAACTGTTTGGTGTTAAGATATAATGGTCTAATAATTGTATATTTAATATTTTAGGATTTTTAGATTTTAAGAAAAATTGTTGTTTTGCATTGTTTTCAATAGCTATGTGATTTTATAACTTGCTTAGCTTTCTCGATTATGATATGGTGCTCTATTGTTTACTTTTATGGCTATTAGCCAAAATAAAGTTACTATTTGAGTTGAGTTTGCATGACAAGCCTTTCTTGGTCCTTTCTTCTTCTCTAAATGTTATCTGAGGATAAGAGTGCCAGGGTGGCGCATTTTATTCCAGAAAAATGCCACCCCGTTCCTAGTGATGAAGTTCATGTGATGTGTGGAACCTGGCTATCCCAGAGTGCCCCATTCTTGCCCCTTCCAAGATGGTACCACCCTTCCTTGGTTGTGAGGAGCAGGGTAGCCCAACCTTGGGGTGTGGCTACCAGTGGGATACACACCCATGGGAAAACCGCTTCTAACACTGTTTTCCGCCTCTTGGTCCTGCCTCCTAGATGTGTGCAGGAACAAAAGGCATTCTGCATGGGAGTGTTGTGGCCAGTAGCACTTCAAAGCTGACTTAACCATTGAAGCTCACCTTTTGGGCCAACACCCTTTGCAGCCTTTTAGGGAGAGAAGGTTGCACCTCGTTCCCAGACTAATGCTTTTATTCTCTGGCCTGGTAGTCATTCACACGTCTCCCCAGGTGGTCAGAAGCCCAGCTAAGCATGAATGGCCGTGGGAGGTGTGAGAGGATGGTTCTGACCATCTGGTCTGCCCTGATTTTTTTCACTTTTTGACCACCTGTTTTTTTACCTTTTACTGTGAGGGAACCTCCTAGTCAGGGACTTCCCCACAGTAAGCTCATGGTAATATGGACTGCATGTGTGACCACCGGTGCGGCCTTGCTAAGGAAAGGCTGCTGTGGTGCAGCAAGAGTAGGAGGCCCCGGGCTGGTTACACGTGATCACGTGTGCACACACGTATGCACCCATGTAAGGGCTGCACGGGTAGGGTTCCTGGTGTGCACAGCCCAAGAACTCCACTCCGGAAGCCTGGCACAGAAAGAACTATGCAGAATGGGTGGTGACATGGAGTAGGCCTCATGAGATGGGTGTACCCAGAGGAGGCATAGTCAGTGTGCTTACTGTATTTTTACCGTAGGGACACTCCAGTACATGTCAACATCAGTGTGCTTACTGTCTTTTCACAGTAGGGACACTCCATTCAATGTCAATAGGAAGGAGTGGCCTAGGGCATAACTCAGGTCCCCTAGAGCCCACAGAGACCAGGGTTGCACCAATGTACACTGTAACCTGTATGAAAAGAATGATGAAGTAGGTTACAAAAGCATAGTTGTACAATTTATGGGTCATCCAGGAATGTCATCTTTCTCTGACTCAGCTCAGGATTACGGTCAATTACTGCTCTATCCAGCTGAGTGAGCAGGATCTATCGTCAATCAGCCAGCTGTCAGACCCTTCTAGGAAATGGGCGGAGAAGCCCGGAGAGGAATGCTAGGAAGGAGGGGCTGAGTTTCGGAGCACATGTGGCCCAAACTCCTGGACGACGCCATTTTGGAGCTATTCCAGAAGACTGTGCAGGAAGGAGGGGACAGGGGCAAGAAAGTGATGTGGCATGTCTTGATTGGTCAGTGGTGCAGGTCTGCTGGACACTTACGCTCCCACTTAAAAGGTCCTGCACAGGGGAGAGCTCTCTCTCTTGGCTGTGCTTCACTGCTGGACACTGAGCCTGCAGACGGGCATCATGGACAACTGGAAAGAGGAATGCCCTGACTGCCTCCCTGGGGCAGGGACTCTGTCCCTGAATGGCGTCACACCAGCGAGGCTCAGGCCAGGGCCAGGTAAGCTGGCACCCTTATTCCCCCTAAGGACTAGTTGGGGAAAAGATTGGGGTGGCGCAAGGAGATCACGCTGCCCAGAAGGAAAAGAGGGCACCCAGAGGATATGCTGGTGCAGGGAGACAGTGGTACTGGCCCCCTATCATCTGAGACCCTTCCAGGCCAGGAGGCCTAAGGATTGTTATCCTGGTGGCAAGGGCTCGTCACCAGGGGCAAAACGACACCAAAACCATCCAAATTGGCTCTTGGGGGCCCGAGATAACCAAAAGAGAAGGTCTGTGACATTTGACCTACTCCTGGGTGAGCGGCGAAGCATGAGAGGCTCCACTGCTGCTCCGGTTGATGCTCCTGGGGTGGGTCAGGGCCCAGAGGCTGCCCCAAACCAAATTAAAGCTGGGGGCCACCATTGTGACCCCTGTGAAGACAAGCAGAGGGCCCTGGACCTCAACCCAGGGCCCCAAAGAGAAGGAAGGCAGGGAGCGCTGTCGTGCTCCCTGTGAAAATAGTGGAAGGAGGCCCGGACCCCAGGAACAAAAGTCGAGGTTCCACACGAAGATAGCCGCCGGCTGAGGGCCGAAGACTAAGCTGGGGAGTGCCGTCCCACTCCCCATGAAGATTGTCCTTGGTTCCCAGACCCCATCCCGGGGTCCCACCTGGTGTGGCGAAGGGGGGCCCTGATGCAACAGGAGAGATGTAGGGAGTGCTGTCGCACCCCCCACAGGCGGCCCACCCGGCCACCCTGCAGCACACCTCAGTGCCCAGGAGTGGCGAGACACCACAGAACAGGCCGGATCCCGCTGCAGCACCAGTAGGTGCTGGCCATGCGGGGAGCTGACAGGAGCGGCCGGGGTAGGGCTACCTGAGCCGCTCCCCAGCACCACTCACCGGGTGGGACTGGACACCCACCAACGATGAGGGCAGCCCGTGGTGGATTCCCCGCATTGCCCTCCACTGAGTAGGCCGAATGACGAGGGTGTCCAGGAGGAACCAGACATCCCCCACTGATGAGGGCATCTGCGGGTGGGCTCCCCACTCTGCAATCGCTGCAGGAAAGTTGGCATAAGGCTTTCCCCAGCACAGCAGGAGAGCCGCTCATTTGTTATGCATATGGCCCATAAGGCTCCTGGATACATGGCTCAGCTCGTGGTGGCCCCAGGAACATTGGGCCACCACAAACCACATGCCCATTGTCAGGGGGAGCTACAGGAACAGCACAGAGTCCCCCCAATGCCAAGTTAATGCTCCCACCCTAGGTTGAGTAGGGCAAATGAAATGTAACCCCCTAAGGGTTACAGCAAATGTAGAAGACCAGCATGTTAAAACTTTTGCTCTTACCGTGTGTGACTGCTTTCTCTAGTAGTGTAGGTTCGTATTGAATCTGAATAATCAAATGTATGAGGTTGTACCAATGTAATCCAAAAGTAGTTTAAAAGTAGACTTAGGCTCTCATTACAACCCTGGCGGTCGGTGTTAAAGAGGCGGTAAGACCGCCAACAGGCCGGCGGCAAAAATGGAATCACAAACATGGCGGAAACCGCCAACAAAGACAGCCGCTTTAACACTCCGACCGCCACGGCGGTAGAAACAAACACTGCAGCGGTCACTGCCAACAGACAGGCGGAAGACAATGTACCGCCCACACTATTATGAGAGGCCAATCCGCCACCTTTTCCGGGGCGTAACCAACGCGAACAAAAACACGGCGGAAACAGGACTTGGAAGGGAAACACTCACCTCTACACATTCCACAAGGAACCAGGATACCATGGGGCCAGAACTCCAAATACTCCCTGTGATGGCATTCCTGCTCCTCTACCAGGAGCACGAAAGACGGCGGCGACGACCACGGTGAGTACTGCACCTACAACACAGGGGAGGGGGGAGGGAAAAGAGAGTGACACACACACACAACACGCAACACCCCCACCCCCACCCCCACCCTCACCCACAACACCATACACACAAATACATGCTGCAACATTACATTTATATCCCCCCACTCCCCTTTCAAGAACGCAAGGACAAAAGGAAATGAGTTGAACGATTGTAATAAATAAAAATCCATTAGTCAAAACTTGAAACACAGTATAAACAATTATGTACACCAACTACACAAGTCTAGATAGTGCACCATTCATAGTCCGTGGACCATTGGGCCCAAAATGCATGGGCGAGGCCCACACTCGATACCAGACTCCAAATGGAGAGAACACTGCAGGGGCATCAGATCGAAATGAAACAGGCACCTCAGGGGGAAGGGAAGGGGGGCACCTCAGCCGGATCAGTGCACGACGCCAGCTCCACGAGGGGGCCCCATGCCCACTGCTGTATCCTGGGGAGTGCAAAGCCACAGTCTCTCAAGTCTCTCCAGTGGGTGGTATGCCCACTGCATTATCCTGGGGACTGCAAAGCCACAGTCTCTTAAGTCTCTCCAGTGGGCGGGTTGCCCACTGCATTATCCTGGGGAGTGCAAAGCCACAGTCTCTCAAGCCTCTCCAGTGGGTGGGTTTCCCACTGCATTATCCTGGGGAGTGCAAAGTCACAGTCTCTCAAGTTTCTCCAGTGGGTGGGTTGCCCACTGCATTATCCTGGGGAGTGCAAAGCCACAGTCTCTCAAGTCTCTCCAGTGGGTGGTTTGCCCACTGCATTATCCTGGGGAGTGCAAAGCCACAGGCTCTCAAGTCTCTCAAGTGGGTGGGTTGCCACCTGCATTATCCTGAGGAGTGCAAAGCCACAGTCTCTCAAGTGGATAACAGTCTCCACTGGTTCTGGAGGGGGCTTGGTGCCCAGAGTGCTTCATCCTGCCAAGGACTGAGGTAGTGGATGTGATACTCCACTGGTTCTGGAGGGGGCTTGGTGCCCAGAGTTCTTCCTCCTGCCAAGGACTGAGGTAGTGGATGCCTTTTTCCACTGGTTCTGGAGGGGGCTTGGTGCCCAGACTGCTTCATCCTGCCAAGGACTGAGGTAGTGGATGCCTTTCTCCACAAGTGGGGGCTTTGTGCCCAGAGTGCTTCATCCTGCCAAGGACTGAGGTAGTGGATGCCTTTCTCCACTGGTTCTGGATGGGGCTTTGTGCCCGGAGTGCTTCATCCTGCCAAGGACAGAGGTAGTGGATGTGATACTCCACTCCTGGAACTGACCACCAGCCTCGTGTGACTGACCACTGGGGATGGCAGCCATGTCTGCGGTGGTGCCACTGGCTCAGGATGTTGCGGGCCACTGGGGGTGCTGGCGGCGGTGTCAGTGGCATTGGTGCTTGCAGCGGACTCTGTGGCATTGGTGCTGGCGGCGGCCTCTGTGGCATCAGTGCTGGCAGCGGGCTCTGTGGCATCGGTGCTGGCAGCGGCCTCTGTGGCATTGGTGCTGGCGGCGGGCTCTGTGGCGGCGGTGGTGGTGGCGGTCTTTGTGGCGGCAGTGCTGGTGGCGGGCTCAGTGACTGCGGTGCTGACGGCGGGCTCTGTGGCGGCGGGCTCAGTGACTGCGGTGCTGGTGGCGAGCTCAGTGACTGCGGTGCTGATGGCGGTGCAGGTGGCGGTGCTGGTGGCGGTCTAGTCCGCCATGCAGGTTGGCGTCGAAGTGGACCTGCCCTTGATTTGCTGGCACTATCCCACCTTGGATGGTGGCGCAGCTGTCTTGTCACTATCCACTTTTGTTTTGCCTGAGCCCTTGGTGGCAGGTGTTTTCGCCTTCTCCCTCCAGGATGTGGGCAACTTTTTTACTTTTGGAGGTAGCGGAAGGTCCTTGACCTCACTCTGTGGGACACTGACAGCCCTGTTGCTTGGCGCACTCCAAAAACCCGCAGTTGCTGGCACAACTGTGCCCGGTGATGTGGTGGCTGAGGTGCTGGGTTGGGACCTGGAAAGGTGGGCCCCAGGGACGGACGGGGGGGAGGGGTAGGGAAGAGGTCAATATTACACAGGAAAAGCTTTTTAGACACACTGGGACGGGTAGATGGAGGGGGTTTGGGAGTGGAGGGAGAGAAAGTGGTTGTAGGAGGTGTACGTTTGCTGACTTTCGGTGAAGGTGCATGGGCTTGAGGCTGTTGTGAGGTGGATGGCTCTTGGGTGGGTGTGTGGCTGCGTTTGTGTAGTTTGGGAGGAGGGCTCACAGACATACTGGTAGAGGACACAGGGGATGTGTGAATGGGGGTGGTGAGTACACGTGAGCGGTGTGTGGTGATGGGCGTGCTGGTCCTGGAGGTAGTGGCTGAAGATGTAGTGCATGCAGGTGTGAGTGGAGACGAGACAGGGAGGGAGGAGGGAGACGTGGAGGAGTGGGACACAGTGGAGGCAGTGGATATTGGTAAGTGTGCATGGGTATGATGCTTGTGTGAGTGCCTGTGGGATGTGTGGTGCTTATGTTTGCCAGAGCCACCCTTGTGTGTTGAGGTGTGTGCATGCTGGTCTGATGGTGTGCTTGGGATAGGCTGAGGTACAGGGGATTGGGTCTGGGTGGAGGAAGTTGGAGGGGGGAGGCTGGACACAGGGACAATGGCTGCCATCAGTGCTGAGGCCATACCCTGAAATGCTCTCTGTTGGGCTGCCTGGCCAGAATGAATGCCCTCCAGGTATGCATTTGTTTGTTGCAAATGCCTCTCTACACCCTGGATGGCATTCAGAATGGTAGACTGCCCAACAGTGAGGGATCTCAGGAGGTCAATAGCCTCCTCACTGAGGGCAGCAGGGCTGACTGGGGCAGGGCCTGAGGTGCCTGGGGCGAAGGAGATGCCCACCTTCCTGGGTGAGCGGGCACGGGAAACACGCTGAGGGGCTGCTGGGAGGGCGGTGCTGGTAGGGGGGGTGGCGGCTGTACCTGTTGATGCGGGGGGCACAGGGGGGCCCGCCACTGCAAGGGAGCTCCCATCAGAGGAAGAGTCGCTGTTGCTGATGTCACCTCCTGTCCCCGCCATTGAGCTCCCCTCGCCCTCCGTCCCACTGGTGGCTTCAGACTCCGTTGTCTCGTCCTCCAGGGCCATATGGGATGCAGCTCCCTCCTGCTCCGGTGCCACTGCTCCTCCGCCTGATGATGCTAATGCACACAAGAACAGGGAGACCACAAAAGGGGGGGGAGACAGAAGAAAGACATGTTCAGTGCATGCAATACCACTATCGTTGGCGGACACTGCAGACACAGAAGCCCTCTGCACTACACCATGCACTTAGAGTTCCCTAATTAATCACACGGACATGGGGTACAAGGCCTATGCCCGATTGCTGC
Organism: Pleurodeles waltl; assembly: GCF_031143425.1. Lineage (NCBI taxonomy): Eukaryota > Metazoa > Chordata > Amphibia > Caudata > Salamandridae > Pleurodeles > Pleurodeles waltl. The sequence goes on from NC_090440.1 coordinate 1,055,654,676, forward strand.
ACACATGGAAGTCACAGGAGCCTGACTAGGTGTAGTTGGCTCTCACCACTGGTGGGGTTGGGGTGCCACATAGCCTGCCTCACAAAGGGACCTTGCCTACAAACCTCACCCTGGCCTAGGGGAACCCACAGCCCACCTCTCCCACCAAGACACCTCGTAATGCGTGCAGAGTCAGCTGAATCAGAGTGTACTCACACCCTTGTGGCTGCTGTGATGCCCTCAAGCGCCCATCCAACTCCGGATAGGCCACCGCCAGGATCCAGAGCATCAGGGGGGTCATGGTGCGACGGGCACGCCTCCCACATTGGGAGGCCATCCCCAGCTGGGCCTCCGCCGTCTTATTGCTCCAGCGTCACTTGTCCTCCCATCTTTTATGGCAGTGGGTGCTCTGTCTGTGGTGGACCCCCAGGGTCCGGACGTCCTTGGAGATGGCACGCCAAATATCCTTCTTCTGCTGGGCGCTGACCTAGAGGAATAGTACAGGGGAAAATTAAAATCATTAACCGTCCTGTCCGTCACAGTCTTTGACCCACGTTCCCACCCTTGCACTGATGCACATACACTCAGCGTCCGCTCATGCAGGCCTCAGTCCCCCCTTATCTTCCATCCACACCACTCCAAACAGGCATTACCCATACAGCATGGTCCCAGTGTGCTCACCTGTTTGTCTGGAGGACCGTAGAGTAGCGTGTACTGGGGGAGGACCCCATCCACTAACTTCTCCAACTCCTCTGAAGTGAAGGCAGGGGCCCTTTCCCCAGACACATGAGCCATCATCGCTTCCAGACTGAGGTCACAGCAGCACTTGCAGTGTAGGTCCTCTCCTGTCGAAGGTCAGGTATCAAGCGAGTGAACAGACAGAAAATGGCGGTCACGTCCGTGGCGGTGTGTACCGTCCCCGCCGGCGTACATCGTTATTAGCTCCTGGGACCCATAGGGTCCAATGTTAACCAATGCAGGATTGCGCCGCAGTCTTCGACCGCCTACCTCGACAGTGTAGAACGCCAGCGCAGTTACCTCATATCCCCTTGTCCCACCTTACAGGTCAGGAAGCCGCCATTTTTAAATGCGTCAAACCTATCTAGGCCCTGCATACACACAGTGACAGGCACATTCCGGATTGACAAATGTGTGCAATAATTATTTTTTTAATACCTCAGTGTTGGCTGACTCTCTGCTTGCTGTTATCGTCCATAGGGCACGTCCGCTGGGGCAGGTGATGAGATGGTGGACCTGTCGACAATGTAAGAGAGACACGTAATAGTCACCCACAGACTTGATCGTGCAACAATCCATGAACTGTGTGCCCAGTTGGAACCAGACCTGATATCAGCTATCCGCCATACCACAGGAATCCCCCCTCTAGTGCAGGTCCTGTCAGTACTCCATTTCCTGGCAAGTGGGTCTTTTCAAACTACAGTGGCCATTGCATCAGGGATGTCCCAGCCAATGTTCTCAAACGTGTTGTCCAGAGTGTTGTCTGCCCTGCTGAAAAACATGCGCAGCTACATCATTTTCCCTCAGGTGGAGGATTTGCCCACAGTGAAAGGTGACTTCTATGCCCTGGGACATATCCCCAACATCATAGGTGCCATTGATGGGACACATGTGGCATTGGTACCCCCCACAGGAGTGAACAGGTGTACAGAAACCGGAAGAGCTACCATTCAATGAATGTGCAGATGGTGTGTTTGGCCGACCAGTATATCTCCCATGTGAATGCCAAGTTTCCAGGCTCAGTGCATGACGCTTACATTTTGAGGAATAGCAGCATCCCTTATGTGATGGGGCAACTCCAGAGGCACCGTGTGTGGTTAATAGGTGAGGATAAGGACCCTATACCTTGTGAATAGTTGTCTGGGTCTGGGGTTGTCCTAAGGGTTAGTGTGTGTCTAACAGTTGTTGTCCCTCAACATTTGCAGGTGACTCTGGGTACCCCAACCTGTCATGGCTACTGACACCAGTGAGAAATCCCAGGACAAGGGCAGAGGAACGCTACAATGAGGCACATGGGCAACTAGGAGAGTGATCGATAGGACCTTCGGCCTCCTGAAGGCCAGGTTCCGGTGCCTCCATATGACAGGTGGTTCTCTCTACTACTCACCAAAGAAGGTGTGCCAGATCATCGTGGCCTGCTGTATACTGCACAACCTGGCTTTGCGATGACAGGTGCCTTTTCTGAAGGAGGATGGTCCAGAAGGCGGTCTTGTGGCAGCTGTGGAGCCTGTGGACAGTGAAGAAGAGGAGGCAGAAGAAGAGGATATCGACAACAGAAACAACGTTATCCAGCAATACTTCCAGTGGGACACAGGTAAGAAGATGTCACTGGCTCACACATCTCATACAATTGATAGACCTATCATATGTCTTTCACTTTCACCCAGTGTATGGACCCTGACTTGTCACTTTGCCTTTCCATTTCACAGATGTGGGTCCCACTGTGTGACCTCTGCTATATTACCTCATGGACTAGAGCTATGTGATATAGGTATGTTGACAATACAATTGACATTGCTAATTTCCTTTGTTATTGCAAATACACATTTGTGAAAGCACAGACTGACTCCAGATTGTTTTGTGATTCAAGGGTGTTTATTTCAGTGCAAAATAGTGAGGGGGTGTAAAATGGGCAGGGGTGAGGGTGGAGGATTGTCCATGGCAGAGTCCAGTCTATTTGTTTCACAGGTGCATTGTCCAAAGGGGCATAGGAAGTGGAGCTAGGGCAGTTGATGGATGGACAGGGTGACGAAGTGGGACAGAAGGATGACATTCAGGGTGGTCTCATTTCCTGGTAGGGGTCTTGGCATTGTTCTCTGTCTTTGTCCTGGATCTCAGGGACCGTTTGCGGGGTGGTTCTCCATCTGCAGGGGGTGGGGTGCCGGTGTCGTGGTCCTGTGGCGGTGCCTCCTTTCCACTAGCGCTGGCGGAGGCGGTGGGCTGTTCATCATCCAGGCTAGTGTCAGGGGCCCCTTGTTGTGCCACAGTGTCCCTCCTGGTGTTCACAAGGTCATTCACCACCCCTACAATGGTGACCAGGGTGGTGTTGATGGACTTGAGTTCCTCCCTGATCCCCAAATACTGTTCCTCCTGCAGCTGCTGGGCCTTCTGAAATTTGGCCAGTACCGTTGCCATTGTCTCCTGGGAATGATGGTACGCTCCCATGATGTTGGAGAGGGCCTCATGGAGAGTGGGTTCCCTGGGCCTGTCCTCCTCCTGTCGCACAGCAGTCCTCCCAGTTCCCCTGTTTTCCGGTTCCTCTGTCCCTTGAACCGTGGGCCCACTGCCACTGCCCCCAGGTCCCTGATTTTCTTGGGGTGGTGGGTTTGCCTGGGCTCCCTGCAGTGGTGGACACTCTGCTGCTTGACGTGTCCTGGGGACAGAGGGATGGGCCCGCTGGGTGGGTGCTGTGCTGGTGTTTCCTGAGGGTGGAGGCTCTGCGGTGGCATGTGCCAGTGTCAGGGGAACCGACTGTCCAGAGGTCCCAGATGGGCCGGGCTGGTCATCTTGATCCAGTTGGACAGAGCTGCTGTCATCACTGTGGGCTTCTTCTGTGGGGGGAGTGGACATGTCTGGAACCTTCTGTCTGGTGACGTTGGGCAGGGGTCCTGCAGGGGTGTAAAGGCATGATTATTTCATCTGTGTGTGCCATTGTGTGCAATGGGTGGGTGACCCTGTACTCCAGTGCTTGCATTCATGTGTAGGACCTTGTGTGATAATTGGTTTGGGGTCTGTGTGGGTATCTGTAGTGGACATGCTTTGGTGATGGGTGTCCATGCTTTGTTGTTGCATGCAGGGCTTGGTATTGGGATGTGTGCGTTGTGATAGTGGGGCATATGTGAGGTGTTGGAGTAATGGGGGTGAGGGTGAGGGTGGGGTATGTGATAGCATGCAGGTAGGGTGGTGGATGTAATAGTTAAGATTTGACTTACCAGAGTCCATTCCTCCTGCTACTCCTGCGAGGCCCTCAGGATGCACTATAGCCAAGACCTGCTCCTCCCATGTTGTTAGTTGTGGGGGAGGAGGTGGAGGTCCGCCGCCAGTCCTCTGAACTGCAATCTAGTATCCCGAGACCACGGAACGCACCGTCCACCATAGGTCGTTCCACCTCTTCCTGATGTCATCCTGTGTTCTTAGATGCTGTCCAACTGCGTTGAACCTGTTGACGATTCTGCACCATAGCTCCATCTTCCTAGCTATGGAGATGTGCTGCACCTGTGATCCGAATAGCTGTGGCTCTACCCAGATGATTTCCTCCACCATGACACTGTACTCCTCCTCAGAGAACCTGGGGTGTCTTTGCGGGGCCATGGTGTGGTGTGGGTGATGGGTGGGGTGGTGTGTGTTGTGATGTGTGAGGAGATGTGTTTGTGTGTGATGTCTGAGGTGCGTGGATGTTGTGTGAGTGATGGTGTTGTGTGCCTGTGGATGCTGGTATTGTTGATGGTGGTGTCTCTCTCAATTTTTGTCGTAGGGGTTTGTGGGTGATGTGGGTGTGTGTTTTATATTGGATTGGGTGTGTGGGAGTGGTGTGTGTATGTGTATCAGGTGTGTGTATTTCGAATTGTCCAATGTGTTTGCGTTTTGTATGTGTGTGTGTATTTTGAGCGCCAGTGGAATGCCGCGGTTGAAAGACCACCGTGTGGATTCGTGGGTCGTGATAGTGTGGGCGTATTCCTGTTGGCGTGACGGTGGAGGTTTTGTCATCGCCAGTTTATCACTGACCTTTGGTGTGGCAGACTTGTGTGGGTGTCTGGATTTTGGCGGATTCCGGCCTGTGGGTCGTAATAGCTGTAGCGGAATTCCACCGCTGCAGCGTTGTGTTGGCGGTCTTCTGCACGGCGGTAAGCGGGATTTACCGCCAATGTTGTAATGAGGGCCTTAGTTTTTTAAAGTATTTAGACTTGTCTATAGATGTTTCCGGTAATGCTCATTTGTGTAAAATAACTGATATCCATTCTCCTGTACAGTAATTATGTTTATTTGTCAGGCCTTGGCGTGTTCACTCTATGATACAGGCAAATGTTGCATTGGGATACCAGGGATTGTTTTGCCATGTGGGTGGTTGGATTATATTTCCCCTGGGGGGAGGCATGAGAGATTACACAATGTCATCCAAGGGTAATTCCATCCATTTGTGTATATTTGTAAATTGGTGCACAGTACTGAGTAGTGTGTGTGTAATAAATGTGCTTTTACTTTATCAAAACAAAAAGCACAGACTGGACAATCATTTATTGAGTGCCATGCTTGCATGACCGTGAATGAAGATTATTAGCCCATACCACCTCCCTTGAGTAAGCCTTGGACTGCTCAGCAACGCTACCCTATGAGAGCAAAGTTCTACAGTGGGGTGTTTGGTTTCCAGTGGTGGTCGTATGTGGACCCATTACTTGCGCAGGCCACACAACTAATGACCCACCTTCCAACATGAGGACACTGTACTAACTGGTGTGCGAGGTAGCAAATTTCTAGAAGTTGCTTACAATTGATAGGGACATCAAATCCAATATGACCATCAGATCAGGTTTAATATTCCTATTGATTTGATACCTTACCTCAGTGGTTCCCAAACTGGGGGCCGCAGCTCCCTGGTGCGCCATCAAAACTAGCCAGGGGCGCCGCACACACTTTGGGAACCACAGAGCTATGTCCAGTTCGGACAAAATAAAAGTACACCAGTGGTTCCCAAACTGTGTGCGGCGCCTCTGGCTAGTTTTGAGACAGGCTTAGGTGTAAGCTGTGTCACTCTGTGTTAGCCAATGGGGTTCCTAACCTTTCCCAGCAAAACAACAATTTGGAAGTGTTGCTGGAAATACATCTTAAAACATATGTCTAACTTAAGAGTATATTGGTTGCTGCCATAGAACTTGGTAGGCCTGCTTTAGGGGAGTCTGATACATACACTTAAGGGATAATGGCAAAGCCAAGTTAGCAGTGTGTCACACTGCTCTTTCAGTCTGCAGTGTCAGAGGTGTCTTTCACATTTGTAGTCCTGTGTGGACACTCTGTCTGACATACCCTGGTTACCTGGGTACCATATACTAGGGACCTATGAGTAAGGTAGTGCTTGCCAATTGGAGATGACCAATTAATCATCGTATTGTATAGGGTTAAAACACTGGCACTAAGATCTGGTTAGCAGGCCTCAGTGCACTCTTAAAGTAAAAAAACTAGCATCAGTCCTAAAAAGTGGGGGTGTCCATGCAAAAAGATACTTTTCCTTACAGCAATTATTTTTAAAAATGCTAATAATTATAGGTTTTAAAGGTTGCTCTGAATTGGCACTCAGAAAATAATCAAAAGCATTTACAGTATGTGAGCATTTAGGAGAACTCACATATGTAAAACATTCCTTGCAAGGCATTTTGTACTCCTCAGAAAAAGCCCTGGGACAGACCCTAAGGAGACATCTGTATGCTTTTAGTTCTGATGGGGTGGAGTACTCAACCCATAAACCCCATGTTAACAGTGTTAGACCTGAGAGCCTTAGGGTGGTCACACCCAGCTTTGTGCTTGCCTCCCTCCACTTTTTGGCACTGTTTTTGCTGGTTTTATGACTCTGCACACTTTTCCACTGCTAACCAGTGCTAAAGTGCATATGCTCTCTCCCTTAAAACATGGTGACATTGGCTTATACCTAATTGGCATTTACCTGTAATTCCCTAATAAAGTGCTCTGCATGTGCCACCCACATAAGTCCTGGTAGGGGAAAACTCCTAAATTGGTTTTCCACTACTGTGAAGCCTGCTCCTTTCATAGGCTAACATTAGGGCTATCCTCATATACTGTTTGAGTGGTAGTTTCTGATCAGCGAGGGGAAGACAGGTCATATTTAGTATGGTCAGAATGGTAATACAAAATCCTGCTGACTGATGAGGTTGGATTTTATATTACTATATTAGAAATGACTTTTAGAAAGTGAGCATTTCTCTGCACTTAAAATCCATTTGTGTCTTACAGCCTGTCTCCAATCCACGTCTGGGCAGGGCTTGTTGACAGCTCCCTTGTGCATTTCACCCAGACAACCATAATCACAGGATGCTCAGTCACACCTGCACACATCTGCATACTGAATGGGTCTTCCGGGGCTGGAAGGGTGGAGGGCCTGGCACTTACATTTCAAAGAATAGTGGCCTGCCCTTACACAATGGACTGCCAAACCCCCTACTGGGACCCTGGCAGACAGGGTTGTACTGAAAGGGGACCTTGTGCACTTCAAAACCACTCTTTGAAGTCTCCCCCACTTCAAAGGCACTTTTGGGTATATAAACTGGGTCCCTGACCCTGCCAACTTAGACACTTCAAGGGACAGATACCCTGAACCAGACCCTGCAACCGCCAAGAGAAGCTGCCTGGCTGCCCAATGGACTTACCTGGTCTGCTTTGCTGTGAAGGACTGCTGCCTTGCGTTTCCCCTGCTGCCTTGCTGGCCTCTTGCTCTGCTGAGAAGTGCTCTCCAAGGTCTTGGATTGAGCTTGCCTCCTGTATCCCGAAGTCTCAGGGCCAAAAAGACTTCATCTCAGCAAAAGAACTCCTTGTGTGACAAAAATCGACGCACAGCCTGCCGGAATCAATGCACAGCCTGCCTAGCGGTGGAAGAAGCACCACATCTCCGAACCCGAATGACGCATCCCGGCTCTCTGAGTGGAGAATGATGCAGCACCAGCGCTGAGACCGGAACTTCAACGCACAGCTCACTGGATCGACGCATCACTGAGCCGGAACTACGCAGCCCGACGTCCTGTAGGAGGAACCAATGCAGTGCCTGCTGTGCAACAGAAACTCCAACGCATCGGCCACCGGATCGACGCAGCACCTGTGACTTCGTCCTGCACACCCAGGATTTCCGCGCATCGTCCCTGGGTATCAAAAGTCCCCGCACCGTACAGAGGATTCAAGCCTGCATGTCGGAATTTGATGCAAAGTCCTTGCTGTGTAGAAAATAATTGACGCATCATCTGTGTGCGCCTGGAAATCCGACACACACCCTTCCCTTTCCTCGCATACCCTCCTCTGTGGCATCATTGCTTGTAATTTTGACGCACACCAGGTGCTTTGTTCTTGCAAGGGACAACTGTTCCTTTTTAAAGATTTTTTTTTATCATTGCAAAAGTGATATTTCAACTTGTACTTATCAAATCTTGATTGTTTCGAACTTAAATATCTTACATTTTTCTAAACCTGCGTGGTGTATTTTTGTGGTGTTTTCGCTGTGTTATTGCATGATTTATTGCACAAATACTTTACACATTGCCTTCTAAGTTAAGCCTGACTGCTCAGTGCCAAGCTAACAGAGGATGGTCTTAGGATAATTTGGATTGTGTGTGACTGACCCTGACTGGAATTGTGGTCCCTACTTGGACAAGGGTGAATACCTCTGCCAACTAAAGACCCCCTTTCTAACAAGTATCGGGTGGTGTCAGTTTTTTTTTTTATGTGGGCAGTGTGGCTCCAACTGAAGAGAGAGGCCACCTACCCAGATTTAGCATTTGGAATCACTTTATTACAAATACTGAAGAGTGCATAATGAATGAGGGATCCCAACATAAATTAATGAGGGATCCTAATCACTAGAGTGATTGCAGACAAGGGATGTTCACAGACATCATTAGAGACATCTTTATATACCAGCGTAGCTGAAATGATGGATGCTGCTCACATGAGAATCAGAAGGTGAGCTCCTCCTCCATTCTTTCTTTTCTCTTTTTTTTTTTATTTGCTTTTTTAAGTACTATCTTTTCATGATCAGTAAGTAAACTATTAGTCACTAAAACATCAGTGTGCCTCTTTCTGAAAAAAAACGTTCTACCCTTAAATACCACCGTTCAGTTTTTGTTAAAGGGGCGTTCAGGTGAATGATGTGAGAAAACAACTCAAAACCCAAGTTGACAAAATCAAACAAAGCAATATTCTAGAATACTTGATGTTCTTGATTGTTAGAGATGCAGGACTGGGTAAAGAGTACGTTTTTTTCTTCACTGAATGGTCTATTATGTACACATTTCTATTTCAAATATTAATTTAACTTTTTCTGAAAATACACTAATTTGCATTCACTATGCAGCTTTTTAAATCAAGCTAATTTCTCCTTCAACCAGCACAAACAATAGCCAGTCACATTTACCAAAAATTATGCAAAGTGACATGGTAGATTATTTTGGGGGATTTCATATAACAAGATTAAAACAAAACTCCTGGAATTTCACCCAGGCCTATTTGTTTGACAGTGTGTAGGAACAATACTGCCACAAACACTATGTAAGATATGAGGGGTATTGCATGCACCTGCACTGTGTACCTTGCTAATAGAAGCAATTCTAAAAAAGAGGGAATGTTGACTTAAAGAAATGAAAGAAACCTGGATATGTTTGCCTCACATCTGCCTGCTGCCTATCATAAAGTGGGTTTAGTTTGTTTGTGTTTTAAATATTAAGATAGAAGACTTTTTTTAGTAAAACAGAATAATTGTGAAGCTCTTTTTTTGTATTGCACCCTAGCGTATATACTGTGATCTGACTGTAATGTATGACAACATTAACCTCCCTGAGAAGTCTAGGCCTATCACAAATACTAATATTGACAGTCAAGTACTTCAGGGGGGTCTACTTGGCACAGTGTGGCTGAGGCACCAAATGATGGACATTGGGATGGAGTGCCCAATAACCATAGGCACCATGGCAGAGAACCTCTTGGCAAGTCCTGCTCTTTGGACCTCTAATTTCCTTTACTTCACTCTAAATCAATTTGCCACCCAATATTTCTTCAGTATGATGAGGAAAATTAGTGATGTGTTGTGTGACAACATCAGTAAGGGCAAACATTAACTAGCTGACTGTAGCAATTTATATAATAGTAAATATCATTAAAAACAAGTCACAATATTTTATATAATATTTTGTTCAAAGTGACATATCAAGATCGCAGTCATCACCCTCAACTGAGTTTCCCACTCTGCCTGAGTATAAAAGTTCTCATGCCTTCAGTGGAAGCAGCACTCCTGCCAATGAGGCTGATCTTGAAGATCTATGTTGTCCAACTGATTTGTGCGGCCAGAACCCCAGGCCTTTCCCTCTCCCTGAAGACACAAGATCAAGAACATCCAGCAGAGTCCAGTCCCTATTATTACCTACATGAGTGCCTCCAAAAGCACCATGTTGCCACACACACCAAAAACCTGTGCCCCCCCTGTCTTTGCTTCTGTGTCAAGTAAAGCAATAACATCTTTAATGTGATCAGTTCATGAAATCCCTGTGGCCATCTAGTCAAGGTTGCAGGGTTGCTTGGAAATGGTGGGGGCAAGACCTGCTGTGGTGAAGGAGGATTAGGATACGATCAACAATGTGAACATTGCTGGGCCAGGTAATTGAACTCCTAAGTGCCCAAAAAATAAACTCCTGAGAGCCCACAATGATATTGAGAGGGCCCAGAAAGATGGCCTGGAAAATCTCCTGAGAATTGTAAGTTTAAATTTTTGGGTGGTGTAAGTTAGTTGTACAATATTGACTGCAACAGAGTATGGTTTAGTTGCTACTTTCTGTGGTCAATGAGTACTATCTTTTGCCAGTTTGGTCCCAGAAACATCCATAGCTAGCAGCTCAGCAGAATGTGGAACATTGCTGCCCATGGAACCAACAGTCACTAACGCACCCATCTTGACACTTAGGGGCATATTTATACCTTTTGGTGCAAAACTGGACTAACGCAGTTTTGCATCAAAAAGTTTTGCATTGGCATGCACCATTCTTGAGCGACAGCCGAGCACCATATTTAAGGAAGTGTGCAAGCCGGCGCAAAGGGTAGGCTAGCGTAAAAAAAAGTGACCTTAGCTGGGTGGGGGTGGTGGTATGGGAGAAGGGGGTTTTGCACCAAAAATGATGCTAGGCTGGTTAGAGGCACAAAAAATGCCTGTAACCAGCCTAGCATCATTTTCTGACGCAAAGCCATCATATCACATGACTTCTGTCTTAGAAAAGAAAGGAGTCATGCCTACCACCCTTATCTCCTGCACAGTAGACCTGGGTCCCCTGGACATGGCCATTGCACCCAGTGCCATGTAGGGGGGGGGGCATTTCAGGGCCCCCAATGGCACTTAAAATAAATACTTACCTGTACTTACCTATACTTACCTGGGATGGGGTCCCCCATCCTCTGCTGGCCCTCTGGTGTGGGTGGGGGTGTCCCTGGGGCCTCGGGAGGGCACCTGTGGGCTTATTCCATGGCATTCCACCATGGAAATAGGCCCACAGGTCCCCTAACACCTGCCGTGACCCAGGTGTAAAATAATGGTGCAAAGCAAGCTTTGCATCATTATTTGACCCCTCCTCCCCCTGTGCGTGATTTGAGCACGGGGGATAAATATGGCGCTAAGCCCATAGAGTCATTTTTTGCACAAGAACACCTACCTTGCATCTCATTGACGCAAGGTAGGTTTCTAACATCTAAAAAATGACTTTAACTCCATAACTTTGGCGATATACGGGTAACGCGCCAAAGTATAAATATGGAGTTAGTTTTGCACCGAATTTGTGTAAAAAAAATTACGCAAATTTTGCACAAAACTAGTATAAATATGCCCCTTAGGCTGTTCAGAGTCATTAGGGTTTGTCATTCATCTAACCCAGTTGAGGGCAGCAAAAAACTGAACACCAAACAATACAAATAATGAACTTCTAATGTCAGTGTCTTGACTATTCTACTTATCCATCGGCTAACCATACGTTTTCAATCCACTTATATACTAATGTCTGGAATAAGGAATGTTGACTAATCACTATTTTCTCATCCAAAATGCTTATTAAATTATTTTATGATACTTTTGTTTGAAGTAAACTTATTTTAAGTTTTTTTAAACAGAACAATAAATACATTAATAAACAAATCATGTGTGTAATGACCTCCTTCTTATATTTTTGTAAATAATATATTTTTTCACAGGCAGTACGTACTTCACATGAGAGTTAAAATATTTGTTGTTCATGTAGTCCAGACACACGCCACATATTTCATGACCACAAACACTTACAGTAAAACTAAGAGCGATAAGTAAAAAACAGCAAGTTTGCATCATCAAAATAAAAATGTCCTCTAAATGTGCAAAACACCCAAAAGCCCAGCAGGAGAGAAGGGCATGTCATTGATGTATACAGGCACTTGTCTACATGCAAACCGTGCAGAAAAGACACAACACTGGGAGATACAGATCTGAATATAAAAAGTTACACGAGGCATAATAAAAAATGAAATATCACTCATCCAATCCAATGTATGTAAGGAATCCACCTATTGTTAAGGTATAAACACAGGGCCTGATTTGCAAAGGTGAACTTATACTTCTGTGTAAGTTTACTACTTTTTGGTATTCACGAACAGCGTGTAGAGTTTTATGATGCTGCACGCCTTATATTTGTGTTCATGGAGTTCTCTGCCCCATTTGTGAAGCCTATGGGTGAGGAGAGCTCTGCACACATAGGTATAGGGAGTGTTGAGTCCTAAAAAAGAATACAAAAACAAATACCATAATGTAGTAAATATATGTAACATGTAAGTTTACCTTTATGAACCAGGCCCTCAGTGTTACATATAGGTGACAACTAGCCCTTTATTTACAATTGCAGCACAAATGATAGTCTTCAGCCACACATGGGTTTATCCTCATGTTTTCCACAGACATGCTCAGATGCAGGAGTAAGCGACCACAAATGTTGACAGATTGGGTACGGCTGATAACATCAAATCTAAGTTCTTGGATTTGACACACGTGCCACATGTCTACTAAGTTTTTCACAACCATTCCACCAATGGTCAGGCACTTTGAACTGCCTATCTCTTCCAAACCGGTATCTGTGCAATATTCCAAAGTAACCACAAATGACACGCTCGTCGCCCCAGCAAATGACAGGATGACATGGCCTAAGAAAGATTAAGAAGTTATGTTCTCAAGTTTTAACATTCTATTGACTTTGTTGTTAATAATATTTTTACAAGCCAACCTCAACTGTTGTAAAACATAATATGCCATTATAAATGGTTGTATTTGTGTTTATGAAATTGTAATAGTCAAACATATTCAATTCATTGTCGGTTTTAAAATACTAAAAAACACAATTTCAAAGGAAATTTGTGGGTTAGTAAATTCAGTTGTAAAAGAGAACATGTCCACAAGGCAGGCAAACAAATGACACTTTATTTACAATCATTTACCACCAGACAAAGATGTTTTTTATGAGTTTATGCCTGAGGTCTGTGCCTTCATCCTCATCGCTATCACCTTGTAAACACATGTCACCAACTTCACCTTAGGATTCTCCCTGCTAATCGTCATCAGGGATGATTAGTATGTTTCTCCACAAGGAAACACTATAAAGCATACCACATAATACAAAAGTCTTGCAGGCTGTCAACATCAGGGCAGTGCGCACCCTACGGGGGACTAAAATGCAAAAACCCAGCCTTTATGCAAGAGCATAATTCATGCATTGTGTTTATATGCAGTATGTTAACCTTTTGCATTGCAGACTTTAACCTTGAAAAGCACTATTAATGATGTTTGCAATAACTGTTCTTTTGCAAGGTATTGCTGCAGACTTACTGAGTGTGTCAGGGTGTGGTCCCTTTCTAGGGCCTTCCAGAAGCTTTCTCTGCAGCATGACTGGGTGTGGTTGTGGGCTGGACCCAACTCTATATAAGGGAGCTAGCCCAGCTCCACGTGCTCACTATTCAGAGGTCCCGGTGCAGAGCAGCAGCATTTTCCTGAGCTCCTGTTCCAGAGCCCTACCTTGGCGTTCCAGGCCTGCCCCGCATTCTTTTGGTGATCCTTGAGCAGGGTGGTAAGATGGAGGTCAGGCTGGGCCCCTGACCCCGTTCTGAGAGACTCTTGAGTTTTGGGGCCTACTCGTAAAACTTTCAGAGTACGCGAATCATTGCTCTGATTCAGATCTTGGTGTTCGGATCGGCAAAGGCTTGCGCGATCATTTCATGGCATTTGCATATTCTTGTTGAGATCGGCAGTGTGCACGATTCATTCCCGCATTTAAAACCTTGATGTTCAGATCGCTTACAGAGTGCACGATCATTTCATGGCATTTGCATATTCTTGTTGAGATCGTCAGAGTGCGCAATTCATTCCCGCATTTAAAACCTTGATGTTCAGTTCGCTTACAGAGTGCGCAATCATTTCATGGCATTTGCATATTCTTGTTGAGATCGGCAGTGTGCGCAATTCATTCCCACATTTAAACCTTGGTGTTCAGATCGCTTACAGAGTGCTCAATCATTTCATGGCATTTTCATATTCTTGTTGAGATCGTCAGTGTGCGCGATTCATTCCCTCATTTAAACCTTGATGTTCAGATTGCTTACAGAGTGCATTTGCATGTACTTGTTGGAATCGTCAGTGTGCGTGATTCATTTCCCGCATTTAAACCTTGATGTTCAGATCGCTTACGGTGTGCACAATCATTTCATGGCAATTAAAACTTTGATGTGTAGTGTTTCCTGAAGTGTACACGATTATCCAGGGCCTTTGAATTTTCTGCAAAGGAGTTAAATTCAAGATGTTACATTCTATGTGCATGATAAGTCCTTAGTGCAATTCCTATTGTTTTCCAGGAAATGTTCAGATTACCCTTAGTCTTCATGTAATGAGGTAATTCTAGAAGGTTCTTATATTTATAGACAGTATGTGACCTTTCATGAAAAGTTCATATGAAACCTTGTATTAACCATTCTTGATTCCTTCCCAGGTACCCAGACATCTTGAGGTTTAGTAATAGTCCTTTCTTAAGTTATCCATGGTTACAGTATGACAATGCTTAGAATCATAGTCTAGTGAAAATCAATGTGATAATATCTTGATATTGTGTTGTTCAATCTTTTGCTTCCTACAGGTCTCCTTCCCAGCTGCTCCCATCCTAATCCGCTTTTCCTCTGCTTGGACTCTCTCAGGCTCTCTGATATTTCTATCAGAGTTTTGGAGCTGTCTAGTGGTGGACATGTTGGGAGCGTACTCAGGCCCCGAGGATCTGGTCTCCCTGTCACAGGCCTTGCCAGAAGGGTAAAGGAGATCCCCTCCAATCTTGTCCAGGTATCAGGACCTGACATTGAGGAGTCCAAAAGCCTACTTCACAGGAACCTTAGTTTACATATGGGCCTCACTGAAGTGGCGTTGCCCTGGCATTTTTAGGTTCCTCAGATATATTAAAATTGAGGTGCAACTCAGATACAGTGAGTCCTCTGAAATACATAGTCACAAAGAAAAAATAAGTAAACTGTCATTTGCATAGACACATAATAAAATTAAATATGGTGTAATCATAACGGTTGAAACTTAACATCAATCCAGGATGCCCTTTATGTAAGGCCTGCCATATGCTGTAGTATGCAGCTGTTGCATAGTTTCAGAGAGTCATGAATGGAACATTGAAATCTTGCAAAGACACTGGTGATGTAGAGCTCTGCAATGCATACCACCTGTAGCTGCACACTGATGATGTAGAACTGCTTGCTATTTCAGTAGGCTTGTTCCCGGTCATGAGGTGGAACCAATGCAAAGTGGGCTCCATCTATGGTATCTACCACATAGGGTGTGCTTCCCTATTCCACAGAACTCAGCTTTGATATTGTTTAGTGTAGCATTATTAGTTGGAAACTGGATGTTGTCATTCGTGCATCTGAGCACAACATCCAAGACCTGGTTGAGGACTACTGAAAAAGTTGGCTGAAACATCGCATTAGAGTAACATACTGTGTACTGACATAGGCCTGTAGTACAGAAATGTAATGTAACACTGCTTTAATTTTATGATAATTTTCTCTCTTAATCCAGAAGGTTGATAGAGAATAGATTGGGCCAAAAGCAATCAAGTGACTGGAATTATAAATATTTGTCCCCAATGTAGAGTTTATAATGGGAAGTTCATTAGGCCTGTCTGGCCTTTTGAAATTGGAATAAACGATATCCACATCCAGATACCATTGGGTATTGCACCTCCCACTCATGGGAAAGCTGGTCCTAATGGTGAAGCTTGCCACTTCAGTGGGTGAGGACACTGTATCCTAACAAGGGTTGCCCTTCATTTAGGCAGTATTCCATTTGGTATCCTTTCAAACCATCTGTCGAACACAAACAGATGTGAAAACAGACATATCTCCGGAACCTCATACTTGTGTTATATACTTTATGGATTGAGAGGCAGTATGATGGAGTGACCAACCTCTCTTCCCCTTTGTTTTATATCTATACGTTAAAATGTCATATACACAGTAATAAAAGTGTACCAGACTGTCTGATCCCCAATTTGTGCTCAACACGCAAGATACTGCAATACAAATATTAAGATGTACTTTGTATGTCAAAACATTTTAGTTTTGACCTTAATTTCACATTTAGTTTACCTTGGAATATTCAACTGACAGTGAGCTGGGTGACCACACAGCTTCTGAAAGTCAAAGGCATTGTTTGACCACAGACCTACAGAGTATTATTTTTTGCAATACAGAACCTGCCTGGGACAACATCCTGGGCCTGTTTGTGAATATGTTATGACAGGCTTAGTGAGATTATGCACTCCCCAACCATTACTGGTGGAAAAATAGCCATAAAACACAACATCAGGCCCAGAATGCTTTTGATATCTGATATGGAGGCAAAAACTGCAATCTGTAGTACATTTGGCATGGAGAATCAGGGCGGTCAGCGAGGGCAACAACAATCTGAGGGACTCTTGTCAGAATAAGTTATTACAAGATAAGGCTGATATCTACCAAGCGGTCACAGGGAAAGCTGATTTTTCACATTCCAATAATGAGGAGGTTAAAAAAGTGGAGGCTAGTGTGAGCTACATGAGAAGAACATAGTTCGTGCTCAGCCAATATTTAGACAAAAAATACAGAGTAGCCCACAGAAATTGGCAGGAGTTGAAATGCATTCTTTAAAAGATTACAACAAGCAAGAAGTTAAGGATGTTAATGATATATTCACCGAGCTTTTGCAGAGTAAAATGTGGATGATTAATTCAGACAAGGTTCAGAGACCTCAATCAGGATTGAGACGTCGAATGCCTGATATATTTCCCATGAGGGTACATCTCTCTTTCTCGTTGCAGTTGAACCAGGGTCAATGACTTGCTGGCATGAGAAGGATGAAGCACCAGTTAGACCCCACGGTGATTAATTTTTACTAATTATTTTCTTTGCATTGTGTATGAATATATATGTCAATATAGGTATTTGTATCTTTGCATGTATATATTTGCTGTGTGTATGGTAGTGGCGAATCATTTATAAATGTTTTCATTTAATTGCTGTGACCATTTTTAAATGTGCACTTTCAGCCTGCTAATCTCCTCTACGAACCTTGCAGATTGAATTAATAAATGTCTTCTTTAGGCTAAGAAGCGCATTCCAGAGATTTTGTCAGTGCATGTGTGTTTCAGCTCAGTCATTAGTGTGCAAAACAGGGACAAATCAAGGGGCATCCTTGGTGTGTCAAACCATGTCATGATTTGCATTGAATGATATATGGGTGGCATGATTGATTTAGCACATGGCACTGAGAGAGCGTAGCTTATATAATCAATATTAACATGAAATGTGTATGAACTAATGTATAATAATGCCACATAGAAAATGTATTAATGTTTTGCTAAACGCATGCTTGAAAATGTGCCCACAGGGAGTGGCCACCAAAATATACGGAGACTAATGAGATTGACTAATAATGTTGAAATGTTTTATTAAAAATGTGATTTTACACTAATATTGAAAGGGTATATATGCTAGACTTTTGCTAATAAATCATTAGGCCTTAGTTAGCGTGAGTCGAGGCCTAGCTGCCTGACTCTCATATTAAATGTGTTTTTCTAACGTGCAGTGTGCTGACTTGCTAAAGGACATGAACTCTTGTTTTCCTCCAAACTAGAAGCTGAATGTAACTGTAGTAGATCCGTTCTCATGAAATTCGACTTGCTTATAGAAACATTTTAGCTGAATGCAACACTGTAGATTACTCATAGGTACAAGGTCGCCTAAACCGGTACAGACAGTGGAGCCACTGAATGGAGATCTGCAAAGGACCACGAGAGGATGAAATCATACCGGACATTCTACCCCCTGAAGACGTCAATCATAAGGACCAATAAACTATGTGAGAACTATTATGGGGTGACAAATTCGATGAGCTAATTTAATCCTTATTGGAGGGAGATAGTGGGGTGCAACCCCTTAGCCAATCAGATTTTAGGGGAATGGGCATTGAAAAAGGGATAAAACCCCTTGACACACGGAAATTAGTTAGTTAGATAGGGAGATGCTGATGCGACTTGCTATGACCCAGACATTTTGTCACTTTGCTTGGTGACTTGATAGATTGGTTCTTAGAACCATCCTTGCCCTTAGATTGCCCGTTTATACTTTACCTCCTTATGAGGGAAGTACCCTTTGCCCTTTTCCTCCTGAGCTGAGTTCCTGGCTGATGGCGAATCGACTGATGACGAAGACCAAACCTGAGTGCTGACCCAAATGGAGGGTAACTATATGACAATGAAATTGTGATTGTCTGTTTTCTTTTCCTTTCTAGGTACCAACTGCTACTTTGACAGAGACCATAGCTAGATGTTTTCCAAATTGGTGTTGCTAAATTGTTTCGCATGAAGCCCAACATGCCAATGCTAATTCGAGGTTAGTTAAGAGGGTTCACAAAACTGACGCAAATAGACAAATGACTGACTCTATGCTTTGTTAAACTGGCGTGTTAATGATACTCTGCTGAAGTTAACCTATGTTGACACCGTGTTATGTTCTAATAATTGTGATTCTTGCTTTGATGAAGTCTTATTCGAGTTGGCAAATTATGACAATGTTGATGAGCTTTTTGCTATTGAGATTAATACATTTGCTATTAGAATTGTAATCAATAGGGAATAAATATCACTAACTCTTACTAAACTGGTGTGGTTATTCATGACTGAAAGGTCATGGTGGTTCTTGAGTTTTATTAATGCCTTTGACTAAGGTGAATTGTATTATTATAATAAACATTGATGACGTTATTGACGTATTGATTGACATGTTGATTAGCTATCTCGTCCTAAGGTGTCTTCAATCAGGGTCAAAAGATTAATTGGCCTAAAACGAGTCCCAAAGGTGAGCAAATTAGTCTTAAAGGGGCGTGTTAACAGTTCTATCGGAGCCAAGGGCATCCCAGGCTGTGGAAGTAAGCTTTCCAACAGCCAAGACAATGGTACACTGCTTTAGGAAAGATCAAATTGCACTCACTTTTAACAAGAGCATTGATACTATCATTTTTGTACCCTCTCCATAAAATATAAAGGCCCTTTTTTAGAGTTTGCCAGAAAATGTTTGTCACCACAACCTGAAAAATATCCGTATACCCTATTACAAGACCTATAGTATGTTCTGCACTGGCAATAAGGTAGATGTGATGACCATCACATTGTGGTGGCGTAACCTGACCGCCAACCACAAAATCAGGCCCTGAGTAGGGTAACTAGTGGCATCATACAACATTGAGTGGACATTGAGTGGACTTCACCATGCACATGCACATTCATCCAAAGAAACCCCAGGTTCTGCCCCCCTAAAAAAAATCCTACAATTCCAACCTCTTCTGAAAAAAGCAGCTCCATGAAGATAGAGAGCCTTCTTAGGAGGACGTTGCTGCAAATGTTGGGAGGCATGCGCGACACCTGGAGGCAATTGTGAAAAAATGACTGTGAAAAGCCACCACTTAGGCAGGACGTTGGATCCAAGATGGCGGCCGGTTGTGACGGCTGATTCGGATCAGCTTTCCAGCCTGTCTCGTCTGGTCGCAGTTGCCACGGCAGCTTGCACTGTTCAGCCGCGCATGTCACGCGGCATGATCACGGACAGCCTTCGAGGAGTAGCGGTGTTTCCGGGGCTGTGCGCGGCCCGTCTGGTAGAAGTACGGCGTCCGGCAAAGTGTGTTGCGGGGAGAGCCTTGTGGCGTGTAGCTTGGCTCACAGTCACGCGAGCTCTTCAGGGGTGGCCGCTGCCCTGTCTCTTGTTTACGGGCGGCTCTGGAGGCTCCGGAGGCACGGCTCTCGGCGGCAGGCTTTTAATGGGGCCGAAAATCACCAGGACGCCCGGGCGCTATGGGGGAAACCCAGCCTGGAAGCCATTGGGGCAAAGAGAGAGAGAGGAAACAACCTGCACTCCCTTTAAAGGATCAAACAGGTGCTCGAGGAAGAGGAGCGCAGCAAGGCACGCCCGTAATGGAGAAATCGGTGAGGAATGCTGTTCAGGTCCCTGCAATATTTACCCAAATAGCGAAGATAAAACGGACACCTCCTCAAAAAGAACTATGTAATGCACAATCTGGCACCCTGGACGAAAATGGAGATCAGATACTTTTTACAGGAACAGGGGCCAGAGGGACAGCCAGTCCGGATAAAACAGGCATGCTTTTAAAAAATAGTGGAAACGAGGGGGGCCCTTCCTGTGTTGATGATGATACGATTAATGACCGGCTGCCGAGGGAGGGGGCTATTGAACTGGGAGAGATCAGCAGTGATACAGGGACCTGCAGCTTAACCCAAAATGTCGCATCACAAGAGATTGAGGACACGACCAAAACATTTTCAATATCAGATGTTAAAGCATTGAGCCCCAGCTATGGGGGGAAGGAGGATAAGCTACTGGGGGCCAAAGGCGATCGTGGACTGACGGATACCGCAGAAAGTTTTTTCCCCTTATCTGATCAATCTAAGGACTCGGACTCAGATGAAGAGGTCCCACTAACAGATACTGACTTAGAATGGAGCTCTTCAGCCAGTATTTGGGCATCAAATAAACTTGCTTGTAGAAGGAAATCTATTGAGCGGCTTAGTAACGGGGGCAACCTGGGGACAAGGCCTAGGGGGGGTGCAGCCAAAAGTCATTGGGACTATTCTGCCACCCAGAAGGCATTTTTGAAGATTGACAGCTCTAGCGATATCCCAACAGGCTCCATTATGGGGATTTTCAGAACAGGCTGAGGCCCCCTTGCTGGAACTTATTTACCGCACCATGGTATACAACCATGAACAGGCTCAGAAAGAGAGCAGGAAAGCGAAAATTGCAAATAGACAACTCCAGTCGTCTATTAAAAAAGTGGTAAAATCTTGTCAGGGCAGAAGTATCCGTATTGCCTCAATGGAGACTTGCACTGAGGTGCTGGAGACAGAGGTTAAGGCCACAGCTGTACAAACGGCTACACAGGGACAGCCGATCTCAGATACTCAGTGGAAACTTGAGGATGCAGAAAACCGCCAGCGGCGGAATAATCTCCGGATTTTGGGCATAGCAGAGGGCCTAGAGGGGCAGGATTCCAGGTCCCACATACTGTCACTTTTTAAGAAAGCCTTTCCAGACCTTCTTGAATGGAACTGGGAGACAGAGATTCAGAGAGTACATCAATTTCCACTGTTCAAGAAAAAACAAACTTCCGATGCCAGTAGAGGACAGAACTACCCAGGGGCCATATTATCTAATTTGGCAACTTTTTACTGCGGCAAATAGTATTTGAAAAAACCCGACCCAATTTAAAGATAAATGTAGAAGGGGTATCTTTCTTTTCAAGATCAGACTTTGCACATGCCACAGTAGAGAGACAGAGGCGTTTAAGGCAGCTGATTGCACCATTTCAGGAGGTAGGGGCGGAAGCATATCTGCTGAGCCCCGCACGTCTAAATCTAATTATCTACAAATCAACTACGTGGACTTTTTTTTATCAGAAATAAAAGCAGGGAATATGTGCTGCAATTAAGAGGCAACTAAAATTAAATTGATTTGTGGGTGTGGGTGATAAGGGTGATTAGGGGAACAGTTGGCTGTGCGCTCATCGAATTAAGTTTCTTTTTCCAAAAAGCCTGCAGCTTTGGTGTGGTATGTGGTGTGTGCCCCTCTGTTTTTTCTCTCTCTTTCTTCTATTGCGGGTGCTGTGGGGGCAGGTGGGAGTTGTCTTGGTGGTGAAAAATTGTGATTCGATTTTTCTTAATGAACGGGCGGGGCTGGTGGGTTGGACGACTTCCATCTTATAGGCCAAGGGTCCTGAAGATCCTATATGCAGGGTTTTTCTTTTGAGGGGGGGTTTGGGATTAATCAGGGGAGGGGTGGTGGCAGAGGGTGTAAAAGGACACACTGTAGGAAGGATGGTGATAATGGTAACAACGTGAGGGGTGCCTTTAATGCAGATTTGGAAAAGATTAGCTGGCCGGCCCAGGGAAGGTATGTGAAACGAAAGGTAAAAGAATGGGTCAGGAAAGTGAAATGCGTATAGCTACAGTAAATGTCTGCGGGCTCAATGACGGTAAAAAACCCCAGCTGGTAGGGGAAGTCTTTAAGGCCTTTAAGGCCGATATTATTTGCATGCAGGAGACCCATATTGTAGGCGCGCAGAAGCACTTGATTGAACTTCCTGGATGGAAGCTAGTGCCATGTACAAATCAGAATACTACTACCAGAGGGGTGGCCATACTCACACAAATTATGTCTTTAGTGGTTCGAAGACAGTTTACGGATAAGTCAGGCAGGGTGGTTTTGCTGGAATGCTCTGCTAAAGGGTCCAAGTTCACAATATGTTCAGTCTACGGATCAAATGTGGATGATCCGGAACTTTTGGACTTACTTAATTTGGAACTTGTATCCTGGGCAAACCTGGTTGTAATATTTGGGGACCTGAATATACCTTTGGATAATGAAAGCCCCATTCAAGAACAGACGATGTATCAGGGCAGAAAAAATAAAGTTTTTTGGGCGCTTCAGACATTAGTAGCAAATTATGGCCTGATCGATGCTTGGCAGATGTGCAGGCCGCAGGATCCAGGCTATACCTTTTTCTCTTTTCCACATAATAAGTCAGTCAGGCTGGATTACTTTTTCGTATCAGCATCTTCACAAAGGGGATTAAGGGTTGAAAGATATCCCAGAATCATATCCGATCATAACCCGCTGGTTTTGGTGGTGGAGTTAGGGAAATAAGGGCCACAAGTCAATTCCTGGTCTTTTGACAAGGCGTTATTAGTGGACCCAGTGTATGTACAAAAAATAAAGGTCTGGATCCTGGAGTTTTTCGAGTTAAACCGGGCTTCTGCCCCTTGCCATATAGGATGGGATATATTTAAAGCGGCCGTTACAGGAGAAACATTGAGGTATGCAGTAAGAAAAGAGAGATCCCGTACTGAACAATTAAAGTCAACACAGATAAAGTTGAGTGCCGCTGAACAACGACTAGGGGAGGTGATGCGGAGTAAGGGAGAGACTGCAGACATTTTATATGAATTAACCGCTATAAAAGCGTAGGCCTTAAAGATTTTTATGGAAAAGGCAGCTGCTAAATTCCTGGTTCATCGGCAGGAATGCTATGACTATAGCGGGAAAGTTGACAAGCAGCTGGCCTTAAAAATAAGGCAGAAGCAGACCTATGGTAATATTAGCATTCTGGAGAATGAAAAAGGGCAGTTAGTTAATAGTGGCCCAGAAATTCTAGAAGTATTTAGACGGTTCTATCAATAACTATACTCACAAGAAGGGCAACCCCAGGAGGAGGAAATGCTTTTTAATATGGGGAATACTCAGTTGGGGCAGCTACAGGATGTAGATAAGAGCGAATCGTAAGCTCCTCTGACAGCCAAGGAACTTGGTATAGCAATTAGCGCTCTGGCAAGAGGTAAAGCAACCGGGCTAGATCAGATACCACTTGAGTTTTATAAGATCTTTTTTTTAGAATTACGAAAGGAATTATTTAGCTTATTCCTTGAAATACAGTCAGGGTCTCCCCAACCGACTTCATGGGAAGAGGCTAGGATAATAGTTTTTTTGAAAATGGATAAAGAGCTGCATCAACCTGGCTCATACCGTCTGATTTCTTTGATCAATGGTGACGCCAAATCTATGCTAAGATATTGGCTAATTGATTAAGCTCAGTGATTTCTAATCTTGTATCTCCGTGGCAGCATGGGTTTATTCCTGGAAAAGGCACAGCTGATCATATAAGACGTGTTATCACACTGTTGGATGCCAGGGCCGTGGCTAAGCTTCCAATGGCAGTTATACTGCTTTATGCGGAAAAAGCATTTGATCGGGTCCACTGGCCCTTCCTATGGACAATCTTGCGCAAGAATAACATTGACCCTGGGTTTACTAAGGTGATTCAGCAGCTTTATCATAACCCTATTGCCACCTTGCAAAATAGCTGGGCTAGAGAGGTACACAGCAGGGTTGTCCGTGTTCACCGTTGTTGTTTGCCCTATATATCGATCCTTTGATAAGGAAACTGCTTAACAATAATCAGATTAGCCCAGTGGTATCGATAGGGGGCAGTACAAAAATACTTGCCTATGCAGACGATATTGCAGTTGTTACAACTGACCCCACGACCGCTTTGCAGGAAATAGAACAGGAGGCTGCACGGTTTGAAAGGTGTCCGGTTACTTATTGAATAAAACTAAGGGGGTCATTCTGACCCCGGCGGGCGGCGGGGGCCGCCCGCCTGGAGGGAACCGCCGAATGACCGCACCGCGGTCAAAAGACCGCGGCGGCCATTCTGGCTTTCCCGCTGGGCCAGCGGGCGACCGCCAGAAGGCCACCCGCCGGCCCAGCGGAAAACCCCCCTCAAAAAAGAAGCCGGCTCCGAATGTAGCCGGCGGAGTTGTAGGGGTGCGACGGGTGCAGTGGCACACGTCGCGATTGCAGACACTGAAAATCTTCCTGGGGCCCTGTTAGGGGGCCCCTGCACTGCCCATGCCAGTGGCATGGGCAGTGCAGGGGCCCCCGGTGGCCCCACGACACCCGTTCCTGCCATCCTGTTCCTGGCAGTAAAAACCGCCAGGAACAGGATGGCGGGAAGGGGGTCGGAATCCCCATGGCGGCGCTGCAAGCAGCGCCGCCATGGAGGATTCCCTGGGCCAGGGGTAAACCGGCGGGAAACCGCCGGTTGCCCTTTTCTGACCGCGGCTTTACCGCCGCGGTCAGAATGGCCCAGGAAGCACCGCCAGCCTGTTGGCGGTGCTTCCGCGGTTCCCGGCCCTGGTCGGAATGACCCCCTAAGTGTCAAATATTAGTTAATGGTTGGGCAGCTTCTGAGAATGAGCGTATAAAGACTCAAGTCCAGTATTTAGGAGTTAAGCTGACGGCTAACCTTGATGAGTTAGTAGAAATAAACCTGGCCCCGGTTTTAACAAAGGCTAAGAAGGACCTGTACTGTATCAATAACCTACATCTATCACTTACGAGACATTGCAAAATGATTAAAATGACTTTTCTAACTAAGGAGCTCTACTTTTTTAGAACTAAACCATTGGAAATTGGACAGGAATGGTTTAAATTAATGGAAGGGTTGACCAGTAATTTTATATGGTCCTATACTAAAACACGTTTTTTAACGCTTCCAAGAGAGAAAGGGGGATGGGCACTCCCCAATTTCAAATTATACTACCTGGCGGCTGTTTTACAATATGCACAGACACTATGGGGGTCATTAAGACCCTGGCGGTCTGAGACTGCCAGGGCTAAAGTGGCATCCGTACCACCAACAGGCTGGCGGTACGGAGACCCGTATTTTGACCGCGGCGGTAGCGCCGCGGTCGCACTGCCGGGGCCGGCAGTTTCCCGCCGTTTTAGCCCCGGCAGGGATAATCCGCGAGGGCAGCGCTGCCCTGGGGATTATGACTTCCTTACCGCCAGCCTGTTTCTGGCGGTTTGCACCGCCAGGAAGAGGCTGGCAGTAAGGGGAGTCCTGGGGCCCCCTAACAGGGCCCCGTGCAGCTTTTCACTGTCTGCATAGCAGACATTGAAAAGCGCGACGGGTGCAACTGCACCCGTCGCACGGCCGCAACCTCGCCGGCTCCATTAGGAGCCGGCTCCTATGTTGCACCCGCATCCCCGCTGGGCCGGCGGGCGTAAACTAGGTTTGCGCCCGCCGGCCCAGCGGGGATGTTGTAATGGGCACTGCGGGAGTGCGGCCGCATGGCGGTTACAGCTTGGCATGCAGCAGTAGCCGCCCGCCAATGTTGTAATGACCCCCTATATGTTATGGATAGATCCATGCAAAATACCCTTCCCTCACTCTCTACACTAATTTTGGGTAAGGAGGCAGACACAGTCTTCCTACAGATCTTGGAACCTAGCTGCTACAAGAAGGTTAAATTCAAAACGATCAACTCCTCCTTCAAGGTTTGGGCGCAGGTTAAGTGCAAGATAGGGATGGGGCGGGTCTGCTATTACACACCGCTTTGGAGTACACTAATGTTTCCAGAGATTTTTAAAGATCATTACTGTATAGGATGGGCCAGCCGTGGTATTCAGAAAGTGGGGGACTTTCTTCTTGCGGGAGGTCATAGTAAGACGTTTGAGGATTTAAGTGTAGAGTTTGCCCCGGACAGAAGGGATTTTTTCAAATTTTTACGGATCAGGAATTTTTTACTAACTACCTTTAAACATAATCCATGCGGGGGTAAGATTAAGCTGATGGAGGTTGTGGGTAAACCCATAGGCTGTACTGTACCCGCTCCTCCTAGATTCAGTATAGGATGATGTGGCACTGCTCGTTAAGAAGTGGGAATTGCGGGTAGGCGCTAAAGAGTCTGCAGTGTTCGACTCTATAGAAATGGCTCATAGGGGGTCATTCTGACCCTGGCGGTAATTACCGCCATGGCGGAGGTCGGCGGTAGCACCGCCAACAGGCTGGCGGTGCACCGCGGGGCATTCTGACCGCGGCGGTTCAGCCGCGGCCAGAAACGGAAAGTCGGCGGTGTCCCGCCGACTTTCCGCTGCCCTTGAGAATCCTCCATGGCGGTGGAGCGCGCTCCGCCGCCATGGGGATTCTGACACCCCCTACCGCCATCCAGTTCCTGGCGATTCTCCCGCCGGGAACAGGATGGCGGTAGGGGGTGCCGCGGGGCCCCTGGGGGCCCCTGCAGTGCCCATGCCAATTGCATGGGCACTGCAGGGGCCCCCGTAAGAGGGCCCCAAAAATAATTTCAGTGTCTGCCTAGCAGACACTGAAATTCGCGACGGGTGCAACTGCACCCGTCGCACCTTCCCACACCGCCGGCTCAATTCTGAGCCGGCGTCCTCGTGGGAAGGGTGTTTCCCGCTGGGCTGGCGGGCGGACTTTCGGCGGTCGCCCGCCAGCCCAGTGGGAAAGCCAGAATGACCGCCGCGGTCTTTTGACCGCGGAGCGGTCTTTCGGCGGGAACCGCGTGGCGGGCGGCGACCGCCGTCCGCCGCGGTCAGAATCACCCCCATAATGTCTTACTGTTGGCCGGCCCGCAAACCCAGCATTATTTGGTTTTGTATAATTTATATTGTACACCGGCCAAGATTGCCATTTAGGGAAAAAGTGTGGGTAATACCTGCCCGCGATGTGGAAGCTTGGAGGCAGATCTTTGCCATATGTTTGTTAACTGTGTGAAATTGTCAAGATTGATTTACGAAATATCTGAATTTTTGAAGAAAGTTATGAGACAGGACGTTAATTTAACACCTCATCTGGTGTTGTTGGGGTTGATGATTCTGTTTGCAAGAACCGATCAAGATATTTTCTGTTTGTGGCAATGTCTGTATTACGTGCATGTGTAGCATCTGATCGGCGGGAATCAGACCCTCCGTCTTGGAGTCAATGGATTACGCGGGTCCTATCTGTATATCATCTGGAATACAGTTTATATAATATAAAGGGTGCCACAGCTAGGAAAAAAGGCTCCAAAATTTGGGCACCACTTTTCTCATGGCTCCAGGGCCCTGAGAGCGGACTGATAAAAAAATGAATATGTTTTTATTCTGTATATGATAATGATGGTAATATTTGATATCTGAGATTTATGTTTGAATTATGATGCCCTCTTTATGATGACATTTTTTTACTGCTGTGTGTCCAATAAAAACAAAAACATCAAATAAAAAAAAAAGAAAAACACCACTTTTCTGCCTCAAGCCCAGATTTTTTTAATGATGTTGTCTCTTTAAAAAAATAATATTTATGGAACTCTTATTTCTGCTGTTTACTTGTACATATTGGTTGTTGTAGAAAATGTTATCATGTTTGTGATATTGGATTGCATATTCCGATGTGTTGTTGTAGGAAGTTGGCTCTGTATATAATATTTCAAAGTAAGAAATACTGTAGTGTGCACAGAGTCCAAGGGTTCCTCTAAGAGGTAAGATAGTGGCAAAAATAGACAATTCTAATGCTCTATTTTGTGGTAGTGTGGTCGAGCAGTACGCTTATCAGAGGGTAGTGTTAAGCATTTGTTGTACACACACAGGCAATAGATGAGGAACACACACTCAAAGACTTACTCCAGGCCAATAGGTTTTTATATTGAAAAATATCTCTTCTTAGTTTATTTTAAGAACCACAGGTTCAATATTTACAATGAATACTTTAAATGTAAGGTACTTCACTTAGATACTTTAGGAACTTTGAATGAACACAATATCATGTACAGTCTTTGTAAAAATGGAAATAAGCTATTTCAAAAGTGGACACTGCAAAAATCAACAGTTCCTGGGGGAGGTAAGTAAAGGTTTGTTTTGAACGTAAGTAAAACACTTACAAGTCTCAAAGTTGGGGCATAGGTAGCCCACCGTTGGGGGTTCAAGGCAACGCCAAAGTTACCACACCAGCAGCTCAGGGCCGGTCAGGTGCAGAGGTCAACGAGGTGCCCAAAACGCATAGGCTTCTATGGAGAACAGGGGTGCCCCGGTTCCAGTCTACCAGCAGGTAAGTACCTGCGTCCTCGGGGGCAGACCAGGGGGGTTTTGTAGGGCACTGGGGGGGTCACAAGAAGGCACAGAAAGTACACCCTCAGCGGCACAGGGGCATCCGGGTGCAGAGTGCAAACAGGCGTCGGGTTTTGTATAGGAAGTAATGGAGAGACCCGGGGGTCACTTCAACGATGCAGGCAGGCACGGGGGGCTCCTTGGGGCAGCCACCACCTGGGCTAGGCAGAGGGTCGCCTGGGGGTCACTCTTGCACTGGCGTTCTGTTCCTTCAGGTCCTGGGGGCTGCGGGTGCAGTGTTGGTTCCAGGCTTCGGGTCCCTTGTTACAAGCAGTCGCGGTTAGGGGGTGCCTCTGGATTCTCTCTGCAAGCATCACTGTGGGTGGCTCAGGGGGGTCATCTGAGGTGTTGGTTATCTGCAGGTCGAGCCGGGGGCGTCAGGTGCAGGGGGTGAAGTCTCACGCTTCCGGCGGGAAACGTGAAGTCTTTGGAAGTTGCTTCTTTGTTGCCAAGAAGTAGCTGGTTTTGAACAGAGCCGCTGCTCACTGGAGTTTCTTGGCCCTTAGGTGCAGGGCAGTCCTCTGAGGCTTCAGAGGTCGCTGGTCCCTGTTGGATGCGTCGCTGTTGCAGTTTTCTTCGAAGTTGGGAGACAGGCCGGTAGGGCTGGGGCCAAGGCAGTTGTCGTCTCCGTTTTCTCTGCAGGGCTTCAGGTCAGCAGTCCTTCTTCCTTATTAAGGTTGTAGGAATCTTATTTCCTGGGTTCTTGGGTGCCCCTAAATACAATATTTGGGGGGGTGTTTGGGTCTGGGAGGGCAGTAGCCAATGGCTACTGTCCTTCAGGGTGGCTACACCTTCTTTGTGCCTCCTCCCTGTGGGGAGGGGGGCACATCCCTAATCCTATTAGGGGAATCCTCCAAAATCAAGATGGAGTATTTCTAAAGGCAGGGGTCACCTCAGCTCAGGACACCTTAGGGGCTGTCCTGACTGGCGGGTGACTCTTCCTTGTTTTTCTCATTATCTTCCCTGAACTTGCTGCCAAAAGTGGGGGCTGTGTCCAGGGGGCGGGCATCTCCACTAGCTGGAGTGCCCTGGGGCATTGTAACACGAAGCTTGAGCCTTTGAGGCTCACTGCTAGGTGTTACAGTTCCTGCAGGGGGGAGGTGTTAAGCATCTCCACCCGGTGCAGGCTTTGTTTCTGGCCTCAGAGAGCACAAAGGCTCTCACCCCAGGGGGTCAGAAACTCGTCTCTCAGCAGCAGGCTGGCACAGACCAGTCAGTCCTGCACTGAAGGATTGGGTAAAATACAGGGGTCATCTCTAAGATGCCCTCTGTGTGCATTTTTTTATAAATCCAACACTGGCATCAGTGTGGGTTTCATTATTCTGAGAAGTTTGATACCAAACTTCCCAGTATTCAGTGTAGCCATTATGGAGCTGTGGAGTTCGTTTTTGACAAACTCCCAGACCATATACTTAATGTGGCCACACTGTACTTACAATGTCTAAGAATAGACTTAGACACTGTAGGGGCATATTGCTCATGCAGCTATGCCCTCACATGTGGTATAGTGCACCCTGTCTTAGGGCTGTAAGGCCTGCTAGAGGGGTGATTTACCTGTGCCACAGGCAGTATTTTGTGGGCATGGCATCCTGAGGGGGATGCTGTTGGAAAATGGGTTATTGGTAAGGGCAGGTAGGTACCTACACCTAGCAACAAGCCACTAACCTCCACCTAGGTCCAGTTAGGTCTTAGTAAATTAACCCCAGCTCAACCCTTGGTAGCTTGGCAACGAGCGTCAAGGCTTAACGTAGGAGACAGAGTGTAAAGCATTCAAATATCACAAAACAGTAATTAAATAAAACCCAGGAAACAGTTTAAAAATCCAAAACCAATTTATAAAAATAGTTTATATTTTTATCTTTAAAATGACACCAAAACGAATAAAATCGGATAAGGGGAACCGGAGATATGAATTTTTAAAGAATTATTATTTTTCTAGCGCTTAGAAACAAAAAGCGCCAATCGGGTCATCTGGTTGCACCTCGACCGGGGCAAAGTCAAAGTTTCAGGCCGACCGCGATGGAGCCCTGCTCGGCTACAGGTCGCGGGAGGCCTCGGTTAAAAAGTTACCTTCTGACTTAGGTGGTCATTCTGACCTCGGCGGTAAAAGGCGCCTACCGCCGGTCAGAAATCCTCCATAATCCCGCCGCGGTCGCGGAAACCCGCCACGGTCATTCTGACCCGCAGAAGGAAAACCTCCGAAAATCCGACCGCCACAACAGACCGCCAGACCAGCGGTCGGCGGAAAAGTGGAGGTGACAAAACCTCCACCGTCACGCCAACAGAAATACGCCCATCCCATTACGACCCACGAATCCACGCGGCGGTCATTCAAACGCGGTATTCCATTGGCGGGACACACCGCCGCGGTCAGAATACACACAAACGAACAAAACTCAGCCACATTGGACGATTTGAATCCCACACACCTGATACACATACACACACCACTCCAACACACACAATACAATATAAAACACCCACCCACATCACCCACAAACCCCTACGCTAAAAAATTCGTTAAGAAGGCAAGAGCGAGACACCAGCATCCAAAAAATAACAGCCACAGCCACTCAACACCATCACCCACACACTATCCACACACAAAACAACACACACCACCACACTCAACTCACTTAAATACACATACTCCACCCCACACATCATACACACCACCCCATGGCACCCCAAAGACAACCCCGCTTCACAGACGAAGAACTCAGGGTCATGGTGGAGGAAATCGTTCGGGTAGAACCCCAGCTGTTCGGCACACAGATACAATACACCAGCATTGCCCGGAGGACGGAGCTATGGCAGAGGATTGTCGACAGGGTCAACGCAGTGGGACAGCACCCCAGAAATCGGGAAGACATCAGGAAGCGATGGAACGACCTACGGGGGAAGGTGCGTTCCATGGTATCCAGGCACAACATCGCCGTGCAGAAGACTGGCGGAGGACCCCCACCTCAACCCCCACAATTCACATCATGGGAGGAGGAAGTCTTGAACATCCTGCATCCTGACGGCCTCGCAGGAGTCGGCGGAGGAATGGATACTGGTAAGTTGAAGCTTCAATACTGCTTCCCCCCCACCTGCATGCCAAATCATACCCCAAACCTCACCCCCATCCTCGAACCCCACCCTCACCCCCATCCTCGAACCCCACCCTCACCCCCACCCCCACCACCATCCTCACCCCCACCACCATCCTCACCCCCACCCCCAGCACACCTATTCCCCGCCAATGTCTCACCATCACAACCCACACATCCCAAAACCTAGGCCTGCATGCGTCCACTAAGCATGGACACCCATCACCAAAGCATGCCCAATGCATATACACATCCCCCCCACAAGCCACCGTCACCAAAGCCCCCACACACGAATGCCAGCACTTGGGGACACGAGAACCCACAGATACACCCATATGCCACACATTGAAACTATAACCATACCTCTATACCCCTGCAGGACCCGACCGTCAACACACCGCGGCGGAGGGGCCAGAATTCTCCACACCCCCCACCCAAGAGGCCGTCAGCGATGACAGCAGCTCTGTCGACCTGGACACCGATGACCAGCCCGGACCATCGGGGACCTCTGGACAGTCGGTTCCCCTCACACAGGCCCAGGCCACTACAGACCCAAACCCCTCTGGGAACACCAGCACAGCTCCCACCCAGCGGGCCCATGCCTCTGTCTCCAGGGCGCGTCAATCTGCGGTGTGTCTACCACTACAGGGCACCCAGGATAACCCACCACCCCAACAACAACAGGGACCTGGGGGCAGTGGTAGTGGGCACACCGGCCAGGGGGCAGAGGCCCAGGGAAACAGGGGAACTCGGAGGGCAGCTGTGCGACAGGGGGGGGAGGAGAGGCCCAGGGAACCCACTCTCCACGAGGTCCTCACCACCATCATGGGAGCATACAACCGCTCCCAGGAGACGATGGCGACGGTACTGGCCCGGTTCCAGGAGATCCAGGTACTGCAGGAGGAACACTATCGGGGGTACAGGGAGGACATCAGAGCCATCAACACCACCCTGGTTACCATGGTAGGGCTGCTGCAGGACCTCGTCAACAACAGGGCGGACACTCAACAACACCCAAGGGCCCCTGCCACTAGCCTGGACCAAGAACAGCCAACCGCCTCCGCCGGCGCTAGTGGACAGGAGGCCCCCGCACAGCAGCAGCCCACCAGACCCCCACCTCCTGCAGGAGAAGAACCACCCCGCAAGAGGGCCCTGAGATCTCGCAAGAAGACAGAGTAGGATGTCAAGACCCCCGCCAGCAATGGATACCACCTGATGTCATCCCACTGTCCCACATTGTCACCCTGTCCATCCTTGAACTGCCCATGCTCCATCTCTCCACAGGCCTCTGGACAATGCACCTGTGTGACTGTTACTCTGGACTCTGCCATGGACATTCCTTCATCATAGCCCCCACCCACTTGAAACCACCCATCCCATTTTGAGCACTTAAATAAACACCTATTTTGCACCAAAATATCTGGAGTCTGGCTGTGATTTCAATATATTGTAATTGACATGACAGTGCAAATATGTCCTTGTACATGGTGAAGTCAACAAACAGCTGCCACAAAGCTGTAGTCCATGGGGAAACGAAGCACAGGACTCGTAGTGGGGACCCCAGATCTGAAATAGGGAGGGAAAAGCCAAAACTCAGTCGTCATACACTGGGGCAAATAGACAGGCAGCAGAGATGCAGGAGAGTAGTTAACATTTACTAAATTATCTTTGAAATGTTACCTGTGTCCTATTGGAAGTACTGTTCAATGATTCTGTCCCTGTTGTCTGTTTCAGCCCCGTCGTCTTCCTCCTCGTCACTCTCCTCAGGTTCCACCGCTGCCACAACACCACCGTCTCGACCATCCTCCTGCAGGAAAGGCACCTGGCGGCGCAAAGCCAGGTTGTGAAGCATGCAGCAGGCCACGATGATGTGACACACCTTCTTAGGTGAGTACATTAGGGATCCACCTGTCATATGCAGGCACCTAAACCTGGCCTTTAGGAGGCCAAAGGTGCGTTCGATCACCCTCCTAGTACGCCCATGGGCCTCATTGTACCGTTCCTCTGCCCTGGTCCGGGGATTCCTTACTGGGGTCAGTAGCCACGACAGGTTGGGGTACCCAGAGTCCCCCACTAGCCATACACGGTGTCTCTGTAGCTGTTCCATCACGTAAGGGATGCTGCTATTCCTGAGGATGTAGGCGTCATGCACTGATCCTGGGAATTTGGCATTTACATGCGAGATGTACTGGTCAGCCAAACACACCACCTGGATGTTCATTGAATGGTAATTTTTTCTGTTCCTGTACACCTGCTCCCTGTCTCTTGGGGGAACCAAAGCCACATGGGTCCCATCAATGGCACCAATTACGTTGGGAATATGTCCAAGGGCGTAGAAATCACCCTTCACTGTAGCCAATTCGCCCACCTCAGGGAAAATGATGTAGCTCCTCACGGATTTCATCAGGGCAGACAACACTCTGGATAACACCTTCGAAAACATGGGCTGAGACATCCCAGAAGCAATTCCCACGGTTGTCTGAAATGACCCACTTGCCATGAAATGGAGTACTGACATGACCTGCACCAGAGGGGGAATCCCTGTGGGTTGGCGGATGGGGGACATCAGGTCGGGCTCCAGCTGGGCACACAGTTCATGGATAGTGGCACGGTTAAGACGGTAGGTCAGGATAATGTGGCGTTCTTCCATTGTCGACAGGTCCACCAGCGGTCGGTACACGGGAGGATTCATCCGTCTCCTCGCCCAACCCAGCGGACGGTGCCTAGGAAGGACAACATGGAGCACACAGTCAAGCAACCCACAGGTACGTACTCACAGCTAGCACAGTATACGATTCTCTATGCAGTGAATGGCGTGTCTGAGTGGCTATGCAAGGCCTAGGCCTGTGTGACGCAGTTGAAATTGAGCCATGTGGGCCCTGGAAATGGCGGCTGCCTGACCTGTGAAGTGTGACAATGGGATGTGAGGTCAATGCGCTGGCGTGGCACACCGCGGCGGGCGGCGGGCGAAGACCGCGGCGCAAAGCCGCATTGGTTAACATTGAAGCCTATGGGTTTCAGGAGCCAATGGCGAAGGGCGCCGGCGGTGGCGGGACGCACCGCCGCGGTACGCACCGCCGCGGACGTCACCGCCATTTTCTATCTACTTATCCACTTGCGACTTGAACTTTCACAGGAGAGGACCTATACTGCAAGTGTTGCTGTGACCTCGGTCTGGAAGGGACAATGGCTGCTGCGCCTGGGGAAAGGGCCCCTGCCTTCACTGGAGAGGAGTTGGAGAAACTTGTGGATGGGGTCCTCCCCCAGTATGCGCTACTCTACGGTCCTCCAGACCAACAAGTGAGTTTAATTCAATATGGATTTGGGGCCACTGGCTGGCTTGGGGGCCTGGCGGGGGGCCTGGCGGGGATGGGGGGCATGCTGGGCCTGGCGGGGGGCCTGGCGGGGATGGGGGGCATGTTGGGCCTGGCGGGGGGCCTGGCGGGGGGCCTGGCGGGGATGGGGGGCATGTTGGGCCTGGCGGGGGGCATGGCGGGGGGCCTGGCGGGGATGGGGGGCATGTTGGGCCTGGCGGGGGGCCTGGCGGGGGGCCTGGCGGGGATGGGGGGCATGTTGGGCCTGGCGGGGGGCCTGGCGGGGGGCCTGGCGGGGATGGGGGGCATGTTGGGCCTGGCGGGGGGCCTGGCGGGGATGGGGGGCATGTTGGGCCTGGCGGGGGGCATGGCGGGGGGCCTGGCGGGGATGGGGGGCATGTTGGGCCTGGCGGGGGGCCTGGCGGGGGGCCTGGCGGGGATGGGGGGCATGTTGGGCCTGGCTGGGGGCCTGGCGGGGGGCCTGGCGGGGATGGGGGGCATGTTGGGCCTGGCGGAGGGCATGGCGGGGGGCCTGGCGGGGATGGGGGGCATGTTGGGCCTGGCGGGGGGCATGGCGGGGGGCCTGGCGGGGATGGGGGGCGTTGGGCCACTGGAAAGGAAAATGCTGAGAAACTTGAACGTGGTATTTCTCCCTCCCTGTACGTGTCACATAGGTCCGCGCCCATGAGAAGATCGGGATTTGGCGTGCCATCGCCAAGGAAGTCCGGACCCTGGGGGTCCACCATCGACGGGGCACCCACTGCCGCAAGAGGTGGGAGGACATCCGCCGCGGGACCAAGAAGACCGCCGAGTCTCTGCTGGGGATGGCCTCCCAACGTAGGCGGGGTGCCTGCCGTCAACTGAGCCCCCTGATGTTCCGGATCCTGGCGGTGGCCTACCCTGAATTGGATGGGCGCGTGAGGGCAGCACAGCAGACACAAGGGGGTGAGTACAAGCATTATCTACTCTGTTGTCGCGCAGTGGAGGTGTCTGGGTGGGGGAGGAGGGCTGGGGGTCCCCCTAGGCCAGGGCGATATCTG
The DNA here is from genome assembly GCF_031143425.1 of Pleurodeles waltl. Taxonomy (NCBI): domain Eukaryota; kingdom Metazoa; phylum Chordata; class Amphibia; order Caudata; family Salamandridae; genus Pleurodeles; species Pleurodeles waltl. The sequence goes on from NC_090440.1 coordinate 1,055,690,919, forward strand.
TAGGCTGGGCACCCCCGTAAGCCCCTATGTCCCCAGCCACCACCCTCAGTAGTTTGTCAGTACAGCCATCCCTGGGCCGTGTCATCCATGGGTGCAGTTGTCAACTGTAGGCGTGTAGGGCATGTTCCACGGAATGCGTAGCGGACCCCAAGTGCGCAACTTAGTGCAGGGGGCATCTGTGTCTGTCATGTCCGCTAACTGTACCGGAGATCCATGTACTCAATATCCCTTTATTTCTCTCTCCCCCCCCCTTTTTGTTTGTCTTTCTGTGCTTGTGTGCATCAGCATCATCAGGCGGAGGAGAAGTGGCATCGGGGCAGGAGGGAGCTGCATCTCACATGGCCCAGGAGGGCCATGCCACAGAGTCAGACTGGACCAGTGAGACGGAGGGCGAGGGGAGCTCCACGACGGGGACGACTGGACCCTGCAGCGACACGGACACGTCCTCGGAAGGGGGCTCCCTTGCGGGGGTGGCACCATCCGTGCCCCCCGCCATTACAGGTACAGCCGCCACCCAGCGCACCATCTCCGCCCTCCCAGCAGCCCCTCAGCGTTCGCCCCGTGCCCGCTCTGCCAGGAAGCCGGGCATCTCCTTCGCCCCAGGCACCTCAGGCCCTGCCCCTGTTACCCCCGCTGCCCTCAGTGAGGAGGTCATTGACCTCCTCCGAACGCTCATTGTTGGGCAGACTACCCTTTTGAATGCCATCCAGGGGGTGGAGAGGGAGGTTCATCGCAGCAATGCGTACCTGGAGGGCATTCATTCGGGTCAGGCTGCCCATCAGCGATCGTTCCAGGCTCTGGCCTCAGCACTGACGGCAGCCATTGTCCCTGTCTCCTGCCTGCCTCTACTAACTCCCTCCTCCCAGTCTCCTGTTCCTCTGCCTGTCCCACCCACACCATCAGACCAGCCTGCACACACCTCAACACCCAAGAGAAGCTCATCCAAACATAAGCACCACAGATCACGCAGACATTCACACACGCAACATTCCGATGCAGACATGCCAACAGTCACTACCACCTCTGTGACCCCCACCTCCTCGTCTCCCTCCTCCCTCCCTGTGACGTCTACACTCACACCTCCATTCACCTCACCATCAGCCAGTGTTTCCATCACCAGCACACCCTCCACTCCAGTCCGCACACGTGCAGTCACCACCCCCACTGCCATTTACACGTCCCCTGTGTCCTCTCCCACTGTGTCTGTCACCCCCTCTTCCACACCACACAAACGCAGCCACCCACCCACCCAACAGCCATCCACCTCACGACAGCCTATCCCTCCTGCACCTGCACCCAAAGACAGCAAACGTGACTCACCTACAACCACATCCTCTCCCTCCACTCCCATTCCCACTGTACCTACCACTCTCCATTGTCCCAAGAAGCTCTTCCTCGCCACTACTAACTTCTTTCCTGACCCTGAGCCCCCCCCTCCTTCTCGTCAGGGTAAGAAGAGCACCTCAGCCACCACCAGCCCTGCAGCCCCCTTGACAAGGGTGCAGGGGTATTGGAGCCCGCCAGCCCGCATGTCTGGATCTTCGCCCAGCAGCAAGGGGACAGCCAGCCCACCCCCTGGGAAGAGGAGCAGAAGGCGGAAGGGGCGCCGCAGGAGCCCGCCTTCTACATCCCCCCCGGACACCACCCAGAGACAGTCACCAGCCACAGCTCCAAAGGGAGGAAAGGGACACAGGCCCACGACTTAGGAGGGCAAGGGCAGCAAGTCGGAGAGGTCAGGCAGCCGGCCTGCTGCCCAGGAGGAGCCCACAACCCCCATAGCCGCTGCCCCGGGAGGAACCGGCACAGCTGCCCCGGGAGAGCCCACCACCCCCATAGCCGCTGCCCAGGGAGGACCCAGCCCAGCTGGCCAGGAGGGCCCCACCACCCACAGCCCAGGTGGGCAGTGAAGGAGCACCATCCCCGCTGCCCAGGAGGGCACCACCAGGCAATTAGCAGTTGGCCATAGACCGGCCGCCGTCTCAAGAACCGCTGAACTGGGCCCTTCAAGGCAAGGACCGCTGAACTGGGCCCCGCCGTCTCAAGAACCGCTGAACTGGGCCCTTCAAGGCAAGGAGCGCTGAACTGGGCCCCGCCGTCTCAAGAACCGCTGAACTGGGCCCTTCAGGGCAAGGAGCGCTGAACTGGGCCCCGCCGTCTCAAGAACCGCTGAACTGGGCCCTTCAGGGCAAGGACCGCTGAACTGGGCCCCGCCGTCTCAAGAACCGCTGAACTGGGCCCCGCCGTCTCAAGAACCGCTGAACTGGGCCCTTCAGGGCAAGGACCGCTGAACTGGGCCCCGCCGTCTCAAGAACCGCTGAACTGGGCCCTTCAGGGCAAGGACCACTGAACTGGGCCCCGCAGTCTCAAGCACCGCTCCGCTGGGCCCCGCCGTCTCAAGAACCGCTCCGCTGGGCCCCGCCGTCTCACGCACCGCTCCGCTGGGCCCCGCCGTCTCAAGAACCGCTGAACTGGGCCCCGCCGTCTCAGGAACCGCTGAACTGGGCCCTTCAAGGCAAGAACCGCTGGCCCTTTGGCAGACGTGGCAGGGCAGGATCTATCTCGGGCAGGGCTGCAGGATGTCCTCTGGCCAACTTGCCTCCTCCAGTGGCAGTGGGGTCTGTTATGGACTGTATGGACTGTGGCTTTGCTCTCCCCAGGATGGCCCAGTGGGCAGGCCACCCACTGTATGGACTGTTTGGACTGTGGCTTTGCTCTCCCCAGGATGGCCCAGTGGGCAGGCCACCCACTGTATGGACTGTTTGGACTGTGGCTTTGCTCTCCCCAGGATGGCCCAGTGGGCAGGCCACCCACTGTATGGACTGTTTGGACTGTGGCTTTGCTCTCCCCAGGATGGCCCAGTGGCCAGCCCAACCACTGTATGGACTGTATGGACTGTGGCTTTGCTCTCCCCAGGATGGCCCAGTGGGCAGGCCACCCACTGTATGGACTGTTTGGACTGTGGCTTTGCTCTCCCCAGGATGGCCCAGTGGGCAGGCCACCCACTGTATGGACTGTTTGGACTGTGGCTTTGCTCTCCCCAGGATGGCCCAGTGGGCAGGCCACCCACTGTATGGACTGTTTGGACTGTGGCTTTGCTCTCCCCAGGATGGCCCAGTGGGCAGGCCACCCACTGTATGGACTGTATGGACTGTGGCTTTGCTCTCCCCAGGATGGGCCAGTGGTCATGGAGTCCCCTCGTGGATCTGGCGTCGTGTACTCAAGTGGCTGAGGTGCCCCCCCTTCCCTTCCCCCTGAGGTGCCTGTCCTATTTTCTTTCTGATGCCCCTGCAGTGTTCTCTCCGTGGAGTTCTTGTCGTGGGACTGGGCCTTGCCCCTTTGCACAGGACCCCTGTGATCCACGGACAGTGGTTGGACTACATTTAGTAGCTGTATATATTTTGGACATAGTTTATTTATTTATTGGGATTACTGGTGTACATATTTCAATATATCTGCCCGTTTATGATCTCTTCTTTTGGTCTTTGCATTATTTCGGAGGGGGGTGGTTTGTGGGTTGTGACAGTGATCTGTGGGAATGCATTGATGTGTGTGTTGTAGTGGGTGTGGGTGGGTGGGTGTGTGCCGGTAATCTTTTCCCTCCCCTGTGTCGTAGGTGCAGTACTCACCGATGTCTTCCGCGCCGCCGGGCGTGCTCCTGGTATATGAGCAGGAATAGGAGTGCGGGGATGACCTGCAACTCTGGTTCCATACTGCCGGAATCTCGCGTGGAGTGCGTAGAGGTGAGTGTTTTCCCGTTCGTAGTCTGTTTCCGCCGTGTTCTTATCGGCGGTGCTCCCGCCCCGGAAAAGGTGGCAGATTGGTGGGTCGTAATAGGGTGGGCGGTACATTGTCTGCCGCCTGCGCTGTTTGTTTGTACCGCCGTGGCGGGCGGAGTGTTAAGTTGGCGGGCTGTGTTGGCGGTTCCCGCCAGGGTCAGAATTGCATATTTTAGACCGCCGGCCTGTTGGCGGCTTGGCCGCCGCTTTATCACCGACCGCCAGGGTCAGAATGAGGGCCTTAGTCTTTATTTTGAAGACATTCTTCAGTGGGACAAACCTGCCAGTCCAATCCGACCTCCTGGAGCCCTTCTCCGGATACGCGATGCTGGATTCCTCGGTGGAGATTTTTACCTTCGGACTTAGTCGTTTTTTCGAGGTGAAAATCCTTCGACCGGGGTAAACCTGGATCTTGATCCGACGTCCATGGAGCCCTTCTCGGATACGATGGCTGGAAGGTCCCGGTCAACTTTTTACCTTCGGACTTAGTCTCTTTTTCTGAGATTTTTCTTTACCGGGACGAACCACCAAATCAGGCCGGGTCGCGGTAGAATTGCCGCGGCGGGTCGATCCCTCTATGGAGCTTTTTTACAAAAATTCTCAAATCTTCTCCAAACTTCTGGGGCTTCACCCAGATGTCCTTTTAAGGTTCTTTTGGGGTCCACAGCTCACCCCAAGGGTCCAGAAGTTCTGTGATGGTCCTTGGGGGGATGCGGACTACAACTCCCAGAATGCTCCTGGCGCAAACTCCTTTTTGGCCACTGGACAGTGGTCAGATGGTCACTTTCTTCAGGAGTTGGTGCAGGGGACTCTGGATAGCAATTTTTCACCTGTAGCAAACAGGGAGTCCCTCCTTGAACCAGTTGAAGCCAGGCAAAGTCCTTCTTGTGGTGAAGCCCAAGTGTGCAGCTGGTGCAGTCCTTCTGAGTGCAGGTTCCAGGTGCAGGCCAGGGGTCCAGCAGGGCAGTCCTTCTTCTCCTTTAGTTCTTTCTTGTTGAAATCTGGTGGGGTTCTGAGGTGTGGGTGCAGGTCTGCCAGTTTTATCCTTGCTCATGGGTGAAAAGCAGGGGGGTCCTGGTTCTCCAATCAGGTACAGGGTCGTCCCCCTGTGATGACCACTTCCTGGGAAGTGTGGCAAAAATCCATCCCAGAAGGCAACATTCTCTAAAAATCCATCATGGCTGAATCTGATTTTTGGAGGTTACATCTGGCTGAGCCCACCCACTGGTGTGGCTAAAAATCATAAACACACCCCTCTCCTGCCCTCTCCTAATCTAATCAAGGGGGCACCTAGTTGTCTGGGGTTGCAGGATGTGGGGGTGTTGCTGGGTGCTCCAAATCTCCTTCTCTGCCTTTGAAGACCAGTTTGGCAGCCCTCCCCCTTCCTGCCTCACCATCTGCTGAGGGGAGATTCTCTCCCACAGGCACATTCCTTTGTGTGAAGCCAGGCCACTTCACACCTCATCAAGGCAGCTTGGCTAAGCTGCTGCAGGCTGGCCAATCAGAGCACAGCAGCAAAAACAATGCAGGGCTGATATTGGCAACTTTTTAGGTAAAGTCTAAAACTTTTTACTTGAACAAGTCATATTAAATCCAACAACTGGAAGTTGTGGGATTTATTACAACAATTAATTTGATACCAAATTCTTGGTATGCAACATTTAAGGAGACTTTAAAATTAAAAATAAAGTCGCCCCATTCTAGCCTATGAAGGCCATTTACTTCAATGAGGGAAAAACAAATTTGGCTGTTTTTACCTCACCAGGGCTTATACATCTATTTTTATAAAGTCCCTGCTTATAGTTACATGGCACCCAGCCCTAGGGGCACATAGGGCACACCTTAGGGGTGACTTATATGTAAAAATAAGGTAGTTTAAGACTTTGGAACTACTTTTAATTCCAAAGTCGAATTTGCATATAACTTTAATTTAAAAGCAGCCAGCAAGGCAGGCCTGCCTTTAAAATGACACTGGGCACCTCAGCAGTGCACCTATGTGTGCACCACCTATGCTGTGGTCCCTAAACCTACATGCCCTACCATATACTAGGGACTTATAGGTAGGTTAACTTAGCCAATTATAATTAGCCTAATTTGCATATCCATTTTATACAGAGCACAGGCCCTGGGACTGGTTAGCAGTACCCAGGGCACCATCAGTGTCAGGAAAACACCAGCAAAAAGTGGAAAATGGGGGCAAAAAGTTAGGGGGCCTCTGCAATCAGCCCTGTTTTCTCACAGATGCCATGTGGACTTTGCCTTTTTCTTCCCACCAACACACACAATCTGCAATGGCAGTGTGCATGTGTTAGGTGAGGGGTCCCTTAGGGTGGCACAACATATGCTGCAGCCCTTAGGGACCTCACCTGGTCATATGGCCCTTGGTACCACTGGTACCTTTTACAAGGGACTTATCTGTGTGCCAGGGGTGTACCAATTGTGGGAACAATGGTACATTTTAGGTAAAAGGACACTGGTGCTGGGGGCCTATTTAGCAGGGTCCCAGCACACTTCTCAGTCAAGTTAGCATCAGTATCAGGCAACAAGTGGGGGGTAACTGCAACAGGGAGCCATTTCCTTACAGTTGTGCTGTGGAAAAAGTGGTTCACTGTGTTTCCTATGCGTGCTAAAGAAACTGGGAGGGGTGTTATGAGGGGTTAGTGTGTGTGGCATGCAAAGTGGAAGTATATAAGACTACATTTTAATTTATTTGGAAGATAAAGTGTAGAAATACCTTCAGGTTTTGGTATTCGCCTAGAGCACATGCTGCACATTGAGTGCCTATCTAGGTTGACTATATAAGTGCACTATCTGCCTTGTGAGTATGTGACCTGTCTTAATATTATGTGCAAGATTCTAAGTCATAACACAGCACTTGACAACGGCGAAGCAGCAGCCCTCATCATCCTGGACTTCTCAGTTGCATTCAACACCGTCTGCCACCACCCCATATGCACATGCCTCAATGATGCAGGAATCCGCAACAGAGACTTGGAGTGGATCAACTCCTTCCTCACTGGCAGAACTCAGAGAGTCCGCCTCCCTCCATTCCGCTCTGAAGCCACCAACATCATCTGTGGCATACCCCAGGGATTGTCCCTACACCAGACCCTCTTTAACGTCTACATGGCCCCACTCACTAACATCGCCCGATCTCCCAACCTCAACATTGTCCCATACGCCGATGACACCCAGCTGATCCTCTCCCCCACCATCGCCAAGACCAGCCGCCAGGAAGGAATGAAGGCCATCGCCGAACGGATGAAGAACAGCTGCCTGAAACTGAATTCCGACAAGACTGAAGTCCTTATCTTCGGCTCCACCCCCTCCGCATGGGATGACTCCTGGTGGCCTGCCACACTGGAAACTGCACCGACACCCACCGACCATGCACGCAACCTGGGATTCATCCTGGACTCTTCACTATCTATGACCAAGCAAGTCTACGCCATCTCCTCCTCCTACTTCAACACCCTCTGCATGCTTCAGAAGATCTACAAATGGATCCCCACTGAAACCAGAAGGACGGTCACCCAAGTCCTCGCAAGCAGCAAATTGGACTACGGCAATGCCCTCTATGCAGGAACCACGGCCAAACTCCAGAAAAGACTGCAACGCATACAGAACGCCTCCACACGCCTCATCCTGGACATCTCCCACCACTGCCACATCACAACCCACCTGAGAGACCTACACTGGCTCCCCGTCAACAAAAGAATCACGTTCAAACTCCTCACCCACGCTCACAAGGCACTGCACAACACTGGACCAGAAAACCTCAACAGACGGCTCTCCTTCTACACCCGACAGCTTCGCTCTGCCGACTTTGCCTTCACCACCGTCCCATGCATCCATAGAATGACTGCCGGTGGCAGATCGTTCTCCCATCTCGCTGCCAAGACGTGAAACACTCTTCCTGCCCACCTGCGTCAGACAAAGGACCTACTTACCTTCAGGAGACATCTGAAGACATGGCTGTTCGAGCAGTAGCAGCTCCCACCTCCCCTCAGCGCCTTGAGACCCTCATGGGTCACTCTACAAATATTCTGATTGATTGATTGATTGATTGACAGCAGTGAATCAGATGTGGTAACATCTATTTGGGGTTAATGGTTGAATCATACAATCGTAGAGTGTGTGGGTAGACTAGTGTAATAAATTGGAGTTTTAGTTGAAGGGGATGCATACCCACTTCAACATTAATCACAGTCCTGATCAGGGTGAATCACAAAACTCACTAAAAATAACTGTGCTCAATCGCCAGTAGCTATAGCACAGACAAGTCAGGCTTAATTTTAGATGTGAGGTGTAACGTATTTATGCAGTACTTAAAAAGTAATAAAGAGAAAACACAACACAAGAAAAATCCTAAAATAATTTAGAAACGTTTACAATATTTTCATTTAAAAAATGGCACCGAAATGACAAAATCCAATAAGTGGAGCTAGAGATATGACTTTTTAAAACTTGAATTAAAAATAGAGCCATAAAGCACAAAGTACCAACTGCAGTTATCTGGTTGCCCTAGGTCTGGTCAAAGTCAAAAGTTAATACTGACCATGATGGAGCCTGGATCAGACACAGGGACCAGGTTCATTCTAGTGGAAAGTTTGCCTTCTGACTTTTATGGTGAAAAAGTTGTTGTTGTATGCCGCTGACAGGGTAAGCTGCAAGTGGGGTCTAAAGCAAGGCATGATGATGGTGGGTTGTTGAAGAAAGGGGGTTTTGGTGGGGTCATTGCCAAAAGTGGGGAAGCTCTGAGTAGGCAAAGCACAAAGTCTGTGGCCTGCAAGTCTTTTTTGCAAATCAGATGCAGAACGGCATCGGTCTTGCTGAAGCCCTCTACATTCAGAGTTGGATCTCCATCAGCAGTAAAAACCAGCAAGTTGAGGGCAAATGGTGAGTTGACATAGATGGTTGTGACTTTGACTGCTATCCTAAGCCTCTAAGGGGCATATTTATACTCCATATTTATACTTTGGTGCTAGACCCGTCTAGCGCCAAATTTATAGAGTTTGAGTCATGTTTTTACCGTGGAAACCTACCTTGCTTTATTGAGATGCAAGGTAGGCGTTGCAGGGCAAAAAATGACTCTAAGGCCTTTGCACCTTATTTTTACTCCCGTGCGAAAATGATGCACTGGAGGGGGAGGGCCTTAAAAAATGACTCTAAACCTGTTGAGGGTCATTTTTTAACTCCTGGGTCAGGGCAGGTGTTAAGGGACCTGAAGGCTTCTCCACTGGTTCTGGAGGGGGCTTTGTGCCCAGTGTGCTTCATCCTGGCAAGGAGGGGTTGATTGGATGCCTTCTTCCACTTGTTCTGGAGGGGGCTTTGTGCCCATTGTGCTTCATCCTGGCAAGGAGGGGTTGATTGGATGCCTTCTTCCACTGGTTCTGGAGGTGGCTTTGTGCCCTGTGATGCAGATCTTGGGGCGTGCAAGGTTACAGTCTCTCACCTGGGTGTCAGACCCACATGATTTGCAGGGGTCAGGATGCATTATAGTCCATGGAGGCAGGACTACACACTGCCCACCGGCGGCAATGGCTGCTCAGTGGTGGCAGTGAAGGTGCTGGTGTCGGGGCTGCCAGTGGTGGGGCGAGGCTTCAGCTCATCCCTGAAGCCTCGGACGGCTGCCCACTAGGGCTGCTGATGCTGGCAGTGGTGCAGGTGGTGGTGCAGGTGGCGGTGCTGGTGGCGGTGCTGGTGTCGGTGCTACCAGTGGTTGGGGGAGGCTCCAGCCCATCCCCTGCAGCCTAGGATGGCTGCCCACTGGGGCTGCTGCTGGCAGTGGTGCTGGTGTTGGTGCCGCCAGTAGTGGGGGGAGGCTCCAGCCGTTCCTCTTCAGCCTCGGACAGCTGCCCATTGGGGCTTGTTGCTGGCAGCAGTGCTGGTGTTGGTGCTGCCAGTGGGGGGAGGGACTCCAGCCCTTCCCCTGCAGTCTCAGAAGGCCTCCCACTGGGGCTGCTGCTGCTGGCATTGGTGCTGGTGGCGGTGCTGCCAGTGGTGGGGGGAGGCTCCAGCCCTTCCCCTGCAGCCTCAGATGGCTGCCCACTGGGGCTGCTACTGCTGGCGGCGGTGCTGGCAGCGGTGCTGGTGGCACTGCAGGTGTCGGTGCGGGTGGCTGTGCTGGTGGCGGTGCTGGCGGCGGTGCTGCCAGTGGTAGGGGGTAGGCTCCAGCCCTTCCCCTGCAGCTTCGGATGGCTGAAGCACCATGGTTGGTGTTAGGGGCTCAGAATCAGTCCCAGCACCAGGCCTCCTGTCCTTCCTGCCGGCAGAGGAAGGCCCTTTGCCCTTCCCTTTGTAAGGTGGTGGTGCCTCCTTGCCATCTGGTGGTGCCTCCTTGCCCTTCTTCTTGTACGCTGGTGGTGCCTCCTTGCCCTTCCCCTTGTAAGATGGTGGTGCCTCCATGCCCTTCCCCTTGGCAGCTGGTGGTGCCTCCTTGCCCTTCCCCCTGTAAGCTGGTGGTACCTCCTTGCCCTTGCCCATGTCAGCTGCTGGTGCATTCTTGCCCTTCCCCTTGGCAGCTGGTGCAGGCAAACTGCCATTGCTGATGGGTGTTTCCTCGGAGCCTCTCACACCTGCAGTTGCTGCCAAAACTACTCTGGCCGTGGACTGGACGGCTGAGGTGCTAGCCTGGCTTCTGACTACCCTGGCCCGACATGAAGGACGGGGGGAGAGGTAGGAAAGAGGTCAATGGCAGAAAGGAAAAGCTTCTTAGAGACACTGGGGCGGGAAGAGGTTGATGTTTGGGAGTGGAGGAAGAGGGAGTGGTTGTTGGAGGTGTCTGCTGTGTTTGGGTATAGGTGCATGGGCTGGATGCGGTTGTGAGGTGGATGGCTGTTGGGTGTCTGAGTGCTTGCGTTTGTGTACTTTTGGAGGAGGGGGCACAGACACAGTGGGAGAGGACACAGGGGACGTGTGCATGGATGTGGGGGTGGGGAATGCCAGTGAGAGGCGTGTAGTGATAGGCATGATAGTGATGGAGGCAGTGGATGTGGATGTAGTGCATGTAGGTGTGAGTGGAGATGCTACTGGGAGGGAGGTGGACGACAAGGAGAAGTGGAACACAGTGGAGGCGGTGGATGTTGGTGTGTCTGCATCTGGATGGTGTTTGTGTGAGTGCCTGTGGGATGATGTGTGGTGCTTGTGTTTGCCTGAGCCACTCCTGTGTGTTGTCCTGGGTGCATGCTGGTCTGAATGTGTGCTTGGAATAGGTTGGGTTTGAGGGGTATGGGACTGGGCAGAGGAAGTTTGAGGGGGAAGGCTAGAGACAGGAACAATGGCTGCCATCAGGGCGGAGGCCAGAGCCTGGATTGATCTCTTTTGGGCCGCCATGCCAGAGTAAAAGTCCTCCAGGAATGCATTTGTTTGTTGCAAATGCCCTGTCAGCCCTTGGATGGCATTAACTATGGTTGACTGCCCAACAGAGATGGATCTCAGGAGGTCAATAGTCTCCTCGCTCAGGGCAGCAGGGCTAACTGGGGCAGCACCTGAGGTGCCTGGGGTGAAGGAGATGCCCACCCTCCTGGGTGAGCGGGCACGGGAAACTCGCTGAGGGGCTGCTGAGAGGTCGGTGCTGGTACGGGGGTGGCAACTGTACCTGTAGTTGGGGTGGGCCCAGAGCTCTCCGCCACCACTAGGGAACTTTCATCGGAGAAAGTATCACTTTCCGAACTGTCCCTTCCTGTCTCCATCGTGGTGCTCCCCTCGCCCTCGGTGCCACTGGTGCCCTCAACATCGGTGGATTCAGCCTCATGGGCCCTGTGGGATGCAGCTTCCTCCGGTGTCTCTGCTTCTCCACCAAATGATGCTAATGCACAGAAGGACAAGATGACAAAACAAAAAGGGGGGGAAGAGACAGAGGACACACTTGGTCAATGGCAGCAACAACACCACCGTTGACGTACACGACACACACACACAGGGAACCTCCCTATGCACTAGGCAATGCACTACCAGTCACAATGCTAGTCACCATGCCATGGACAGTAATACCTAACGCCTATTGCAGCATACCTGAGACACACAGAGCCCTGCCCAGTAGTGGATGCCCACTAGCTTGGTTGGAGGTGGAGTTCATCAGCCCTTGCCCAACATGGAACCTACCTTGCAATGTCTGGCCTGGCCTAGGGACACCAACAGGCCCACAGCCCCCACCCGGAGGACAGTCCACCACTCGCAAGTGCTAGAATGTGAAACTGTACTCACGCCCTTGTGGCTGCTGTGATGCCCTCAAGCGCCCATCTAGCTCCAGATAGGCCACTGCCAGTATGCGGAACATCAGGGGGGGTCAGGGTTCAATGGGCACCCCTTCCTCTTTGGGAGGCCATCCCCAGCTGGGCCTCCGCCATCTTCCTTGCCTAGAGTCTCAGGTCCTCACACCATTTCAACAGTGGGTGCTCCGCCTGCCATAGACCCCCAGGGTCCACACATCCTTGGCGATGGCACGCCATATATCCTTTTTCTGATGGGCGCTGACCTGCAGAGAAATACACATAGAAAAAAGGTATCAGTCAGTCCGTCCAGCCTGTTACACTAATGGCCCACTATATCCCTCCCATCCACTTACGCACATACATTGTCCACCATACATGCAGCACACTGCCCAGGACCCCTCAGCCACCACCCCCTTAAACGAGGCCCTCACATACAGTACTCCATGCATTCGTGCCCCATGCATAGTGCTCACAGTGTACTACTCACCTGTTGGTCTGGAGGCCCATGCAGCATTCGGAACTGGGGTAGGACCCCATCCACCAGTCGCTCCAACTCTGCAGGGGTGAATGCTGGGGCCCTTTTCCCAGTGACACGAGCCATGGTAGGATGCAGACACAGGTCACAGCAGCACATGCAGTGTAGGTCCTCTCCTGTTGAAGGTCACGTAGCAAGTGAGTGAACTGATAGAAAATGGCGGTCACGTCCACGCCGGTGTGTACCGTCACCGCCGGCGATCATTACCTTCGGCTACTGTAACCCATAGGGTCCAATGACAACCAATGAGGAGTACTCGACCGCCTCCTGTAACGGCACACAATGCCAGCAGCATTACCTCATTTCTACCTGTCCATACACACAGGACAGGCGGATGCCATTCCAGGGGGGGGCTGGTCATGGCACCTAACTTCGTCACAGCACACATATGCACCATTTTGGCCTATACAACAACATACTGTTTCAGTCACAACATGCAACTCACTGTACATTTTGGAAATGTTGAATACTGACCAGATGCTCATCGTTTTGACCCCTAGATTACAACCACTGAGGATGAATAGGAGATGGAGACATCCCCGGTGTACAGGCCCCTGGTGGACTTGGCAACAATGGAGGACAGACACATTATCCACACCTATAGACTTGTCAGGGCCACAATCACAGAGTTAAGTGCCCAATTGGAGCTAGACCTGATCTCTGCTATCCGTCACCTACTGGGATCCCCCCTCTTGTGCAAGTCCTATCTGTGCTCCATTTCTTGGCAACTGGTTCTTTCCAAGTGACAGTGGGATTGGCAGCAGGAATGTCACAGCCAATGTTCTCAATTGTGCTAACAAGAGTGTTGTTTGCCCTGATTAAACACATACGAAGTTATATTGTTTTCCCCCCAGGTGGAGGATTTGGCCACATTAAAAGCTGACTTGTATGCAATGGGACATATCCCCAACATCATTAGGGCAATTGATGGTACACATGATGAACAGGTGTTCAGAAATCGAAAGAGCTTTCACTCCATGAATGTGCAGATAGTGTGCCTGGCGGACCAGTACATATCCCATGTCAATGCAAAGTATCCTGGGTCTGTGCATGGTGGCTTTATCTTGAGGAATAGCAGCATCCCATATGTGATGGCTCAACTCCAGAGGCACCGGGTGTGGCTAATTGGTGAGCCCAAGGTCCCATCCCGTATATGTTGGTGTATGGGTATTGGTTACCCCAACCTCTCATGGCTACTGACCCCAGTGAATCCCAGGACAAGGACAGAGGAACGTTATAATGATGCACATGGGCGAACAAGAAGAATAACTGAGAGGATATTCGGCCTCCTGAAGGCCAGGTTTCAGTGCCTCCATTTAACAGTGGTTCCCTGTGCTACTCACCCAAGAAGGTCTGCCAGATCATCGTAGCATGTTGCATGATGCACAACCTTGCCTTACGTCGCCAGGTGCCTTTTCTGCAGGAGGATGAAGCTGGAGATGGGCTTGTGGCAGCAGTGGAGCCTGTGGACAGTGATGAAGAGGAGGCAGAGGATGAGGATGTGGACAAACGAACATCAATCCTATGACAGTACTTCGAGTGACACACGGGTAAGACACTGTAACTTCACCTTCGATTGCAGTTTTGTATTGTAAATTGTCACTGGCAGGCTGATATTGCCACTACTATGGCCACTTACTGTACTTTTTGACATGTCCCACTCTGGCATGCAGGGCTGTGAGTGGTGTCCATGCATTGGTGTTGCAGGCAGGGCTTGGTAGTGGGAGGGGTGGGTTGTGTTGGTGGGGTATATGTGAGGTGGTGGAGTGATGATGGTGAGGGTAGGGGTGAGGGTATGTGATAGCATGCAGGAACAGGGGGTGATAGTAATAGAGATTTGACTTACCAGAGTCCAGTCCTCCTGCTACTCCTGCCAGGCCCTCAGGATGCATGATTGCCAAGACTTGCTCCTCCCATGTTGTTAGTTGGGGGGGTCCACTGCCAGTCCTCTGTACAGCTATCTGGTGTCTTGCTACCACGGAATGCACCTTCCCCCGTAGGTCGTTCCACCTCTTCCGATTTCATCCCTTGTTCTGGGGTGCTGTCCCAACAGCATTGACCCTGTCCACGATTCTCCGCCATAGCTCCATCTTCCTAGCGATGGATGTCTGCTGGACCTGTGATCCAAATAGCTGTGGCTCTACCCAGATGATTCCTCCCACCCTGACCCTTAGCTCCTCCTCTGAGAACCAGGGGTGTCTTTGTGGTGCCATGGGTGTAGTGTGAGTGGTGTGTGTGAGGGTGTGCTGGGTGATGTGTCGGGGTGTGTGCTGTGAGGTGCCTTGATGGTGTATGGGTGATGGTGTTCTGTGGCTCTGGTTGTGTGGGTGCTCTTGCTGTATCTCTCTCTAGTGGCAATTCTTTCTAGTCATAAAAGGTTGTGGGTAGTGTGGGTATGTGTTTTATAGTGGTGTGGGTTTGTGGTGTGTGTAAGGGTGTCAAGTGTATGTAGTTTGAATTGTCCAATGTGGTATTGTTTTGTATGCGTGCGTGTATTTTGAGCGCAGCGGTATATACCGCCAATGGTTTACTGCGTTTGAATGTCCGCCGCGGTGATTCGTGGGTCATAATGCTGTGGGAATAGTTCTGTTGGCGTAACGGTGTGGGTTTTGCTACTGCCAGTTTATCACTGACCTATGGGCTGGGGGATGTCTGTGTGTGTCTGTATAGTGACGGATTGCTATGTGTGGGTCATAATATGGGTATCGGTAAACCACCGCGGCGGCGGTATGTTGGTGGCAGTCAGCATGGCGGTAAGCAGTACTTACCACCAATGTCATAATGAGGGACTAACTGTTGAAATAAAGAAATATTGAAAATTAGTGTAAAAAACAGTCATTTATGACAATGTTTTTATCTGTAACTTTTTGTCATGATGTCCACTTTACAAACGCAATATACCATTACTTCACTAGACCCTTTTGGGTGGGAGGATGTATTGGGTTCATAGGTTCTTCAAGAACCCGAGGTACCCACAACAAATAACTGAGCTGCACTGTCCCATGGTTTTTCATTGTGTACTGAATATAGACCATTTCATATGGTGAAATATGTAGAGTAAAAACAGATATTAAGGTAACCTATGTATTTCTGAAATAGGCACAGGAAATGGAGTTGAGGAACAATTGATTATTTGTCCATCTTTGAATTTGCGGGTACCCATACGTGGAATGATTTAGAAGGTATTTTTCAATATGTCTTCTTTCTTGCAAACTGGCAAAAATTTGGAAGACACAAATGCTGCAAAACCCAATTGGTAATAATAAATATTTTACTATTCTATGCTCCAACATGTCTTCTGATAAAAAATGGTACCTCACTTGTGTGAGTAGGCCTAGTGTTGGTGACAGGAAATGGCCCAAAACACAATATGGATTCATCACATTTTTCTACTCAAAACTGACCTTTTTTTTGCAAAATGGGTAGCTGTGGATTTTGGGTCCTAGCTCACCCGGCATCTAGGGGAACCTACCCAACTTGTAAATTTCTAAAAACTAGCCCCCTAGGGGGTTGATTGACATGGTTCTCACCAGGTTGTTTTACCCAGAATCCCTTGCAAACCTCAAACTTTGACTATAAAACACATTTTCCTCACATTTCTGTGATGGAAGGTTATGACATCTACGGGCAGCACAAACTTTCTTTTACTTAGCATTGCCTTAAGTCTTCTGATAGAATGGTACCTCACTTGTGTGGTTGGGCCTAGGGCCCGCATTAGGAAACGGTCCAAAATGCAACATGGATACATCATTTTTTTCCACTCAAAACTGATGCTTTGCTTGCTAAGTGGGTAGCTGTAGATAATGAGATTTAGCTCAGCCAGCACCTAGGGAAACCTAGAAAACCTGTATATTTTTTTTTTAAAACAGACACCTAGGAGAATCCAGTAGAATCTGACTTGCATGGTTCTCTCCAGTTTGTTTTATCCAGAATCCCTTGCAGCCTCAACTTTGACTAAAAACAAATTTTTCTAATATTTCACTGTTGGAAAGTTCTGGAATATGTGGGGAGCCACAAAACTTCCTCCCACTCAGCATTCCCCTAAGTCTTCTGATAAAAATGGTACCTCTCTTGTGTGGGTAGGCCTAATGACCGCAACAAGAAACTGACCAAAACACAACATGGATACATCACATTTTTTCACTCAAAATTGACCCTCTTTTTGCAATGTTGGTAGCAATGGATTTTGGGCCCTAGCTCAGCTGGCACCAAGGGAAAACTAGCAAAGCTGTACTTTTTTGAAAACTAGACACCTAGGGGAATTTATTATGTGGTGACTTGCATAGCTCAACAGGCTGTTGTACCTAGGATCCATTGCAAACCTCACACTTTTCCTCACATTTCTGCAAAGTAAAGTTCTGGAATCTGTGGGACCCACAAACCTCATTGATTCAGTATTCCACTAAGTGTTTGATAAAAATGGTACCTCACCTGTGTGGGTGGGCCCAGTACTCCTAAAATACAATATGGAGACATCAACATTTCCTGTTACAAAAATAGTTTGATTTGGCAATGGATGTAGCACCATTTTTTTGTTTTGGACAGGGATCAACTGACATGCATGGAAACCCACCAAAGCCAGACATTTATGAAAAATAGACACACAGGGGAGTCCAGGGTTGTATGCCTCAAGTGGGTCCCACAATGTTTTCTTACTTACAATTCCCTGCAAACCTCAAACTTTGACTAAAATTGCACATTTTTCTTGCATTTTTGTGACATAAACTTCCGGAATCAGCAGGAATCCACAAAATGTCTGCCACCCAGCCTTCTGCCACTTATCCTGATAAATATGCTACCTCATTTGTGTGACTGGTCCTAGTGCATGTGTCAGGCAAGCATCATACCAAGTTCAATGGAAGTCCCACGGAGTGGGGGAATGTTCAGTGGTAGGGATTTTGTGGATTTCTACTGATTCAAATGTACAGCTTTGGGAAAAGTTTGAGATTTGCAGAGCATTGTGGGTAAGCAAAATTTTGTGGGATCTATGCGAGACATCCCACCCTGGAGTCCCCTGAATGTCTTGTTTCAGAAATGTCTGGGTCTGGTAGGTTTCCGCAGGTGGCAGCTGTCCTGAGCCCGAAAAGTGCAGTCATTCAGAATAGAAATAGGATGATACTGGGACTTAGCCCAACTCTGCTAACCATACCTCTTAAAAAAAATCCCAAATCAAAATTGCCCTTCTTGCCTAAATGTTGGGGATAGTATAATCTATAGGGGGGCAGAAAGACTATTGAGGTCATATTGGAGGTGGAGGCTAGGGCTGATGTGTGGGCAGCCCCCCTCACAACATTTAGCAATAAAGAACTAAAAAAGAATAAAGTCTAGTGGGCTTTCTGCTCCTACGACTGGGGAGGAGTGGAGGTAAAGCCATCTTATC